>NC_084503.1:5794917-6474917 GCF_024500385.1 Phyllopteryx taeniolatus | reverse complement strand
AAGCAAATACAATAATGTCCCTTTAAATCAATTAACAGAGCATTATCTGACAACTAACCAGTTGTACTTCTCGTGAACTCCTGAACATTTACAATTGGTATCGAAAGGAATGTGTCCTTTGTTGGGGCCTGACTTTCTGTCCATCGCTGACGGCGTACGGACCTCTGACCTCTGAACCTCTGCCTTTCTTGCCTGCTCCACTTGAGATCACCGGCGGCCTTCGGCGAGGTCTCGAGCAAATCCAATGTTGAGTTCTTTGCAGACAGCATATGGCGTTCGCTACTTCTGCAGCTCTCGTGTGTTTGTCTTCTTCCGGTGCGCCGCATGATGATTTGGCGTGGACCGATGCTGTTGGCGCTTCCGAGACGGTGCACGGAGTCCGTGATGAGATGCATATTCTCCTTCCAGTGCGGCTTTATCTTGCCAATGATGGCTGTGACGGCGTCCCAACCATTTTCTTTTCCATCATCTGTTCTTCTTTTCATCGTGCCCGCATTTTCCACTTTGAGTTGTTGCGTTTCAGTTTTCAATTCTTTATTCTTCTCTTTGCATTCATTCAATTCAACCGCTTCGGCAATATTGGCAACGGTTTCCGCGTTTTACCGAAGTTTTCAATCATGGACGTCAACCTGTCGAGTTTTCCTGAAACGGCGGCGCTGTTTTCATCGTCCGCATCTCTTTTCGGCTTCTTCATTGGCGTTGTTGCTTTAGAAGGAGAAGACAGGACATTTTTCTGACCTTTGGCCTCGGTTTCCATGCTTTCTCGATTGCAGTAGGCATGCATTGCGAGCGCTCCTCTTTTATCTTTATTCATCGTTGTCGTTAGTCTCCACTGTAGTTTCCATAGCAATGGTTTACAGCTACTTTTTTCAAAAAGCTCTGGACTTCAACCGTGCGATGGAGTTCTAGAGACTGAATCTCGGTGAGGTTTACGGAGTATTGCATTTGATTTCGAACAGTTTTTAGGGTGCACTACCCGGAGCTATCTAGAACACGTCCGCTCCCTCTGCCATCTTGCCAGAAGAAGACGAGGAAGAAAAGTTTGCTAGCAGTAAGGCAAAATGCAGAAGAACCGAAGAAGAAAGGATAGTGAGAAGAATAAGGTCCTTGTCCCATCCAAACCCAGACTCTCTCTCTGAGGAGGAAACATTGGAACTCGGCAACCTGCAAATCAAGTTGGATGAGAGCAAAAGGTGGCTTGAAGAAGGGGAGCACAAGTCACACTATTTTTGGGAACTTGGAAAAACGGCACTCTGATAACAATAGCATGAGTAAACTGCGCTTACTGCAGACGACCACAGTAAAAATCCATTTTACCCAAATGTATATGACTACATTTTGCCAATCCTCATCCGATTCTTTTTTGAACTCGTTGACAGTTACATCTATTGCGAAATGTGATATGATGCACCGAGCATTCGTGAAGAAACAAAGAATGCCATCTATCTTAAAAAAAAACAACAACAACAAATCACCAGGAACGGATGGTCTGATCTTTGAAGTTTACAATTTTGGATTTCCTCATGAGTTAGCACCTTTTTGGGTTTGAAGTCATTGTCGAGAGCATAGAAAAAGAACATCTGCCAACCACTGTGACACAAGGGTTGGTTACGTTAATAGCCAAACCCGACGAAGACACGTTACGTATTGACAATTGGCGCCCGATTTGTTTGCTCAAGAATGAAATTGCAAGATATTTGCCCTGGTCTTGGCTGAAAGACTTAAACTGGTGTTGGATTCAATAATCGAGGAAACGCAATCGGGGTTCATGTCGAAACGTCACCAATGCTAGGTTAGTACCGGATTACCCAGAGTTCATTGAGGAGGATGGTTTGATTTTGTTCTTAGATTTCTACCAGGCTTTCGATACGGTGGAACATCAGTTCATTTTACAATTGTCAAAGACATTTGGATTTGGCAACTATTTCTCCACAGCTATCAAAACCCAAAATCGGGCAAGGCTGCCCCGCCTCCGCATAACGTTTCCTTATTGTAACACAGCTCCCAGCAGACCATATTAGGTTTCGTGCTGTGAAAGGTATTTCTCTTTTTGATCGAGAGTTGATCATATCTCAATTAGCAGATGATACCACTTTATCTTTTTAAAAATGAAAACCAAATTCCGGTTGCCATTAAAATCATTCAGGAGTTTTCAAAGGCCTCTGCTCTATCTCTGAATATTAATAACCTTGAAGTCATGGCCATTAAAGAATGCTCTAAACCTACGCTGGTCAATATTCCAATAAAAAGTCTGTTTTCTTGGAATACTAGTTGAAAAAGATATTGTATTGGGAAATCAATGATGTCATGGGGATGGACTTCTTCTCACTTATGAAGAATTCCCGTCAAAATATAATGTCCCAGTTCCAGCTGGCTTTGTTATGGCGCCACTTGCAAGAAGTTCTCAAAAAATTCAAATTAAAAAAAAAAAACGTGACGCTCGGGCTACTTGACCGAACGATCAAATGACTTTGTTCTCTCTGCTGCCATCTGGTGGAAGAGCATTGCATTGTTCCGCTTGAACCAAGATGCATTATTTGTAAAAAAAAAAAAAAAAAAAAAGCATAATTTTGAATATATGATTCAAAATTAAAATCAAATGTACTATACTCAATGAAAATAAAATTAAACTTGTAGTACATCTATTGTTTCTACTATCTTAATTGAAAACTTCGTGAAAAAACATACAACCAAATGAGTAAATGAATCATTCGAAAATGATAAATGACTTACATCTGCTGTGTTGTTACTATCCAACCATCCGTTTTCTGTAGCTCACAAGGGTCACGTGTGCTGGAGCCTATCCCAGCCATCTTCGGGCGAGAGGCGGGGCACACCGCCGACCAATCGCGTTCCCACGCGGAGAAAAGCCACGCAGGCACGGGGACAACGTGCAAACTCCACGCGGACGGCGCCGGGATTGGACCCGCATCCTCAGAACTGTGAGGCGGACGCTCTAACCAGTCGTCCACCGTGCCCCCCCCCTGTCATCGAATTGACGGCTGTCGTTCTGTGACGTCACGAGCCCGTCGTCCTATCAAGTCAAGCGAAAGGAAAAATGCGGAAGTTAGCGAGCAAGCAGTCGCCGACTGGCGGTCGAACGCGAGCGACAACTTTGGACTTTTCCACGTCCGTCACCACATTTGTCAATATCCGACATTTGTTTCGCTCTTCGTCTCGGTGCACTTCCAAGCGTCTCCGGCTGGCGCTCGCACGCTAGCGTCAGCGGAAGTTAGCGAGCTGCTAAAGTGTTGAGGTTTTTTGTTTGTTTTTGTTTTGGGTGAACGCGCGCGAGTTTGACAATCGGATAAGTTCGGATGGGTGCAAGCGCGCCGGCGGACGGCGACGAGGAACTTTCCGGAACAAAAAGACAAAAGAGGAGCGGCGACGTCGTCAACGGGCGGACGCGCAGATGGACTCCGACTCACGAGGTCGGTCTCGCGTTTCCAAACCCTTTATTTTTTTATTTTTTCAATGTACAAATGCAAATCCGAAGCCGCATTTGCCGCACCTCTGAACATTCTCTTAGTTTATTCAAAGACGAGATCCCCGACGGAAGGTTCCTGACCTTTCCGACATTTGGAATTGAATTGGCTCCCTAAGTTTGAAGGATTTGGATGTTTTTTCCCCCAATAGTTGACGAGTGGGTTGCCCAATTGTATTCTTATTGCCCTCGGATTTCGGGATCTCGATGTCGCACGCCGACCTTTTGTTGACATTGTAACGCCGTGAGCATCCCTTCCTTATGACACAGCCGCAATGAAAACAACAGAGGATATGGCGCACATTGACTTAGTGATTTATGACATATTTTCAATTCGGATACAAGACACATATTGACTTTTAAAGTTCCATTCCACATTTTGTTGCAGACTTTGCATCTTTTTTGGGCCAGGAGTGTATTTGTGGGCCGGGCCAGAGCGCCATGCTTTGGTTTCCATGACAGTGAAGCACAAGGTTCTCTTTCAAACCAGACTAAAGACCCTTTGAGAAGCGGCATTGCTGTGACGCTTCATTAGCCTTGGCAGCTCCGTCTTCCCCTAGCAGGCCCCCGAAATCTGGCAATTTGCTAGCCGTCACCCGGTCGTCGACGGGTTTCTCGCCCGGTTCTTGTCCCTCGCGAGCCTGCACGGCTCCTCTCCAAGTCTGCCAATTTGCGCTCACGCTACGACAAGCGCAATCATATTTCATTATGATTGACACCCACACCTGGAAGGCCATCTGCAATTCGGATAAAGGCTGAGCACCCGAGGAGCTTCAGCTGGTCTCGACAAATCCTTTCGATATTTCACGTCTTTTTGCATTTTTTTGAAATAGTTGTGTTCGAGGGCCATTTTAACCTCCGTATTTCTGAGCCGCTCCGCCTCAGTGGCATTTCTAATCCCAAATGCTGGCATCGCCCGGGCGCCTCTCTGTGGTCTTTGGCGGCTTTTTCACGCTGACTCACGTCGTTCCTTCCCCCCACGTGAGACGCTAAAATCACAGTTCCAAAACGTACAAAACGGATTCAAGTCTGGACTTTGACGAGGCCGCTCCGAAACCTTCATTTTTTAAGCCATTGAGAAGTTGACTTCCTTGTGTGTTTTGGATGGTTATCCTGCTGCAGAACCCGAGTTGCGCTACAGCTTAAGGTGACAAACTGATGGCTGAACATTCTCCTTCAGGATTTTGTGTTAAGGCGCAACATTTATGGTGCCATCAATCACAGCAAGTTGTCCAGGGCCTGAAGGAGCAGAGCAGCCCGAGACCATCACACTACCGCCACCTTGTTTGACAGTTTGTATGATGATCTTTTTCTGAAATGCTGTGACATTTATGCCAGCTGTAATGAGACACACACACACACACCTTCAAAAAGTTTGACTTTTATCTCGTCAGTCCATATCATATAATCTCACAAAAGTCTTGGGAATCATTCACAAAATTTGACAAGCCTTTATGTTCTGTTCGGTCAGCAGTGGTTTTGGCCTCGGCACTATGCCGTGGATGCCATACTTGCCCTGCAGTCTCTTCCTGATTGTTGTGTCATGAACTCTGACCTTAACTGAGGCAAGGGAGGCCTGCAGTTCTTTACAAGTTGTCCTGGGTTCCTTTGTGGCCTCCCGGGTGAGTCATTGCTTTTCTCTCGGGGTAATCTTTGTAGGCCGGCCACTCCTGGGAAGGTTCGCCACTGTTCCACGTTTTCACCATTTGAGGTTCATGGCTCTCCCTATGGTTCGCTGGAATCCTCAAGCTTTAGAAACGGCTTTTGTGCCCCTTTCCAGACTGATATCTGTCAATGACTTTATTTCTCGACTGTTTAGGAATTTCTTTGGATCGTGTCATTTTGTGGCAGCTTTTTTTTTTTGGATCTTTTGTCAGACTTGAATTTGTCGGGACTGATTCTGTTTTACGTGATTTCTTGATTGATCCGCCTTGGGTGTGATCAGTGACAATTAACCAAAGGTTGGGATTTAGCCACAATGAATTCACGATTTAACAAGGCGGGTCATAACTTTTTCACACAGGGCCAGGTCACTTTGAATAGTTTTTTTTTTCTTTAATAAATCAAATCACCATGTAAAAACAGCATTTTAAGTTCGCTTCCGCTATATCTGTCTCAGATTCACGGTGGGCCAAAATACAAAATTGGGACAACATCGCGGGGCAAACTCAATATTTCATGACAAATCACTGCGATGTGCATGTTTCCCTTCTCTCCAGAAATGTAGCGTTGAAGTTTATCATATGACAACAAACTTAAAACACTGAATCTGCAATAAACAAACACGAGAAATCAGATTTGCGATAAAACACATCGCTGGTATTTGTTTGTTGTCTTGTCTTGAAATAGAACACATGAATTCTTTTGTCTCTCCATCTTCGATGTATCGATCTCCAGCTACCTTTCTTTTTGATGTCAATCTTTTTGCAAAGGCCAACGACAAAAAATAAGAATGTCCTTCAATAGAAATCCAAACTTCAAACGATTAACAGTCCCTGCCTGGGAGTCGATGAGCGACAGTAGCGCTTGTTGTTCGCTTAAACTTGAACCGTTTTATTTTCCGATCGGGAGCATGCTCTAGCATCGATTGGCAGATAGCGTTTACGAAAATCTAACCCTGACGCCACGGCGAGCGCGAGCCGCGGAAGCACTCGCGGTGACAGAAATATTTGGCCCGAAGACGACGAAGCCGGCCAACTCTGTGGGTTCACAGCAACAATGACAATTTATCCAATCTGGAAAAACTACCGTCTCCATTGTATTTGTCGAACGATACGTCCATGTAGTAAGTATCATGATCGGCCGGGCGCTAACTGAAAAATAAAGCCAAGTAAAAGGAATTAAAAGTGTGTTTCTTGGAAGTAAAGCACGTACACACCTCCATGGCTGGGTTTGCCATGCCGAAACCCAGCGGGTTATTATTTCCTAGTATTGAGCCAATCGATCGATTACCATTTAAAATGATTGAAATCGATGTGTTTTTTTTTTTTGGTTTTGTTCCCGGAAGGCTAACATGTCGAGCGCAGATAGATGCAGTTGGATCGTTGGAATATAAATTGATACTTCGATATAATGAATAAATCATTAGTAGTGCCATGACAAAAAAAAAAAAAGCTCATTTTCTCTGCTTTTCCTCAGAAACCGGTGTTTTTGGTGAAACCGACCCCAAAAGAAGACAGTCTGCACTTTCTTTTGGTAGACTCGTATTGACCCAGAACACAACGTTCTGGGGGTCTTTAAAGATCAGGCAGTCAATGAGTTCATTGAAGTTTCCAACTCTGAAAATGCTTTTTGACGACGCGCGTTTGTCTTGTTGTTTGGTGCAGACGTCCAGCAACTCCAGCCAGAGCTCCCCCACGTCAAAGAGGAACAGGTGGACGTGGACATCAGTCGGCAGGATGGAGAACACGTTGAGGAGGAGGCCCACACCGGCGAGTTCCCGGTCATCCGAGTCATTGTGAAGGGTGAAGATGAGGAAGATGAAGCTGAGCTCGGGGAGAAGAATAGAGGAACGGAAGCAGGCCACCTCTGGGATGACGCCGAGGACTCCCGAGGCGAGCCGGCAAGTCGGCCCGACGCCTTCGAATGTTCTCAGTGCGACGAAGCGTGCGGCGAAACGTCCGTCTCGATGGCGCGCACGAGGAGTCGCGCGGAAGACAAAATCTTCATCTGCCCGTTTTGCGGCAAAAGCTTCCACCAGCAGGAGAACTTGATGGGCCACACGATGATCCACACGGGAGAGAAACCCTTCGTCTGCTCCATTTGCGGCGGGAGCTTCTCACTCAAAGGTACTCTCATGATCCACATGAGGACGCACAGCGGCGAGAGACCCTTTCCTTGCTCCGTTTGCGGCGAAAGATTCTCCCAGAAAGTCAACTTGACGACACACATGAGGACGCACACTGGAGAGAAACCTTTCTCCTGCTCGGTGTGCGGCGAGAAATTCTCCCAGAAAGGAAACTTAATGAAGCACATGAGGACGCACACCGGGGAGAAACCCTTTCCCTGCTCAGTTTGTGGTGAAAAGTTCTCGCAGAAGGGAAATCTGGTGATCCACATGAGGACGCACACGGGGGAGAAACCTTTTCCCTGCTCTGTGTGCGGTAAAAGGTTTGCTCTGAAAGGCAGCTTGAGGAAACACACCAGAACGCACACCGGCGAGAAACCTTTTGCTTGCTCGGTTTGCGGCGAGACGTTTGCGCAGAAAGGTAATTTGAACATTCACGCCAGGAAACACACGGGAGAAAAACCCTTCAGCTGCAACGTGTGTCAGGGAAAGTTTGTGAATAGAAGTCAGCTTAGCAAACACAAATGTGCTCGTGACAACAACAGCGCTAACTGAAGCCAGGCCACGTCAAGGGCGAAGGTAATGAGCAGCTTTGACCTTTGCTTCTTCTTTCACGCGGAATGGTCGGTTGAAGTCGACCCACCCGCCAATTTTCTGCCTCCCAGGGTCGTATTAGAAATGTAATAGAGCGGAATCCTGGCAGTTTGAAAGGGATGACAGAAATTCCGGACAATTTTACACGCACACTCGTTTGTCAAGCTCTTTTGTGTCGAAAGCCGCTGTCACTGTCAGACAACTATTTGATATGTCACATCAGACACTGACACTGATGTCGTCTCGCATCGAGCAATTACAGTGACTAGCGACCGCCAATAGCGAAAAAGGTTTGTGATTGCCCATGGAGGCCACACAACGGTTGCAACGGACAACTTTTGTCCGAATTACGCTCCGAAAGGCACTTCAAATTCTTTCCCTGGCATCGAGATGCCAACAGCGAAAAATGGAAGATAGATCACAACTGAATCAGAATCAGAACCGGAATCGTCTTTATTTGCCAAGTATGTCAAAAACACACAAGGAATTTGTTGGAGCCGCTCGAGTACGACAACAGACTGTCGACTGGCAGAGAAGGCTTTGGAGACAGAAAAACGCAGCACGGAGAGTCACTGAGAAGTCAAAGGTTACCGGTAATGACCTCAAGGCATCGTTGCCCTCTACAGGCTGCCATTCCTCATTGCAGTTATCCAGAGGCTCGATGATCACACATAAAGTGCACAAGACCCTCCCCGACCCACCCCCGATAAAAAAAAAAACGACATTGATTGCATTGCCACGGAATGAGTTAACTTGATTAATTTGTATTTAGGAGAGTAATGATTAGAAATCGGAGAGAGCCAAGAGATGAATATAAGCCAAATATATAAGCTTTCCCAGATATTTTCAAGACTCATTTAATATTGCCTTATTATTTAATTTAAAAGTAAATGGTTAAGATGGTTGGAGAAAACGATTACTATATTTCTCTCCAACCATTTGAGTCACTTATGCACCCAAAATCGAAACTCTGTGAGCAAACGGTTATTGCGTTGTGAGACAAATTCATGTCGTTAGCCTCTATTGTGATCAGTTCTCAATTAAACGTCGTTCAGCGTCTCTTGAAGGGAAAGAATTCACAGTCTTGCAGTCATGTCACTCGATAAAGACGCACTTGAGCGTCTGGCATTCGTTGATGCTTCCACCCACGATTATCTGGCGATTGCAGCTGTTAATTGGATCTTGATTACATTGTTAACTCTTCAAAAGGGAAATGATTCTGTGTCATTTTTTTTGTTCATAGAAAATGATGGGCTTGGCTGACTGTGATAACAGTGACTTTTTTGCATGCACTGTAACAATGCGCACGCATTTTCTTTTTTCGTGGTTAGTGCTGTAAACATACTTCCTGTGTTTGTGTTCTGTATTAAAAAATAACACTCCCACTCTAATGGTGACTTTGAACTTTGACCCAGTATTGCATTGTTTTCAAAAACTTTCTCAATTTTCATCAGCTGTGCGCGACATTGACTCACATCCCGGCGAAGTCTTCACGGGGCCATTGGGGTCACCGTTACCCGCTCTTGGCTGCCTCCTTGAGACTGTGGTGGTACTGCAAGCCGCCTGCCTGCAGACATATTTGATTGATTCATACTTGAGAGATGATGCGCGGAACTGTTTTTTGAAAAAAATAATTGCACTTACTTTTTCGACGATTCCTCCCACTGCACTCGGCAGAAGTTCGGACAATCAACAGGAGATGAAATAGAAAAACTTTAAATAGTTTGGTTAGAAATTAACCATTAATACTCGGTTGAATGTTGCAGTTGCAGATGTGTGTCATTTGTTTTTGTTTTTGTTTTTTTCTGTTACACCGTGTGATACATTTTATTGCTGTGACAACAAAAGTAGCGAAATTATTTTTCCTTAAACCGGTTTTTACTTTTGCTATATTTGATCTTATTGTGTTTGACTTTGTTATAGATAATACTTGATATCGCATTATTTTAGTTACAATTTATTTTCCATAATGAAAGTTATTTTATTTTACTTAATTTTATCGTACCTGTTTTATTGTAATTTAATGTATTTTATTTTGTTACTATATATCACATTACTTTGTTAAACTCTATTCTGTTTCCTTTTATTCCAATTTATTTGACTTAATTTAAGTAATTGTTTTACGTAATTTATTGTACCCGATTTTTTTCCACCCCTTCATTGTATTTTACTTCATTTTACCAAACTTTTATTTGAATGTATTCATGTATCATATTTGATTAAATTTCATTTTACATAATTCTACTTTGATTTTATTTTATTTTATTCTAATTCATTGTATTCCTTAAATTTGACATAATTTCAATCATTTTCTTGGATTCTTCATTGTTTTATTTGACTTGATTGTACTTGATTTGATTTTTATTTCTATTGCATTCTATTTTACTTATTTAGCTTTATCTTACTACATATGTTATGTATTTATTAGGTGATCATGTATTATGTTTTATTACGTATTTATTTTGTATTTTTAAATGGAGCTTTTCTTGTATTTGATTTGACTTGTACAGCCGTGGCCCAATGGTTTCCACCGTGGGGCATCTCGGTTCAAGACCCCGACCGGACCATCCGGCTGCGGTGTCCTCGAGCGAGACACCGATACCCCGAAATGCTCCCCGGGCGCTTCGGCTGCCCCCTGCTCCAGTGTGTTCCACTAACATGCGTATGTGTATGTGTTCACTGTGGTGGGTAAAATGCAGAACAAATTTCCTATGCATGCATGCATGCATGTTCATGACAATAAAGGTGATTCTTCTTCTTATATGTTAGGTTACTTTTTATGGGTTTATTTAAATTTATCTTTATTTTATTTAACATCATTGTGTTTTACTTTGTTTTGCGTGATTTATTGCACCTATTTTTTTCCCCTTTGTTTTTTTTGCTTCATTTTACTTAACTTTTATTTGAATGTATTTTATTTTTCCAAATTTCACAAATTGTATTGAACGTCATATTTTATTAAATGGGTTTCATGCACTTTATTTTACATAATTGTAGTTTATTTTACTTGATTTAGTTTCCTTCACTTTATTTTATTATTTTTTTTACATTTTTGGACTTGATTTTGTAAAATTGTTTGTTAATTATTTTATTTTACGTGATTTCGTGAGTTTTATTCAACTTTGTTCTGCTTGACTTTATTTGATCTCACTTAATTGACATTTAATTTAATTAACTTGATTTTCTTCCGATTATTTACTTGCTTTTATTATCTTCCTCCTTAGTTAGATTTCTTTCTTTCATTTGTATTTCGCCATCAACACCAACTTTTTGTGGGCAGCAACAACAACCTGTCAAACCAGGACGCGGCCGTGTGATGGCCAATCTCTCCGCTTGGTGGCAGCATTGTAACCCCGCGGATGGTGGATGCCCTAAAACTCAAACGAAGAAGAAAAGGGCGGAAGTGGGCAGCGGCCCGATGTCCGTACAGAAGCGTTTCATGTTCATGTCAAGATTCTTCTTTATTAACATTTTTCTCCCATATAAACATAGACACAAGGAAACTTTGTCGTTTTTGTTTGCGCGCAAAGTGCGCTTGGAAGCTTCTCCGACCGGCTTTGCTCGTCAGTGGCGGCCAACAAGACGCGGAACTTAGCAGCGCGTGCTAACCCGCGAGCTAACGATGAAACAACAACAAATGTGTCGAAACATTTGTCGTGTTCGAAGGAACGACAGCAGACTGTGAGTAGGAACTTTCTCGAACAACAGACGAGAACCACGACGTCGTTGTCAACTACTTGGACGCTCCGATGGACACACAAGGTTGGTTCTTTCACAGCTTTTCCTTTGGGCTTGTCCTCCTTTTCCATGTCAGCCTATCTCCTGCATGCTCCTCTCCAACACCAACCGCCCTCACGTCTTCCCTCACGACATCCATCGACCTTCTCTTTGCTCTTCCTCTCGCGCTCTTGCCTGGCAGCTCCATCCTCATCCTCCTCCTACCAATATACTCACTAGTTCTCCTCTGGACGTGTCCAAGCTCTTTTCTAATTTTATCCAACCTGGTCACTCCGAGAGCGAACCTCTCCGTCTTCATTTCAGCCACTTCCAGCTCTTATCAGAATCGGATTCGTAACATTCTAACTTCTCTTCCACTCCAGACTTCCGCATGCAGTACCACAGTTCCTCGATGGGTACTCTGTCATAGGCTTTCTCTAGATCTACAAAGACACAATGGAGCTCCTTCTGACCTTCTCTGTACTTTTCCATCAACATCCTCAAGGCAAATAATGCATCTGTGGTACTCTTTCTAGGCATGAAACCATACTGTTGCTCGCAAATACTCACTTCTGTCCTGAGTCTCGCCTCCACTACTCTTTCCCATAACTTCATCGTGTGGCTCATCCACTTTATTCCTCTCGGGTTCCCACAGCTCTGCACGTCACCCTTGTTCTTAAAAATGGGCACCAGCACACTTTTCCTTCATTCCTCAAACATCTCCTCACCCGCTAGAATTCTGTCACTACAGCCATTTGCATCCTTTTTGCAAAGTCTACCACCATCTGTCCCTCCAAGTTCCTTTCCTGGATGCCGTACTTACCCATCTTCTACTACTTTATCACCCCTGTTTCCTTCACCAACATGACCCTCACAATCTGCACCAATCACGACTCTCTCTCTGTCTGAGATGCTCCGAACTACTTCGTCTCGCTCCTTCCAGAATTTCTCGTTCACCTCTAGGTCACATCCTACCTGTGGGGCACAGCCGCTAATCGCATGACACACAACACCCTCAAGTTCAAGTTTCAGCCTCATCACTCGATCACCTGCAAGACATTCTGAGCCAACTCTTCCTTTTCAAATAACCCCTAGTCCATTTCTCTTCCCATCTACACCGTGCTCAAATCATTTCAACCCTGTCCTTAAATTTCCAGCCTTGCTGCCTTTCCACCTGCTCTCCTGGACACACAATTGATCAACCTTTCTCCTTATCATCATGCCAACTAGACTTCACGCCGATCTGATCGGTTTGATCGGTATCGGCCAATAGTTAGCATTTTATGCCGATCGGCTTTCATGTCATAATTCGTCATTGATCGGCTCCGCAAAAGACACGTGGGCGGTGTGGGACAGACAACAGGTAACGCCCGATCAGACGACAAGACAAATTGGCTCTATGTCAGAGTCCTGCAATAAAATCTTGTATTCCGATACCACAGCCTCCCGTTTTTTACGATCATTTGGCTTTATCTTGTCAACTCAAATGCGACCGGATACACTCGTCACCGTGAAGACGACAACGAGAGCGGAGCGCGCCAACGGTATTGTAAGAACAAAATGGGGGGAAAAGGTGTGTTGGACATCTATCAGTCTGGAAAGGGTCACAAATGGTATTTCTAAAGATTTAGGATTGCAGCGAACCATAGGGAGAGCCATGATCCCCACATGGAGAAAACATGGAACAGTGGCGAACCTTCCCAGGAGTGGCCGGCCTACAGAGATTACCCGAGAGAACAGCAATGACTCACCCAGGAGGCCACAAAGGAACTCAGGACAACCTGTAAAGAACTGCAGGCCTCCCTTGAGAGTTCATGACACAACAATCAGGAAGAGACTGCAGGGCAAGTATGGCATCCACGGCAGAGTTCCGAGGCCAAAACTACTGCTGACCAAAAAGAACAAAGGCTCGGCTCGTCTTACTTTTGCCCAAAAAACATCAGAAAGACTTTTGGGAGAATATTATATGGACTGATGAGATGAAGTTGAGCTTTTTGGAAGTTGTGCGTCTGCCGTAAATGTAGCACAGCATTTCAGAAAACAACATCATGGCAGCAGTCAGACAGGGTGGTGGTAGTGTGATGGTCTCGGGCTGCTCTGCTCCTTCAGGACCTGGACCACTTGGTGCGATTGACGGAACCATGTATTCCGATCCTTTACGGACAATCCTGAAGGAGAATGTTGAACCATCCGTTTGTGACCTCGAGCTGAAGCGCACTTGGGTTGTGCAGCAGGATGGCGATCCCAAACACACCAACAAGTCAACTTCTGAATGGCTTAAGAAAACAAAATGAAGGTTTTGGAGCCGCCTGGTCAAAGTCCGGACTTGAATCCGATTGACATGCAGTGGGATGACCTTAAAAAGGTCATTCATGCTGGAAAACCCACCAGTGCTGAATTGAAACAATTGTGTAAGGACCAGTGGGCCAAAGAACCTCCGCAGAGATGTGAAAGACTCATTGGCAGGTCTAGAAAGGTTTAGGGGGCCATTACTTTTTCACACAGGGGCCAGGTCACTTGGAGTAGTTTTTTTTCCTAAAAACAGCATTTTAAGTTCACTTGGGTTATATTTGTCTGATATTTACATTTGTTTGAGGATCTCAATCATTCAAGTGGAGAAACTATGTAAAAAAAAAAAAGCCCAAGAATTTAAGAAGGGGGCAACTATTTATTCACAGCACAGTAGTTTTTAAATGAGGAAATTGTATTTTTCGTCTTGGTTTCCGGAATAGTACCAAGGACTAACGATTCGATTGCGATTCACTAGTAATTCGGTACTCTCAATGTGATTAGCGAATAAGGTTTTAGACGGCGAGTCCAAGCCCTACTTTCAACCTACCGTGACATCTCGTCCGTTTCTAGCCTACAGATACGTCGTACTACGTCGGAGCGTCAGGTTTCTCAACTTCCGACGTGTTGGCATTTCTCTCTCTCGCAATCGACACGACGAGCTGCCCGATTTTGATGTTCCGCTTAAAAGCTGAGCTGAGCTCAAATCCAAAGCGACGAACCGCTGCCATCTACAGGAATCTTTTAGTCATTACGGAGGGTGAGCAAGCTGAAATTCACAGACGAGCTGGGCGAGGCCCTTTTCCACCCCGACCGCTTGATAATTGTATCCAAAATATGTCATCCTTGATAATAATTACACATTGACATGATTTTTGACAAACAGTTTTAACTCCACTTACATGTTTGTGTCACAACAAAAGAACTGGAAGTATTTGTTTCCCCGTTCATGGCCCTTCGTCCCGGTGTCCGAGTTCCAAGGCGCTCGCTGCCGCGGAACAGGAAGTCAGCCATTTTGGTTTGAAGCAACAAATTCCAAGTCTCACGCGTTGTTAGAATGTTAGAAAAGAAAAAAAAAAAAGGAAAAAAAAAAAAAAAAACAGCCCCAGACAGCAGTTTCACCACTCGACACGAAATTGGTAGGGCATGACTGCGAAAACAGGATGTGTGAAAAAGTACTGCGAATTGAACTAAGATTGGCCCACTCCGGTTTGGTCCCTTGATTGTTGCTCGAGACTCGAATCTGTTTTGACATTCGCCTTCGTGTATCCTGCAGAAGATCTTGGGCAGTGGAGCGTGGACGAAGTGGAGCGAGCGCCCGCTTGCATCAAGGAGGAAGAGGAGGAGGTGGACCTCAGTCAGGAGGCAGGAGAGCATCTCCAAGGTGTGCGTGAGGAGGAGGAGGAGGAGGCCGACATCGGCCACTTCCCGCTGATTCGAGTCGTCGTGAAGGGCGAAGGCGAAGACGACGAAGAAGCTCAGCCGTCTCAGCTTCGTCGCAGTCGGAGCGAGTCGGAAGCAGACAGCCTCTTAGCTCCTCTGTCGGACAGCGACAACCGCACCGACGACGACGACGAAGACCCCAGAGGAGGTCGCGGCAGATGTCCCGACGACAACAAGCGCTTCAAATGTTCCGAGTGCCCAAAAGGTTTTGGCACGGAGAGAAATCTAAAAACGCACATGAGGACCCACACGGGAGAGAAACCCTTCATTTGCTCCATCTGCGGCGGGAGCTTCTCCCTGAAATGCACTCTCATGATCCACATGAGAACGCACACGGGGGAGAAACCCTTTCCATGCTCCGTTTGCGGCGAGAAATTCTCTCAGAAGGTCAATTTGACGAAACACATGAGGAAGCACACTGGAGAGAAACCTTTTCCCTGCTCCATCTGCGGCGAGAGATTCTCCCAGAAGGGAAACTTGATGATCCACATGAGGTGGCACTCGGGGGAGAAACCCTTTCACTGCCCGGTTTGCGGGGAACGCTTCTCCCAAAAGGGGAATCTGATGATCCACACGAGGACGCACACGGGAGAAAAGCCGTTTCCCTGCTCTGTTTGCGGTCAGACCTTCTCCCGCAAAGACATCTTGTCCAAACACACCAGGACGCACACGGGCGAGAAACCTTTCGCTTGCTCGGTCTGCGGCGAAAAGTTTACGCAAAGCGGCAACTTGAAGACGCACACGAGGAGGCACACGGGAGAGAAACCTTACAGCTGTCGCCTGTGTCACGTCAAGTTTGCGTACAAGTATCAAGTCAACAAACACAAGTGCGCCTCGGATATCGCCGCCGCGCACTGAACTTTCGCTCGTGGTTTTTCCACTTGGACTAAATCGCGTAGCCTTTTATCGCCGCCCGCAAGTCAAAGATACTGCGCTGTAGAACGTGAGGATGGCGATCCCAAGGGGACAAAATAATAAATACTTTTGTTATTGTATAGCATGTTGGTATTTTAGTGCCTAATGAGTAGGGAATGAATAGTGATTCCAAACGCAGTTGTCATGCATTTCCCTTCTCACTAATTGTTAATGCATCATATTTCACGTGCATATATTGTATCGGTATTGCTGTGACTATTCTGCGGTTACTCCAGCAAACATGCAAACTTTTTTTTTTTCTTTTTTTTTTTTTTTTTAATATATATGTATAATAAAATTACCAAAGGCTACTGCTGCTGTCTGGGCTTTTGTATTCTTCTCCTCTGCTCTTATTTTTTGTTGACGTTTTTGCAGTGAACTAAAACATTTAAGTTGTGAAGAGCAGTCTCGGTAAGGTATATAGAAAAGTTAAAAATTATTGGAGAAATATGAAAAATGTTCGAAAAGAATTCAACTTGAAGAAAAATTGGTGAAAATATAAAGGTATTTGGAAAAGTACAAAAATACTTGGAAAATATACAATGAGACTTTATAAATACAAAAAGAAGAAAAAATACACAAATGCTAAAATGTTTGAAAAAATGACTCCTGGAAAAAATACAAAATGTAAAAAAAAACAATTTTTTATATTAGAAATATAAAAAACATTCAAATCGAAGGATTAGGAATAAATATAATTAGAGAAAAATAAGACGAAAACAAAAATAGAGGGAAAGATACAAAATATAGAGAAAATATTTAATATAGAAGTAAAAAATAAAACTGAATATTTTTACAAAATAGGGAAAAATACAATCTGATTTCTTTTTAATTTTTTTATCCATACAAAAAATACAAATTATATATATATCACACACATTGCACAATTAATATAAATTGAAGAGCACAACAATTACACTATAAAACAATACAGTGTATAAAAGTCAATCGTAAAATATATTAGGAAAGATTTGAATGAGAAAAACAAGACAAAAATACACATACATTAGAACAAAAATAATTAGACAAACACGAATATAATGATATAAAATACAATACGGTGACTTTTTTTTTCATGTTTTTTTTTGTTCGACTTAACAAGTCTTGTCTGTTGTGGAGCAAAATGTCCAATGGATGGCAGCACTGCGCCGTTAAGGATTCAAGTTGTCAACTGCCCTCCACCGAAGAAGAAGAACAAGGCGGAAGTGGCCCTACGTCGCCTAGCGGAGGCCCACTGACCCCTAAAACACGAGCAAATCACGCCTTTTTTATCGGAATTCTGGATATTTTTTAAACTTTACGGGGCCTTTATTACATTTAAAGTCGATTCCGGTCCCTCCTGATCGAGCGCGAATCGAAGCGTTTGTGAAGAAGTCATTGGTAGTGTTGTAAATAAAAATAAAAAACAGCGGAGACGGAGGAGGAACAAAAGAGGAAAATCCCGAGGGCCGAAATAATACGAGTAACAATTCTTACCGCGGTTATTATCATAGGAATACATGACTGCCGGTGGGGCGCTTCAGTGGTAGCTCGCTGTCCCGTTCAGTCACAATGGAGCCTTTTGGATGCAAACAAATGACGTACAGAAGCCAAGCCGGATGTAAGTGCCGATTTTCCATCCACAATACACAATACATGCTCGCCAAACCAACTTTCTGTCATTATAATTGGAAGTTTACAACTGAAAAACTTCATTTCCTTTCGGCTTGTCCTTTTCCATGTCAGCCAATCTCCTGCATGCTCCTCTCCAACACCAACCGCCCTCATGTCTTCCCTCACGACATCCATCGACCTTCTCTTTGCTCTTCCTCTCGCTCTCTTGCCTGGCAGCTCCATCCTCATCATCCTTCGACCAATATACTCACGAGTTCTCCTCTGGACGTGTCCAAACATCGAACCTCGGCCGTCCCTCTGACGAGCTCTTTTCTGATTTGATCCAACCTGGTCACTCCGAGAGCGAACCTCAACATCTTCATTTGCTCTGCTTCCTGTTGTCTCTTCAGTGCCACTGTCTCTAATCCGTCTCTTCTTTCCAGTGCATGCCTCCATCTTTCTAACTGTTCCTCCAACCTGCTCCCTGCTTTCACTGCAGATCACAATGTCATCTGCAAACGTCATGGTCCATGGGGATTCCAGTCATCTGACAGCCAAACTATCACTACTGCAAACAGGAAGGGGCTCAGGGCTGATCCCTGATGCAGTCCCACCTCCACCTTAAATTCACAATGACACAATGTAGCTCCTTCTGACCTTCTCTGTACTTTTCCATCAACATCCTCAAGACAATTTAATGCATCTGTGGTACTCTTTCTCGGCATGAAACCATACTGTTGCTCGCAAATACTCACTTCTGTCCTGAGTCGAGCCTCCACTACTCTTTCCCATAACTTCATTGTGTGGCTCATCAACTTTATTCCTCTCGAGTTCCCACAGCTCTGCACGTCACCCTTGTTTCCTCCATTCGTCAGGCATCTTCTCACCCGCTAGAATTCTGTCACTGTGTCACTGCAGCCATTTCCGCCCTTTTTGCAAAGTCTACCACCATCTGTCCCTCCAAGTTCCTTTCCTGGATGCCGTACTTACCCATCACTTCTTCATCACCCCTGTTTCCTTCACCAACACGTCCATGACAATCTGCACCAATCACGACTCTCTCTCTGTCTGGGATGCTCAGAACTACTTCGTCTCGCTCCTTCCAGAATTTCTCTTTCACCTCTAGGTGTACATTCACGCAACTTTTGTTGTGATTTATTGCAAGAATGAATGAAAATAAACCATTCATTCAAATGGTGCAAACTACCCATTCAAGCCATTACACTTTCGCCTTTATACAATCATAGTAACGGTAAAGACGCGCACTATTATTATTTTTCTTTTGGGTGGATAACAACTGCCAATCATTGAAATATTCATTATCAGTCAAATGAATTGGTTTTCAAAAGCAAATTCTGTGGGCCACGTCTTTACCGTTATTGATCAAACGATGTGAAAATGACCCATTCTGAATATTTTCTTATGAGCACGGTGGAAATCTTCTGGTGTCCCGCAGACGTCCGGCAGCAACGGGAGACGCGTCCGGAGCGCTCGCACGTCAAAGAGGAGGCGGCGGCGTCCCCCGCCGTTAAACAGGACGCGTGCGGCCGCGTGAAACGGGAAGAGGAGGAGCCGGAGCCCTCCCGCGTCAAAGAGGAAGAGGAGGAACGCAGCGTCAGTCAGGCATCGCTCGCCGGAGTCGTCGTGAAGAGCGAAGGCGACGAGAAGCTCTCGGCTCCGCTCTCCGACAGCGAGGACGCGTCGGCGTCACGCTCTTCCCGCTCTGAAGACGAAGACAACCGAGGCTCCAAAGCGCGTACGAGGAGTTCCAAAGCGTTCGAGTGTTGCCAGTGCGACAAAGCGTTTGGCAGTAAGAGCAACCTGAAGAGACACATGGGCTGCCACACGGGGGAAAAACTATTCAGCTGCTCCGTGTGCGGGAAACACTTCTCCCAGAAGGGAATCTTGATGCGACACGCTCGCACGCACACGGGAGAAAAACCCTTCGGCTGCCCCTTCTGCGCCAAACGCTTCTCCATGAAGGGAAACCTGCTGACGCACACCCGAATTCACACCGGGGAAAAACCCTTCTCGTGTTCGGCGTGCGCCGCCAGCTTCACCGTTCGCTCGGCGCTCGTCCAGCACGCCAGGACGCACACCGGAGAGAGACCCTTCCCCTGCTCTTTCTGCGGGAAAACCTTCTCGCAGAAGGTTAGCCTGGCGACGCACGTGAGAAGACACACGGGGGAGAAGGCGTTCCGATGCCGGGCGTGCGACCGCAGCTTCTCTCACAAGTATCAGCTCGACAAGCACCCGTGCGCCGCCGCTCCGTCCGGACCCTGACGGGGAAATACTGGACTCGCACTCAGATGCACGCCACTTAAATGCTCTCACGCACTACTCACTTGTGTACGCGTTGCACGTGTGCACTTGCGTGTGAGAGCGTTTCCGTAGCGCGTGCAACCCTCAATCGTGTCCCCGGTGGCTTTTGACGTGCATTTGTCACGTGATGCTCACTAACATACACAAGTGAAACACTCGGAACGTGAAAACAACCACAGCGGCACGCACACTGTTGCACACGTATGCCAGCAGAGAACAAATCCTGAGCTTGTATGAGAATGTTTCACTTGCGTATGCCAGCAGAAAAAAAAACAAAAACTGAGTTCGCATGAGAGCATTTTATTGTCGTATTTTTGGAGCGTGCGAAAGCATTTCTCTCGTTTGCACTTGCGCACGAGAGTGAAAAAAAAAGCAACGTGAAACGCTTTGACACGCTCGAGTGATTATTTGTTTTCACCCGTGTGCACACGTCAAACGAGCTCACACGCTACTCAAAAGCTTTCCCGTCATACTGAAACGCCCACTTCCGTCGTGTACGCGAGCTAACGGGGCTTTACATTTTGGGGGAACTGTTTTGTAGCTCCTTGTGTGTCAGTGATAACCGATTATTTTGGACGATAGTGCGAAGGCGTGCGCTACTCGGCCGGGCGGGGGCAGTAGAGGCGCTGTCGGTTGGCCGCTGGAATGTTTTGCTGCCTGAAGAAGCAGAAGAAGACGTGGCGGGGCTCTCCTCGGAAAGGCGGTTCCGGAACATTTCCGCCTTTCGCACCGATGGAAATCGAGCGGCGTGCGTTTCGTCAGGTTAGCGGCCGGGCTAGGGAAGTTAGCGTGTCGGGGAGGGAAGCGGCTGGACTCGTGTGGTCGTGACGTGTTTTGGCAGTGCCCGTACGTCTTCGTCTCGCGACAGAGCGTCCGCTTTTTGTTTTCTGGGTCTTGCTGCAACACGTTTCGCGCTTTACTACATCAGATCGGTCTTCAAATAAATAGAAACGTGGACAAAAAAAGAACACAGGACTCATTTTTCTGCCTTCCCAAAGGAAAATATACATTTTTCCAAAACGCAAATGCATGCCTTCGTACAACATGAACGCATAATTCGTTCAACTCCTAACCACGTGACGATCACCTCAAATCTTCCTGCTTCTTCGCATCGTCCACACCGTTGCCTCAATGTCCACCCGGGCCGGTAGATGGCGACGTCCCACTGAAAAACAAACCAAACCCACGTCCTGCGCATGCGCACCCGGTCACTGGGCGGAAGTTAGCGAGCCAGCTAGCGTGCGTTTGTGCCATTTGCCCAACCTTCACCGCTTTATTCCTTTTTGTTTATTATTTTTAACGCAGCGTGGACGAGAACCAGCGACAACGTCAACTACTGGACGCGCTTTTCAAATCTCGCGTGGACTCGCACGCGTCAGCTTGATCATATACTTCGTACTTGATCACTGAATGCGATTAGAGTGAAATCGTTATTATGCCAAATAGATTTAAAATAATCACCGTGAATTAAATCAGTTCATCTTTTCGTCATTCGCGGCACTTTGAATAAATGCATTTGCAAAAGCTCACAGCTCTTCTCTTCGTGTGGGTGCTTGAGCCAACGTGCAACACTAGAGGTCGCCATTGCCGGAACAGTAGCCCACCGCGCGGTGCGCGTGCGCACTGAAAACAACTGCATCCGAATCGATTGTATCAGCGTAGCACCAAGCTTTTATCTTTTTCTTGTTTTGTTTTTGTGGGGGCAGCGGTAGACGTTTCTTAACGTTTATATATTTATATAAACTCTAAAAATAGAAAATACATACATTTAAATAATTCTAAAATGAGTATTATTAACCCGTAATGACTAGAATGAAAATTAAATGTTATTTATTTACCTATCTTCACCGTTTACGTGTTTGTATAAATCCTAAATCTATAAAATTACATACATTTATATAATTCTAAAAATAGAGCTCACGTATTAACCTCTAATGACAATGATAAACATGAAATGCTATTTATATATGTTCAGCGTTGTTTATTTACGTACATTCTTATCCCGGGCCATGTCATTTGTCCAAGTGGGGTCGCCGTAGCTACGCCACTTCCGATCGCTGAGCAGGCTAGCTAAACTAAGCTAAGCTAAGCTACGATGGTTGTCGGTGCGTGCTGCAATGTCCACTTGTTGTCCGTTGCCCTTTTGTCTTGTGCTTCGCGCAACCGACTGACGCCGAACAGTGACAAAACTTCGCGCCTTCGTACATCCGCGCCTCGGTGATCCGTGAAGCTTTTTTTCGGTTCTTGGTAGCCGCTAACGAGTTAGCCGCACACAGGCTAAGGCGCTGTTTGAGCGTGTGAAGTCACGAAGTCTTCGTAGTGAGGGAAACGGGAGGAAGCTTCTGGAACAAACCGGCAACAAGGTCTGGAAGCTTCCATGGACTCTCACCCAGCAGGTTCGCTCTCTTCGTACTCTCACTTGCCAACATTTCATTGAACGAACAACGTTGTTAGTCTTTGTTTTGATCGTTTTTTTGTCCAAACGGACCGTAGCGAGCGTACGTGCGAAGTCCTCGGTTTCCGACGCTCTTCCGTTCCTGCGCGGCGATGTAACGCGAATGTGCTACTAACGCAGTCGTCAACTCGTAATTCAAATAAATGTGAAAGTAGTGCTTGCGCCCCCCCTGCTGGCCAAAACCTCGATTGTCATTTCAACTCCTGCATGTGCAATTTTCGAGAGTGACTTTTCTGCACATGTAGATTTGTCAAGTTTATAGTTCAATCCAAATATGAAATGTTAGCCCTAAATCTCGAGCTCTTTTCCTCCATTTTTTTGTTTGATGTGCTCAAAGTGATGCAAGCCAAGAGATGGTAAAGATGCTCAAGACAAGCGGATCCAAGTCAGAATTCTGCCATCGTCACAACACTCATTGTTTCTTTAAACACATTTCAAGTGTATAAAAACACAAGATAACACAAAAAAAGGCAAGCGGGAAATGTACTGTGAAGACGAAACTGTACGCATTTTGGCATCTTTGAAAGAACTCCCGTTCGAATGGCGTTAGCGATGTTTTTCTTTTGAACTGTATTGCAATGGACGACGGTTTACCATATAATCGACTCAAATCCCGCAGAATGGAGTTGTCTGCTTTTTTTGCACCGAACCTCTTCAATTGTCTTCTTGTGTCTTGCAGACGTCAGCGAAGACGATGAGCAGCTGCCCCGCGTTAAAGAGGAACAGCAGGAAGTGGACATCAGTCAGGACGAGGACGAGGACGAGGAGGAGGCTGCGTTACCGCTCATTCATGTGATTGTCAAGAGTGAAGATGACGAGGAGGACCAAGATGAAGCTCACTGCTCCCGACTCAGCGAAAGTGAGGAGCGCAGACGAGTGCTGCAAACGCAAGCCGACCTGTCGATGTCGCACTCTGATGATGATGAGGAGGAGGAGGAGGACGAGGAGGAGGAGTCGAGCTTGAAATGTTTTCAATGCGACGAAACCTTTGCGGACTCAACTACTTTGCGAAGACACGTGCAAAGTCACACGGGAGAAAAACGCTTCAGTTGTCCGTTTTGCGGCAAAGGCTTCCCCAGAAAGAGTAATTTAAAGCTCCACGTGAGAACGCACACGGGAGAGAAACCTTTCCCCTGCCCGCTTTGCGGCAAAAGATTCTCCGAAAAGGGAAATTTGATGAAACACGCCAGCACGCACACGGGAGAGAAACCGTTCACATGCTCGGTCTGCGGGGAAAGATTCTCCCGGAAAGGCAACTTGGCCACGCACGCGCGAACTCACACCGGAGAGAAAACCTTCGCCTGCGCCGCCTGCAGGACCAGCTTCAGTCTGCGTTCGGCGCTTTTGAGGCACATGAGGACGCACACCGGCGAAAAACCCTTTTCCTGCTCCCTTTGCGCGCAAACCTTCTCCCAGAAAGGACATCTGATGAGACACATGAGGACGCACAGCGGAGAGAAACCCTTTCCCTGCTCAATTTGCGGCAAAAGATTCTCCCAAAAAGGCAGTTTGGTGACGCACAGGACGACGCACGCCGCGGAGAAACCCTTTTCCTGCTCCGTTTGCGCTCAACCCTTCTCCCAAAAGGGAAACTTGATGAAGCACACGAGGAAACACACAGGAGAGAAACCCTTCACTTGTCAAGTTTGTCAGCTAACATTCACACACAAGTATCAGCTCAACAAACACAAATGTGCTGCTGAGGAGAGCAGCAATAAATGACGCTTCATTTCAATACAGTTTGTGTCTTTACATCCATTTGAAATAAAAAGTCTTTTTCGGATAGTGTGCCGTATTGTTCTCCATTCATGGGGTTCGCAAACTTTTTTGTCCAAAGACCCACTCGGCATCTTAACGCCAATTACAGTGGACCCTGACATACCTCCGGTTCTGTGGAACTTTGTCCATTAAAAAAATTCCCGATTCTTTTGATTTTTGTTTATTTCTTTTTTGGGTAGAACAAAAAAGCAGGGGGTCCATTGTCAACATGATGAGCACGCGTACCCCTAAATGCCATCGGAATTAAAAAGTTGCCTCTTTTCGAGAAATGTTTCAAGTAAACGTGTCACAACTAGTCAAATTAATCAGCGACTATTTTGATGATCGATGAATCGTTTCGAGCCGTTGTTGTAAGTGTTCTCTAGTAGTCTATTCAAGTCACGTACTCTAACCAGTCAGGTGAAACCAACATTACTACATGACCGAAATAATGGGAGCTAACTTACGGTAACTGAATCACTTTATTGTAATTCAACTCCTTCACACACACACACAGAAAGCTTATTTAGAGCATGTTTACGCACAATCGTTAGCCGATCCGATCGGCGTAAAGTCGAGTTGAATCCAAATGAAACGTTTGCGAACATCTTTTACTTTGGGGAAGAATAATCAACAGTTTTGCCCATTTTCTGACATGTTATGGACCAAACCAAACCAGTGATGGAATCATATTCGCTTGACGGGGAAAAAACTGCAAACTGTTGTACAAATAACGTGCAATTGACAAGTAGTTGAAGCTGAAGCTGCCTCATAGGTGGACGGCAAACTAGTAGCTCTTATCAAACTAGTAGTGTGCCCTGCGACCGGCTGGCGACCGGTTCAGGGCGCCCGCCCGGAGATAGGCCGCGCCCCGCGCGTGAGGAGAAGCGCTCCGGAAGATTTGGCAAAGGTTGGGAGTCGACTCCCTAATGTTTAGCGCATCTTCTCTGCTGCAAGTAAGTTGCGTAATGTCTCCCAAGACAAAAGACACAAACAAGGAGAGTACTCGACAGCGCGTTACCGAGGCGACCGTCGCAGTTCCAAAGCAACGTTGACTTTGGAGCACTTTCGTCTTCATGATGTCATGGAAAATGGACTTTATCTGGCTTGTGATGTGAAGCTAGTTTGTCTACATTTATCATGAGATCAACGTAGTGTGTTGTGGTGGTTTTCCACACGCTGTACACATAATGCAACAAACACACTTTTATGATGGATTTACATTTCACCATCATCGATCAGTGTTTTATGCCAAGAACAAATATGTGGTTAGTTTTTTAAATGTGTGTGTGTGAAGAACAAATATGTGGTATATTTCAGAGTTGTGATCTATGGTTTGAATCCACTTTTCTTTTTTGGAGAGGAAAATCCAAGGGTCTTGTTGATGCAATCATTCAAACATCAGAAAAGTCCTCAAAATCTCATTCGTTGTTAATGTTGAAATAGTTCCACTACTAACACATTTTCACCAGGGTAATCACATTTCCAAAGTCATCTTCCCAACACGGGTCATATGATAGTCCTTTGCAATTTAAAAAGAACACGGATACTACAATAAACAAAGGTTGTTTTCACGCGTTGACGTCATTCCCGAGACGAGAAGCGAGGCCATGTAGTTTGTCCAAGTGTACTTGCCGTAGCTCCTCCGCAGATTGAAAAGTTGCTGCACTTCCGCATTGCTCGCTTCTATTTTCAATCGAACGTCATTGCCTTCTTCTTCTTCGCCCTTTTCTTCTTCTTCTTCTTCTTCTTCCGCTTCTTAGTCCTCTTCTTCTTCGTCCTCGGCAAGGGTCGGCAAGAACGACAGCAGAGCAGCAGGAGGGGAAACAAAAAGAGGAGAACCGGCGACAACATGGACTCTCACACAAGCAGGTTCGTTCCACTCGGACGCGCACATTTGTATTCACTTGGCACATTTGTTTCCTTTCCTTGAAACAAAAAGAAAAGTTTCATCGATTTACACGAGAAAAGACGATTCCGGTATCATTTTCCTGTGACAAATATGAAGCCGGTTGTGAAAATGCACCAAAGTTTCATTCAGGCGACCTGTTTTCTTCCAAACTTTCATGACTTCCTTCGTCTTGATCCTATCCTCCAATCGCTGCTGTCATTGGAAAAAGTTGGCTCCACATAGAACGATGATGCTCAGCCGTTTCTAACAGCAACTACAATCCAACTGTTTACTGCCACTAAATATATTCGTCAACGCACAAGCTTGCCTGTGAACTTCAGCTTTGTAAATCACTGTAGTGACCAACATATCCCCGCAGGGGGCAGCGTCGCGTTTCCCATTTGAAATCGGCTGCAGTTTCGGAGCAGAAGGTAAGCTTAGGCGGTCAATCGCCGCTTGTCATGTCGATCACATATTGCCGACGCGTTGGGAGTTGTACAAGTTTAGACACCTGACACGTCAACGTGTGGTTAAAAACAGAAAAGATGACAAGAGTTCACGGAGTAGACGTTCAACTGCGTTTCTTTGGAAATAAATGAATTCTTTTTTTCATGAAAAGCCCTTTTCTCAGTCTTGCTCATGTTGTTTTACAGTTTGAGGTCAAAGCTATCGTTCCGCGCTTGACATGCTCAGTTTCACAAAAAGCCCGTTTTCTCAGCTTTTTGGTCAGAAACCGTCTCAACGCGACTGGATACGGCCGTTACCACGGCGATTGCGGCAATGTTTTGTGTTTAACAAAAAAGAACGAAAATAAGAAAAACCTGTGTGGTGTCGGCTCCGGAGAGGACGTTTTGACTTGTCCGTTTTTCAAGAAGAGCTCGAGGTCACGTTCGCGTACTTTTAATACTGCTAGCAAGCACGCGACATAACAAAAATGTAGCTCGGTAGTGCGAGCACTCACGTTTGTATGCAAACATTCCGGCGTCCTGTCGATTCGTGTACTTGAGTTTTTTTAAATATTGGGTTGTGCACGCGAATAAATATTGACAACGGCGAGCAGGGCAGGCAATGCAATCTTAAGACGCCATGACTCCAAAAGAAAGCTGAAAAAGTTTCCAAATTCACATGGGGACAAAGGCCTTCATGTCCTGTGGTCTGACCGAACTCAAATTGAACTCTCTCTTCTTGCTCTTCTTCTTCTTCTTCCCGATCGGTTTTAGCAGTTTCTGTCCGTTTTGGTGAAAAAGAGAACTTCAAATCCTATATTAGCGTGCACTTCTCTCGTCATCCACCCAATGTTTACATTCATAGACTCTACCTCCAAAACGGTATTATTGTGCGGCAATCATATATGCTCACAATAGCAAAGCTGTATAATAATATAAATAATGCTACACAGTCATTTGCTTTTGTTTTGTATTTAAGGCTATTTGTCTGGTTGGGGCTTTCATATTGCTGAAATCAATCCCGGCGTAATAAAATCGTGTTTTTTTTTTAGCAAAGGAAAGTGTCAATTGAGCATTATTTTGGTGTTGTGTTGACGTTGGTGCGCAATGGTGCATGATCGCAATATACAAGGTATATTACCAACCTGAACGATAAGCAGCCGTTTATGGAGATGCGACAATATTTGTCATGAATCAATACTGTAATAGTTTCTCAACAAATGAAGTGAAATTGGATAATTGAGCCCTGGTTGTGTGACTTTTTCCAATTTGTCTTCATGTGTCCTGCAGACGTCCATCCGCACCTTCTGGTGAGGCCTCTCCGCATCAAAGAGGAAGAGGAGGAAGCCGACGTCGGTCGGGAGGGAATTTGTGTCGTTGTCAAAAGTGAAGAAGGTGAAAATGAGAAGAGAGGATCATAAGTAGACAGCCTCTTAGCGCCGCTGTCAGACAGTGAGGACACATCATCTTCTGACGCTGATGACGATGGAGAAGAAGACTCAAACAGCGATCCGAGATGTCCTGCCTTCAGCTGCTCCGTGTGTGGCGAAGGGTTCTCTCAAAAAGGCAACTTGAGAACACACCGCAGGTCACACGCCGGGGTGAAACCCTTCAGCTGCTCAGTTTGCGGTGAAAAAGGCACTCAAAAGGGCAACTTGATGAGACACAGCAGACAACACGCAGACGACAAACCTTTTTCTTGCTCCGTTTGCGGCAAGACCTTCTCCCAGAAGGGCAATTTGGTGACGCACGCCAGGAAGCACAACGGCGACAAACCGTTCGGCTGCAGGGTGTGCGGCAAACGTTTTTCCGTCAAGGGAAACTTGAACGTGCACGGCAGAATGCACACGGGGGGAAAACCATTCAGCTGCTCAGTTTGCAGCGAGAGATTCTCTCAAAAGGGCAACCTGAAGGCACATGCCAGAAAACACAGCGGCGAGAAACCATTCAGCTGCTCATTTTGCGGCAATAGATTCCCCGTCAAGGGAAATCTCATGACGCACGTCAGAACGCACACCGGGGACAAACCATTCTCTTGTTCCACGTGCGACAAAAGTTTGACTTCCAAGGACAGTTTGAAAGCGCACGTCATCATGCACACGGGCCAGAAAGCTTTCTCGTGTTTGCTTTGCGGTAAAGACATCCCGCTGAGGGCAAAGTTGTCGAAACATACCAGGGTGCACACGGGAGAGCAACCGTTCTGCTGCGGCGTCTGCGGGAAAAGATTTTCCGTCAAGAGGAGTTTGGTAGCGCACGCGTCGACGCACACCGGAGAGAGACCGTTCGGTTCTCGTACAAGTACGACGTCACCAGGCACAAGTGTGCTGGCCACGAGACTGCATGACAAACGTCACTACAGCACAGGTGGAAAAAGTACAAGTAGAGATACTAGTGAACAAAAGTTCAGTTCAACTGTTTGACTTCAACTTACAAGGACGTCACTGATGATGTGGTGGTCTACTCGCCTGACTTTGGTGCGGGCAGCGTGGGTTCAGTTCCCACTCTGTGACGGTGCAAATGGTTGTCCGTGTCTATATGTGCCCTGCGATTGACTGGCGACCAGTTCCGCCTTTCGCCCGAAGTCTCCTGGGATGGGCGGTTTTGAAAAGTGATTTATTTTTACGAGGACGTTGTCGTTTATTTTGTCCCCTGTGACTTGCCATACGTTGATACAAAATGGCGGCCATTGCGCATGCGTGGTGTTAATTTACAACCCTATCCCAGGAAACGTCGCTATCGAGCACTAGGACACAGTGTGCGTCTAAATGTTCTGTTTATTATTATTATTTTTTTTTACCTTTTGCTGCTTTCCCCCCCCCCTCTTCTTTATTAAGTGCTCATTGCTGTCATCTAGCATATCCGAAACATTACAGTTTGTTTCGATCTCGTCTCGGCGCGCTTTGAACATTCTCCCGCTAGCTAGCTTAGCTTGTTAGCTGCTAACAAAGAGGCGGAAGCGGCCAAGCGAAGAGCGAAGAGCGAGCGCGAGTGGCCATCAATTGTTGCCGTTGGATGGGAATAATGGACACAAATATGCGGCGAAGTGAATGCATATTTGCGACAAGGAGAGCGGCGTACGAGAAGGAACTTTGCGGAACGAAGGAGGAGAAGGGGCGTCCACTAGAGGGCGCTGTTTTCCAACCTCCAATGGCCTCGCACACAGCAGGTCGGTTGCCTCTTTTTCCGCATTTAATAACATTTCTAGCCTTGAATGGCGACTGTTAGCTTTATTGAAGATGCAACTACGGCCAGGGGTAGCAAAAGTCTACACACCCGTTTAAATGCAACCCAGTTGAACCACGCGTAACCTGGAAGCTTCTTAAAATAGATGGAATGAATCTGTTCCAGACACAAAATTCAGTGAGAATTTATTAAACCGTTGTGCGGTTAAAAATTAATATAGTGCGATTTAGAAATCAATGAAATCATACTGTTATAAAGAAACAAATCAGTAAATAAACATACCAGTTTATTGCTCATTAAGGTTGCGAAGGCAAAGGGGAGGAGGACTACAGCTCACGATGGGGAATTTCCTTTTCATGTGTTTTTTTTGTTTTTGTTGGTTTTTGTATTTGTTTTTTGTTTCTTTTCTAATTCATTGGTTGATTTTGGCACAACAAACCGATCCATGGAAACTTGTCTTCTGTGAAGGGAACAAAAAAATATCCAAGTCATTTATCACTGTCATTTGAAAGATGAATTGCTGTGTTAGCCAACTTACTGCACATTTTGTGTGACCAAGAAGGTCACACACACACACACACACACACACACACACACGTGCGACCCTTTTTTCGGTGTGTGCGAGTCCAAGTTTCACGTGGTCGCACTTGGGCGAGGGCCTGCTTTAATGTCTCACTACGGTGGTTGAACGTTGCCGTCTTTCGGTGGTCGAAAGAGGGCCTTGTCGTTATGACGACGGGCCGACGGGCACGCGCCGTTCCCTCCGTCCTCGGGCGAGGAGTTGCCGCCGACACGGGCGCAGATGGTACCGGCGCCCACGCAGACGCAGAATGACATGCCCCTCCACTTTTTGAAATGGGGCCCCTCGTCCCGAAGTCGCATCTCCAACTCGGCAAGGGAGAGGAATCTTAAAAGTGGAACTCGTGCCATCTGCTTGTCGCGTAAAACACGACGGGTCCAGTCCCGTGTTTTGTTGTACGTGCGCAAGGCTGAGAAGCTCGTCGCCAGCTTTCCAAAGAACAACTCTCAGTGGAAATTGGACACACCGTCACCACATCGCGTCACCATTCTCACTACCCGCGCTGTAAAACATATTTGCTCAACTTAAAACTAAGAAAGAATTTACACTTGTACTTCTTCTCCTTTCGGCTCGTCCCTTTGGGGGTCGCCACAGCGCGTCCGCCTCTTCCATGTCAGCCTATCAGGACCACAGTTCCTCTCTGGGTACTCTGTCATAGGCTTTCTCTAGATCTACAAAGACACAATGGAGCTCCTTCTGACCTTCTCTGTACTTTTCCATCAACATCCTCAAGGCAAATCATGCATCTGTGGTACTCTTTCTAGGCATGAAACCATACTGTTGCTCGCAAATACTCACTTCTGTCCTGAGTCTCGCCTCCACTACTCTTTCCCATAACTTCATCGTGTGGCTCATCCACTTTATTCCTCTATAGTTGCCACAGCTCTGCACATCACCTTTGTTCTTAAAAATGGGCACCAGCACACTTTTCCTCCATTCCTCAGGCATTTTCTCACCCGCTAGATTTCTGTTGAACAAGCTGGTCAAAAACTCCACAGCCACCTCTCCTAGATGCTTCCATACCTCCACAGGAATGTCATCAGGACCAAGTGCCTTTCCATTTTTCCTCCTCTTTAATGCCTTTCTAACGTCCCCCTTACTAATCATTGCCACTTCCTGGTCCACCACACTTGCCTCTTCGACTCTCCCTTCTCTCTCATGTTCCCCATTCATCAACTCCTCCAAGTATTCTTTCCATCTGTCCAGCACACTGCTGACACCAGTCAACATATTTCCATCTCTATCCTTAATCACCCTAACCTGCTGCACATCCTTCCCATCTCTATCCCTCTGTCTGGCCAACCTGTAGAGAACCTTTTCTCCTTCTTTAGTATCCAACCTGGCATACATGTCATCATATGCCTCTTGTTTGGCCTTTGCCACCTCTACCTTTGCCCTGTGTCGCATCTCAATGTATTCCTTTCGCCTGGACACACAATATATCAACTTTTCTCTTAATCATCGTGTCAACCAACTCCCCGAGCTTTTTCCTGTCAAAGTTCTAGGCTCTGTGCAGAACCCGCTTTCCACCTCTCCTTCGTCTTCGACCCACAGTAGCTGAATTTCCACCGACACCGTTAACCTACAAAGTGCCGGGGGCGGTCCTCCTTTACCCGGCCCACGACCGATCCGGTATGGAGTTCTTTGGATGAAGGCTCCTATTTGTTTGGCAAATTTTGACGCAAGCCTCTGCATTGATCCGGGCTTGGGACCGGCCTGCGGTTTGCGCTGGCTTGTGCCCCCCATCGGGCTGCAGGAAGTAAGAATTTAGACTCTACTCCAATATTTGTAACGTTATCTCGACTTAGCGAGTTAAGTCTTGTTGTGGCCTCTACTCAACAGTACCTGAATTGAAATACGTTCAAAATATCCGTGGAAAAGGTTTTTTCATACATAAAAAAACGTTTTTATGCTATATGCACTACAGGGAAATCCTAATACTACTGTTATTTGAAATGTGAATTTCATGTACAGTTTACATTGTATATTTTGATGGAAATATATTGTTCTTTAAAATCCAGTGGATGCACAAATGTTCAAATGAAACATTTTCCAATTGACATGAAGTTTTGCTGGGTGAATTAGCATTGCAGACAATTTTCATCATGTATGATTAGTATTGATCAGGTGTGCAATTTTGTTTACAATGAATTATTGTTTAGCGATGATTTCAAGTCCAAATTTCATATATATATATATTAGACATTACACACTTTACACATTTCCTCGGGATGATCGGTATCGGCCGATATTTAGCAATTTTATGCCGACTGATTAGAATACACGATGCGACGAGAGCAGCGATTGCCAAGGAACATATTTGACAATTGAAACAAAATCTCACGGCACGCCAACAAACAAAAATGTCACCAAAAGTGGATCCATTCATGACTGTACGTACTTCCTGCCATCTGGGAGAAGACCATTCATTTGTTCTGTTTGTCACTTTGCCTCACTGGCATAAATAGATGAACAAAGATACATTATTTGTTGTAAATATCATTTTTGGAGCAATTAAGTACACAAGTATATAGAGTAAATGAACAGGTCATTTAAATAGACACATTCCTCCATCTTGTGATCGGTTATCGTTTTTTTAAACTCGCTGATCGGCCCCAAAAATCCTCTTCGTGTATAATTAACAGTAAGTAGATCACTTTGACTGGTGGACTGCGCCTCGGATTTGTCCTTTGCCCCCCCCCCCCGCCAAAAAAAAAACCCCAAAACAAAGTCAAGGGCGTGTCTCATTTCGATTCAGTATGAAGTCATTGAAGTTTTAATTTGTTTAAATCAACGATAAGGGGACTCACCTGGAATGATGATTGTTTTGCTTTTGTAGCAAGCTGTGAGGAAAATGACAAGTGGGATTTCCCTTCCGTTTCCCTTCTCCTGTGCCGCGACGGTCCACGCGCAAGTGAGGCAAACGCGCATGTCCGAATGGCTGCCCCGTACGTCAATGGAGTGGCAAATGTCTCTTCGATACCGGCCTCCTATTGGCTCGTCTTCGTATTCGTGAGAATCTCGGCAGCGGCGGGCAGAGGAAGAATTCAACGAGGACGAACGCAACAAACGACTTGTCCCTAAAATGAATCAAAAGGGGAGAATACGCATTGCCTGTCTATTTTGTCACATTAAAATGTTTTTTTTTTTTTTTTTAATTTCATTCGATGTTCAAAATATCATTTCTTTTCAGGCACGTTAAATATTGTAATAATATCAACATTGCAATATTTAACACCCTGAGCGCGTGCTTTTCCCGATATCGCTGTGAAATGGATCACCCAAAAACGGGCAGTTTGTCAGCAGCAGTCGGGTTCAGTTCGCCCAGCGGCCAACGAAGTGGAGACTTTTTGCATTCTCCGCTGGCGGAGACAAATCCGTGAAATCTCGGTAGACCTCGCGACTCTGCTGCCGCTTTGTGCGCGTCTCAACAATTGTCCTCCTCTTGTCCCGCAGATGTCCAGATGAGCCCGGAGCAGCGCCGCCCTCGGCGCCGCGAGCGAGAAGAGGAGGGCCCGGCGCCCCGCCACATCAAAGAGGAAGAGGAAGAAGTGGGCGTCAGCCAGGAGGGGGAGAAGCACGAAGGTCCGGACGCAGAGGAGGCCGACATCTGCGACCTCCCCGTCATTCGCGTCATCGTCAAAAGCGAGGAGGAAAACAGTGAAAGCGAGGACGACGTCCAAATGGAGCGAGCGCGAGTCGAAAGTCGAAATCGCGTCTCCGACGGCTTGAAATGTTCCCAATGTGACAAGACCTTTGTCTACAAGTCCGATCTGAAGACGCACGTGCGAAGTCACACGGGGGAAAAACTATTCAGCTGCTCGCTTTGCGCTAAAAGCTTCACGCAAAAGGGCACGCTGACCATCCACATGAGGAAGCACACCGGAGAGAAGCCTTTTTCCTGTCCGGTCTGCAACGTGACCTTTCGGGATCGCTCCACCATGATCAAACACACGCAAACGCACACGGGCGAAAAGTCCTTCACTTGCTCGGTCTGCGGTCAAAGCTTCGCCAGAAAGAGCAATTTGAAGGAGCACGCGAAGACGCACAGCGGCGAGAAACCCTTCGCGTGTTCAATCTGCGGCAAAGGCTTCGCTAAAAACATTAATTTGAAAGCTCACATGCGAATTCACACCGGAGAAAAACCTTTTGCGTGCTCGGTGTGCGACATGACTTTTCGCTTTCAGTCGTCGTTGATTCCGCACATGAGAACTCACACTGGCGAGAACTTCACGTGCTCCTTCTGTAGTAAAATCTTCTCCAGAATGATGAACTTGATCGAACACACCAGAATACACACTGGAGAGAAACCCTTTTCGTGTTCCGTGTGCGGCGCGACGTTTCGACTGCAGTCCACCATCGCCAACCACATGAAAACGCACAGCGCGGAGAAACCCTTCACTTGCTCTGTGTGTCACTCGAGTTTTACGCTTCAAGCGACGATGTTGAGGCACATGCGAACGCACACGGGTGAGAAACCCTTCGTTTGTCACGTGTGCGGGGACAAATTCTCTTATAAGTATCAGCTCAACAAACACAAATGTGCCGGGGAGAGCAGCAGCGGCTTGATTTGACTTTTTATTGAAAGGAAAACGTCCGGACATATATTATCGTATTTATCACGTGTATCAAACACTTTGTCATCTGATGTGGCGCACGTGTCATGTAAAAGCAAAAGATTTCAAGTGTGACTGTGCCGTCGTTGTTTTTTCAGGCTCACCGGCGGAAATAAATTTGCACCCAAACCTGTTTGTACCGTCGTGGCTGATGCTTTTTTTCCCTGCACTGAAGAATTACAACGATCCATTTTGAACAAAAATGGCTCGTTCCGATGTAGCTCACTGAACGACTTACATTGGTGACTGTCTTAAAAAAAAAACCAAACAAAACCTTTCAGACATCAATCTCGAGGCGACTTAACGAGACGGAGTTTTGCACCACTTGTGGAACTCAGTACCTGAGGAGGTTCAACTGCTTCCAACGTACAAGGCCTTCACAAAAAAAAAACGGAAAATGTGGCTAGTTAACACCTATAGCTGCCAACACTAAAAGACAAGTATGTTATGTTGTCTTTTTGTTATGATCAAAAAAATGTATGGTTTGATTCTCTCTTAATAGTATAGTTTGATGATGTATCCTGAATGATATTGTCTTGTAGATGTATTTGACTGCTTTTTGACATCATGGCCAGGGGACTACAGATGAAAACTAGCCTTCTGGCTAATTCTGGCTTTTTTAACCATGTGTACTTCATGTGTTTGATGAAATTGCATTGTCCCCTTTCAAAAATAAACTGATAAACTTCTCGAGCAGTTCAAGTGTTCCAGAGAGTTAATAGATCAGTTGGCGAGCTATTGTCTACACTTTAAAAATTGCTTATAAATCACTGTTTAACGACAATATAAAATATGAAATGGACCATATTTGGACATACAAGGTTTCTGCTCGACATATACAATCCATCCGTACCGTATTTATCCAAAAAGGCAATATTATCTACAAAAAAGAAAAAAAGAAACGGCACGTAGACCATCTGGAGCACTTCACAATATTTATCTAAATACATGAAGAAGTCAAATGGAATACATCACACTCTCCAGATGTGGGATTATTATGCATTCATGTGTGCAAAACTTCCAACAGGATTTGCAGAAAAAACAGAAGTAGGATTTAATCAAATGTCATTACTTCGATTACTTTGAGAAAATAATTGAACTAGTTACCATTTTCGACAGTGTAACTTGACATTGTAAGCAACGACGTTTCCAATTTTAAATTGCTAAAAACAAAAACCTCATTCGACGCAACTTTGTGATAATATCGGTTAAGGTTGAACCATTTGAATATTATAATTTGTCCATAGGTTACTGACGAGTCGTTCCGGTTAATTTTGACCAATCAACATTTCCCAGCAGCTATTTGTAGTGTGTGTCCAAATGGTGTTTCCGTAGCCCTCTGCTGATTGGCCCAAAACGCTGCAACACTTCCGCCTTGTTCGGGCGAGGTCGTGTAACTGTTCTATTTTGGTCTTTATGTTTGTTTGTTTGTTCGCAACTTTGTGCTAATATCGGTTAAGGTTGAACCATTTGAATATTATAATTTGTCCACAAGTTACTGACGAGTCGTTCCGGTTAAATTTGACCAAACAACATTTCCAAGCAGCTATTTGTAGTGTATGTCCAAATGGTGTTTCCGTAGCCCCCTGCTGATTGGCCCAAAACGCTGCAACACTTCCGCCTTGTTCGGGCGAGGTCGTGTAACTGTTCTAGTTTGGTCTTTTTGTTTGTTTGTTTGTTTGTTTGTTTGTTTGTTTGTTCTTTCTCCCCATCCCAATTTAACCAATTGGCAGCGAACAGTGAGAAAACGTCGCAGTTCATGACAGCCTTTGCCTCGGCGCTCTTTCGCCCGTTAGCCGCTAACAAGGAGGAGGAGCACAGCAAGCTAGCCACCATTTGGGTGTCGCCATTGTGGAAATGAGCGACTGAGCGGAAACACATTTCAAGTGTTGAACAGAAGCGACGGCCGAGCACCACGAGGAGAAGGAGCGGCGACGCTCTTTTCGAGCCCCAAATGGACTCGCACACAGCAGGTTGCTTTTGTTTTTTTTTCCATTTGTAGCATAATTTTTTTCCCCCCCAAGTCAGCTCTGACGTTATTTTGGTCAGTGGAGGAATTTATGGGGAGAGATTGATTTACTATTACGACTATTTACTATTGATAACAACTTTGATGATGGTTTCATCGATCGCAGATGTAACTTCAAATTCTGCCGTCCTCCATGTTTGCAGACTGTTTATGTTTGTGTTGAATCCAAATAAGACATTTGCGAACATCTGCTTTTACTGTGGAAAACAATGATCAACATTTTTTTTTTTTTTATAAAACCTTTCCTGTTCAGCTGCATGACCCTGCAAAATGGTGGCTTTGCACGCCTTTTGTGCAGGCACAGTTTGAAATACTCCCTCTGCTTATTTTCAAATGTGTTGATTATTCTGATGTTTATTGAAAATGCGGCCGGACAGAAAAGGGTTTTAGGGGACAGAGTGGACACAAGTAACGTTACAACAATACAATCGTGTTCTTATTTATTTGTGGACGGGGGACACACACACCTGGTGAGCAACGACTAACCAATAGGACAAGAGGAGAGCATGTGGGAAATGAGCAAGGCAGTGCTACTGATGAGTGCTGCGGAAGGATTCTTTCTTTTTTTTTTTTTAGTGTCCAAACACCTGTAAGAGCCTGTGCGTTGACGTCGTAATATAACGTGTCTCTGAAACCCGTCAGTGAACGAACGCCACATCACGGGAGGCCCAACCAGGGGGAACGCCGCCGGGGAAGCGCCTTTTAAATCACCCCGAAGACAAAGATCTGAATAGCCTATTTTGTGTCGACTATATTGCGTAACGTGCGATCTATGGAGTACTTTGAACTGCATTAGCTGTAAAGGACTGTTTTTTTTTTTGTCATTGAGAATGTATTTCTGCAGATTTGCGCCCAGTATTCGTTGTCAGTAGACACTGAGAGGTCTTTTTCCTATTTTGCAATTGGTAAGTGTATCGAAGTCGCACTTGAGAGGAATTGGTATACTTTTGAAAGGAGTTTTTTTTTTTGTCTCGCGCGAGTAGTCCCACTATTTCCTGAACGAAAACCGGTCGTTCTGACGTCGGGAATCTTTTTCGGGTTGCTGTTCTAATTTTATAATCCATCCATTTTTTCATGGCACTTATCCTCACACGGGTCGCGAGTGAGCTGGAGCCTATTTGCAAGGTACAGTGTGAGGACAAAGTATGCGAACCCTTTGGAATTTCTTACATTTCTAAATCACAATTTTCAGCAGAAATGGTCTTACGAACCCGATTAAAGGGCATAAAAAAAGGGATGGCGTGGGACTTTGAACTCTGCTTGTCGTCTTGTGCCGACAGACACCCGGCAGCCGCTTCTGCCCGGCCCCCCCCGCCTGAAAGAGGAAGAAGTGACGCCCGCTGGGATCAAAGAGGAGCAGGCGGAGACGCCCCTCGTTAAGGAGGAGGAGGAGGAGCGCGGCATCGGTCAGCAGGCGGACGTCGGCAAACCTCCGGCGGCTGGACTCCTTGTGAAAAGTGAAGCTGACGGTCTGTGTGAGGAGGGGGAGAGAGGATCGGAAGCGGAGCGCCTCTTAGCGCCGCTCTCCGACGGCGAGGGGACGTCGACGTCGCGCTCTCCTGACGCTGAAGAGGAGGACGACGACGACGATGACGAGGATGAAGGAGACTCGAAAGGTGATGTGAGCTTCGAATGTTCTCAGTGTGACAAAATGTTTGGCAAGAGGAGAAATTTAAAGCGTCACTTGCGGTGGCACACGGGGGAGAAACCCTTCGTCTGCTCGGTTTGCGGCAAAATGTTCAAAGTTAAGCTGCAAGTCGCGAGACACATGATGGCGCACACGGGGGAAAAACCGTACGGCTGCGACTTTTGCGGCAAAACCTTCTCCGAGAGGGGTCACCTGATCACACACACGCGGACCCACACGGGGGAGAAGCCCTTTTCGTGTCCGTCGTGCGAAAAACGATTCTCCATGAAGGGACATTTGACTGTGCACGCCCGGACGCACACAGGAGAGAAACCCTTCCGCTGCTCCCTGTGCGACAGCGACTTCGCCGACAGCTCGGCGCTGGCTCGGCACACGAGGACGCACACGGGCGAGAAACCCTTCATGTGTTCCGTTTGCCACGAGAGGTTCTCCCAGAAGGGCAACCTGATGACACACATGAGGACGCACACAGGCGAGAAGCCCTTCCCGTGCTCGCTTTGCAGCGAGCGCTTCTCCCAGAAGGGAAACTTGAAGACGCACATGAGGAGACACACCGGGGAGAAACCCTTCAGCTGCACTCGGTGCCAGGAGAGCTTCACTCGCCAGTATCAGCTGTACAAACACAAATGTGCAGCCAGGAGTAGTACGTGACGTCCACCGGGGGTTTTCCTAGCTCAAATTGAGGTTTGACCTTTCTGAGCGTTTGCACAGGTGTGTATGCCGCTCACCACCGGCTCAAAAACTATTTTGGGGTGGAATTCGCTTCACTCATTGTAGTATTGGTGTGTTGACACGTGCCTGTTGTTGCTGTTATTACATATGCATTTATAGTGACAAGAAATCTAGCCGCATCTTTTCATTGACATTTTTTTAAGATGTATAAGCGTTTCAGAAATTGTCCTCCACAAACTACGTGTGAGATATACAGTTAACCCCCGCTATATCATGGTTCGTGCTCCCGATAATTTGCTTTTTTTTTGGGTTTGTTATTATCATTATTGCGCAATACATTTTCTTTTTTTTAACCAGTTAAGGCACTCGATGGTGCAGGTCGTCTCTCCGAGATGCAAACACCTTGTTTTTCGTACTTTGTGTGTTATTCATTTCGATATTTTTGCCAGTTTTTATCTATTGCTCATGCAATCTCTCTCCCCCCCGCTCTCTCTCTCTTTCAATATATTCTTTGTTTAAATGTGTGAAGTGTGTTTAAAACAATTAAAAGTTAAAAAAAAGATTTCTGTAGGTATTTCTATATTGCGGGTTTTCACTTTTGGACGGGGGCGGGGGGTGTTTGGAACGTAACCCCCGCAAGGCCGAGTACGAGCGTGTGACGTGTCCCTCTGCATTGTAATTTTTTCTTTTCCTTCAAACTCTCATTGCCACCTCACCTTGCAAAATACTATTTTATTTTACGATACATCTCTGAAAAGCCCACAACATAAGTTGTCACGCTCATTTAATGTACCACATATTTTCTGCAAAATCGGACAAAATGAACAATATTGACCTGTTTGAAATTCCGCAAAATTGTGACATATTGACAAAAACACGGTCAATACTTGAGAGCACATTACCGCATGTGTAGGCGCCATCTTGGTTATAATCAGCCGATATTTACCGATTCATTGTTCAGGCCCAAATATACACGGATGGTATAAACAGAGTACGTATCGGCTTAGGTGTGCGACAATTGTCATCTTTTTGGCTCCACCGCCACCGCAATGGATATGAGATGAAACGAACAAGATGCGCTTGCTGCAGACTTGAAGCTTTCATTTGAGGCTGTTTCCATCCAAATCAGGCAAATGGTGGAGTAGCTATTCAACAGTTTGCGTTTCTGTAGCCCACTTTTGAAGGCTCGCTCGCTACATCGCGCTAGCATTGGCTATGCTCTGGTGAAGCAATCAGTTGTTAATCAAAACGGAGGGGTAGTCGCGCATCTTATGAACTGAACGGAACACGTGCGGATAGAACCGAAACAGTCAAACCAAACCGTCTTTTACAAACAACAGACCACGTGGGGACCTTCCAATATTATCGATTTGTGAACAAATAATGGTTGAAAACGACGTTGTGTCCCTTTTCCCGTTTGGACTTTTCCAAAGCATTTGTGTTTGTCTGTGTTGTGTCCCGCAGACGTCCGGCAGCTGCAGCCGGAGCCCCCCGACGTCAAAGAGCAAGCGATTGGAGTGATTGTGAAGAGTGAAGACGATGACGCAGATCCGGTCTTGGACCAACATGCAGATGATGATGATGATGATGATGACGATGACGATGATGACGACGATGATGATGACGACGACGACGACGGCAAAGGCGATCACGCGAGAAGCCAAACCGACACGTTGCAATGTCATCGGTGCGACAAAAAGTTTGGCGGCAAGCGACACTTGACGCGACACATGCGATGCCACACGGGGGAGAAACCATTCGTTTGCTCCTTTTGCGGCAAAGGTTTCCCTCGCAACGAACATCTGGTCTCGCACGTGAGAATCCACACGGGCGAGAAACCCTTTGCGTGTTCCGTGTGCGCTCAGACCTTCTCTCACAAGTCCAACCTGACCACGCACATGAGGAGACACACCGGGGAGAAACCGTACACGTGCCGCCTGTGCAGCGAAAGCTTCTCGCGGAAGGTCAGCTTGATGATCCACACCAAGACGCACACTGGGGAGAAACCCTTCGGCTGCGCCGTTTGCGCCAAAAACTTCTCGCTCAAGGAACATTTGATTACACACACCAGGACGCACACTGGAGAAAAACCTTTCTCTTGCTCCTTTTGCCAAGTGCGTTTCAGCGACCGCTCGGCCCTGACCAGACACACGCGAACGCACACCGGGGAGAAACCCTTCTCCTGCTCCGTGTGCGGCAAAAGCTTTTCGCTGAAAGCATACTTGACGGAACACGTGGCGTCGCACGCGGGAGAGAAAGCCTTTTCGTGCGCCAAATGCAAATCAAAGTTTAGTTTCCGTTCGGCGTTGGTGAGACACATGAAGACGCACAGCGGGGAGAAAACGTTCAGTTGTGGGCCAAAGAGCAAACACTCGTGTGCTGCTGAACAGAGCAGCAACCAGTGAGGCCGTCGCCACAGCACAACACGTTAGTGATTCTTGTGGGCAAACACAAAATTTAGAGTTTAAAAAGAGACAGCTGATTTGCAGATAACATACAACAACAAATGTTTACGCCAAATATGTACAATGTGTCATTTTAACAATAAAGAACTCATTCTAAATTGTAATATTTCCATGTAAAATGTACCTTACAATTTTTGTACATGTAAAGTGCGCATGCAATTTACAAACCCCAATTCTCAAAGCATAAAAACAGAATGCAATAATTTGTAAATCCTTTTCGACCTATATTCAATTGAATATATGAAAAAGACAAGCTATTTAATGTTCAAACTGATAAACATGATTTTTTTTTTTTGCAAATATTTCCTCATTTCGAATGTGATGCCTGCAACAGGTTGTGAAAGCTGGGACAGGGGCATGTTTCACGCTGTGTGACGCCACCTTTCCTTTGAACATATTTGCCCAAAACAATTTGAAAGGTGGACTCGTCAGACCACAGCACACTTGTCCACATTGCGTCAGTCCGTGTCGCATGAGCTCGCTTTCACTGATCGCACCCAAGCCCGATTCCCTCCGGGCCTGCTCAAGCAAGAAATCACTTCAACACAAATCAAGTTGGACGGATGAGACTAAAACAAACATCTGAATGATTTTGAGAGAATATTATATGGACTGACTAGATGAAAGTTGAACCTTTTGGAAGGCGTGTGTCTTGTTACATCTGGCGTAAATATAAAACAGCATTTTCAGAAAAAGAACATCAGACGAACAGTCAAACATGGTGGCGGTAGTGTGATGGTCTTGGGCCGCTTTTCTCCTTCAGGCCCTGGACAACTTGCTGTGATTGATGGAACCATGAATTCTGCTCTTTACCAGAAAATCCTGACGGAGAATGTTCGGCCATCAGTTTGTGACCCCAAGCTGAAGCGCTCTTGGGTTCTGCACCAGGATAACGATCCAAAACACACCAGTAAGTCAACTTCTGAATGGCTTAAAAAACAAAACGAAGGTTTTGGAGCGGCCTCGTCAAAATGCGGACGTCAATCCGATTGAAATGCAGCGGCATGACCTTCAAGAGGCCGTTCATGCTGGAAAACCCTCCATTTTTGCTGAATTCACACAATTGTGCAAGGAAGAGTGGGCCAAAACATCTCCACAGAAATGTGAAAGACTCGTTGGCAGTTCTAGCAAACGCTTGATTTCAGTTGTTGCTGCTGAGGACTGCCCAACCAGTTCTTGGGTTTTGGGGGCCATTACTTTTTCACACAGGGTCCGGTCACTTTGAATAGTTTTTATTCCTTAATAAAAGAAATCACCTTTTTAAAAAAAGATCACTTGGGTTATATTTGTCTGATATTTAAATTTAGTTGACGATCGTAAACAAAGGGGGAACTGTGCAAAAAAAAATACAAATAAGAATTTGAGAATGGGGGCAATAATTTGTGTATGTGTAAAATACTTTATTTTGATCATGAAATCATTTGTTTTCAGTTTTTTGTTTTACTTGCTGTGACAACCCCCGATTGGACATTTATAATTACAACTAATTAACCGATTATTCATTCAAATGTATAAAATACATGTAAAATGTATGTGTAAAACTCTTTCTTAGCAAAATAAAATGTCTTTTTTAATTGGTCTGATTATTAAATAGCCAATTATTTAGTCAAATAAAAAGAAAATATTATTTGGATATTTTATGAAAATAATTCATTTAATTATAATTGACCAATTATTGAAGTAGCTCCATCTTTTTTTTGAATGAACTGCAGATGTAAGCTCTTTTGTTTATTTACTAATCTTCTTTTCCTTTGGGTTTTGTCCCGTCAGGGGTCGCCGCAGCGCGACCTCCTTTTCCGTGTCAGCCAATCTCCTGCATGCTCCTCTCCAACACCAACCGGCCTCACGTCTTCCCTCACGACATCCATCCACCTTCTCTTTGCTCTTCCTCTCGCTCTCTTGCCTGGCAGCTCCATCCTCATCATCCTTCGACCAATATACTCACGAGTTCTCCTCTGGGCGTGTCCAAACATCGAACCTCGGCCGTCCCTCTGACGAACTCATTTCTAATTTTATCCAACCCGGTCACTCCGAGAGCGAACCTCAACATCTTCATTTCCGCCACCTCCAGCTCAGCTCTTCACTGCCACTGTCTCTAATCCGTCCATCATGGCCGGCCTCACCACTGTTTTATAAACTTTGCCCTTCATCCTAGCAGAGACTCTTCTGTCACATAACACACCTGCCACCTTCCTCCACCCGTTCCAACCTGCTTGGACCCGTTTCTTCACTTCCTGACCACACTCACCATTGCTCTGGACGGTTGACCCCAAGTATTTCAAGTCCTCTACCCTTGCCATCTCTTCTCCCTGTAGCCTCATTCTCCCCCCACCACCCCTCTCATTCATGCACATATATTCTGTCTTACTTCGGCTAATCTTCATTCCTCTTCTTTCCAGTGCACGCCTCCATCTTTCTAACTGTTCCTCCAGCTGCTCCCTGCTTTCACTGCAGATCACAATGTCATCTGCAAACATCACGGTCCACGGGGATTCCAGTCTAACCTCATCTGTCAGCCTATCCATCACAACTGCAAAAAGGAAGGGGCTCAGGGCTGATCCCTGATGCAGTCCCACGTCCACCTTCAATTCTTCTGTCACACCGACAGCACACCTCACCGCTGTTCTGCTGCCCTCGTACATGTCCTGTACTATTCTAACATACTTCTCTGCCACTCCAGACTTCCGCATGCAGTACCACAGTTCCTCTCTGGGTACTCTGTCATAGGCTTTCTCTAGATCTACAAAGACACAATGTAGCTCCTTCTGACCTTCTCTGTACTTTTCCATCAACATCCTCAAGACAATTTAATGCATCTGTGGTACTCTTTCTCGGCATGAAACCATACTGTTGCTCGCAAATACTCACTTCTGTCCTGAGTCGAGCCTCCACTACTCTTTCCCATAACTTCATCGTGTGGCTCATCCACTGTATTCCTCTACAGTTCCCACAGCTCTGCGCATCAGAGCACCCTTGTTCTTAAAAATGGGCACCAGCACACGCGCTAGAATTCTGTCACTGTGTCACTACAGCCATTTGCATCCTTTTTGCAAAGTCTACCCATCTGTCCCTCCAACCTCCTTTCCTGGATGCCGTACTTACCCATCTTCTACTACTATATCACCCCTGTTTCCTTCACCAACATGTCCATGACAATCTGTCTCTCTGTCTGGGATGCTCAGAACTACTTCGTCTCGCTCCTTCCAGAATTTCTCTTTCACCTCTAGGTCACATCCGACCTGTGGGGCACAGCTGCTAATCGCATGACACATAACACCCTCAAGTTCAAGTTCAAGTTTCAGCCTCATCACTCGATCTGATACTCTTTTCACCTCCAAGACATTCTGAGCCAACTCTTCTTTTCAAATAACCCCGACTCCATTTCTCTTCCCATCTACACCGTGCTCAAATCATTTCAACCCTGCCCCTAAACTTCGAGCCTTGCTGCCTTTCCACCTGCTCTCCTGGACACACAATTGATCAACCTTTCTCCTAATCATCATGTCAACCAACTCCCGAGATTTTCCTGTCATAGTCCCAACATCCAAAGTCCCCACATTCAGTTCTCGGCTCTGTGCTTTCCTCTTCTCTTTGTGCCGAAGAACCCGCTTTCCACCTCTTCTTCTTCTTCGACTTCGACCCGCAGTAGCTGAATTTCCACTGGTGCCCTGCAGGTTGACGGCGCCGGTGGCAGACCCGGACCACGACCGATCCGGTATGGAGTTCTTTGGATGAACGCTCATATGTGTTTGGCAAAGTTTGAAGCCGGACGCCCTTCCTGACGCAAGCCTCTGCATTGATCCGGGCTTGGGACCGGCCTGCGGTTCGCACTGGCTTGTGCCCCCCATAGGGCTGCATTTGTTTATTTACTGTCATTCAATGAACACATTAAAAGAGATAAATGAATAATAAGGAATAACATTACAGTGAACCAATTGTTTGAAAAACAAAAAAAACTGAACGACGTAAAAAGCTGACTGATCTTCAACTCGCCATGCGCTGAGTCAGCGTGGCTCACGGTGTCTTTTTTAGTTCTTTCTTTGTAAAGAAATGATTGTATTGCCATCAAAAGCCCTTTTTCATCCTTGTTTTTGTTGTTTTTCAGCTTGAAAAAAAAAAAGCAAAAAATATTAGCGTCCAAGTGACTTTTCTTTCCACAAAAGGTTCCTTCTCCTGTTTTGGGTGATGTTCTCCTGCTGATTACTAAAGAATCGATAACATGGCAACCATATAACAACAAATAACATTTGACAGAAAATACTTATGAGACATCAAAACATACTACGGAGAGTCACTTAGCCTCCAGCAATTTAATGGCAAGAGGGAAGAAGCTGTCGGATTGTCTGCCAGTTCTCGTTTGCATTGATCGGTAGCGCCTGCCTGAGGGAAGGAGCCGGAAGAGCCGGTGACCGTGATGCGGAGGGTCCGAGAGGATTTTGCACGCCCTTGTCTTAGTTCTGGCAGCGTGCAAGTCCTCAAGGGTGGCCAGGGGGGTACCGGCAATCCTTTCAGCAGTTTTGATTGTCCGTTGCAGTCGGAGTTTGTCCTTTTTTGTAGCGGCAGCAAACCAGACTGTGATGGAAGAACACAGGACCGATTCGATGACCGCTGTGTAGAACCGCCTCAGCAGCTGCCGTGTCAGGCCGTGCTTCCTCAGAAGCCGCAGGAACTACATCCTCTGCTGGGCCTTTTTGATGGACGGAGTTGATGTCGGTCACCCACTTCAGGTCCCGAGAGACCGTAATTCCCAGGAACTGGACGGTCTCGACGGTTGACACAGGGCAGCTGGACGGCGCGAGGGGCAGCTGTGGCCAAGGATGCCTCCTGAAGTCCACGATCATCTCTACAGTCTCGAGCGTGTTCAGCTCCAGGCTGTGTGGCGGGCGAGACGGTGAGCTGGAGAAGCTTGGAGGAGAGCAGTTCAGGGATGATGGTGTTGAACGCAGAGCTGAAGTCCACCAACAGCATCCTCGCGTACACTGGATGCAAGAGATTTTTGAGTTTTCTCAACTTTGGCCTGCTGTTGTTGACTTAACTAAGGTTTTCAAGTTATGACACAACGGAGAAATTCTGGTTTCAATGCCATATATGCCGTATTTATTTAGTTTAACAGTGCCTCCAGTACGTTTCAGAACGTCATGGGTCATCGGGTTTTACATGGGCATAACTATAATGAACGAGAGCAGTTCAAAGTCCTTCGAAATGTATCGATATACAAATGCAACTTATCATGTTCCAGTGTAGGGTACTTCTTTAATTATAGTCAGTCTCGTATAATAATCCATCCATTTTTGCTCGGTAGGCGAACCGCAGGGGGTCCGGCAGGGGACCCGTGACGCTCTTGAGGTGGTCCGGCACGAGACGTTCAAAGGACTTCGTGACCGCAGACGTCAAGGGCGACGGGCCTGCAGTCGTTCAGACCCGAGATTGCGGGTTTCTTGGGGACTGGGATGATGGATGGTACCTCGCACACTTCCAGAGACCTGATGAAGATCTGAGCCAAGACTTTGAGGCAGGATGGGGACACGGGGTCCGGCCGGGCCTGCCGCTTTGTTCGTCTTTTGTTGTTTGAAGACGCGTCTCACGTCCTCACATTGTATGAGTGTGTGTGTGTGTGTGTGTGTTGGGCATCCATGTATTCTGGTTGTGTGTGTGCTTGTTTCTGCGCGTGTTTGTTTCCCGTCTTTTGTGCGTGTTGACCACCCACTCACCCATCCGTCATTTTACATCCTGCTGGCGTGTGCGTGTTGCAGGCGTGTTGCTGTTTGTGGGGATTAAGAAAACAAAAAGTTTCGCAGCGCCACCGCCTTCGGGCCGGGCGTCGTCGTCTTGATTTATGAAATCTAACCTCGCGATCGCGCAATTTTCATATTACATCAACATAATTCTTCCTACCGCCATGCAGAAGCAACCCCGAAAGCAATTATTATCGCTTGAATAATTTTTTGCCCCCAATGCAATTATAACACAAAAATCAATCATAAATGATTTTGAATGTCAAAATGCGTTCGGAGTGGACCTTCTGAAAAGTATTTTCTATTTTATTTTTTTTTTTATTATTTTGGCAGAAAATCTGTGCCAAAATCGGAATTTCCCTTCGCTGTGTCACTTTTTCTGGAATAAATGTTTATTTTTCTTGAAAATCTGTTTTGAGTCGTCGTATCAAAGTTCATTTTTCAAGAACAAGTTACTTTCAAGAGTCACATTACAAGACTGCAGTTGTTTTCAGGAACATTTTGACCAATAATGAAGTTACAATTGTTTTTTTTTTAATTTGTCCTTTTTAAAAGGGCAATTATTATTATTTTTTTCATAAAGTAGAATTTTTCAAGAAGTCTTTTCGAGAAAGTACGTTTTCAGTAGTCGTACTGTTTTTGTTAGAAGTGTCTTTTCCCAAAAGTTTTTTTCCTCACAGTCACGGCGGGCATTTTGCGATCAATGTTTGTTTCGGGCCCCGCCGATCGGTTTTAAGGGGGCTTGGACTATGAACCTTCACCATTAACACATATTATTACATTTTACGACACATTATTACAGATTATGTGACCAAATATTTTTAGGGGGGCTTCAGCCCCGCTAAAAGAGGCCTAACGACGCCACTGGGCAGCAGGATGAAGGTCCTGGAGTGAGTCGGCAATATTGAACTTTGGCTTTCCTCATCATCGCCATCGGCTTCCTCCTCCCTGGGGAAACAGGTCGTCACGATGACGTCGGACCGGTCGCAAGACACGTGTTGGAACGGTCGCCAGCCAGACCGCCGAGGATTTGCCGACCGTTCGGCGAAGACAAAGAAAGAACTGGTCGCAGAGCGCACACGGACGACAGGCGGCCACGAAGCCGACGAGATCAAAGGAAGCCAAACAAGACGACCAATCAAATATTTGATGTAAAATCCTTTGATGTGACTTTTTGACCTCGTGTTGACTTGACTTGTGCGCGCACACGCGCCCTGGGGGAGGTGTCCGACATTCGGGCGGGCGGGCGCTCGCTGCATAAAAGCTGCCGGCGCTGCGTTTGAGACTTCACACCCTCGCCGGCGACCGGTCGCAGAGACATGGAGGCAGGGACTTGGATCCGGACGGGTTTGCTGCTCTCGCTCGCGCTGCCGAGCGACGTGAACGCCGACGCAGGTGGGAAAATGGGGGCGATTCGTTTTGTGGCGCTCTCTGTCGCGCCGGTGATATCGCACGGTCTCGATAAGGCGCCGAGATCCCGGTTCAGGCGGAACCGAACGGGCCGACTTTCCTTGCGGCGCGGCCGAGTCCTTCTCGAAAGCTTTGAATTGAATTGAGTTGTTTATCTGGAAAACAACAAAACCAACGAGATTGGAACAACCCAAAAAAAAAAAAAAAAAAAAACTAAAGTTCAGTTATAAATTTTCCAGAAGGAGGAAGAAGTCAAATGTTCTCACTCCAACCTCTGCTTCCTTATAACCCAATAAAACCTCAATATCGTAGTAGAATCATAACAATCCCGAGCCAGATATATCCCATCCACAAATACAGTATTATATCTTTTGGCGGAGGGATATGTTGTGATGAGGCCGAGTGTAACGTGGACTTGGATGCTGTGGGGAGAGCTATGTCTCAAAATGATTTGCACGTCTCATGACTTCTCGTTTGTAAATAGTGACGTGCGGCGAGGTTCACGCTTGGTGAGGCACTGACTCCGTCACGTGACTGAAGCTCAACGCAAGGCTGCCGCCGTACCAGACTCCGCCGTGCGCTTCTAGTGGCTTTTCTGGTCGATAAGAAAGACCAAATGTCACACACCTTCAGGAAATCTATTCGACAGTCTGTTCGACGTCAGTTAGCGCAGCACATGTGTGATGAAACGTACATTATTGGCGATGTAATGAGGAAACACCGATGTCGCTTGTGTGACGCCGCCGACCAATCACGGCCTGCCTGAACGGATGTGCGTGCGCGTGGTCTCTTGAAGCATCACGCGAGCGATGTCTCGACGTGACTCGTAACTGCGCTTCAGGAAATATGAACATTCTGCTATTTTAATGATGAAATCGTTCAAATGATTGGATTGAAAAAGAGAATCGGACCACAGAACTAAAATGGTCAAAATGGTCTAATCATCGGTTGTTGTTTTTTTACTATTCACATGCAGTGGAAAGGAAAGACCACCAGGGGGCAGTGAGGCTCAGGCGTGGTCAATTTATCGGGGATTTCACCAGGGACTGTTGGATTCCTAGAAAAATGACTGGTAGTCGAGTCATCAACGGAGACAACAACGCTGCCGCCTAGCGGACGGAGGGAGGACCTTGTGATTTTGAAAATCGCACCTTCAACAATTCACAAGCAAAATGGAATATTTACAAATGATAAGTCGTGATAAATGCACACACAACATTAAAATTCGCGTGTATTTGTGGATTTGAAAAAGGCACGTGCAAATCATTTTGAGGCATATCCTCTCCCCATAGGGCGCGGCCATGGCCGCCACGCCCATATTTGGAAGCGATGACGTTTTTATTTAGATTCTACGATGAGAGGTTTGTTTTGTCGCAAAGCCAACGCATCTGCAGGTGCGGTTCCGGCGTGCTCCACGTGGGGACGCTCCCACTGGCGCACGGCCGACGGCGCCACCTTTCGCCTGCCGTCGGCGTGCAACCACCGCCTGGCGGCCGACTGCCGCGGCGCCTACGAGAGCTTCGACGTGCAGATGCGGCGGCGGGCGGCCGACGGCGACGGCGCCATCCGGGCCGTCCTGATGAGGCTGGACCGAGACGTGCTGGAGCTGCGCGCGGACGGCGGCGTGCGCGTCAACGGCAAAAGGTGAGCGCGCTTCACCTGGAAATGCGGCCATCCCTCGCTCAGCGCAGTGATGGACTGCGGTCAAGCCAGCCTCCGCTCGAAAAGACCAAGTCGAGCCAGCCGCCCCGAATGTCGTTCATAACAGGCATTACGGTAATAAGACCGCAGCGAACGGCGATAGCCAACTTCAAAATAGAAGCCCAGGGTTAGCCCATTGATATCACAAGACCCGTCCAGATCTGTGGGACATCTGTGTTAGACCGATCAAGTACTCCACCAAAAGAGGGTTGATAAAGATATTGTGTTTCAAAATAAAAGTCCTCTCAAATCTGTCATTACCCCTGATTTAAAAAAAAAATCATTACAAATACTCGTTTCGGTATCGTGACACCAGTCCGGTTCTATTTTGAAACACAACACCTGAATTGGATTCGACCTCTTTCGGTGGAGACCTGGGGTGGTCTAGTGTCCTCCAGGACCGGACTGCTTTTCCGATACACCAAAGGATTATTTTTAAGGATATTTGAAAATAATTATGTTATTGGCCAAAGTTGATCACATTATAGGTTCAGGACTTTTATTACGTCATTGGCCAGTTATTACATTATGGGCCCGTTACATTAAAAAAAGGGCAACTGTATTAGGTTAGGGGCCGTTACTGCGTAACGGGCTTCAGAGTTGTCAGGGAGCCCGAACAGACGCGTAACGGGGAAGTAATAAGCCATAAGCCGAAACCGAGGCCTAACGGAGCCGTGTGTGTGCGCAGTGTGCGACTTCCTGCGGCGAAGCCGGGAATGATGATCAAGAAAATGTCGTCGAGGGTCCTCGTCAGCTCCAAACTGGGAATACGACTCGTCTGGAACCTCAACGACGCCCTGAGCGTATGTAGCGCACATGCACACGCTCGGTTCTGGGGGGCAGTGCCCCTCCTAACTGTGTGCTTGCCCCCCCCACCACAGGATTGTTTCAAGTCGGTTCCCCCCCAAAATGAAAACCCAAGCTTTTTACGACTGCTGTTGGCAAAATTTTTAGTCAGTCGTTGTGCGTTTCAGATCGAGATTGACAGAAAATATGCAGGTTCGATTTGCGGACTTTGCGGAAACTTCGACGGAATCAACGACGAGTTGCTGAAAGACGGTGAGTCACGCAAAGCGAAAGTGAGGAATTCTCGGCGCTGACAAGAAACGGAAATTTGACGTTTGTCGCGCAGGCGTGCCGCTTCCTGTCGCCGACTACGCCGACCGGCACAAAGTCGGCGGACCGGCGGAGACGTGCGAGGACGAGGAGCGAGACCGAGACGAGCCCGCCGTCGATCAAAACTGTGCCGACAAGGTAAACGTGCGCTCTGCTCTCCCAGCGCTCGCATGCGAAGTACACTTCAAAGTGTACTTGAAGGCGATCTTTGTAATATACGTGTCATGAACGGAACAGAGGACAGGACCCAAAATGCACAACTCCAATACAAATGGACAGTTTCAAAAAATAGATGTTTAATAAACGAGCAGAGGTCGGTACACAGGCAGGCAATCCGAAAAGGCAACAGTATCCAAAAAAACGTGAGGCAAAGAGGCAAGGTCAACAATCGCAACAGGGTCTGGTCTTACTATGAGTCGGTGACGTGGAAACAAGGTACAACCAACTGGCGACCAGAAAGAATGAGACACGAGGTTAAATGCCTGTGGTAATTAGGATAAACGAGGCACAGGTGTGGAAGATGCTCTCAGGAGCAGGTGTGTACGAGACAGGGGGAAGACAACAATCCTAACACACACCCATGACAGTAGTCCCCCCCCACCCCCCTTAATGGGCCCCCGTCCACGAAAGGGGGGGAGTAGGGGGATCCGTCTAACGAGGAGAGAGTTGAGTAAATTTGAGTCGGAACCAGAGTCAATCAAGACATGTCTGAATCTCTTGATCTGGAGAGCATAGTGTAACGTTAGGAAGAACCCGGGTAGGGTCTTCCTAAATGAAAGTTAGACTCACCGCTCTCGTACCCTCGGTACCAGCACCGGCAACTTTGACGTGACAGTTGCTCACGGAACGACCCAACTGACCGCAGTAGAAGCACCGTCCTTCCCTCAGCCGGCGTTGACGTTCCTCAGGGGAGAGACGGAACCTGCCCAGTTGCATGGGTTCATCCGTGGTGACGCTAGCCAGTGGGTTGAAACCGGAGACAGGGGATCTGCCTTGGTTTGGCTGGTCACCGCGGCTCGTCCTCCAGGTGCGCGGTGACGCATCCCTCCGCCGATCTCAGTCCAGCTCACGATCCGAAAGCCTTTTGTCGATCTTTACGGCAAGAGCGATGTGAGTGTCCAAGTCGGTCGGCATGTCTAGTGGGACCAAATTATCCTTGACGGCGGGGGATAGTCCTTGAAAAAATGCATCGAGTAGTGCCCTGTTGTTCCACTTACTCTCAGCTGCTAGAATGCAAAACTTAATCGCGAAATCTGAAACCCTGCGCTTGCCTTGTTGTAAGGTGACAAGGGAGCGATCGGGTGTGGAATACTGAAAAACCTGCTCCATAGTCTCTACGAAAGAAGCCCAAGAATGACACGCGGCGGAATTGCGGCTCCATTCAGCAGTAGCCCACGCCTCCGCACGACCAGTCAGGTGGGAAATGACAAAAGCGATCTTTGCCCGCTCGGTGGGGAAGGCGGCTGCCTGCAGCTCAAAGTGGAGTTCGCACTGAGTGATGAACGGCTTAATATTCCCAGAATCTCCGGAGAACCAAGAGAGCTGTGGGCAGACAGCAGCGGAGGTGGCAGGTGGCTGCATGGTAACTGCTTCACATGGAAACGATGGTACAGTAGCGGCATCGGGTGTTGCGCCAGCTGGTTCCTTCTTCTGAACCATATCCATTAGAACTTCAAACTGTGAGGCCACCTATCTCATCATATTGTCCTGATGCTCTGACAGTCCCTCGAGATGAAGGTGGAGGGCCGTAAGCTGCTTATTCTGCTTCCCGAGGCATTGACACTGCACTTGAACGGCTTTGCGCACCGGGTCTGAGTCTGCTGGGTCCTTGTTAGGGCCAGTTCGTTCTGTCATGAACGGAACAGAGGACAGGACCCAAAATACTCCAATTCAAATGGACAGTTTAAAAAAGAGAGGTTTACTATATGAGCAGAGGTCGGTACACAGGCAGGCAAACCGCAAACAGTATCCAAAAAACGTGAGGCAAAAAGGCGAGGTCGATAATCGGAACAGGGTCGAGTCTTACTGTGAGTCGTGACGTGGAAATAAAAGAATGCTGGAACGTGACAACAAGGTACAACCAACTGGTGACCAGAAAGAATGAGAGCCTGGCGTGATTAGGGTCAACGAGGCACAGGTGTGGAAGATGCTCTCAGGAGCAGGTGTGTACGAGACAGGGGGAAGACAACAACCGGAACACACCCCCATGACAATACGTGAAAGTGTACTCGAACGTGTGCTTTTGAGTGTACGGTCACGGGTTGCTATGGTGATGCAGCAGGCCCCGCCCCCTGTGTTAAAGGGCCAGTATCTCCATTTTCATTGACGGCGTTCTTTCTTTCTGGTGTGTTTTGCAGGAGTTGTGCACGCAGGCGTTGTCGGGCGCAGCGTTCGGCAGCTGTCGGAATGTAGCGGACACGGACGCCTTCGTCCGAGCGTGCGCGGCCGACGCCTGCCACGCGGCCGCGCACGACGCTTCGCACATTTTGACAGCCGTCTGTCAAAGCGTGTCCGAGTTCTCACGACACTGCGTCCGCGGCGGAGGTGTGCCGGGAACGTGGAGGAACGCCACCTTTTGCCGTGAGTCACTCGCACTCGCCGGCTCGCTCGCTCGATTGATCGGCTTTAATGGTGATGATTCGTCGCCATGGTGACCAGTAACAGCTTTCATCGTGGTCATTTGTTGCTATAGTGACCACAGGCAGCTTTAATGCTGATGATTTGTTGCCACGGTGACCACGAACAGCTTTAATACTGATGATTCATCGCCATGGTGACCACAAGCAGCTTTAATTGTGATGATTTGTTGTCGCGGTGACCACAAACAGCTTTAATCGTAACGATTCGTCACGACAGTGACCACAAGCAGCTTTAACGCTAATGATTCGTCGCCACGGTGACCACAAGCAGCTGTAAAGCTTCCCCGTTGCGGTCCCCTCCGCAGACCGGGAGTGCACGTCCCGCATGGCGTTCGCGGAGTGCGCCCCCTCCTGTCCGGACAGCTGCAGCGACCCTCAGGCCAGCCGAACCTGCGACACACGATGTCACGACGGCTGCAGCTGCCCCCCCGGTACGTAGGCGTGTACTTACGTGACTACTTTAAAGTGGACCGGACTACTCCATTATGTCCTTCAAGTGTACTCTAACACGTACTAGAAAGTCTTCCGGCCGTGATGATGATTACGATGATGATGATGTGGTCCGGGTCCTCAGGCACGGTGCTGGACGACATCGGCGACTCGGGCTGCGTGGCCGTCCACCAATGTCCTTGCGCGCACAACCGGCAGGTGTACCCGGCCGGACACGCCTACTCGCACGACTGCGGATCATGGTACCTCGCACGCACGCCTGTCAATCAATCTGCGGGTCAGCGGATCTGACGTCGGTCCTGTGCCGCAGCGTGTGCGAGGACGGCCGCTGGAGGTGCTCGGAGGACGGCGAGTGTCCGGGGAGCTGCTCCGTGGAGGGCGGAGCTCACGTCAACACCTTTGACGGCAAAGTCTACACTTTCCATGGAGAGTGCACGTACGTGCTAGCCAAGGTGTGTGGACTATCAAGTATACTACGTGGATGTGTTCTTCGACGTATACTTGCATGTGCACTTTGAAATGCCGCCTTCAACCTGCACTTTCAAGCTTCCATCAACGTGTACGCTGGAGTTTACGTTAAGGGACCTACGTGGTCTTAATGCTCCATATTTCACAAACAAGTCGATTTGATGTATTTCGTGCTCTACAAATAACATGGATCAGACGGTCACGTGACCAGGGGACAGCCGACCTCCTGCGTATGTTACGTTTGATGACGCGATTGTTTGCCTTTTCTTTATGACTGGTGTCTTCAGACAAAAGATGAATACATTTACACTGGATCGAGCCCCGCATACTCGCATTTCAACGTCCACCGATTCTCCTATTTGCAGATTTTGTTTTTTTCAATGCGCTTATAATGGCCGTCAATTATCGGCAGATGTTTTTGTCGTTTAACATCTACATGTGTACTTTTCCTCAGAGTAACGATTCGTCGTACACGGTCTTGGTGGATCTGGTCCAATGTGGCGTTGCGGACGGTAGGACTTGTCTGCGGGCGGTCACTCTGGCCTTGAACGGCAACTCTGTGGTACGTAAAGCTGCTGAATCCCCCCAGCTTTATTTAATGCTAATGATTTATGTTTGGTCACCACGGCGACCGTAACCAGCTTTAATGCAAATGGTTCGTTGCGCGGTCACCAGAAGCAGCTTTAATGCTGATGATCTGTTACCGTGCCGACCCAAGAAGCCTTAATGTTGAGGCTTTGTCAGCATGGTGACCACAAGCATCTTTAATGCTTACATTTTGTTACCGTGGTGACCACCACGAGCAACTTGAATGGTTTGCTTGTCACCGTGGTGACCACAAACAGCTTTAATGTTGATGGTTTGTCACCATTGTGCTGGATACCTTGGTGACCACAAACTGCTTTAATGCTGATGATTCGTCACCATGATGACCCAAGCAGCTTTAATGCTAATGTTTGTGTTTGTTATCACTGGTGACCGCTTTAATGCTGACGGTTTGTCACCAGTGTGCTGGTTACCATGGTGACCACAAACCGCTTTAATGCCGATGATTCGTCACCATGATGACCCAAGCAGCTTTAATGCTAATGTTTGTGTTTGTTATCACTGGTGACCGCTTTAATGCTGACGGTTTGTCACCAGTGTGCTGGTTACCATGGTGACCACAAACCGCTTTAATGCCGATGATTCGTCACCATGATGACCCAAGCAGCTTTAATGCTAATGTTTGTGTTTGTTATCACTGGTGACCGCTTTAATGCTGACGGTTTGTCACCAGTGTGCTGGTTACCATGGTGACCACAAACTGCTTTAATGCTGGTGACTTGTAACCACAATGACTCAAGCAGCTTCAATGCTTTGTCGCCATGGTGACCATGAACAGCTTTTATGCTGATGATTTGTCGCCACAGTGACCCAAGCAGCTTTACTGCTAATGTCTGTGTTTGTCATCACTGGTGACTGGAAACAGTTTCAATGTTGATGGTTTGTCACCCTTGTGCTGGTTGCCATAGTGACCACAAACCGCTTTAACGCTCACGGTTTGTGTGTGTCGCCAGGTGGTGAAGATTCAAGCTTCCGGGCAGGTGTACATCAACAATATCCTTTCCCAACTTCCTTTCTTCACACGTGAGTTTCCTCTGACGCTTTGATGATGCTCCGTGTTGCCGCGGAAACAAAAGTAACCTGACGCAGCATCAGGACCAACCTGGCCTCCTCCATCAGTTCCTAACGCTCTTTGCGTGTGTCTGTTTGCGGTGCGGCAGCCGAGCTGAGCGTCTTCCGTCCGTCGTCCTTCTACGTGTTGATCGGCGCCGGTCCGGGTCTGCGGCTCACGCTGCAGATTTCTCCCATCATGCAACTGTTCCTGTCCGCGCCCGCCTCGCTCAAAGGAAGCACCACAGGTAGGCATCGGCGTCCTCGCCTCACCTGATGTCACACCGCACATGGCAACGGTACTTTCAAGCGGACTTGGATGTGTACAAGAAAGTGTGCTTGGATGAACTGCATTTCAATGTGTATGTTAAACGTATACGTGAATCAGTACTCGAATGTGTACATATGTTGTATGTACTTTACGTGTACTTGGGTGTGCACGCGATCCACAGGCTTGTGCGGCGACTTCAACGACGTGATGAGCGACGACTTCCGCGTGCCGAGCGGTCTGGTCGAGGGCGCCGCCGCCGCCTTCGCCAGCACGTGGAAGACTCGAGCCGCCTGCCCCGACGTCAGGACGCGCTTCGGACACCCGTGTGCTCACGGCATTAGCAAGGGTAAGGTTCAGGGCTGTCGCTTTCGAATCTTTTTACAATCGATTATCCTATCGTCTGCTCCATCCAGTAATCGCCCCCCCCCCCCCCCCCCCCCACACTTTTTTTTACGACTAACATGCATTTTATTCTCATTTATGAGGGCTGGACTTCTATCATTAAACTGCATATGATGGTACTGCGTGTATGGTATAAATTCTGTGCACAGAATCTGAGACAACAACAAAATTAGCCGATGCTAAACGGTTAGAACATAAGACAAAGGTAATGAATGACATTACAACAAAGTTTTCATTTGCGTGACTGTGGACGCACATTTCTTGACAGGAAACCATAATTTCAGGAAAATTCTTAAAAATGAATCAGAAAAGATGGGCTCCTGTTTCAGTGGAACTCTTATATATATTTATATTTATAAATATTTCAAATGTGTGAAAGATGACGTTTTGACAGCCGAGAGCCCGTCGAGGAGAAGCGGATGGTAACGGGATGCTTGTCGTTCGTTTACCAGAGAGCTACGCTCAGTACTGGTGCTCCAAACTGACTGATCCCAGTTCGGCCTTCGCCGCTTGCCACTCGGTGGTCAGTCCAGACACCTTCAGAGACGTGAGTGGCCTCCCGAGAACACACAAACCGCACTCGACGACGACGACGACGACGGTGCCGACGGGGCCGGCCCTCGGACTTTGGCGGCCCCATAAATAGAAATACGTGTCCCGTTCACACCGCATTTGGACAGCAAAATGACATCTCATCGAGGTGAGCAAACTTTTTTTAAATGGCCAGATGGAGATGAGGCAAAAACAGTTCAATAGTTTGGTGTTTACTCATGTTTGATTTCAAATACATATATTAATTGGATAAAAGAAGAAAAAGTGCAAATGAATACAAATCTAAAATAGTTTATTTTACAAAAAATACTCATTGCGATTCAATTATTTCGAATAAAATTGAAAATAATTCGCCTATTATATGCTCTGCGTCGACACAAAGTTCCCGTTTGCAACGACGACAAAAACAATAAGTCAAAATCCCGATCGAGAACATTTCCTGAAGCAAAGGTCCGGAAGGTCATCGAGTGTCTAGTTTTTGTGTGATATCCTTTTTTTAAGTAGCCTGCCTGTAGTCTGCTTGTAATCCATATATCAGTCAAATCCAAAAACCTTTTAATAATCATAATAATAATAGTAATCATTACACTTATAAAGCGCTCACTCAGCAAGGTACTCAGAGACGCTTTTCAATAAATCCCAAGTAACACAGAACTCAACCAATATTTATGACTGCTGATATATACAGTCGTGCGCTGAAGTTACCATACGTGGGCAGAATTAGTGAAATATAAAATATGTTTTTCTTTCATATGACTGAAAAGAGCATCTCATGATTTTCTTTAAGGTTACGTTTTGTTTAATGATTGCGCTTTTCTGCAATGCCTTACAATTCCATTTGAATCCCATTCAAAGGAAATGCGCTGTTCCAAAGGTTTTCTTGCTTGATCGGTCATTTTCCGATCTTTCTCTGTCTTTAACTTTTTCTCTCTCCCCTGCTCCGTTTCTCCTCGTCTCCGTCTGGCGCAATTAGCGATTACCTCCCGAGATACCGATTTGATTGGCCGAAGGGCGCGGCTGAACTCGCATGCGATTGGTCTTGAATCGTAACCTTCCTTTTTTTGGCTACGGCGTGGGTCCGCGTGGAACTGCTTCTGGGTCCGGACCCGGACCGCCGTCCGCCGGTTAGTGACCGCTGCCCTCGGGGTTGTGGCTCTAAATTACCGCGTAAACTGTTTATGCCACGGGCCGGCCCTCAGTGTTGGCAACAACGCTGCTGCTGATAATAATGACAACAATGGCAATGACTGATGATGACGACAACGACGACGCTTACGATGTTGACGACAACAATGACACGATAACGGCGATGACGCCGACGACGCTGACGCCGATGTCACACGGTGACCGCAGAACTGCATGTACGACGCCTGCACGTGTGAGCAAAGCGAGTCGTGCATGTGCGCCGCCGTGTCCGCCTACGTGTACGCGTGCTCTGCGGCGGGAATCCAGATCAGCGGCTGGAGGAGCGACGTCTGTGGTCAGTGAACGCGGCACCGTGGGGAGGTTCATGCTAGGGGTGGCTAACTGGGGAAGCTAACAAAAGTGAATAACCACCCAGCTGACACACATGCTAAGCTAAGATAGGCTAAGGTTTGCCCATTTGGCTTCAGGTCAGTCATGGAATTTACAGGCCGCATGGTCTCTAGCATTGACAATTAACATTTAGCATGTTAGCATTAGCATGGTGAGCTAATTGCTAAGCTTATTGTTAGAGTAGCATGCAACTAACACTTGAACATTTGAAACACTGCAAAGGTTTAACATATTAGGATTAGCATGTTAAGCTAATGGCTAACTTAATAGCCAGGGTAACACCTGAAAATATTAAACATTGAACGCCGGCGTGTTAGCATTAGCATGATAAGCTAATTTCTAAGCTAATAGCATGCTAACACTTGAAAATTCAACATTGCACTTGTTAGCATTGGCATGTTCCCAATTAATCAAACTTATACGTGATAACGGCGATCTGGCGTCTTCCGGGGGCAGGCCGCCTGTCCTCGTGCCCGGCGGGCACGGTGTACGACTACAACATGACCAGCTGCGGCCGCACGTGCCGCTCGCTGAGCGGGCCGGACGGGGCGTGCCGGGCGCGCTTCGTGGCGGTGGACGGATGCGGCTGCGCCCAAGGAAGCTACATGGATGAGAGCGGGCGTTGCGTGGCCGCCGCGCAGTGCCCGTGTTACCTGGACGATGACATCATCCCGCCCGGACAGGCCGTCAACCACCAGGGAGGCACATGGTAATGGGGTGCGGGGGGGGGGGCCATGTGGAAAATCGCTCGGGTTTTGTACCCTTGCGCTGTGCTTGGTACCCCGATGGGCTGCCAAAAGTGCACAGTAAGCAGCTTGAATGCCGATAGTTTGTCACCATGGTAACCACAACCTGCTTTCATGCTGAAGGGTTGTCCTTGATGTATTAATATTAACGTATTTTGTTATGGGCTACTTATGATGCATCGGGTATTTTTTTTGTATTATGGTATTTATTATGCATTAGTTTTTTTTATACACTGGAGTATGTTTTCTTTAGATTTTTTTTTACTTGTTACAGTTTTCATGATTCTGATATTTTTTACATGATAGGGTTTTCAATTTGTATTAGTTTTTTTTTTTTAATATTATGGAACTTGTTTTTACACGTAAATATATGTATTAATTTTTAGGTGTGTATATATATATATATATATATTTTTTAATATATATATATTTTTAGTAGGGTGCCAAAAGTAAGTGATGGTGACAAATGTGTGGGTTGATGCAACAAACAGGATGTCGGCACATTCCCGCAAATAGCGTCCCAGGGCGTTTATTTACTCGGGGGGCCGGGGGTGGGGCTTTATTTGTCCTGGCGCCATTGTTGTGTGAGGTCACGCTTGATGGATCGCTCGCCGGTCCTCAGTCTGATATAGGAGGAATTTTCCGGAATAGCAAAATTGTCATCGTTTTCCCTTCCCGTTCCAGCATCTGCAGACACGGCGCCCTCAGCTGCTCCGGAGGGGCAAGTGCACCCTGTATGTACACACGCACGCACACATTTATCAAGTTTTGGGGTATTTGTTACTACTAAGGCTATTTTTGATGTAAGCGAGCATTTATGATATGTCGGTGTGCTGATTATGTATTCTGCGACTGCCTGGCGACCAGTTCATGGTGTTCCTCGCTTTTCGCCCGAAGATCGCTGGGATAGGCTCCAGCACGCCCGCGACCCCAGTGAGGATAAGCGGTACAAAAACGGATGGATGGAGGATTATGTGTTATTCTAATTCTACCGGCCCACTAAGGGGGCGCAATCTGGCCCGCAGGATGAATTTGCCACTTTTTCTCGAGAAATCTGAGCTTAAAAATGTATTGTTGTTTATTGATATACTAAGTGTGATATGGTTTCGGCTGTATGTGGCCCATGAACTACAGCAAGTTTGACACCCTTTATTTGAGGCTATTGACAGTATTACACTGGTTGGGCATTTATGATATATGAGGGTATTTTTTTATGTATAATGTGTTTTTGGCCAGTGTTAATACATATTAGAATATTTATGATGTGTTATGGTATTTTTTTATGTACTCATTTATTTTTTAAGCGTTAGAGTATTTATGATGTATCAGGGTTTGTTATTACCTCTGAGTGTATGACTGATGTTTCCATACGATGTCTCATTGTCATCATCAATATCATCCTTTCTCAATTGTGGTGTTTGTGTTTTTTTCTCCTTTGTTGTCGTCCGTGACGGTGCAGCCCACCGGTGCGCGGCCCCCAAAGTCTACTTGAACTGTTCCGCGGCCCCTCTGGGCTCCACGGGCGCCGAATGTGAGAGGAGCTGCGGCACCGTGGACACCTTGGCGTGTGTGAGTCCACGCACGCACGCACGCACGCACACGCGCGCACAGCTGAAAACAAGGCGAGCCGTTTCCGTGGTTTCCCCCTCCCCCCAGATCAGCGGCGGCTGTGTCTCGGGCTGCGTGTGTCCCGACGGTCTGGTTTCCGACGGGCTCGGGGGCTGCGTCGACGCCGGCAGATGCCCGTGCGTCCACAACGGTCACGCCTACCGGCCCGGGCACGTCCTCCGAGTGGACTGCAACACCTGGTTGGTGCCATCATCGCTCGCACCTTCGATCTCGATCTTTCCCTTCCAATTCAAGTTTTCAAGTGTATACGCACGAGCAGCTTTTTAAATGACGCCTTTGGACTTACTTACTTGTTGTGAAAATCCCCACAACATGAGTAGAAACCATATCGTAAGAACTCTTGAAAATACGTTTGAAATGTTTTCTTACAAACGTCTGCTAGCTTAATGCTGACACATAATGCAAAATGCCATAGAGGGGCTAACAAAACTTGCATTCATATTGGTCTTCCTTGTGTTTTATTGTCAAGTCTACGAGTAGTGTTTGTGTGTGTTACACTGCCCCCTGGTGGACAATAAGGTAGCTACGTGCGTCATCATGGAACAAATGAAACACAAAGGTCAGAGGGCGTATTACAGTGTGGGCGTGCGCGCATGTGTGTGTGCAGCACGTGCACAGGCAGAAGGTTCACGTGCACGAGCAAGCTGTGCGACGGTGTGTGCGGTATCTACGGCGGCGGCCATTACATCACCTTTGACGACAAGCGGTTCGCCTTCCACGGACAGTGCGAACACACGCTCGTGCAGGTAACGCGACACAAACTCTCTCGTAGGTAACACACACTCACGCAGTAACACAACACACTTCTGCAGGTAAAAGGAAAACAAACTAACACAACACACACAATTGGTCAATATGCATTGCTCAAATGAGAATTAGTGAGAATGCTATGTGTGTGTGTGCGTGTGTGTGGCCTGTGCAGGACTACTGCGGCCACAACGAGACAACGGGAAGCTTCCGGATTATCAGCGAGAACGTTCCGTGCGCAAGCTCACCGACGGCAACCTGCTCCAAGAACATCAAGATCTTCATTCAGGTGCCCCACCCATCATCATCATCATCATCATCATCATTATTATGGCTACACTTGCAAGTACACTTTTAAGTATACAGTGGCCTTTTGTCGCAGCTGTGATTGTTCTTCAAAGTGCTCTATAAACCAAGTTGAGCTGAGCGTTGAGTGTAGCGTAAGTTGCACGTACGTACCGCGAGACCGCGATTGGCTCGTCAAATCCGATAAGGATCCTTTGTTTGCTTCATTGATAATGGCAACAATTATACACGCAATACACCATTCACGGTAACTTTACCTAATTCCAGCAGAAAGGCGAGTACACTTTGAAGAGTTTGATGTTGTCATTATCATCGTTATGCATTGAGTGCTTCTCAAGGTAACTGTGGCAACACTGTTTAGAGTAAACTGTAAAATACACTTTCAAGTATAGTTCTCCAAACGCCACCAGGATGATGAAGAATTCCACCTGACGGAGGAAAGGTTCCACGTAATCCGGAGCCACCGGCTGGTTTTTCCGGCGCAGGTGCGTCAGATGGGCGTCTACATGGTGGTCACCATCAAACCGGGAGTCGTCATCATGTGGGACAAGAAGACCTCTGTCTTCATCAAACTGGCGCCAGACTATCGAGTAAGATTAGATTAGATTAGCTAGAGCCACAGCATAGCGGGGAACACTGTAGTCACATGTTCCCGGGCTCATCATCAGGAATCCTGGAAGTCCGAGAGAAGAATGGTGATTTTTTTGTTTTTATCCCAGGCTAGGGTGTGCGGCCTGTGCGGCAACTATGACGGAAACATCCGCAACGACCTGGCCAAGCGGTCCGGAGACAGGGTTACCGACGTGCTCGAGTTCGGGAACAGTTGGGCGGTGTCTGGGTCCGGCTGCTTCGACGCCGCCCGCCCCGTTCCGGTGCCTGACCCGTGCCGCGCCAACCGATACCGTGCCGCATGGGCGCAGATGCAGTGCAGCGTCATCATCGGCGTCACCTTCAACACCTGTCACTTGCGGGTAACCAAAAGCAAAAATGTGCAGGATATCCATTGATTGATTTCAACGAGACATGTCTCCAGATTGCAGGAATCGTGTGGTTTACCCATTGGCTTTTGTTTGGGGAATTTTTTTCAATCACTTTGGGAGATTTGACACTGGCCTACGAGTTGCTCAGACTCTCGGGGTCGAGGTTGGGTCTTTTAAGTAAGGGTCTTATAAGGGCTGTCTTAAAAGGTGCAGTGTTGCAGTGCTGGAGGAGAGTGATAAATTAATCGTGTTAATTCTAGAATTGGAAACAACTCCTTTTCAGGGAGAGGGTCGAGCAAGCCGTATGTCAACAAACTATCGCTGACGGAGTGCGGCACGGTGTAAGACTGGCTAGCACATCTGTCTCACAGTTCTGAGTGGCCGACTGTTACCCAATGAGGCTAATGTTAAATGGCTAAGAGTTTGACAATCATGGAGACAGTTTATCCTACCTGTGGCCAGTGCCAAGACCTGCGTTCAGGAGGAGAATTTTGTTTTGTTTCAGGTCGATCCTGGTCCGTACTATGACGCGTGCGTGCGTGATTCGTGCGCGTGCGACAGCGGTGGCGACTGCGAATGTTTGTGCACGGCGGTGGCAGCCTACTCCAAGGCTTGTAATGAGGCCGGCGCTTGTGTACGATGGAGAACGCCCAAATTCTGCCGTGAGTCCTGCGACAGCTGTAAATCAAACCGTCAGTCAATCATGAGCTGACCAATTAATGGAACGGAGTTCTGTTGTAGCCATCTTCTGCGACTACTACAACACCCCTGGAGGCTGCGAGTGGCACTACAAGCCGTGTGGAGCGGACTGCATGAAGACCTGCAGGAATCCTTCTGGAAGTTGTTCTCAGCTCATCAGCGGTCTGGAAGGTGCAAATGTTTTGTTGTAGGGAATTTTGTGTTATATTGAGGTCATGCGTTGTACTCCAAGTACGTATTCTATTGCAGTCCAAGGGAATGTGGTCTTGTATTCCGACGGAATCTTGTGTCACAATAAGCCAATATTGTGTTGTTTCAGGATGTTACCCTCAGTGTCCTCCCAGTCGTCCGTACTTCGACGAGGACAGCATGACTTGCGTGTCGTGGGATCAATGTGGTTGCTATGACAACCAGGGCGCCCATTACGTCGTGAGCGAGGCGGTTCCTGCGGATAACTGTCACACTTGGTACATCTCACCACCATTGTACACCATTGCACGACACGCAAACCTTGTATCGGTATGTCAACGAAACATTTTTGGGTCCCGGAACCCCTTACAAGGGAGAATTCTTTCGTAGGAACCCCTCATAAACCTTGCACCAATTAAACATAACTACCTTGTGTACCCCTAAATGCCATAAGAATAATAATTGTTTATTATTTTGCGGACCCTCAAGTTTGAAAACCACTAACGTAAACAAAATGTTCCTGCTGTGTTAACCACTCTCGTCTAATGTGTGTTAAAGCTTGTGTACGGCGTCTGGAATACAGTGTATCTACAACGTAAACAGTAAGTACATGAAACCATGTGCTTGGAATGTGTATTCATTGTAGTAATTGTGTGATATTCCCAAATGTCAGCCTGTTCGTGCTTCATCAACGGCAAAACATACGCTTACGGCGCCACTATCTACAACACGACGGACGGGCTGGGAAACTGCATCACAGCAACGTGCGGAACCAACGGGACTGTGAGCCGGAACGTTGAGCTGTGTTTCACAACCGCCAGCCCTGCACCGCAGACAACACCGTTTACCTTCAGCACAGCGGGAATGACAACGAACGGTATGAACGTCAAAGGTTGCTCGTTGGATGAAATCAAGATGAAGTATGTCGGCACGATGATCTACATTTTTGACAATCTGATTATTTTGCAGTTGTTACTCTGACACCATCAATAACTACAAAGGTAACCACACAAAAAACCACACAGGAAGAAAAAACAACAGTAAAGGGGAAAACTACAGCAGCTTCTTTCACAACCACAAGAGGACCAACCACCAGACCTCAAGAAACAACCACCAGAAAGGGAACAACAGTAAAGACAGACACAACACCACCACCAAGAAACACCACTAGTCCGACAACCACTTCTACCACAGTTGTTGGAGAAACAACTACCTTCGTACCAGGTGCCACAACTACAGCTACTGAATACACAGGAACATCCCAACCCTCTTTTAGTACCACAACTACCAAGGTTCCCACAACAACCAAAGGTGGAACGACCCCTAGAGCTGAAGAAACAACTACAATACAGAAAACAACTGTACAGGGTGGGATAACAACCCCCGAATTCACCACTAACCCAATAACCACTAGCACAATTATTGAGAAAACGACCTTTGCACCAGATTTAACCACAACAGCAACTGAGCACACAGGAAATACACCCCAAACCTCCATTAGTACCACAACTACCAACGTTCCACCAACAACCTCAAGTAGAACTTCAACCAAACCTGGAGACACAACCACCACAGAGAGAACAACAGTAAAAAGAGAGACGACAACAACACCCAGCTTCAGCACTGGCCCAACAACACCTTCTACCACATTTGTTGGTGAAACTACAGCAGGAGTAACATCTCTGCCCTCTGTGGTTACCACAACTACCAAAGTGGAGACTACCACTAGACCCCGACAAACAACTACAAGTGGGAAAACAACCGGACAAGGTGAGACAACAAGACCTGAATTCGTCACTGGCCCAACAGCTACTTCAATCACAGTAGTTGGGAAAACAACAACTTCAGCACCAGGTGTCATAACTACAAAGTCTGAGTTGACAGAAACAACCTCCCAGCCATCTGTGACTACCCCAACTATGAGAATACCAACAACTGTGCAGGGTGAGACTACCACACAACCAAAATTCACCACTGAATCAAGAACCACTGCCACAACAGTTATCAAAACTACAAGCTCAGTACCAGGTGTCACAACTACAAAGTCTGAGTTGACAGAAACGACATCCCAAACATCTGTGGGTACGTCAACTACTAAAATACCAACAATCACCTCAACTAGCACTACCACCAGGCCAGGAGGAACAACCACCACAGAGGAAACAACAGTAAAAAGTGAGAAAACAACACCCAGTGTCCCCACTGGCGCAACAACCTGTGCCACAGTTGTTGGTGAAACAACAGCTACCAAATCCACAGGAACAACATCCCGACCCTCTTTCAGTACCACAACTACCAACGTTCTGACAACAACCAAGGGACAAACTACGACCAGACCAGGAGAAACAACTACAAGAGTGAAATCAACCATGCAGGGTGAGACAACAAAACCTGAATTCACCAACGGGCCAACAACTACTTCTACCACAGTTTTTGGAGAAACTACAACCTTAGTTCCAGGTTTAACAACGACAAAACATAAGTTAACAGGAACAACCTCCCAACCTTCTGTGAATACTACAACTACCAAAGTTCCAAAAACAACCAAAGGGTTAACTACGACTAGAGCTGGAGAAACAACCACAGGAGATAAAACAACTGTACAGGGTGAGACAACAAAACCTGAATTCGCCACTGGACCAACAACCACTTCATACACAGTTTTTGGAGAAACTACAACCTTACTTCCAGGTTTCACAACTACAAAACCTGAGTTGACTGGAACAATGTCTCAACCCTCTGTGAGTACCACAACTACTAAAATACCAAGAACAACTTCAAGACAAACTACCACCAGACCTGAACAGACAACCACCAAAGAGGTAACAACAGTAAAGAGTGAGATAACAACACCCAGAGTCACCTCTGGCCCAACAACAACATCTGCCACGGTTGTAGAAACAACAACCTTAGTTCCAGGTTTAACAACTACACAACCTGGGTTGACAGGAACAACGTCTCAACCCTCTGTGAGTACCACAACTACAAAAATACCAACAACGACTTCAAGACAAACTACCACTAGATCTGGAGAAACAACCACCACAGAGGTAACAACAATAAAGAGTGAGATAACAACACCCAAATTCACCACTGGTCCAACAACAACGTCTACCACAGTTGTTGGTGAAACAACAACAGCTACACAATACACAGGAACAACATCCCAACCCTCTTTCAGTACCATGACTACCAACGTTCCGACAACAACCAAAGAAGAAACTACTACTAGAACTGGAGAAACAACCACAAGAGAGAAAACAACTGTACAGGGTGAGACAACAAAACCAGAATCCCCCACTGGCTCAACAACCACTTCAACCACAGTTTTTGGAGAAACTACAACCTTACTTCCAGGTTTTACAACTAAAAAACCTGAGTTGACTGGAACAACGTATCAAACCTCTGTGAGTACCACAACTACTGAAATACCAACAACAACCTCAGGACAAACGACCACCAGACCTGGAGAAATAACCACCACACAGGAAACAACAGTAAAGAGTGAGGTAACCACACCCAGATTCACCACTGGCCCAACAACACAGTCTACCACAATTGTTGGTGAAACAACAACCTTACTTGCAGGTTTAACAACTACACAACCTGAGTTGACAGTAACAACGTCTCAACCCTCTGTGAGTACCACAGCTACTAAAATACCAACAACAACTTCAAAACAAACTACCACAACAGTAAAGACTGAGATAACAACACCCAGATTCACCACTGGCCCAACATCTACCACAGTTATTGGTGAAACGACAACAGCTACCAAATCCACAGGAACAACATCCCAACCCTCTTCTAGTACCACAACTACGAAGGTTCCAACAACAACCAAAGGAGAAACTACGACCAGACCAGGAGTGAAATCAACTGTGCAGGGTGAGACAACAAAACCTGAATTCACCACTGGCCCAACAACCACTTCTACCACAGTTTTTGGAGAAACTACAACCTTAGTTCCAGTTTTAACAACAACAAAACATGAGCTAACAGGAACAACATCCCAACCTTCTGTGAATACTACAACTACCAACGCTCCGACAACAACCAAAGGAGAAACTACTACTAGAACTGGAGAAAAAACCACAAGAGAGAAAACAACTGTACAGGGTGAGACAACAAAACCAGAATTCCCCACTAGACCAACAACCGCTTCAACCACAGTTTTTGCAGAAACTACAACCTTACTTCCTGGTTTCACAACTACAAACCCTGAGTTGACTGGAACAACGTATCAACCCTCTGTGAGTACCACAACTACTAAAATACCAACAACAACCTCAAGACAAACTCCCACAGGAACTGGAGAAACAACCACCACAGAGGTAACAACAGTAAAGAGTGAGGTAACCACACCCAGATTCACCACTGGCCCAACAACACAGTCTACCACAATTGTTGGTGAAACAACAACCTTACTTGCAGGTTTAACAACTACACAACCTGAGTTGACAGTAACAACATCTCAACCCTCTGTGAGTACCACAGCTACTAAAATACCAACAACAACTTCAAAACAAACTACCACAACAGTAAAGACTGAGATAACAACACCCAGATTCACCACTAGCCCAACATCTACCACAGTTATTGGTGAAACGACAACAGCTACCAAATCCACAGGAACAACATCCCAACCCTCTTTTAGTACCACAACTACAAAGGTTCCGACAACAACCAAAGGAGAAACTACGACCAGACCAGGAGAAACAACTACAGGAGTGAAATCAACTGTGCAGGGTGAGACAACAAAACCTGAATTCACCACTGGCCCAACAACCACTTCTACCACATTTTTTGGAGAAACTACAACCTTAGTTCCAGTTTTAACAACAACAAAACATGAGCTAACAGGAACAACATTCCAACCTTCTGTGACTACTACAACTACCAACGCTCCGACAACAACCAAAGGAGAAACTACTACTAGAACTGGAGAAAAAACCACAAGAGAGAAAACAACTGTACAGGGTGAGACAACAAAACCAGAATTCCCCACTAGACCAACAACCACTTCAACCACAGTTTTTGCAGAAACTACAACCTTACTTCCTGGTTTCACAACTACAAACCCTGAGTTGACTGGAACAACGTATCAAACCTCTGTGAGTACCACAACTACTGAAATACCAACAACAACCTCAGGACAAACGACCACCAGACCTGGAGAAATAACCACCACACAGGAAACAACAGTAAAGAGTGAGGTAACCACACCCAGATTCACCACTGGCCCAACAACACAGTCTACCACAATTGTTGGTGAAACAACAACCTTACTTGCAGGTTTAACAACTACACAACCTGAGTTGACAGTAACAACATCTCAACCCTCTGTGAGTACCACAGCTACTAAAATACCAACAACAACTTCAAAACAAACTACCACAACAGTAAAGACTGAGATAACAACACCCAGATTCACCACTGGCCCAACATCTACCACAGTTATTGGTGAAACGACAACAGCTACCAAATCCACAGGAACAACATCCCAACCCTCTTTTAGTACCACAACTACAAAGGTTCCGACAACAACCAAAGGAGAAACTACGACCAGACCAGGAGAAACAACTACAGGAGTGAAATCAACTGTGCAGGGTGAGACAACAAAACCTGAATTCACCACTGGCCCAACAACCACTTCTACCACAGTTTTTGGAGAAACTACAACCTTAGTTCCAGTTTTAACGACAACAAAACATGAGCTAACAGGAACAACATCCCAACCTTCTGTGAATACTACAACTACCAACGCTCCGACAACAACCAAAGGAGAAACTACTACTAGAACTGGAGAAAAAACCACAAGAGAGAAAACAACTGTACAGGGTGAGACAACAAAACCAGAATTCCCCACTAGACCAACAACCACTTCAACCACAGTTTTTGCAGAAACTACAACCTTACTTCCTGGTTTCACAACTACAAACCCTGAGTTGACTGGAACAACGTATCAACCCTCTGTGAGTACCACAACTACTAAAATACCAACAACAACCTCAAGACAAACTCCCACAGGAACTGGAGAAACAACCACCACAGAGGTAACAACAGTAAAGAGTGAGGTAACCACACCCAGATTCACCACTGGCCCAACATCTACCACAGTTATTGGTGAAACGACAACAGCTACCAAATCCACAGGAACAACATCCCAACCCTCTTTTAGTACCACAACTACAAAGGTTCCGACAACAACCAAAGGAGAAACTACGACCAGACCAGGAGAAACAACTACAGGAGTGAAATCAACTGTGCAGGGTGAGACAACAAAACCTGAATTCACCACTGGCCCAACAACCACTTCTACCACAGTTTTTGGAGAAACTACAACCTTAGTTCCAGTTTTAACAACAACAAAACATGAGCTAACAGGAACAACATCCCAACCTTCTGTGAATACTACAACTACCAACGCTCCGACAACAACCAAAGGAGAAACTACTACTAGAACTGGAGAAAAAACCACAAGAGAGAAAACAACTGTACAGGGTGAGACAACAAAACCAGAATTCCCCACTAGACCAACAACCGCTTCAACCACAGTTTTTGCAGAAACTACAACCTTACTTCCTGGTTTCACAACTACAAACCCTGAGTTGACTGGAACAACGTATCAACCCTCTGTGAGTACCACAACTACTAAAATACCAACAACAACCTCAAGACAAACTCCCACAGGAACTGGAGAAACAACCACCACAGAGGTAACAACCGTAAAGAGTGAGGTAACCATACCCAGATTCACCACTGCCCCAACAACACAGTCTACCACAATTGTTGGTGAAACAACAACCTTACTTGCAGGTTTAACAACTACACAACCTGAGTTGACAGTAACAACATCTCAACCCTCTGTGAGTACCACAGCTACTAAAATACCAACAACAACTTCAAAACAAACTACCACAACAGTAAAGACTGAGATAACAACACCCAGATTCACCACTGGCCCAACATCTACCACAGTTATTGGTGAAACGACAACAGCTACCAAATCCACAGGAACAACATCCCAACCCTCTTTTAGTACCACAACTACAAAGGTTCCAACAACAACCAAAGGAGAAACTACGACCAGACCAGGAGAAACAACTACAGGAGTGAAATCAACTGTGCAGGGTGAGACAACAAAACCTGAATTCACCACTGGCCCAACAACCACTTCTACCACAGTTTTTGGAGAAACTACAACCTTAGTTCCAGTTTTAACAACAACAAAACATGAGCTAACAGGAACAACATTCCAACCTTCTGTGAATACTACAACTACCAACGCTCCGACAACAACCAAAGGAGAAACTACTACTAGAACTGGAGAAAAAACCACAAGAGAGAAAACAACTGTACAGGGTGAGACACCAAAACCAGAATTCCCTACTGGACCAACAACCACTTCAACCACAGTTTTTGCAGAAACTAAAACCTTACTTCCTGGTTTCACAACTACAAACCCTGAGTTGACTGGGACAACGTATCAACCCTTTGTGAGTACCACAACTACTAAAATACCAACAACAACCACAAGACAAACTCCCACAAGAACTGGAGAAACAACCACCACAGAGGTAACAACAGTAAAGAGTGAGGTAACAACACCCAGATTCACCATTGGCCCAACAACATCTACCACAGTTGCTGTTGAAATGACAACAGCTACCAAATCCACAGGAACAACATCCCAACCCTCTTTTAGTACCGCAACTACGAACGTTCCAACAACAACCGAAAGGGGAACTACCACCAGACCCGAAGAGACAACCACCACAGAAGTAACAACAGTAAACAGTGAGATAACAACACCCAGATTCACCACTGGCCCAACAACGTCTACCACGGTTGTTGGAGAAACCGCAACCTTAGTTCCAGGTTTAACAACTACACAACCAGAGTTGACAGGAACAATTTCTCAACCCTCTGTGAGTACCACAACTACTAAAATGCCAACAACAACTTCAAGACAAACTACCACCGCAGCTACCAAACCCACAGGAACAACATCACAACCCTCTTTTAGTACCACAACTACAAACCTTCCAACAGCAACCGAAGAAGGAACTACCACCAGATCTGGAGAAACAACCACCACGGAGGGAACTACAGTAAAGAGTGAGACCACACACAGAGTCACTACTGGTCCAACAACCATTTCTACCACATTTGTTGGTGAAACAACAACAGCTACACAATACACAGGAACAACATTCCAACCGTCGTTTAGTACCACAACCACCAAAGGTCCAACCACAATCAAAGGGGAAAGTACCACCAGACGTGCAGAAACGACAACTGGTGAGAGAAAAACTGTACAGAGTGAGACAACAACGCAACCGAAATTTACAACTGGCTCAACAACCGAGGCAACCACAGTTTTTGGGAAAACTACAATACCAGGTTTTACAACTAATGACAACAAAGCAACAACATCCCAACCGTTTGTCAGCCACACCACTACCAAAGTTCCAACAAAAACATCAAGTAGAACTAGCACCACCCCTGGAGAGACAACCACCAGAGAGGGAACAACACTGAATAGTGAGGCTACAACAACACTCAGATTCTCCACTGTCCTAACAACCAATGCAACACTTTTTACAACAACATCCCAACCCTCTAGTAGTACTACCAGAGTATTCTCAACCACTGAGGGTGTTTTCACTGGAGGGCCACAAACAACTGTTGTGATTACAAAACCTTCACTTATAAGCACAACTATTTTGACTCCAACACCTGTTCTCGGGACAACCGTTATCAGACCCATAACACAAACACTTCCCGACACTGTGACTGTGTCCACAAGTGGAACAACCACAACTGGTCAAGCCAGAACAACAGCCTCTACGTCTTCACTTCCGTTTACCACGACATTGTGTTCCTGCTTTTTCAACGGAACTACATACCTTCCTGGTAGGTCACTCTGCCTAGACAGTGGTACCTTGACTTAAGAGTGCTCCAACATTTTGTTGTTGTTTTTTTGTCTCTAGCCGTTGCTAGGTCGGAGGGTCTGAAACGGATTAATGGTATTTCAATGGAATACATTTATTTGACATATTAATAAATTGAGGTACGAACCCAGTCACAGAACGAATTAAACTCGTAAGTCAAGGTACGACTGTCCTTTTGATTTCCATTGAATGTGGATAAGATCCAACACACAACAAGCTTGAGATGTTCATTGTGTGTGTTTGCAGGTGATTTTGTGTACAATGTGAGTGACGGTTTAGGTTGGTGTTTTGTTGCGTATTGCAATGCATTTTGTAAAGTGGAGACACGATTCAGTCTGTGTCCGACGCACGCACCAAGCACCACTGCGGAGTCTACTTCCTCAGAGTCTAGGGCCACCACCACAGCGGCCTCACGTTCAACAACCACCACCTTCCCTTCCACTACCGTCCTCGACTGCTCTCAACTGTTTCCACCCAGAAAGGTCAGATCAAAATAACATCTGGTTTCCTAAGTGCTGCCTCTCACCAGGATTCTGGTCTTGCCTGACAGAATGGAGAGTCCTGGAAAGTGGACAACTGCACCTTGGGTACCTGTGTCAATGGAGTGGTCACAGAGTCAACGACAGCCTGTCCTACCACGCAACCATTAATCTGCACCAACGGAAGGAAAGCCGTCAAGGTCTATGATGACAGCAGATGCTGCTTCCACTATGAATGTCAATGTAAGATTGGAATTCTGACTTGCAATACCCTCTATCTTCTCGCTTTGGTCCCGATCCCAGGTGATACTCGTTTGATAGTAGGTACATAGTTTAAAAAGTGAATATACCCCAAACTCTGATCCCAAATCATTACAATAGCATTCCAAAATCACTCTTAGATCAGTACCCTTAAAATTAAATGGTTTACGGATGATTAAATGGTGCAGAAACTACTTTGGCCAATCCCCCCGTAATAGGACAGAATTCACGATATAGAGAGACCTTATGAAATACATTTTTGAAAATAATTTTACCTCTCCCACATGCTTTAAACACATTGAATTGAAACTTATTAAAACACAATTAAACTTGGGAAAGTTTGAAAGTGTTCTTTAGCATGTGCGTGTGTTGTCACTCCCAAAAGCTAACTGCTAACTTAAGGGTAACACATTATGTGAAACGCCATAGACTGGCTAACGGGAATTAGCATCGATGTTGTGCTTATACTAAACCTTCAAACAACTGCTACTTTAACACACACAGAGCAGCAACACATACAAACAGAGCATACAATACTCTAAAAATGAATAAATTCTCTGCTCTGTGGAATTAACAAATATTACTAGTACTGCCTCTTCTTCTTGCTTTTAATTACGCTGCAACTCTTTCAATAGACCTCAGTGCTCCCTGGCATGTTGTGGCACAATGTGGTACTACACTGAGTATGTGCAACTTCAATTCGGACTTGTCTCTATACTGTATAAGCCCATTCAAAATGGTCACTTCAAAATATACCGTGTCTGTACATACCGGTTCATTGTAAAATATTTAAGTTTTGTCATCAAACAAGACATTTTCTGTGTTTTTATTTTCACTTTTCCAGGTGTGTGCAGCATCTGGGGTGAGTCTCACTTCATGACCTTTGATGGCAAGTCTTACAGCTTCCACGGGAACTGCTCTTACTACCTGGTCAAGGAGATCATAGCAAAGCACGAGCTGACCGTGGTGATCAACAACCACGACTGCAACCTCCTGGACAGCAGTTTTTGTCCTCAGGCTCTCAACATCACTTACAAATCCTACCGAGTGCTGCTAACGCAGAGGAAGACTTCGGGACTTGTCAGCAATGTGGTGCGCAAATAGCTAAACTCTGGGTGTCCAAACTTTGTCCTGGGGACCATTGCAGCCACCGGCTGTTTTTTAGGCTTTTCTTTTAATGCCGTGTGCTTGGGCTGTGGCGAAACAGTTTTGAACCTGTCGTGAAATATTAGGCAGATTAGGCGCTTTTTGGTGCATGCGAGTTAACCAGCAGTAATCCGGTCATACTTTAAGGAGGCTGCCGATATTGTCTCTGAAATGCACCCTTCTTTTTCTCTGAAGCTGTAGGCTCTTTTTCTGTCTTACAATTTTTCCTGTGCCTCTTTTTGAAGAAACTCATCAACCCATTCATTATTTTTGCTTGCTTGTGGGCTTGTGGCCGAGATGCACATGTGGATGCACCTGATTTTAAAAACAAATCTTATTTTGGAGTGATAATCAGGCCATTTTTTTGGTTTGTTTGTTCTGACCGATTGGCATTTGTGACCTGCCATTGGAGGTCTAGGCTTAGCGCCGGTGGTTGGACGGACAGTTCCCGCAGCCTGCAGGTCGCCTCCACTGTTGAGGAGAGTGCGTGCACTGCCCACGAGAAAGGGCTCCAGCCTCTTGCTGTCACGTGGTGCACCACTCCTCCTCTGCCCACCGTTGCGGAGACCGAGACACCCCGTGTGACGCAGCCATCATACCACATAGCCTGCCACCTTGTCGGTAGCCCCTCCGCGCCCAGCCACCGGGGCAATAAAGGCAAAAAGTTTGGACACCCCTGATCAAAACTTTGTGACTAGCTTGGCTGTAAACCTTCTCTAGGCATTGAATCGATCGGAACCAGACTGCTGTGGTTGTCTCAGAAGACATTTCGCCTGTCATCCGAGCAGGCTTCATCAATTCGTGCAACAAGGCTTAGTTAGGACTCACTAGCCTGAGTTGGTGTGGAAAAACTTTACCATTTATGCTCCAAGTGGAGGCATGGCCCAAACCACGAATGGCATCATTCTTTCGGAATGCAAAACGACAGTCGTTAGAATGCCTGGCAGAACCATCGTTAGGTGGAAACTCCCTCATTAATATTCCATTCAGTTTTAAAGTGCTAGTGGAGCTGCCTAACGGCCCGAGGAGACCGTGTTTTTATTTGTTTTATTTGCTGGAGGCAGAATTATTGATATCTTTGGAATGGACGGAAGGACGGCTTTGTAAGTGGGAGATCGGTAGTGTCATAAGCCACCTCCCCCGTTAAGGGATTGTCTTCCCACAATTGTGTAGATGGCCCCTCTCACTCCTCTTTCAAACCATCTGTCTTCGCTGTCCAGAATATAAACCTTTGTGTCCTCAGCGCAGTCTTGAACTGAGGAGTTTGCCCATCTGTGTTGTGACATGCTCAGTGGTTGTTTGGTTTCCCCAATGTACCGCATGTATCTGTACAATCATCACTGAACTTGACCCCAGACACCAGATAGCTTACTGGGTATAGGGTGTCCGGTCTTTGGGGTGTACAAGCCCTTGTCTCAGGGCGTTTGCAGGTTTGAAGTGTACCGGAATGATGTGTTGGTTGAAAATCTTTGAGTTTCTCAGTCAGACCTAACTTTGCCTTGTTGCGTGAACAGACGAAGCCTGCTCAGATGAGAGGCGAAACATCTTCGAAGAAAACCAGAAGAGTCCAGTTGCGATTGATTCAACGCCCTGAGAATGAAATGACCTGGATAAATGACATTATTCACAGGCAGGCTTGGCTGTAAACCATCTGGCATGTTATCTCATGGAATCTGATGTTTCTTTCAGGCGTTCGTGAACCAGAAACAGATTTTTTCTGACTGGAGTAACTCAGTTCTGCGTCTGACCGGGAGGGAGCTGATGATCATACTGGAGATCCCAGAAATCCAGAGCCAGGTGCGCTACAGGGGCTCGTCCTTCAGCATCCACCTGCCAAACTCCCTGTTTGCCGGAAACACAGAGGGACAGTGTGGTGAGTGACAATCAGGCTTCGCGCTGCGTTGGGAATCATTCACTCATTCCCTACTCCCTAAACACTGTATAGGGCTTTTTATCGAGTGGACTCTATAGTTCACTGAAATGTCAAGGAAAATCAGGAGGGATTCCCAACACAGCCTCAGTGTCAACATCAGCTAATCACAAAGTAGACATTTGTGATGTCATCTCCCAGGGACGTGCGACAACTCCCAGTACAACGACTGCCGCTCCCCCAACGGTCAGGTGGAGAGCTGCTCCGAGTCGGCCGACCGTTGGCTCGTCCCAGGAACGCCCTGTGGCGTCACCCCCACCGGGTCGCCAGTTACCACGGCAACAGCCGGAGCGACCACGTCGGAGCCGTCCGCCTCGCCCACGCAAACTTCCTGCAAACCGGCCATCTGCGACCTGATCACCAGCAGGTGAACTCAACTCAATTCTAATAATAGAGCACTTCAAGAACAGCCGCAGCATATACCAGAATCTTGAAAGGAATGTTCCAGTTGCATGTTCCAGTTACGGGCATTTTGGAACCAACTGTACATGTTTAAGGGAGGACTGGCTGACTCCAAAGTAATCCATCAAGATGCTACGCTAACAAAGCTAGCTGCATAGGGCCCACTTGTTGGTGAAGGTCTGGATGTTTTGAGCAGGTCTTGGTGACTATCAAGGGTTCTCCCTGATCAAACAGTGCAAGTGTATGTTTGCACAAAAAAACAACAATAATCGGGCCTACTGAACCATGCATATGCACACGCACACAAATTCCGCAAGGCCGTTGGGTGGGCCTCGCTAATGCCGAATAGTTGACAGCGGGAAGGATACTCATTTTGACCGTCGTCACTCCACCCCTCAGAGATATGGGAAGGCATAAGCGACAATCAAACAAACAATTTGCTTTGATTCTATTCAATATCGGAGTGCGATTTTTACCTTGTATTTGGGAGAGATTCGATACAATACTGAATCGTAGGTTTTGATATTTGTCTTTGTTTTCATTTGCTCTTTGTAGTAGCAAACGTCACACGATGTTGAGATCCTTGTGTTCATATCTCGATTCCTCTTTAGCGTGTTTGCGGGGTGCCACGTCCTGGTGCCTCCGGAACCTTTCTTTGCGTCATGCGTGTTGGACATCTGCGGCGGCGGCAACCACTCCTGCTCCAGTTTGGAGGCGTACGCCACCCAGTGTTCAAGTGAGGGAATATGTGTGGACTGGAGGAACCGCACCGAGGGCCAGTGTGGTGAGAAAAACTGTTTTTTTTCTGACTGAGCAGCAGGCAGTGCGAAGGACCTCTGGGAGTCACCGCGTTTATTCATATGATCCTTCTGTCGAATTATTGGCCTTTTTGCAGGCTTCAGGTTGCTCGAAAACGTACCGGTTTTGGTATGTGCATGTATCGTGATGACATGTCTCTTATAACCTGTACCCACAAAAAAGTCCCAAAGACCCTTGGCCCAAATTGAACAGGAAGTCAGACATTTTGGGTTGAAGCAGCCATTTTGCGCCAATCCAAGGTCTTGGACTTCATTCGAAAGTTGCTCAGCCCCGGATTGTTTTGTCTACCCTGTCTAATTTGGGGAGTGCATCGCCTCAAAGTTTGATGATCATTTCAAAGATTGGTTATGCGGATCCATTCGTCACTGCTTGCAACTTCAATTTTGATGTTTTTGCTGATGTAGTTGTTCTCGTGTCGCCTGCAGAACTCGTGTGTCCCAGCAACAAAGTCTACATGGCATGTGGCCCCCTGGTGGAGCCCACGTGCAATGACAGGTAATCTGAGACAACATAGCAACTAGTATCATCTTGTGTTCATGTAAAGTCGAGCGGATCCAGAATGTGAATTTTTTTTGTGTGATCAGGTACAACAGGAGGTTCCAGGTCCAGTCAAACGGCACCAAGGAGGGCTGCTTCTGTCCGCAGGACTCCATCTTGTTCAACAGTGTTTACGACACGTGCGTCACTTCGTGCGGTGAGTCCACTTCCCCCTCGACATCTTTTTCCTGATTGGTTGCCCGTCTCTCACCGCGTGTTCCTCTTTTTGCCAGATTGTGTGGGACCGGATGGCAAACCCAAACAGGTACCGGCCTGCCTTTATTCACGGCAAAGATTCGTGTCGGGGATATTGGGCTTTGCGGTGAACTTTCTGGCGAACCTCAAATGCACTGTAACCCTGCAAGTGGACTTCATTTGACCTTCTCTCACCGTTTGAATGCACATATCTCTCTCCCTCTCATTGTTTGAGTACTTTTTATCAAACTTTCTGTTGAACTGGACACTGGCTTTTTCTTTTGTTTTACGTGGCGTGCGTTCGTTCAAGGCACAAAAGTGTGGCCTCCCCTGGTCAAGTTATATTAGCAGATCATTTTGCTTGAAACTTCCTAATACACAGTGGACGCCGGCGTAATGGCGGGTCAGCATTTGCAAAATCACGTATTCGCAGATTGTTTTGGGGAATCTATCCCCCTATTTGTTTGTTTAACCCTCCCCCCTCTTCGCGTGTGTGTGGTTTTTTTCCATGGAAAATAAGTGAGCGTCAATTGTGGACTTTCGCTCTTTGCGGTCGGACTCAAGTTTCTTCGTGTCCCGTCCCCCAGTCAGTTTTTGCAGTTTAGCTTGTTTTAACAAGTCTTGCCATGTCAACTTTTCCTGTTCTGTTGGCAGATCATTTTTCTTAAATTTCGTCAATAACTTTTTGGAGCCTGGTCTTTTCCTCTCCAGGCGGGCGACATGTGGACAAGCGACTGCAACACGTGCCGTTGTGACGGCGACTCGCTGAGCGTCCTCTGCCAGCCCGTCCGGTGCCCGCCGGCCCTCGGCGACCTCACCTGCGGCCGACCCGGCCAGCAGCTGACCACCGCCGTTGACGGGTGCTGCGCCGTGCAGTCGTGCGGTCCGTGGTGACGCCGTCACGTGTGCTCGAGTCACACGCCTGTGACGGGAATATCAAGCATGTTGTTTTTTCCCCCCCAGAATGTAACGCCGACTTGTGCCCACCGCCGCTGAGCTGCTCGCCGGGTTTCAGTCTCAATTTCACAAATGAGACTTGCTGCCATGCGTACACCTGCGGTAAGTCGCCTGATCACATGGCGATGCGATCATGCGCCGTAATTAACTCGTAGATTATGTTAGCTAATGACGCATCAGTAAATGCAGACCATAATTCAAATTGGCATGCGGAATGATGATGTCATTATGTGGATCGCAACCTTATTGGTGTCTGTGTGTCGTGATGTTTGAGTGCAGAGCCCAAAGGTGTGTGTGTCTACAACATGACGGAGTACAAGGTGAACGCGCAAACGCACGCACACACACACACGCACGCACGTGCACGTGCAATAACGATTGTATTCGTAAGCATCTTTTTTTTTGTGTTTTGTAGCCTGGTGCCAAGATAATGACGACGCGAGCGTCTGCCGCACTTTTAAGCGTTTCCAAGCCGCTCGGACAAACAACAGCAGCGCCCCGGTCAGGACCGAAGTTTGCCGCCGCGAACGGGTGTGAAGAGTGTGTCTGCGGAGACGTCGCCGATCCTCACACGGGACTCAACAGCATCACCTGCACGCCCGTCACGTGCGACCGCAACTGCTCTCAGGTCAGACAGCAACGGCACTCAAGTCCCTCTGTGGGGTTCCTGGGAAAGTAGAAAAAGAAAAACACCTTTCAAAGTGCTCTCTAAATAAAAGAGAGTTGAGTTGCGAGGGATTCCCGACGCAGCCGCCAGTGACCTTTGGTTCTTATTCCGGCAGGGCTTCCAATACCAACGTGCGGCATCGCAATGTTGTGGCACTTGTGTCCAAACCAGCTGCGTTGCGGTCACTCCCGACAACACGACACACGTCATAGCGGTGAATTGAACACACGCACGCACGCAAAACAACAACAACAACAATGCAACAAAAGAAGACGTCCGTCGCGTTACGTTGGCTTGCTTTTTTTTTTTTGCAGGTGAACAGCACGTTCTTGTGGCCCGGTGACGCCTGCACGACGTTCACGTGCCAACGCGTCAACGGGCACCTGGTTACCAAGGAGACCAAGACCACCTGCCCCCCCTTCGACACACTGTACTGCAAACCAGTGAGTCGCAATCAGTTATACCCGATACTTTTGCAAGCGCTCACTCGAGGCACAAAGAATTCCAGGAAGTCCTCTCCGAATCTCGGAAGCGTGGGGACACCCCGAACAATGAGGGGAGACGTTCCCTTCAAAGTCAATCGCTGCCGTTAACATGTTTTCGTACCAGGGAAGAACCTCTCTAACCTCTAGCCCCCTTTTGGGGTCAGTGAGCCCCAAAACAAAACAGAAATGTTTCCCCTCTTTCCCAATACAAGAAGATGCCCATCGCGTGACGTTAGCATAGCATAGCTTCTTTGGCACGAAGCTCGTTTCGCCACGACTCTATTTGTCCTCATATTGTTGCACATTTTGAGTCCAGTGTGCTAATTTTCCTTCCTCGGAAAAACTAAAGACCGCGACAAGCGGCATATCTTGCGAAGGAAGCTCATTGCACATGTGCGATGATTGTTGTGTTCATGTTCCAGGGCAGCGAGACGACGGACGCTCGCGGCTGCTGTCGACGTTGTAAGTTGTTTTTCGTCGCCGAAGTCGCGGACGAGCGATGAACGGAAGACGACGCGTTTGTTTGTTTGCGTGTTTTCCAGGTGAGCTGCGCGACGTGTGCCAAGTGCGGACGCGAGCGAGCGTCCTGGAGGCGAACGGATGTCGCAGCAGCGGACCCGTCAACGTCACTTCCTGTGCCGGACGCTGCGGGAGCTCGTCCATGTGAGCCGCTTCACCTTCAACCGCAACGTTTTGGCCTTTGAGTTGGGATTTTCGGCTCATATTTAGGGTCGCTGTAGGGGTAGGGTTCCGATCAGGTTAGGGTTCGTATTAAGTATTTCTCATTTGGGAAAAATAGAACTTTTGCAGCCATTTTGCATTCACGCAATAGCAGACGGCAAAATAAGTGGTGTTTTAGTGGCGATAGTGGCATAAAAAAAGAAAGAAAAGGTGTCTTTATTGTTATTGATGAAATGATGTGAAAATGTGTACCCATATGCTAGTGGACGCTGTAACTCCACGTCATTTCCTAAATGCATCAGTGGAGTCCCTCGTATGAAAAGCACCACCGTCTTTCGCGATGCGTTGAACTCAAAAACATGAGGTGCAACAATGAATTTCAACGATGTCCTCAAGGTACTCTGCGGCCGCCAACGCCATGACTCGCCAGTGCGAGTGTTGCCGCGAGAGCGCCACCGGCAGGCGGGAGGTGGAACTAACCTGCCCCGACGGATCCACGCTGCGGCACAGCGCCACCGTGGCGGAAGCGTGTCACTGCACTGCGACGGCCTGCCTGGAGGCGCCGACCTCCAGAGGGTCGCCCGTGAGCCCCCTCGATGACTGAAGCCTTCGTCCACATCCAATCCAATAAAGAACATTGATGCAGCAGGAGCACTTGTATTCTTTATGACACGAGTTGACGATGGTAATGCTAACATTTTTTCTTTCGCGGCATCCTTAGCATTAGCTTGGAATAGTTTTACAAAATATGTAAAGGAAGACGGAATCCAAACTTCCAAACTGTTTCTAATGTTTCGGCTGATTTAAAAAGCGGCGGAAAAGGGAAAAAAGAAGCATTAACTATTGCCAATACAAATATCAACACTAACCGGATATGATATAATGTGAATGGAAATGTAACAATCTTTAAAAAATACATTTTAAAAAATCCAAGACGATTCAAGAAGCAACCATTAAACACAAAAATAATTTAAAAAAAATGATCAATGGCTGATGAACATATCCCAACATCATGATCACCTGACCCGAGTGGTATGCATATGATATTCTGGAAGATAAATTAAATAATAGATCAATTAAGATGTGTGCCGGACGGATGTGATCAAGCAGATAAAAGCCGGAAAACAGTACGGGAGGTTTTTGGGGTAAGAAAACGCTTCGGAGTTTGAATAAATGAGCTGTCTGAGCTGGTGAATGGGATTTGATATATATTGCACGGTGGCCGACCGGTTAGAGCGTCAGCCTCACAGTTCTGAGGACCCGGGTCCAATCCCCGGCCCCGCCTGTGTGGAGTTTGCATGTTCTCCCCGTCGTGCCTGCGTGGCTTTTCTCCGGTTTCCCCCCACCACCATAACATGCATGGTAGATAAATCGGAGACTCTAAATTCCCTGTAGGTGTGAGTGCGAATGGGTGTTTGTTTTGTATGTGCCCTACGATTGGCTAATATGGTATGAGGATTAATCTGCTTGATTGTCTCGCCCGATTTAGCACTCGAGCAGGGCGGACAAAGAGGATTTTTCCATCTGTCTGGCAAGTCAATTTTGAGGAGGTATATTTATTTGCATTCTGTCTCCGAAGTCAGGATGATTACGACAATTTGTGGACTACTTTTTGAGCAAAAAGGTAATAGTGAAGCACCATATATAGATTAATAAATACAAGTGGAGTCTTATTGAGGAAATAGCAAACAGAATAATCTGGGCTGTCCTTCTGAGACCCAGAGCTCTGAAATTCGCAGGGAAGGGGCACCAAATGGTTTATGACAGGACACAGGCGTCCTCAGCTGGGGGGGGGGGGGGGGGTGTGACAATTGCCGACTTGTCCCTTCTCTGGAGTATGTCTACAGGAATTATGTATCTTTTGCAGAGTTGTGATTCATTTATATAAGGGTTTGTTTGCAGGTCTGGTCAGGGGCCTCTCCGACGGAAGGAGACGACCTGCTGGTTTGTGTATGGTGTTGTGTGTGGATACTGCGTTTTGGTGTTAAATTAGCCATTTAACAAAGGGGGAAATATGTACATCCTGTATGTCTGGTCAAAGACGGTTAGAATCCTGACTCTGGTGATCTCCCTGATTATAGTTACAGGTATCCGGTGAACCTGCCGGTGGATTTGTGTTACAGTTGCAAGCAGGTGATTATCCACTCGAAACCGGGATACTGGGAGCCGACGAAGATATGGGTAACTCCGAATAAAAATGTTGATTTCATAAATGACCATCCTGAGCAACTATCAGCTTCATCTCTCGTGGCATTCCAAAATAGGCTGGTCCTTGATAGTACCCGCTCTCGAATTAAAGGATCCCCAATAATACGGCGCCGAAGGGAAAGATCACCAGAGCCATGAAAGGTTTGCAAGCCATGTCTGTTAAACTTCAATCAATATCTGGAGTGGAGGACAACCCGTTCTATAGCCTGCTCAATCGGACGTTTGGGAAATGGAGAGGTCTCATACTGACCATCACAATTGTCATGGCTGTGCTTGCTATTTGTGGATGTTGTATTATCCCTTGTCTCAGGAACCCGGTTCTCAGAATTGTCCTCCAGGCCTTTGTGGGTAACGACCCCTCCGGCCAATATCAGCTGCTGTCCCCGGACGAGGGCAGGGTGGCCATGGAATCGCTCGCTCCGGTGTATCCTCTCTTTAAATTGTTAAATTGAAAGTTTTGTTTTGCTGTGAAAAAGCTAGTAGGTATAGGGGTTGTTGATCTTCTGATTATCAGAAGATCAACTTGGGGGATTGAAGGGAATATAGAATACTTTATATTCTAATATGTCATTCTATATGTAAAGGAATATAATAGAGAGTTTCAGGGTCTAACTAGTTTGGATTACAGTATAATCAGAAAAGGGGGGGGGGGGGGGGGGTAGGAGTTTTTATTGCAGGAAAACCCCCAGCAGGGGGTATTTGGAGCCAGATGTCAAGGAAGAACGGAACTGCGGGGAGCCACGATAAACATTGGATGCAGGCGGCGCCTGGAGCCAGATCAGATCGTCATCATTCTGCCGAACAGCGATGACGTCAGATTACGGACCAATCAGGCGACAGCGATTCCACACTGGCCGTTTGAAACATTGTATAAGTCTGGGGTAGAATCAGAAAGTTGTTGTTCGACTACTTTATCTGCTAAGGATAAGATCGGGTAGTTACGAACCCAGAGCTCTGCAAATGTATAGACGACTTCCTCTGTCAGGAATCAATTGCTTGCTTTTTATACATTGTTGTCAACGAAGTTCTTTCACGAAAACGAGCACGCCGGAGCCACGGGAGCTATAGGAGATATTAAAACACCGGTTCCTTCACTTCATACCCAGAAACATCGTTAGAAGCTCATATGATACAGCTTGGCATTTTCGTTCACCTGGAATTCACTGCCTGTACAACTGTGTGATAGTTCAGGCGCTCGGTGTGCAGCGGACTTTTAAGATCACGCTATTTCACGATTATTCATAAGTTTATTATTGTTTGTGTACAAATAAAAAATATGAGGCAAGGAAAGCAGTTTGTGTTAACGGTTTGTTGGGTTACACACTTTTGTGGAGCAGCTTGTCACAGTCCAGAGAGACAACATGCTGACGTCATGTTTATATCACATAATGTATTGTTGTGCCAGAACTTTTGGATGCTTGTTTAAGTTTCATAAAAATGTTGTTTATTTTAAAGCTAGCACCCGTTTGGAAGCAAGTTTGTGCAATTGAAAGTCCATCGGCCGTGTCGCTCGACTGTTCACACCGGGCAAAACGTCACCGAAGGAGAGCCCGAGAGTAAAAGCCCTTTTGGAAAAAAAATGGCTTTTCCTCCCATCTGACTGTCCAGGATCAGTCTTCTTCTGAGGAGGGCTGTGCTCCTTCATCGTGAACCTCTCTGTAGGCTGCCATGGAGCCACCGTCGGGACTGTAGCTCCCCATGGACATCTTCAATCCCTCGGACAGCTTCTGCGCGGCCAGCTTGGCCTGCAGCTCCTGTCGTGAACCACAACACGTGACTAGGCTCGACAATGTAAGTTCAAAGTGCCGACCCGGGCTTCGGAGACAGTCGTGGGCTTGCTACTGTAGCACAAAGGTTCCCACGAGTTAAGGCAGAAACCCTACTTCTTTAAACACAGCATGCAGCCTCTTTGGATGCAGGATAAACGCCGCCCCCAAGAGCGCTCATGAGGATATGACATCTCCCTGCTCTCCGAGATGTTCAAACGCTATTATTCAAATCCACTATAAAAAAGAAATAAAAATAGTATTCTAATAATATAAGAATCAAATGTTGTACATAGATATAAACTATAACGATATATATACGTCTTTTTTCTCTGCAAAACTGTGCGTTTACCCTTTGTTAGGACACCAATTCTTAACTGGTCGGTCGGTCGGGTCATTTGATAATACATTTTCTTCATTGCTCTCCACTTTCTGAAAGTGGTGTACGACTCGGAATAGGTCAATGTGGGTCCCAAGGGTAACAACAGTTGAGAAGCACTGAGTTTCAATTGGATGAAGATAATGGGTCACTAGCACGATGAAGTGCCCTTTGTCCTTTATATTCAATTTGCATTATTATACTGAACATTTTGAATATGTCCCTGAAATTGCCGTCCACTAGGTGATTATGGGCTAACTGCCCCTTTTAACAGAAACCCTCTAATGTTTTCAGGGACACGGTGACCACCATTTTGTCTTCCGCCGGCGGAGGCCGAAACAGCGGCTAGTCGCAGAGTAAGTATTTAGACCTGCGTTTCAAAATGTTCATCATGTGTGCATCGTCGGATGTCGTCGAGCTTAACATGTTCACTCTGTCGTGCTGAAATACGAATTGATATAAAAACCTTTGAGAAAATCAAAACAATCTAAATATTCGTCTGCCTCCCTGTTCAGAGGTTGAGGTTCAAATCAGGGTTCCTGCCTTCTTGTGTGGAGTTTGTATGTTCTCCCACTGCCTGTGGGTTTTCGGACTCCTCTCCTCCCACATTCTGAAAACATGCGTGGGAGGTTGACTGAAGGCTCCAAATTGTCCGTAGGTGTAAACGTGGGTGTGGATGGTTGTGAGTCTACATGTGCCCTGCGATGGGCTGGTGACCAGTTCAAGGTGCACCCTCCCTCTCGCCCATCGTCAGCTGGGAGAGGCTCCAGCACAACTGCGACTCAAGTGAGAATAAGCGGTACGGAGAAGGGATTGATGGATGGATGGATTGATGATGATGATGATGATGATGGTCCACTATGTGATTGTAAAATGCTAACATTAGCCAAAAACGCCCACTGTCATTGTCTACCCTGTCAGCAAGCTTGCATATTTTGCTGTTTGCAAGTCCATTTTCTGCTTGCGGTGATTTTATATTTCGAAAAGTGGGGGAGCTTGACCAACTTGCATTTCATGAACGCCTAACATTCACTTAATACAATGAAGTTCGATGAACAAACGGGGGCGTCTCAAAGGCATCTTATAATGATATCGACTAACACATTTAATTAAGTGGTTGATATGTACGGATAAGTACGGACAGAGAAGTTTCATTCTGTTCCAAAACAATATGTCAATTTCATGTCATAGATGGATTTTTTGATAGTGTTAAATGTGTGTGTGAAACCCTGCACACAGACTAACCTGTCGTTTCTTAGTCTGTGCGCTCAGGAGCTCAGCAGACTCCCGCAGGGGCAGAAGCTGGGCTGGAGTGTGGCGCAGAGGAGGCAGCTTTGCCGCCGTGATGTCATCCAAGTGCTTTTTGTCGCGCTCCCTCCGGGCGTGCGCGGAGAGCGGAGACGAGCCTTCGGACGACTGGCCGGGTGATGAGGAGCCAGATGGAGAGTTTCCGCTTCTGGTTGGCAGCCTTCAAATTCACATAAGGAAAACCAAGGTTATTGAATTGCATTGTCCATCCGTCCATCCATCTATCCATTTTCTAAGCCGCTTCTCCTCAGTAGGGTCGCGATCAGCTGTCATCGGGCAGGAGGCGGGGTACACCCTGAACCGGTCGCCGGCCAATCGCAGGGCACATACAAACAAACAGCCATCCGCACTCACATACACACCTACGGGCAATTTAGAGTTTTCAATTGAGCGAGCACGCATGTTTTGGGGGTGTGGGAAGAAACCGGAGTGCCCGGAGAAAAGCCACGCAGGCACGGGGAGAACATGCAAACTCCACACAGGCGGGGCCGGGGATCGAACCCGGGTCCTCGGAACTGTGAGGCCGATGCTCTAACCGCTCGGTCACCGTGAATTGCATTAACATCTGTTATTATGTTTCAATAACGACTGATGGGATCTGCTCACTGGTTGGGTTTGAATTTTTGCCTTCCGGGTGTCATTTTGTTCTCCGCCCTTTCCAGGACGGTTACAACGTGAGGCTCCTTTGGCGTATGCGTCCTGAGAAAGTAATTGTCCATTGCAGTGGCTTTATCAGGGTCTTTGCCTTGGTCACTAGTGCTAGTGGAGATCGTGACCCGTTCAAAGGCCTCTGTCAGGTCGCCCTCCTTTGGCCCGACAAAGTTCAGAGAGGCCCCAGAGGAAGCCGTCTCCGTGGTTGCAGCAGTGTCTTCTTCCTCCTGCTCCGCATGAACACAGACAGGCGAGGCGTCAGTCTGTTGTGACGCGGTTCCCTCGCTTTGCACAGCCCGTCGCTGCCCAGTGAAGGCTTGCCGGTACTTGGACTGAAACTCTGCCCTGGCTGCTGATACCAAGCCCTGCTTCGTCTCCTCTTCATCACGGCATTCAATGGCGAGGCGTATCCTCGCCGCAAAGTCCTTTAATCTCTTCCCCTTGTCCGGAAGAGAATCCGTTAATGTTCTGCAAATGACAAAAACACATCTTAATATCGGAAGCCGTCATTTATGATACACACGTTTTCTGGATGAAGCAAATTTTGTGTTATTTGCTCAGGGTTCAAAGAGTATTTGGACCTTGCCTATTGCGACAGCACATCTTCTATGTTGCGGCATTTGCACAAAACGCACCCAGAAAAGAGCGAACGACCCGATACAGGGTAATATTAACGTAACGCAAATCATCCAAATTCACTTTTATGTGCCTTACTAACATAACGTTAGCCTTGCAGTGGAAAACTGTTGATTATGTAAAAATTGAAAGCAAACGGTCATTCATTTAGTGAAATGTCTTATTTTGTTCTTGTGTATTCATAAATGCTCTTTAACGATAGAACAAATATTTGATCAGCATACTCAATTATTCGATAGAATTTTCAGCAGGACACTCAAATCCTAAACTATTTGATAGTTGCAGCCGTATTTCCAACAGTGCATAATGTTACCATGGATTTAACATTCTATAACATTCAATCCAGTACAGTACATTTTTTTAAGGAGAGTTCAGTTGTATTGAGCTTTTTAAGTACAATACATTTGCATGAAATCTTCAAAAACATTTATGAAGGTATGTTTTTGTTAAAGTGGACTTGTATGCGCAAAACATGCTTGCATATTTATAATGGACTCCATATGATTTGATGGGACTCTATTGTCCCTCCCTCTCATTCGGGGGGCATGGTTGCACCACAGGCTGCAACGTGTGTCAACACCTCTCTCTCTTTAATTGGGAAACCAACCTGTTTTGTGGTCCCAAAAAACATGTGACACACCCAATCGTGGAAGCCTATTCTTTTATTTTTAGCTCGTGGGGATTCTTTTATTGTCTGCATCACAGTTCTTAGTTTGGGGCTTCAAATCTGGGCTCTTGACCTTTGCATGTTCTCCCTGTGATGCGTGGCTTTTCTACGACGGCTATTCCGCCTTCCTCCCGCAATCCAGAAATATAACGATAACCGATCCGATCACAAGATGGAGCAATGTGCCTATTTAAATGACTTGTTCATGTACTGTATAAACTTGTGTATACTGAGTATCTTCAAAAGAACGCTTAGTTGCCTGCTTGTGAGCCGCATCGTATTACAACAAACTTCAAGCAGTGAACGAACATCGTCTCCTGAGCATCGGTGATGACCACCGCGTTTTTCCCTACCCCCCACACACAATAAATCTGCATGATCGATTGCTGTCGTCATCGCCATGGTAACGAGTGTATCCGCTCGCGTTTGAGTTGACAAACAAAGTGCAATCGTGAAAGACCAAATTTGCCTTTTAGTCTGATCCAGCCATTACGAGTTGTCTGTCTCAGATGTGTTGTCCGTCCGTCCCACACCGCCGACATTTTAAAAAAAAATAAAAAATAAAACTTTATTGGCGCTCAGATATTTACAGTACTACGTCAAAAGACACACGACAAGGCAAAAAAAAAACAAAAAAAAAGCTTTTGCATTCAAATAAACTGTACATGATTGTGACGCGGCGTAAATGTCTTTTGTGGAGCGGATCGGCGACTTATGACATTAAAGCCGATCAGCATAAAATGCTAATTATCGGCCCATATCGATCAAGCCAATCAGACTGGTGTAAAGTCTAGCTTTTGCTTTTGATAACCTATTGCTCTGTAAAAAGCAGCTGAACTGCAAAATTCACTAGCGCCGTTTGATGCATCAAGCAACCATTACATTTCCTGGTTCAATTCGAATTGGTATTTAAAGTGCTCGGTATTCGAAGTCCTTTTCATCATGCTGTTCACATTTTGAAAGCATGAGACCAAGATGGGTGTTTTATTTGTCAACATTTCCTGAGGACGTCCGCTTCTTTGCCTTTCTGTGACTATTCCAGTCTCAGTATCTCTGTCGCAACCAGCTGACAAATCATTTACTCCGTATCATTGATATCCAGTTTATAGTCCATGTATTAGTAAGCTTCCTTAGAAGTAAGACTGACTAATGACGAGGGATGGTCGAGTAGTACCCGGTATCGCGATTGGGCCGATATCGGCCTTATTTTTATGTATCGGGTACTCGTGAAGGCTGACGATACCAGACACTGATACTTGAGGCGAAAAATAATACATCATAATACTAATAATCTGACATGAATTAAGTCCTCCTTGCAAGGAGCGGCAGTTTGACACATTCCTTAATTGGCGCATGGTGCATCACAAAGAAAGAAAGCTCTTTGTTCACAATTATCTGTCATTGAGTAATTCAAATGGGATGCCTCAAAAGTATTAATGGTACCGATACTCAGGATCGGTGAGTCGTCAAATGTGAGTCATCGTACCAGTATCAGTCTGAACACAAAGTGGTGTCGGACATCCATCTTGTGATTTTCACTACTAGTGACACTTTTAGCCTACTATTACATAATTATACAATACTAATAAACAACTGTGCTGTCCTCGTATGACTACTAGACCCAACTAGTAGGCATGTGTGTGTTGCACTAGTAGCCTCCTCGACTCATCTCGTAGCACCAACGCCATATGTTCACTGGTAGTTTTGCCTATCACATTTTGTTGTCATACAGTCGTGGAAGGCAATAGTGTGAGCGTACTACTCCATGGACTTGAAAGATATCAAATAAATGCTCCAACGGCTTTCCATATCCACGCAGCTCTTCCTACCCACTCTACTACCTACCATCGTGTGTCAAAGTCTACTTATTTGGTCTTACTTGTCAGCGAGTATGTGGTTCTGTCGCAGTAGTAGTTCTTGGAGCTGTTCTCTGCTCTGCTTGCTCAAGTCCCCCACCTGTCCCTGGCGCTCGGACATCACGGCAAATCACTCGCAAACACTCACCAACGCGGCATCCCACGCGAAACAAAGAGCCGTCGTCGAAACTCAAGGGGTTCGTAAGCCATTGGGTTGGGGGCGCAAAACTAGATACAAGCAATTACAATGGCCATGTTGAGTTCAAATCGAATGGAGACCATCTCAAAATGGGGTTCTTCTTCTTCGTGGGTGGAAAATACTGGGTGGATTCAACACAAGTGTGTGTTGGAGCGCCCTCTGCAGGCCACGAGCTTTCTATTTCAAGACAGTACACTTGGTGCAATCGGTATCTTTATTCAAGACGTGAATGATAAGCAAACCGTTGCTATTATCACAGGCAACATCGGATGACTTCATCATTGTTATTGTAAGTATTTATTTGTATCAACTGCGTGGAGCAAAGGGGTGAGCAAAAAATAATAATTCAATCATGTAAAATACGTAAACGTTGATTAGGGTAGCAAAATAATAATTTTTAAAATTTGTATTTTGAGTAAAAAAAAAAAAATCATAAATATGTATAATTTATTAAGTCTAGAATGTAATAACCAATTATTTTAATGCTATTCATTTCATGTTTTAATGTACACTTTTTCTTTTTACTTTACAAAGATTTCTATTTATATTAAACATTTACCAATTGTGGGACTAATAAGGGTAATCTTAACTTCATGTTACTGTTTACGAAATATAAATTAACCAATTATTTAATGAGGTTAAAATAAAAAAATAAAAAAAATACATTGTAATAGACTCAATTTTGGGGCGTCCAAATGAATGCCAAAAATATTGCAGGACTCTTGATCAGGCAAATTGTACAGTACGCTCGGTGGGCCAGATTAAAGATGAGCGGGTGGGTACTTTGCCCACCCCTGGCATACAGCAATAGCCTGCCTTCAGTCATTTGGTACAATGAAATATTTTTTTTTACAAATGGGAACATTTACCGTCGGGAAGTTAAATGGGTACTATTGCAATATATTTCATACCTTGGCTTCAACAATATACTGGAGTAAAATATATGCGATGTATGTTGCTGTTTCAATTTCAATTTCTTGGCGGCAATGTAGACAGCAGCTGGATTATACTGGAATGGCATCATATTGATGAAGTGATAATTACCAGCATTTTCATCATGTACATACCCAGTTGCATGTAACAACATTTTTATTCTGCATTCCCACCACATCAAGGCATGTCACATGTAAATAAATATCTTGTGCATAATGTAATAATAACAAAATATCTTGTTAACTCTCAGTGAGTTGCTCGCGAGCAGAAAAGGACAATCTCGGTTGGTGTGAGTTCACTTCGATACAGTCCTCGGGCTCGTCTCAGTTGTTTTGAAGAAACTTCTCTGACAGCCGCTTTAGTTCATTTTGGCCTAGATTCATTGTAAACAACCAAAACATAGTCCTTACGATTATGATTTACAAAATAGGACTCATAATATGAGATTATATACACCTACAGTATGTGACTTCATTCGAGACTTCTTTCTTGCAAACATCAACTAGAACAGGGGTGTCAAACTCATTTTAGTTCGCGGGCCACATTCACCCCAATGAGAGCTCAAGTGGGCTGGGCCACACTATTTGTGGCTCAAAAATCCATAAATAAGAACTATTCAAAATATTCCCCATTGTTTTGATCCAAATAATTCCAAGTAAGTAATTTCGGAAAATATTCACATTTATTAGTTATTATCTTGTTGCAAATTTTGTTGCAAATCATGAGCAGTCTGACATTTTTAACCAAACATTATTTCAACAGGTTTATAAATCAGTGAGCATGCAGCATTAAGTTATGCAACCTTAGTAAATGTATACATACAAATTTGAATTCTGGCAATGCATCGGGGGAAAAAAACCCAAAAAGGTTCCAACAAACCAACCTCTTTTTAAGTGAGGTTTTTACTGAAATTGTGTGATATTCAATGTCTTAAAACATGTCTACAGGAGGAAGAAAGGTATTTTCACAGAATTGTAGCGTGAACATGGCACACCATTTTATATTAGTGTGCTCCTGAAACTTGGCATCGTTTGGCCTTCACAAGTGCATCAATGTCATTTAAGTGTTGTCAGCGCATCCTCCAGTGGACAAAATTAGCGACAAAAGTTACTTTTATTGAAAAATAGCAGTGAATGTGTTCTCCATCCCCACGGGCCGGATTGGACCCCCCCCCCCCTGGCGGGCCGGTTCTGGCCCGCGGGCCGTATGTTCGACACCACTGAACTAGAATCATATTTTCACAAAGTAGGACAGCGAAACGAGAAATAAAATAACAGAAGGAATCAATCAAAGTAAACATACAATGCGGTTTCGTCTTCTCGTGTTAGCTTGTTGCTAGTTTAGCGCAAAGGCACGAAACATGGGCCACGAGTGAGCCTGTACAACAAAATGTCTATTAATACCTTGAAGGACATTGTACTAGCCTGTATTTTTTGGTATAAATGACAGGTTTTCCTGTAAATAGCATATTGTGTTATCGTAAGTCATACATAATGATGTAAAGTCTTCTCAGGAATGGGCATTAAGCTAGCGGGCTTCAGTTCATTCATGGTTTGGTTGAACATTTGGGTATTTCAATATACAAAGTTTTATTCTCGTTTGTTTTACATGTCAAATTTACAGTAAACTTCATATGGAAGTGACACAAATAAACAACTTGGAGCAAGCACGTTGTGCCTCCTATTTGGAGAACTGTGCGAGCGAGAGAATGAGAACTAAGGAATACTTGACTAGTGCTAGTGTGTCTTACTAAGTTGAATTTTGTTTTAAAAGTGTGTGGGAGGGTCAAAACTATAAACTGGCTTTTTTTTTTTTTTTTTTAAATGATCTCGCTATCTGCCGTTTGTTTTCACCAATTACAATTGGGTCTGGTACATATCGCATTAAACTGGGCTTCGCAGTTCAGTGATCTCCAGTCACTCAATTTTGATATTTGCTGTTATTTCCATTAATTTCACGAATGGCGTATCCAGGCGCGCGAGCATCGGTCTTGTTCTCCCGGACGCCGCTGAACCATCGTCTTTATTCGATGCTGTCTGCGTGTCTGTTGCTGCGTCCACCTCGTCGCTAGGCTGGCACTTGTAACTTTGGGATTCGGATGCGATTTGGGCGGAGGAGTACATTTGTATCTGGGGCGTCGGGTTGGCGTCCAGGTAGCGGCTGTACTCGATGGGTGTGAAGCGAAGTAAACTGGACTCCAGCCTGCTGGGAGGAGGTTTGTTGTACTTGAATGTCCTCGGTTGAGTAGGCGTTGTAAGGTAGAGGTTCGAAGGATGTTGTATAGGAGGCACAGCTGATGCTTGTGTGGGAGATGATGGAGGTGATGCGGGTGATGATGGAGGTGGCGTGGGCGATGAGGGTGGCGTGGGCGATGAAGGCGGTGTGGGCGATGAAGGTAGCGGGGGTAGCGGAGCGTTTGTAGGCGATAAAGGAGGTTCAGGGGGTAGTGAAGCATATGTATATGGTAAGGGAGCATCTGGGGGCGGCGGAGGTCGTATTTGGGGTGGAGGTGGTATGACAAATAGAGGTTGTTCAGATGGGAGGTGTTTTCTAGGATGGGGATGAGTTGGCGATTCAGCGTCATGCCGCGGTACTTCAACTCTGTTTGAACAGTCACACGTTAAACAAAGAAGCCACACCCCTCGAACAAGTTGCATCTCACCTTGGGGGAGTATTGCAGACTCGTCCTATCTTCCGGAAGTCCAAATCATCTTCTTCACTACTCTGTGTGGACATAAAATACTTGAGCTTGTCTTCTAATTCATTATTCTAGGAAAAGGAAAAGAGGAGACGAGACTGTCATATTCATGCAGAGACTGCAGTCAGACCGCATACGGACGTCCGTCGCTCAAAGTACTCAGCGATCGGCGCCGAAGGAGGCCCGGATTGAACACACGCACACACGCGCACACGCGCACACACAGAGTCTTACCTCACACTCCACAATTGCAATTTGGTCCAGCAGCTCTGAGATGAACATGTCCTTCTCAGCAACTTGAGCTCGTAGTTTTTGCACCTTCACCGTTTCAAGACGAAAACACAGATTATCATGCGATCGTGAGATGCAACGATGCAAGGGTTGTCGCTATTGTCCTGGGGCCAGCGGAGTGAATTCGTGGGCAGCACTCACGCCTCAGAGTACGAAATTCCTTGATTACAAACGGCCTTTTCTAGATGAACTTGTGACTTTTTTTGTTCAATGTCTCATAGCAGGACCCGGTGCTCGTATCGAGAAACAACGTTTTAAGGTCCGGTATTATTTTCAATTGAACCACAAACAACATGGGGAGATTGTCAAGGACGAAGTGGATTGTGGCTGGATTATAATAATGCACAGAGTGGAAATGGATAAGAAATAAAGGAGAGTGTGGCTAGTTAAGAACGTCTTGGCAATGGGCCTCCCCATTTATCGACTGCACTTGTGACGCTCCGTGTTTTGATCAACATATATACCTCGAATACTTTATTGGGACAGCGAGGCGGATCTCGCTAATTTTCGCTGTGAATCGTTTGACACAATATGGCATTTTTGATACATCTGCGACATTGCGACACTGTTTACCAGCGATATACATTTTGAATTGCAGCAAAACTAGCGGCCGACAGTCAGCCTCTCGTGAAAACGACTCGTAGAAGTCCGCATACGGCACGTCAGTCCTGTTCGGGCCTCAAGTGTTTATTGTAGGTATTCCTGGGTACGGTACAACGGAAACAACAACTTTGTTGTTCTTGAGCAAAGTATATATTTGCTTCGCTGGAGTCACATGACGATCAAGGGCATGCATATTACAGTGTTTTCAGTCCCTTTACGAGCAAAGAAGCTCAAACTGCCTCAGAAAACAAGGGTCTGATTTCATCTTCTGTATTAAATAGACAAGCGCGAAAGACCTCTCTCACCTCCTCGATCATTCCTTTGACCTTCCGTTGTTGACAGAAGACCATGTCGTTCAAGTGTTTGATCCGCTCTCTGAGGCCTCCAGCTTCCCTTTGCAGCTCTTGGGACCTGGGAACCACAAGTAGTCATTGTTAGCTTCACCTGGTCTGAGCCACCAAAGCAAAACTCAGAAAGCCAGTGTTCAGCGAACATGGCCGTCGCTTTGGACACCGATCAGATATTCAGCTTATTGTCTTTGCTTTTGGACATTGATGGGACACCTTTTGGCTGCAGCTCCATCTGTTGTATCGCTCTTCTCCAACCAGCGAAGACGGCGTTCACATTCCTGCAGTTTCTGATGGAGATGACTCTTTTCCTGCGGGATTGATCATATGACCACCATGCGCGTAATACGTCGTCGTTGTTGTTTTCGCCACGGTTACCGTTCCCATGCAGTCGAGCAGACGCTCGAGTTCACCAATCCTCTGATCCCGCTCGGCAATTTTGGCCTCCGCGGCCCGAATATTCCTCTCAGCTTCCTCCAGTCGTCTGATGTAGTCATCCAGTTGCGCCTGTGTAAGCAAATACGTTCGACAAAAAATGGCATTTCTCTGGCATTTGTTTGAAATTGCCCAACACGTGTTCCTATGACCCATGGGTTTGTGTCTTTTGGCGATGGATGTATCACATTGATCAAAAAGGAAATAGTTCAGACCTGGAGTATTTCAATCTCCTCCCTGTGTTTTCTTTGCTCTTCCTGCAGCTTTTCCTGGTAGTCCCTTTCGAGTGCTACGGAGAGCTCCATTAGGGCCTTGCTGTTGGCTTCCCGCGAAGATTCCACCTGGACAGCAGAGAACAAAAACAACCACTGTTAGCACTCTGAGCTGCGCTGAGAAAAAAGTTCTTTGAGGCCTCCAGGCATGTGATTAACTGCAGTGAATGTACAAATATTTTCATATTGGGGTAAAGAGAGTGGAAGTGAGAAATAGACCATAGTTCAACAGATATGAAAGACAAACTCTAATATTTGAGGTCAAACAGCAATTGTGGTTGTAAACACTAAAATGGGATACACAGTATACGCACAAGACTTCATACCTGCACAATATAATGTGCTAAGATAATAATTTTGCAGTTTTGTAAGTGAGGTATTAGTATATAACAATATGTAATCAGATTACATGCACACGGTGTTAGGAAAGTTCTTTTTTTTTTTAACGCCATTCCAAAAATGAAGTAGCACAATTCTTCGTTCCTAATTGCAAATTTTTGAACGAAGTTCACCGGTCCACTTGTTCCGGTACAACGCCGGGTGTCGACCGGAACTATATCATACTGAGCTGTTCACATTGTGAATGCGGGTGACACGTTCCGGGTTTGAATCTGGATTCAGGCCCTCCCGTGTGGAGTGCGCCTGTCTTCCCCTTCCCCTTCCCCTTCCCCTTCCCCTTCGTCCGAGAGTAGGAAAATAAGATGGTTGTGACAATAGACACCGTCTTGTGGCATCGACAGGCAATTACGGTACATTCTAAATCCATTTACAAGGGGTCAATTACTCGTGGATTTTTGTCATTTGTAGCAGAGCTCGGTCCCTATTGGCTGTCGGGTCACTGTACCTTGATGACTGCTTTCCTTCTAACTGCTATGTCCCCGATAGCAGTATCTATAATAGAATGCGCTATGTTAAGCCGGTCAGGACGCATGCAAAACAATATGCGTGGGGATTCACAGTCTCTCTTTTTTCCCGCACTCAATCTTGCACAACGAGTCTAACGTCTCCTAGCAGGCTGTTTCCAAGCAGACCGACATGTCACGCTAGCCACAAGCGAATGTGTCAGAGCAGGCGCTTCCACAGCGACGTCACACCGACACGGCCGAGGCCTAATGCGCAAACATCCTAACCTGAAGTCTGAGCGTCTGGTTCTCGGCATGTGCAGCGGCCAGCTCTCGCTCCTTGTCTCTGAGCTGTTCTTGTGTTCGCTCACATGTGCTGCGCAAAGTCTTCAACTCTTCCCTCGTGTCCGCTCGATTTTGACAGTTGTCCAGGAGAGATTTCTGAAAAGGAAATAGCTCAGCGTAGAACGACGCCTTTTCAGGTGGCATAGATTCGTTTTTGTTTTTTTTTACCTGCAGGCCGATGTTGGATGATATAAGGGAGCTGTTCATTTGATCGAATCTCTCCATGGCTGCTGTGCGGACCCTCACCTCTGACTCAAGACTCCTCTGGCGTGAGTTGGCAGTCTGTGATAAAACGCACATGCATTGACATTTCGCACGTTGAAAAGTATTTGCAGCATCAAGTGATGAAATATTGAGTAACGAGGGCAACGCGGAGAATAGCAGTCGTAGTTGTGTTCTTTGAAAATGACATTTCGATAACTTGGTTTGTGACTCTTTTGGCACCAGTGAGGGCGTTTCCGTTCATATCGAACAGGCGTGTACAAAGGGGCGCGTACAGCAAATTCGAATGATGCATCGTTCACCTGTCATTTATTAAACACACTAAAAGCAATCCATCAGTATAAGTAAAGAGATGCTAAGCTAGTTCATGTTGTACATACAGTATGTTATACAAGTACATGTATTTTTTTTTGAAACAGTCGCGTTAGGTGATGAAGGCAAATGAGAGGCCGTGTCAAAGGTTGATTGAGCGGGCTGACTCCTTTTTTTGTGTCATCTTGCCGGAGAGTGATTGAGAGGGTGACTTTTGTTTGGTTTTCTTTTTGCGAAAAAATGTCCAACTTGATTTACGCCTGCCGTCATCTGTAAGATATGCCTCTTCTCTCCACTTAACTTAAAAAAGGAGTTTTCAGTGGCTCAGTTTGACTTGAAACAGCTCTGGTAGCAGTATGAAATGACAATAATGATGCTCATCTCATCACGTGATGCTGATGACACGCGCATCTGACCTTTACTTCCTGCGAGAGCTTGTGCACAGATTGCTGCATGCCTCCAAACTGCCCGTACATGCGCTCTCTGAGCTTCTCCAGAGAATCTCTCACCTGTGTAAGCACAGCGAGAAAAAGCACGCAGGTATGATCTCTGACAAACAAACAAGCACACGACAAAGTGTTTGACTGGTTTGCGCTGGTCCTCCGCTCACCTCCCTGATGTACTTCATTTCGTCATGAAGGTGACTGACGGTCCACTCTCGCGCCATCACTTCCTGTTGTCTTTCCGGGTTGTTCCTTTGCACGACGCCGTACATTTTGGGCCCGCGATGCTGCGGCGAGGGCTCGGGCTGCCCGTTGGTCATGTCACCCAGGTGCTGAGGGAGACAAGAACGCAGCACTCAGGCTTCCTCCAGCTGGGAATATCACTCTGTGTGTGTGTGTGTGTGCGTCTGTTTGAGTGCAACGCACATTATGGCAAACTGTTTGAGCATTTATTCCATTACTTTAATATCCAGCTCTTAAGGTCATCGCTAGTAAGACAATTCAGTCCACTAGTAGAACTACTTGGCCACACAAATATAATGGCTGTCTTACTAGCCTACTAGCATGCATTAAAACCCTACTAGTAAACTACTGGGCCACACTCATAACACTACTTGGTCCAACTCGCAGGCAGGTGTCATGCACAAGTACTCTCCTGGACCCTACTAGTAGCACCAAAATGCCCACTAATAGTTTTGCCTCAATAGTTTACAATGTAGTTGTTCTCCTACCATGCCAGCGTTGTCATACTAGTATGCTAAAGATGCCCTACTAGTGTGCAGAAATAATACTAATAAGCTCTTTGTTCTTTTTAGCAGGCCAACTGTGGAACACTAGTAGTAGGACAACTACATGTTACTACAAGGGCACTAGTTGAAACCTTGGTGCAACTATTACCACTCATGACATGACAAAATTCTACCATTTAACAGCTAGCGCTTCACTAATAGTATGAGTAGCGTGGAGATGTCAACTACTGCACAGATTTGCCTCACTAGTAGTGTCCAGAATTCTCATACAGTAATGAAAAAAATGATACGAGTAAGTTATTCTACTAGTTATTATTATTATTCTAGTAGTGTGACCTCGTTGTTCTACAAGCCCAATTGCAATGAAGTTGGGACGTTGTGTTAAACATAAATAAAAACAGAATACAATGATTTGATAATCATGTTCGACCAATATTTAATTGAATACACTACAAAGACAAGATATTTCATGTTCAAACTGATCAACTTGATTGTTTTGAGCAAATAATCATGAACTTAGAATTTGATGGCTGCAACACGTTCCAAAAAGGCTGGGACAGGGTCATGTTTACCGCTGTGTTACATCACCTTTTCTTTGAACAACATTCAATAAAGGTTTGGGAACTGAGGACACTCATTGTTGAAGCTTTGGAGGTGGAATTCTTTCCCATTCTTGCTTGACGTACAGCTTCAGCTGTTCAACAGTCTAACTACAAAGCCACGCTGTTGTAACACGTGCAGAATGTGGTTTGGCATGGTCTTGCTGAAATAAGCAGGGGTGTCCATGAAAAAGACGTTGCTTGGATGGCAGCATATGCTTCTCCAAAACCTGTATGTACCTTTCAGCATGAATGGTGCCTTCACCGATGTGTACTTTACCCTTGCCATTGGCACTAACACAGCCCCATATCATCATGACTTTGCGTCCATAACAGTCCGGATGGTTCTTTTCCTCTTTGACCCAAAGGACACGACATCCACAATTTCCAAAAACAATTTGAAATGTGGACTCATCGGACCACAGAACACTTTTCCATTTTGCATCAGTCCATCTTAGATGAGCTCGGGCCCAGAGAAGCCGGCGGCGTTTCTGGGTGTTGTTGATAAATGGCTTTTGCTTTGCATAGTAGGGTTTCAAGTTGCACTTACAGATGTAGCGCCGAACTGTATTTACTGACATTGGTTTACTCAAGTGTTCCTGAGCCCATGTGCTGATATCTTTTACACATTGATGTCGGTTTTTGATGCTGTGCCGCCTGAGGGATCGAAGGTCACGGGCATTCAATGTTGGTTCTCGGCCTTGCCGCTTCCATGCAGTGGTTTCTCCAGATTCTCTGAGCCTTTTGATGATATTATGGACCGTAGATGAGGAAATCCCTAATTTCCTCGCAATTGTACGCTGAGGAACATTGTCCTTCAACTGTTCGACCGTTTTCTCACGCACTTGTTGACAAAGAGGTGAACCTCGCCCCATCTTTGCTTGTGAATGACTGAGCAATTCGGGGAAGCAAACATGGCACCCACCTGTTCCCAATTAGCTTTGTTCACCTGTGGGATGTTGCAAACAGGTGTTTGATGAGCATCACTCAACTTTCTCCGTCTTTTTTGCCACCCAGCTGTCCCAGCTTTTTTGACGTACGTGTTGCAGCCATCAAATTCTAAGTTCATGATTATTTGCTCAAAACAATCAAGTTGATCAGTTAACATGACATATCTTGTCATTGTAGTGTATTCAATGAAATATAGGTGGAACCTGATTTTCAAATCCTTGTATTCTGTTTTTATTTATGTTTAACACAACGTCCCAACTTCATTGGAATTGGGCTTGTACTCGTGCACTGAATTGTCTTGCTAGTGAGGGCAAACGCGTACTAGTACTTGAACCTTTAGCTAGATATCAAGGATATGGAATAAATGCTCAAGCATCTTTCCATTTGCACACTGACGACAGGAGGATTTGGTGTTGCACGTGCTGACATGTGTGCACGACATCAAATACGTGTAGCACTGTTTCTGCTCAACAGTGGAAACAGGAAGTTTTGAACGGATGTTAAAAAAAAAAAAAAAAAAAAGCAGAATTGAGCGTGTCATGTTTCTGCAACCCAGAACATGAGCTGCTGTCCCTTTTGCCTTTTGGGCCCCCAGCAGACAGATGAGCCAAGGCAGACAGCGGCAGTGTAAAAAAATTCAATAAATCGAATAAAAAATGAGCGTGTCATTTCAATTTGGTGTACAGTAAGTTCTTCTATGTGTGGTCTAGTGGTTCTTTGTTATGCTACTCATGTGCCGACCTTGTATAATTCGGAAATGACAAATAAAGAACCTTGTACCTTACACATATGGATAAATATGACTCAAATGACTCGGCATGTGAACTGCAGAAGCCCCATGACAAGAATCACAGAATCTGCATTTCCTTATTTGTCATTCATTCAATATGTTTGATGTTACTGAGTGTGTAGTTTCATGTTCATGTGTTTCTAATAAAGTGGTGTCTTGAGATACGCGGCATCATTCTGCCAATTGTATTGATTTTTTATTTGTTTTGCTTTACTTGCGAGTAAAACATTAATTATTCATATTCATATTAATGAATAATATGGTGGCAGTGAACTAAACTCATTTCACAACAAGCAGCAGTTTGGCAATGAACAAATCTTTCCAAAAAAAAAAAAAAAAAGGCTTCAAGCTGTTTAATGTCACTCACAATTGAATGTTACTGTTCCATATAATTGTGCCTTTTATAAATTCAATTCAATTCACATCTTATCTCAAGGCAACGCTGGGTTTTGACTCTCTCAGGAAGCTACAGGAGTTAGCTTACGAAATACCTTTCAGATCTTTTTTGATACATCTCTTGTATCTCTTGTACGGTGGGCGACTGGTTAGCACATCTGCCTCACAGTTCTGGGGACCGGGGTTCAGTTTGCATGTTTCTCCAGGCCCCGATTGAAGACTCTAAATTGCCCGTAGGTGTGAATGTGAGCGCGTACGGTTGTTTGTTTCTATGTGCCCTGCGATTGGCTGGCGACCGGTTCAGAGTGAACCCCGCCTCTCGCCCGAAGATAGCTGGAATAGGCTCCAGCAGCCCGCGACCCGCGTGGGGAGAAGCGCTAAAGAAAATGGATGGATGGATCTCTTAGAAGATAGTACAGCGGAACCTCGATTTAACGGACCTGGAGACAAAGGACTTTGGATTTAAAATATAGACAGAAAATAGTGTCCGGCTGGAACTCAAAACGCGACAGTCCAATAGTTCCAGTTGTGTACTGGCACAGTCAACGGACACAGACTGGTACACATATTTCCAGGTTCTGCTGCTGTTGTCACAGACATGAAGACGAGACCCGGCTAACCGACATGCCTGCATGGCGGCCATGTTGGCAGGGGCGACGTTCCCACCAAAGGCAACGCGTGGACATTACCTTAGCGTCCCTGTAGGCACAAAGCTTCAAAAAAAAAAAAAAAAAAAGTGCTTGAAATGAACGGACAAACGGCTTTGACGAACGACCCCTTTTCTCTGATATTTGTCCGTCAAATCGAGGTTCCACTCGACAGGTGTACGCGGCCGGTGTGGGTGCATACGCAATGCGACGTCTGTTCTTCATGTTTCTGCCTACCTGCTCGAGTGACTCTCTGCCAGCCGGCCTCTCTCTTTGAATGATGCCATTCCTCTTTTTCCAGCCATCCTGCACAGAGAGCATTGATATTAGCAGTCAATAAGGCTTGATCGTGGGATCGTTGGACTTCTGAAACAATTGCAAAGAAACGTTGTTTTGTGCCAACCGCCTGCCGACAAACATCTGCCTGTATAAACTAAACATTCCAGACCTATTGTCTATCACAGGGGGCTTCGGTCTTCACATGGCGCGGACATAAAGAATGAGAAGGACCAGAACAAAGACACCGGTATTGTCATATAGACACAGGCCAGCCTTACTCGTGAAAAAAAGGTCCGCTACCGGCTTTTTCTTAAAACGTCTCGCCACAAAAATAAATGCCAACTCTGGCTGTTCCAGTTCCTTTAACTACACACACTGCTTGACAGTGTTTACTTGCGTTTATTCGACCGAGACCAAAAGCCGTGCGAGTTTGTGTGCGCGCAGCCCGTTCCTCTCTGTTTTGTTGCCGGGAGGGGAGAAGGTCATCAGGGTCACCTGCACAAGCTTGTCCGAGTTGCATCTCAACATCTGCCTTTACAAAGATAATAACGTTCGAAAATAAGACATCGGTCGACACAGCTCGTTTTATCGGGCAGGTGTGCCTAATATTGCGGCCGTTAGCGAGTGCGCATCGCCGCCGCCTGTTTCACGGTGACAGTCAGTTTGGTGACTTCTGACTCGGCGACATAGTCACTGCTTATTGGGCGTCCGTTTTGTGTCAAACATATTTCTCTTGATATCGCATGTGTCAATTATATGTGCAGCTCTTTTGTCACCGAATTCTTTGCAATCCATGTCAAGCTAAAGAAAAAAAGAAAAAAATAACTTCCAGGGGCCCCCAAAACGTCTCAATAAAGTTTTCTTCGATTTCAAGCAATTATTGTTAGTACTTCTTCAAATACTGTGCTATCTGCCATTATCACGTCTCCGCCTAATGAGCCACAAAAAAAAGGTTTTGGGGTCAAAGTTTTCCCAAAACCGCAGCGGCGTCTGTGTTCGGGTCCTGAACGGACATGACAACATAAGGACGGGAGAGCAACATGACGTCTCGCCTCGTCATTCTAAAGCCAAACAAAGACAACCACAGCAAACACCCACAGAGTGGCGTGGCGCCTGCGGCGTGTACGCACGGTCGTTCGTCATTCACTTTGACTTGAATCCGGAGGATCGCTTTAGCACACAACACAACCGTTGGGAAGGGGGGGGGGGGGGGGGGGGAACCGGGCAGCTCGTGTGCCTGCAGAGATCAAACATGTGCGTGCTTTGAAAAAGGAGGTTCAAAATGCACAGTGAACTCACACCATTGGGAAGTGAGCTTTCAAATAGACAAATGTAGTGCTTTGCCGCCATCTCATGGCATCTTGGTGCCAAGTAACTATGCTGGAGTATGTTGAAGAGTTTCATTTAGGCGAAAGTAGTGCTTTGCCACCATCTCATGGCATCTTGGTGCCAAGTAACTATGTTGAGGAGTTTAAATTAGGCAAAAGTAGTGCTTTGCCACAGTCGTGCGCCATCTGTAGGCAATTTGAAACCTTTTGGAGGGGATTCGATGACACTATTCAGGAGTGGGCCAAAAAGTCGGTGTGCACTTGAAAAATGTATACTTGATCACATTAGCATGCGCTCCCAGCTGCGTACGTTGAAATAAACGCTTTCGAGATTTAAAGAGGCTGTAAAGAGAGAGATTTGTTTTTGAAATGCACACATTAGACACACGAAGATCATTGCTGGATAAACGTAAATGAAAGCCGACGCCTCGATCGATCATGATTGCGCACAAATCGCCTTGGCGCTGGTCTACCAAATTACAACCGCCTGGTCTAACTGCAGCGCTGTGGTTTCAGCGCGTTCAACCAACACGTCACGTCCGCAGCGAGGGAAGCGAGTGCGGCGGGAGCGGCTTGATCTGTCACGATTTTGAAGCCTAGCGTCAAAATGGTGGCTTTCTGCGCTGACCTCGTGGGGACCCTAAAATCCTTCATTTTATACATCCTTGTTTCCTTCCCTTGCTTCCTGCCATCCTTCCCTTGTGTCCACCCTTTCTTTTCTACCATCCTCGTTTCCTTCCTTTCTTCCTTTCATACTATATGTGAATAGTATTCCGGATTCATAACAGAGCTTGGGTTGAAAACGTGTGCAATATTGCACACGCCCTTCAGTCGCGATGACATAACACAGGCCAGACATCTTGAAGAGATTTTCAGTCACGGCAAATTGTGGAATTTCTGCGATGCACTGCGTTACGAAACGTAGCAGAAGAAGAAAAACATGGCTTACCGTATCTGATTTAGCAGGTTTGTGCTCCTTGCTGGCGTCATCTCCCGGATGGAGAGTCAACCGAAGGCGCCTGATTGTCCTCTGTGGAGCCACAAAAAGAAAAGAAAGACAATGAAGTGATGAATGCTCACGTTGAAGGAAATCAAATGTGAACATTCAAAGATCTGGAGCTGTCCCAATACTTTTGTCAAGCGTTTTGTCAAAACGCATATACTGAAAAACAATTTCAAATATATTTGTAAAAAAAAGTCTTTTATTAAATACAAATACATAAATCTATATAAATATGAACAAATATGCTTTGAATATGTTTTTAGATGTCATACGTTGTACAATATAGGAAATAATGTACACAATGGATTGCAAATAATAATAATAATAATAATAATAGATTGAAAAACTATACATTCGTATACCAAAAAAATAACGATAGAAACATAGTCTTATCTCCACAAACATATATATCTCAAAACTATATAATGATATATAGTTTTGAGATATTGTACTAATACTACTAATAATAATCAGAAATCCAACTTGTACGGTGCCTTTGTGAAAACTTCAGTTTTCCCGATGACTCGACTCGACCAAGTTGAAAGGTCTCCGGAGGCTGGTTATGTCAGCGCATTGTTCAAATAATGACAAACGCATCGGGCTCGCCTTACGTGCTCGCCTTGTACACATCCGCTTTTATGCTCCGGCGTTTGCAAAAAAAAAAGAAAGTGCACAGAAAAGAAGAAGAAGAAGAAGAAGAACGAAGAACGAAGCCTGTGATACAGTCAATGTTCCTCGTGCTCCTTCTGGAGGACTTCTTACCTCGCTGGTGGCCTCTGAAGAGTCGTCTGTGGTGGTGGTGCTGGAAAATGTTCGTCTGGGCCCGTAGTGAAGCATGTCTTCTCTTGTGTCCACTCCACGGGCACACAGTGCGCCCCCCCCCCCCCCCACCCACGTCCTCCTCCTCAGCAGACCCTCCTCCTCCCACGCTTCCTCTCACTGCTCCTTCCTGAGTTGTGCTCCGACTGTCAGAGGCACCATCGGGAAATTCCTCTTTCGTCCGGTGAGGTGAGGTGAGGGTCGGCGTGTCCCTCCGCACGGGTTCCCACTCAGCGGCGGCGGCGGCACAGCGGGGTCATTGTTCGATTCCGACCTAAGCGCAGCGCAATCCACCTGACTGACAAGCTTGTCGGTCCCGCTTTCTGTCTGAGTTCCCATCTGACCTGTCGGGCCACATTTCACATCCCTGAGAGTGCCCCGAGAGCGGGACTCGCAGAGGGCGGGGACGGCGGGCCCTCCCACTCGGCCCGGGGCAGGTGGAGCTCCTTGGCGACAGCGGAAGCTTCCGCACTATCGGCAGACAATGAAATGAAACCGGACCGTCCGGCATCGTGTCGACGAGGGCTGTAATGCTGGTTCATACATCGCATAGTATCATGGCAAGCTCCACACAGCAATCGAGCTTGATTCCATACCCAAAAAGTCACAAAAAAAGAAAAAGAAGAAAGGTTGTACACACACACACATACATGGGTTGTCAAGCAATTCATTTTTCAATTTTGAATTTTGATTCACCTTTAACGGACTTTGACGGATAATATTTGTTTCAATTATTATTCATCGCGAGTTAACACTTGAATTTTGTCAGCCCTAATATGCTTATATATATAAATACGTATCTCGACACCCTGAACTGGTTGCCAGCCAATCGCAGCGCACGTTTACTGTCGACCAACAACCATTCGCAATGTACGGTGTCAAAGTCATTTTTATCGCGGGTCATCGTATTTGGCACCTCGTATTATTACAAACGCACAACAAATGGATGCATAACTAGTTTTGAAGCTAACGAACTAAAACGGTTCGACTACTGTTCGATTTGCTTCGGAAATAACAAAAAAGGCACATGATTTGCTTTCGCGGGCCACATAAAACGATGTGGGGGGGCCGGATTGGGCCTACTTTCTCGCACAAAAAACGATACACATATAAATGTGGTCAGAACACATGTAACACAAGCAAGATTGTTGAAAGGGATGCAGTGTGGCACCTGTTACAAGGCAATGAATCATTGATCATTGCTTATTATTTTTTAATGTCCACAAAGTGTGTGTGTGTGTGTGTGTGTGTGTGCGCGCGCGCGCGCGTGCGTGTCTCGGAGGAGGACAGCAAACAATGGTGGTGACGAGCGGCTCACATTCCTACCGACACTCCCCGCAAAGTGGAGGAAGTGATAATAAATACGAATCGAACACCTAAAGCAAGAAGTCCTTGCTTTGGTGCTATGCAAAAATCAAAACGCAATACAAGTGCTATGCTAGCACGGTCCACTTAGTTAATGAGTGACCGCATGTCAAACGCACTTATGCAATCAGTCAACAAGTGGACGTTTGGTCTCACGTGGACACCCGTCACATAAATATACCTGATGCAACATACTAGTTGCTAGTAAGACAGTGGCAATACTTTTACGACTTTATTGGTAGTGCGTGAATGAAAATACCAATGTGCTTGCTAAAAATAGGTTTTCTTGTTTTTTTTCAATTATGACTGAGGCAAAAGTGCCATGAGGCTAATGATCTGCAGTGAATAAATAACATTAAGGCGCGGTGGAATAATGTTGTATGTACAAGTAGCAGCAGAGTCATGAATATGAAGAATTATTCCAAAAAAAAACAGGCTTCAAGCTGCTCATTGCGACTACTAGTTCAAGTTTACTGATGAACTAAACATCAAATAAAGAGAATCCCACTTTCACGTAACTTTGCATTACACGAAAGTCTGCGAGCTTAATGCTAACGCTCAATGCAAAACGGCATTGACAGGCTAAAGAAAGTGCTAGCATCGATGTTACGGCGTTATAACAGTTTAGGTAACAGATATTTGCCCACAAACAGCGCAGCAACGCATGTGGACAAACACCATACCAATACTCACAGTCACATATCCTTTTATCCTCTGCGGAAAATGACAACTACTACTTCAGCGTACTGGGCAGTTGTGACGGTCGTCTTCATTTCTATCCATGTGTATACATTATACTGCCCCCTGGTGGCCAAGGCGCACACACCATAAGGAGCCGCACAACACTCACTGTTTGTCGTTACCATCGTGAATCAGGATCCCGTGTCATTTTTTGTTGTTTTTTTTTTTACCGGACCCCAACAATAACAGGCAATAAATAATACCTGAACCTGATACCAGTAAGACGTGCGTATCGTTCTACTTTTCTAGAAGGTGTCGTTGCTACGTGCCTGCTACACAAATAAATAAGAGCAACACAAGGATAAGCGGTGACAATTCCAATAGTGACACTTCACACAAGCTGCCGATCGGAGATATTCCTAACGCCACAACAAGTTCACTTGTGTGTTACTTCTTGAAGACTGTGAAGCAAAGGCGTTAGTATACTGGACACGTCGTAAGGTACGCCGTCATTCCATGTGCATGATTGTGTTTTGTAAAGTCAGAATTTGATCGCGCGGCTGTCACTAATAACGTCCAAATAAACAAGCGACACAAGCCCGGGGCGCAGCGCTGAGCGTGTTTGCGCGGCAGGAACAACCTGCTTTCATATTTCTTGTGTTCACAATCACTGCCATGTGACTTCACTTCCCTGTCACAAGGTCAGAGGTCACAGGCACACAATGATCTGTACTTTAAATCCATCAATGAAAAACAGGTGGATGGTCACATTGGTTTAAGCCTGTTTACCTTGATCTTGATGTCGTATTACATTTTACAGGCTAAAAAGGGTTCTTGTAATTAACAGGTGCAATCACAATTATCGACGAGAGCTTTGGACTCACCCTAACCTGCACATCTATTACACCAGTGACTCACAAAGTGTACTAGTGGTACGTGGGCTCCGTGCAAGTCCGACGTGAACAATCACCGAATTAATTGTTCAAACTGTGTAAAGTGATACAGTGACTTGGAACTTTTTTTGAAACCAATATGGTACATTTGTTGAGCACAGTTCAGTTGTATTTAACTTCAAGTACAATACAGTATCATTTTAGATTTTAGAACTGTTTGTTTTCAAACATTTATTTAGGTGCGTTTTTTTTCCTTTATTTCTTTTTTATTTATGTGCATTTATTGCGATATTAGTCATTCGAACTGCTCTAAGTGCTACAGGACTCTGCATCTTTTTGCACAATTGTTGTTTGTTGTTGTTTTTTGTCAATGTCTTTATGTCTCCAAAGTGTTCTGTCTGTTGTACTAGATAGAGCGGCTCCAACTACCGGAGACAAATTTGGACATACTTGGCAAATAAAGATGATTCTGATTCTGATTCTGATTCTGAATACATTTTAATTGGATTATTATTGAAGTACTCTTTTAATTTGTATTTTTATGTGTTAATGTTTACACGACATAATGTTACAGTGGCTTACAATTAAGGATGGGCGAATACCGATACAGGTACCGATATCGGGCAGATACCGGCCTTTTTTTTTATAGCCAGATTCGAACCCAGAACTTCCAACCTGTGAGGCAGATGTGCTGACCACTAATATAAATGTGTTGCGCTAACTTTTTTTTTTTTTTTTTTTTTTTTACCTTTTGTTTGGTTAAAAAAAAAAAAATATATATATATATATATATATATATATATATATATATATATATATATATATATAATTTTAACAATCATGCGATTTTTATTTTTATTTTTTTATATTCACACATTTGTACATTTGCTCTTGTTCGTGCTTGTGTGAGTGGGTTGCTATGTGCACAGTTTGGAGCCGGTGCCTCCAAAATAATAAACTTGGCCATGTTAGTCTCTCAAGGAGGCAGTGTGCATCCTTGCCGCCGGGAGGCAGCACGGCACTGTAGTCAACCTCGGCCAAACAGTGAAACCAATTGCGATACGATACGATATTGCTTCTCAGTCAGCACCAGTCAGTACTGTTGTGATGTGTGACAACATCCACGAGGGCCTGCACAACCTGTATTGTTGTGTACAGACAGGAAGCTTGTCACTGCTCGAACACTGTCCTCACTATTTAGACAAATCAGTGCACTGGGGGGGGGGGGGGGGGGGGGGGGGGGGGGACTTTGCTTGTAAGACAGCTGCTCTCTTCGTCATTCTACTAGTGCACTGAATGGTCTTACTAGTGAGGAAAAAGAGTACAACTGCATGGACCTTAAGATGGATATATTTGATATCGAATATATGGGTCATTTTCCTATAATTTGATCAATAACGGTAAAATCGAATTTGTATTTTTTTTTTTAAAATAGATAAGAGCTCTCATGGCTTTGCATAGTGACTTGTCAGCAGATTCAATAAGGCTAAAGTGGCTCAAGCACGAGTCGGAATCCCAAGAATGATCACCTTGTTATGTATGGAGCACGACACTCCAAAGGTCAACCTGTTTGTTTTACACCGGGGTCGCATCCATTCACTTGCACCCTCTCGGAAGAAAATCGATTGTCTTATCATGGATTTTGGGATATAAACACCTCCGCAGAAAGTGATCGTTACGCTCACTTTTTAAGAGGTCAGAGTTAAGAGGTGACCTCTAACTCAGGAGGTGCTCACTCTCATGTGACTTATTTACAATCCTTCTCTGCCAGCGGCAGCTGGAAGGTTGATGTTTTTCCTTATTAATGTACACACAGCACTGCATATTATCAGGAAAAAAAACAGAGAGATCGTTTCAGTTGTGTGAGAGCATTTAAGTAGTGTATAGAGCGTTTCAGTAGTATGTGAGAGGGTTTCAGTACTGAGTTGTTGTGGTTTAATTGCAGGAAGTTTTGGTTCATCCTATTCTTTGTTGTAGACAGTGACACAACACTTCAATTGAACTGTGCATAGCTATGATAGTCAACATTAAGGTTCTGAAGAATTGGACCTAAGGGTAGCATATACAGGCTGGACAGAAGGAGTCCAAGAATTGACCCTTGAGGGACTCCATTATGTCACTGCCTTTCGATGAGATTGAAAACTTCCCATGGTTACGAAATAACTTCTTTCTTCCAGGTTGGACCAGAACTTTGAAGGACTGTTCTATTTAGTCCTAGCCACGTTTCCAACCTGTTCGACAGAATGTTCAAACCTACTGTATCAAACACCACACTGAGATCCAAGACAAGAATTGACACCTTTCCTGAGTCCGTGTTCAACCTTATATCAACCTTTCGCACTTTGATAAGACATGATTCGGCACTGTGATGAGCTCGTAAACCTGATTCACATTTGTCAAAAAGTCCATTTAAGCTCAAGAAATTGCCGAGTTGATTGTACAACACGTTCTCTTTCACACAGTTGTGTGTGTGAGACCAAAAGATTTCAGGACTGTTCCTGAAAGTTTCAGTCGCATATACAGTATGTATTGTGCTAGTTGTGTGTGTTACTGTTTGAGTAGTTTGTGTAAGAGCATTTCAGTAGTGTGTGAGTGATTTAGCTGTGTGCAAGTGAAAAAATTCCCTAGTTTGTGCATTTCAGTCGCATCTGAGAGCTCATCCAGAAAGAGATCATTAAGACTTGGTGTTGACACAGCTGGGGAGGTGTAATCAGGGTGGGGCAATTGTTAAATGTACACTCAAACCTTGCACTATATGGAAAGTCGAGACAATAACAGGAGACACGCACGTACGATAAGACGGAAGCAAGTTTATTGAAGTCACAGCAGAACGTACAGCATGAAGGACATACTGTGCGTGCACAAAGAGGTAGTGGCAGGAATTAGCTTTCAATCCATTTTGCGGCCTATTCGTTAATTAAAGCGAGTGCAAATAATTACAGTGACCCAACACTTTGATTGTCAGTTTATCACATTCCGTCAGGAAAATTCAGAGGATGTTACAACGGTTCCAAAAACAACCCATTTGGACAAAAAAACCCAAAAAACAATTGCAAAGCAGTTAATGATTTGTTCGTTGCACTGATTAAAAGGCAGTTAAGGTTCATATTTCAGCAATCGCGTACTGGGAGTAAATCAAGACGTCAGGAGAGACATATTAAAAAACAGGCGTGTACAAAGTCCCACATTTATTGTTCCCTAAAAACCTCATCAAAGCCAGGATTTGTTTTGCTCATATAGACAGGAATAAATACAAAACAAGTCAATCTTTGCTCATTCAAAAGACATTCCATTTAAAACCAAGAATCCGACAGTGAGCCATTCGATAGGGTTATAGAGGCAGTCACGGTTGAGTCACCATATTCTGACAACACGGAATTCCGAATGTGGAAAGAAAAATGAACTAAAACGTATTTACACATCTCTCTTAAAATGACCGCCGAGCTGCTCAACTAATACTGAAGCAATTCCATGATATCCTGCCCCCAAATGGAAGAATGTGTCGTTTCAGAGCGGTCATTTGGCGCGAGAGCGACGTTAAGCATTGTAGTTTTTCATTCCGAGGTGTTGTTCCCCTACAAGCTGAAGGTGGACAGGAGGTTGTCCTGACTGGAGGAGCGCTTGTAGCTGGAAGTGGAGCTGAAGTACGTCTCGCCGTCCGTGCTGATGTCGTCGTCGTCGTCGTCGTCGTCGTCCAGATTGTTGAGCAGTGGCGCAGAGGTGCTCTTACGCCTGGGATGGGGAAAAACCCAAATATTTGAGTGGGCAAACCTTCGTGCCACGTTTCATTTTTAAAATAGACCAACACGCCAGGTCATTTGGAGATGAGAGTAAAAAAAAAAAAAAAAAAAAATCAATCAATTCATTCCAATTCAATTGTGAGTTAAAATGCTTATATTAAATATGTAAAGGTGAAATATTTGTTTTCTAAATAGAGGAATACATCCCGCGACCCTGAACAGGATAAGCGGTATTGAGAATGGATGGATGGCTAGATTAATACAATCTTATAATAAATGTATGCATATATATATTTATTGATCTATGGTATATACAAAATAATACATTCCTAATTTTCAAATTGTATTTGTTTCATACCTAATACATTATTTAAAAAATCAACAATGTACCTATATTTATATTAAAATAATACATTTCAATAAATTCAATTTGAATTGTATTTATAATTAAGCAATTAGCATTAAATATATATTATGATAAAGCAATTAATCCATTATTCATTTGATGAACTTCACTTTTCAATGTATGATAATACAAGTAATTGACAGCCCAACTGAAAAATGTTCATAATTGCCTTTATTAGTAGTTTAAATCGCAACTATATATATATATATATAACTACGATCACAAAACAATTTATTACTAACACGTTTCAATTTAATGGCTTACAATATTTTAGTGCTCTTTTCATTGGGGGGGGGCTACAAATGGATTCATGGCATTTCCATTCATTTCAATGAAGAAACATGATGATTGTTTGGCGTTATGAGAGTGGTCACCACTGTATATGAATTTGCAAAGAAGCAAATATGGAAAATAAATCACGGTGGCCACACACAACGTTGACGTTTTGGGCCTATTTTGGAGATTTTCACTTCGGGGTGTACTCACTTTTGTTGCCAGTGGTTTAGCCATTCAGGCTGTTTGTTGTGTTATATTGAGGAGACAGGAAATTGAAACTGTTACGTAAGCTGACTTCTTTCAATTGCAGAAACGTGTCACTTCTTCAGTGTCAAATATAATCCAATATTTGAAGAAATGTGAACAGTGCACTCACATATGTGAGATACTATGACTGTTGTCTTTACCTCATCTCATTGCGCAGAGACTTGAGCTGACTCTGCAGCTGCTCGTTGGTTTCTTGTTGCTCGTCCAAGTCTCTCTGCAACTTCTTCTTGCCGTTCTCCAGTCTGTCGATCTCCTCCTCAGCCTCGTCCATCTGCCTCTTCAGGGCCTTCAGGCGCAGGTTCAACTACAGCGCACACGCGCGCAGGTTAAAGTGGCGTCGGGTTTGTCGGACTCGAGAGGTCCGGCGGGTTTTACATACTTGGTCCTTTTGATCCTGCATGGTGTGGTGTTCTTCCTCCACTTGCATCATCACCTCTTTAACCTTCCTCTCCAGCCTGCGGTTGGACAATTGCATGTTGGCTCGTTCCCTGTAAGACATGACTGACATTTTAACATCCCACTGCGTGATTTCCCAAGTCTTGCCACAGACTTAAAACTGGGTAAGCGTGAGGAAACCGTTATATGCATTTGTACATTAAACTGTATAAGAGACAATGTTGTTTATAGAGACGTTAAGTGTTGGACATTGTATTATTCAAAATTTTGACGCCGATATTTTCCCTTTTCCTGCAAATTAGAATATCGGCTCCAAATATCGGTTATCTGCGTCATTGACAACTAATGAACGGTATCGGCCCTGAAAAAAACATAACTGTCTTTCTCCAATGAATTTCACAGACGAGCTGGTCGAAAACAACAAAAACCTACTCAACACCAAGATGAATGTCCACAGCAGTGAATGAGTTCATAACATGCTGCTGCTGAGAGCATGTAGTACAGCCAATCAATGAACAGAGACATACCGTAATTTCTCGTGTATAATGCGCATTTCACCCCTCCCCCCCCCCTCAAATTTTTTTTCAAAAATCAATGGTGCGCATTATATCATAGGTATAGGGGAAGATTTTAAAAAAACTTTCCCATTGTATAAATGTATGCCGCCATCTAGAGGTTATGAAAAAGCAGTACACGTTCATTTCAATACGCCACCACCACCTAGAGGTTATGAGAAAGGGGTAGCCTACACTTTCATTCCAATATGAGAGGGGTACGTATGACTGCATATGTACCGTTGTGCTCCTAAGTTGACATACCCTGGCAGAATTTGTGGAATATTGTTTTATTTCATTTTTTTTTTTTTAATACGACTGATGACTGAACAACAACCATCATTCATTTATTTATGGTTATGTTTTGTTTGATGATAATGCTTTTCTGAAATGCTTGACACTTTAATTTGAATCCTATTAAAATAAAACTAAATGTGTTTCACCTGGCTCTTTATGTTTTCTTGGAAGAATTGTACCCATCTTACAAATTCTGCCTGGGTAATCAAACATATGAGCACAAGCACAAGTGAGTTTTCTCATTCACTAAATAAAAGTAGGGCTGTGAATTTCAAAATAAGAGCAAGTAAATAAAAACAAAGTATTACGTGTTCAAATAAAGTGCTTAACGTAAGAATAATTCTTTTTTTTAAAAAACTACCAAAATACAGATAATACTTCGTTTTTTGATCATTTTGGTCGAAGCAAAATCATGCACTGTAAAAATGCATTATACATAGGTAGAAGTGCTTTCCAGAATTTTGAGGTCAACTTTGGGGGTGCGTATCATACACGGGTGCGCATTATACACGGGAAATGACGGTATTCAATTATGAACAATGTGATCCTCACTTCGAAAACATTAAACAACATTCCTACTTCCATCCTTATAATCACCTCTTCTCCACTCCCACTTTGTACTTTGACCTCACCTTTCCTCTCCCTCCAGACGTTCCTCCAGCTCACAAATGCGATCCTCCAGTTGTGCAACCTGGCCCACTTTGCTGGACTTCTGCGAGTCCTCCAAGTCAGCCAGTTTGTTCTTCAGGTCTTTGCTCTGCGGAGACCACACAGAGGAACATGAGACCGCATGCATGTGCTCACAGAGAGGAACCGGATGTGGGAGTTGATGTAATAAGTTGAAGATGATGAAGATGATGATGATGATGAAGAGACACATTATAGATGAGGGTGGTCTACTGATACTTGGGACTGGGCTTCCATTCACACAGGAGGGTGTGTACCTGTCTCTCAAGAGCCATCTTGTCACACTCGGCGTCCTGCCGGCCAGCCCTCTCCTGCATGAGTTCATTCCTCATCTGGTCCACCTGTCAAGCCCAGACACAATTACTGTGAGACACTGTCTGCACAAACCTGATTTTGGACTCAGTACAGTGCTGAGACAATCGAGGCCTTGTTGTGAAAGCGGAGAGGCGCTGCGGTGAATCGGTGGGCTGGATTGTCTGGTTTTGCCGCATTGTCATTTTCGTGGAGACCTTCTATGTCAGCTTTTACAGCCCTTGCATCTATTTTGTTTTGAACGACAGCTTGTATCTCAAAGTAAATCCCGTCACTCATATCTCAAGGCACCACTGTATATATTTGTACCCCCTCCCAAATGCTTGAAACGTTTAAAATGATTAAAACACACTTTTAAAAGTATACCTTCACATCTGTTTTGACTGTCCAAAGGGAGTCTCGCATTACATCACTTTGAGGAAACAACAAGACTCTCGCTCTGACACTTCTTGCTTCAAGCTGCTACTCATTCCCAGTTGAAGTTTACCATACAACCGACCCATAAAAGAAAAGCGAATCAAACTTTGTAAATTTAGACACCAAAATGTTCAACCAAACCATATATTAATGAATGTCTGCTAGCTTTACGCTAACATACGATGCAAAAACAACTACTGCTTCAACAGACACAGAGCAGCAACGCATACAAACAGCGCATAGAACAATACCCACGGGCATAAATGTGTATTCGCTCTGCTCTGTGGGAACAACAACTACGACTGGAGCATAGTTGGGGACCTTCTGTGCCTCTTCAGCTTGCTCTTAATTCCAAGCCAGTGGACCTCAGTGCTGCTTGGCATGCGGCACAACATGGTGCTACACTGAAGCCGCAATATACATCCATATATATGTGTGTATATATATATATATATATATATATATACACACACTTGACCTAAAACAGGAAAAGTTTAGCGTGATTTTACGTCAGAAAGGGGGGAACAAAAATAAACATGACTGTAAATGTGTCCAAAATTTCTTCGGAAGATGAACAATTAAGATGAAAAGTGAACTGCGATATGGGATGACCGTCGATTGTGACATCATGAGGACCACAAGGACGACACTACATTCTCAGCGAGGCCAGTTCAAAGCAAAGCGAGTAGGAAAAGCCATCGATTCGGTTTTGTTTTTGTCTTCGACGGGAGCACAGACTTGGTGATATTTTAGGCCAATTAACGGGTGACAGCGGGCCGCTGTGATGAGCGATGGAGCCTATAAAGCGGCGCACGCACGCGGCGCGGCGCTTGAGGGAGCTGAATCAGCAGAGTGGAACATGCGGTGAAACTAATCAGCTTTGTGAGAGCCGGCGGCAGAGGAGAAGGGGAGATGACTCTCATTCAGACAGGAGGGGAGCACCTGGTGCCAGGAGAGACGCAGGTGTTCCTCCTGCTGCCTCACCCCGCACACCGCTACGCACTATGAGCGTGCCATATCCTGATAAGGTGCTACTATGCGCTTTGGAATAAATGCTCAAATGGCCATGAAGCCCACAGAGCAATTACTCCTTATCCTACTACTACTACTACTACTACTGTGCCGAGCTATGAATGAAAACTAGTGCGCTGCGACAAAAAATACACAAACGGCTTTGTGGAAAAGATGTTGGAACATTTCTTCCATTACAGTTCAAATCAAGCCCAAGATCAATGATTCGTCTTTACTAGTAGTCGAACTAGAGCATACGAGTAGGACAAAACTGTGCACTAGTTGACATCTGTGTGTTGCAAGTGAAGTGTTAGATGTTAACTAGTATATTTTTATAATGTCACTCGCCGTACTAGTAGCAAGCAGCTGTCAACGTTCCATAGAGAGATTTGGGCATTTATTCGACATCCTTGATATCCTGCTGAAGGTCCATGTACTAGTACGCTCTGTGTCCCCACAAGAAAATCCAGCATATCAGTAGAATGACTAGGCCGCACTAGTAGAACAACTGCCTCAGTAGGTTCTTTTTTCCCACTAGTGCATGAGATGCAGTGAGGCAAAACTGTGTTTTTTCCATTACTGTGTGACATTTCTGCAGACTAGTAGGACAACTTTGGCATATTAGTAGGACAACGACATGTTACTAGTGAAGCAAAGGTGCACGAGTTGACTTTTAGTTGAAACGCTAGACGTCAACTTGTCGAATTTTAGAATGTCGCAAGAATGCACGCAGTTAAGTCGTGCAGAGTTTTGCCTCACTAGAAATACAGCATGTAGTTGTCCTACTAGTATGCCAATGTGGGCCTATTAGTGCATACTAGTACATGGACCCTGAGCTGGATATCAAAGTTATGGAATAAACTGTCATGTGCAGTCATGCAGGCAAACACTGTGAGCACTCAACCTCTTGAACTGAGAGCTCCAGTGTTGCCATGACAACCGGCCTGAACCAAAGCTACTCCTTTTGTTTTCTGCCAAGATTTCCCCCCCCCCCCAAGTTTAAGGAGATTTGAAGTCACCACTAGACGACACAAAATCTCTCCCAAAAATAAGACGCACATCGGTTGCTGTGAAAACGTGCGAATCTCAATCAGCATTTGAATTTGACCATCGGCGAGAGCAGACCGCGTGGCTGATGTGTTACGCAACATGATGGCCTTGAGCGCTTTAATCGCTCAACATATTTTCGAGAATGTGACAGAGGAATGCAGAGTGCAGTGCATTCAATAGCTACATTTGCATGACATGGCGTCGTATTAATCATCGTTGTTAGGTTTTTCGATGACAATAGAGTTCCCTGTTTATTGCAGAGCGGTTTCTCAATTTTTCAGTATATTCTCATTCACTCCGTAAATTCCCTTTTACAGGCGCATCTCAATAAATTTGAACAGAGAGGAAAATAATATTCCATTCAAAAAGTGAAACTCATACATATATAAAATAGTTCATATTAAAGTAATTTGGATGATTTTGCGATTATAGCTTACAGCTAATGAAATTAGCCAAATTCACCATCGCCCAAAAAATAATAGTAATAATAATAATAATAATAATAGCCCTGCATAATATTGTATTTGGTAAAAACATACAGTAATTCCATAATGAAATCGAATGTGAACATTTTTCAATTGATCAAATATTATGCTGCGCCTTCTGGTGTGTGTGGCTTGGCCACCCGGAGGCAGTAGGATGTATGCAGTATGCAGACAAAGCCCGTCCCAGCGCCTCCATAGGCCACAGTCAGTTTAGTCGCTCTTCGCAGAAGATAAAGAATATGGGCCTGCGAGAACTGTTATATTATCTGACTACACGTCTGACTTGCTCGTCTGTTTGACAGTAAACTTCAAATGGGAGTGACGATAAACAACTTGAAGCCTCTTTTTGAAGATTTATAAATTATTTTATTTTTTTTACTCGCAAGTCAAAACAACAAAATCGGCCTAACGTATGTTTTAATTCACACAGTCTGGGAGGAAACAATGTGCTTATTATTGTAGTTTGTGGAGGCTTAGAACTGCACTTCATCTCACGAAGAACATTTTGGTTACCTTAATTAGCTGCAAGAGCTGAGCGAAATATTATACATCTAAAAAAAAATAAAAATCGAGCCGGCACGGTGAAAGACTGGTTAGCACATCTGTCTCACAGTTCAGGGGCCGGCGTTCAAATCCCGGCCCCGCCTGTGTGGAGTTTGCATGTCCTCCCCGTGCCTGGGTGGGTTTTCTCCAGGCATTCCGGTTTCCTCCCATATCCCAAAAACATGCGTGGTAGAGGTTGATTGAAGACTCTAAACTGCCCGTAGGTGTGAATGTGTGCGCGAATGGTCGTTTGTGTCTATGTGCCCTGCGATTGGCTGGCGACCGGTTCAGGGTGTGCCCCGCGCCTCCGGCCCGAAGATAGCTGGGATAGGCTCCAGCACGCCCGCGACCCGCGTGAGGAGAAGCGGTAAGGAAAATGGATGGATGGATGAAAAAAATAAGAGTTAGCATATTCTCCCTGTTTGGGTGGATTCTCCCACATTCCCAAAATGATAACTGTATTATTTTTTACAAATGCAGTAATGAAACATGAGAATCACCATTATTCTCAGGATGAAAAGGAACCAAATAACTTCCAAGTGAACTCTGCAACCTGGCCCTGCTTGCATATTTTGACTTGAATGGTCCTTTGCGACTGGCAGAACGCCCAACTCATCCTACATTGCACAAGACCAGCTTGCAACGCCTGAGTGCGTGTGCGCGTGTGTTTGCGTACAAAACAGAACCACTCAACACGCTCAGCTTCTGAATGGGTGACATGTTGCCGTCATTCACATACTAGTGGCTGCAGACGCGATGTTAGTGGGAGGATGACATCTGGATCTCATTTACAGGCTTAAATGGAACAGACGCAGCTGTGTGAACTAACAAGAACATGGACAGCAGGTCACTGACCCAGGTGAGCGCTGATAATCAATGTGTTCAATGTATCCATCCGCGTGTGTACCTGCTCTCTTCCTCGGTCTAGCCTGTCCATCAGCTGGTCTCCGTTCTGACGCTCCTCACCCAAGTCCAATTCTAGCCGGGCAATTCTGTCCTGAAGAGCAAGTCACACCACCAAAGTGAGTACGAACCTTTACATCGTTGCAAATGATTATATCTTCTTATGTCGCTTGGGCAAAACCGAATAAATTGCACTTTGCTACAATGTAAAGTTGTCAGTGTACAGCTTGTATAACATTGTGAATGTACTGTCCCCTTAAAATAACTCAACAGACAGCCATTATTTTCTTAACGCAACAAAAGTGAGTACACCTCGAAGTGTAAAGTGTCCAAATTGTCCCCAAGGCGTCAATATTTTCCAGCACTGGGCGATGCCACTTTTTTGAGAAACGACACACCAAATGTTGACCCTCCGGGCAAAATTCTGATAGTTTCACTGAGTGGTGTGCTCACTTTTGTTGCATCTAGTTACTTTAATCAGACAGTAAATGTACACTGTTATAAAAGCTGTACACTGACTACTTTACATTTTGTAGCAGAGTGTCATTTCTTCAGTGTATACGAAAATGTGATGGATGTACTTTTGCAAGCTGTTTTTTTTTTTTGTGTGCGTATCAATTTGTGATCAATTCAACAGGTGTACTGTACCTCCATGAGTTTGAACTGCCGAGCCCTATCATCCTTCGAGTGGGCGGAGGTCTGCACCGCCGCCTCCAGTTGATGCACCTTTTTCACCAACAGCTTCTCGCTGAGCACAGCCTCGTCTCGCTCCTGCTGGCACCGACGCAGGTCCTCCTCCCGGTGCGACAGCTATAAAAGCAAGGACATCAAAAAAAGAAATGAAATCAATAAAAGTGCAGTCCTCCTCTGATATGAGAGTTCAATGCTGAGATGTTGCTAAATTGAAATGGGAAATGCAAGAATGCAGGACAGTAACTCCGGTTTATGCTGTGAAAAGAAGATGGAAAAAGGCTGCTTGTAATTGTAGCATTGATCTGCCAAGTTCACATTGGCGGAGACTGTTGGGGCATCGCGGAGCAGCTGGAAAAGCACACTCAGGAGAGCTGAAGGAAGGAGGATGTGAATCCAGCCAGCACAGCTTTCACAACAATGATATCACAACCTCGGAAGTTCTCTCTTACTTCCTGTGCGGCGCGGCAGATGAACGACGACGCATCAGCGTTGGGGTAGGGAAAGAAAACGGAAGGAAGGCCTGGATGCTGACCTCCCCCACGAGCAGCATCCATATAAACTCGAAGACAAGGCTCCCCCTGAGGTGGAGACATGCTTTTTTTTTTCCCCCTAGCAGCAAACAATCACAGTATTTCAGACTAACCATCGTAGATCTCTCCCCCTTTTGCGGACATTCATAAACTGCCCTGTTGCTGATGCAAAGTGCTAATCCTAGTTGTCAATTTGCTCAATCTAATATGGGAAGCCGTTATAGCATTTATTCAAGATCAGTGGCGGTTTCTGGGACGTCCATTATGTGTGGCCGGCCGCACGGGGCTGCAGTGCTGGAAATCATTGGTGTTTGATTGGGGAATTTGCGCCCCCTATAGGGACGCTCCATCCCTCAGTGAAGTGAACGTGTAAAGGCCGCCTTATACTTCCGGGCTCGTGCCGATTCTGCAAAATAATTAAACACATCATCTGCTCATCTAAGTCCATTTGTTCTAGCAGGCACCGATTGACGGTCGCCATTGTTGTCGCTTTGTTCTTTCGGAAGCAAAAACGGCTACCGGAATTGGCCATAAAATGCAGCGCAAACTCCGCCCTGTGGTTTCCTAGCCAATAGCAGCCGTAGCGACATCCCCCACCGACTTGGAGGAGAACTGCAGCACGTTTTCAAAACAGCATGCGTCAGTTGCGCTCGAGTATGAAGGCAAACTCCACGCGGGATAGGCGCAGTGACGCCAGCGCGGTCGCCACCCGCGCGAGTATCACGAAGCCTTTACAGAATGAACGTGAACCTCAGGGCTGAGCCACGAACAATATTTCGAAACAGTGTTTTAAAGATTCTGATCAGCTAAAACAAATACAACGACTATGGGGAAACAACAACTATGATAGCAATAAACATTTCAGTTCTAATTGATTTGACAATAAACAGCACAGATCAAGAAGTGTACCTCCTCCTGCAGTGTTTGGGCTGCCAGCAAGTACTTGTCAAGCTCGTGGCCTCGCTCCTTCAGGAGCTTCTGCAGGTCCGTCAACTCCCGCCGGTTCTTTTCCTTGTAAATGTCAATCTGCGCCTGGAGCTCCCGCGTAGATGACTGGGACGCGTCCACGATGTCGTTCATCTGAGGGCACAGAACGGGTCAAATTAAGTTGACCTGGAAATGTTAGGTCCGTCCTGAAATTTCACCCTCAACACATTTAAGCATCATAAATGCTCCCTCAAACCTTTACAGAACACTGCGACACATAGCGCCACACTAATTCCCACCTGCACCAATTTCACTAAGAACTGACTTGCACTTTTTTAATTTATAGAGTTAAAAAATAGGGTTTCAACACAAGGGTAGGATTTCAAAGTAAGGCTTCAAAATAGTGTTTCAAGTCAGGGGTAGGGTGTACAGTATAAGTGGGGCTACGGGTCTGTCAGTCTCACGTGTTTTCTGGAGTTTTGACCATCAATGAGAAATGTCCGAGGGCTACTCGGGTGGAGAAATAGCTTTTCTCAGAGTTATAAGCCCGCAAGTCACTTAGACAGCTAGTTGTTGTGAACGACGTTCCAATTTCAAGCAGTTCAAGTACACGTGTGGACCCGCGATGTTTCAAAGCAACACGTCTTCCAATCGTGGACAGAAGGACTGTAAGAAGGTTACCTTCGAGGTTTGTTAAAGTGACAATAAATGTCTTCGAAATTTGACACGCAACAGAGAAGAACGTTGACAACAACCCTGCCTAATTTGAATAAATAAAATACAAATTGCCAAGTAAATAATCTAAAGCTGCACAATTGTGAAAAATCAAGGCGTTGCGTCCCCTTTCAAAAGCTCGGGGCGCGTCTGCTAAATGCGCACACTGACTGTCACATCAGACTTTTTAACTTTTTCTCTCTTAGTCTTCTGCCTTCTCTCCGCAATGTGCGCACACTTACGACTGACAACAAGGCACTCAAAAGTAGCCACGCCAGCCTGAAGCCCCGGTCCACACGCTAGCTGTTAAGTCTTGAGTTATTATTATTCCTTTTTTTTTTTTTTTTTTTTTTATTCAGGAAAAAATTAGTCGAAAGCTATATCTCCAAAATTGACTACTGAATAGTTCTCAGTCTTTGCAGGTTTTCAGCAATTCTCTTCAAACATTAAGGGTGGAACGCTTCGCAAAATCCACCGTTCGGGTCGTATCTCGGCTTTTTGGTCACGATTCGATTTTCAGCAGGTTGTAATTCGAAGTCGTCCTTTTTATGTACCAGAGATTTTGCGTTGGCGAGATAAAGACTCAGTAGAGGTGTCGATGGTCCCACTGCAACATGATTGGCTGCTGCATCGCGTTGCCATCTTGGCTAACATTAGCGCTACTGTACACACTGCTTCACTACGTCAGTAAATGAGGTTTAAAAAAAAAAAAAAAAAAAAAAAAAAAAAGCTGTGCAAGCCAATGAACCAAACTGCACACGCTGACCGAACCGAAACAGTTGAACCGAACGGTTTGGACGGTTTTCAAAATTCGTTCCACCCCTATCAAAATTGTATATATATGTATATTCAGCAACAAATCTCTGAATTGACTTTACAGGGTCTTTCAGGTTAACGCAACATGCAAAATGATCAAAATGCTTGGAAAGAACCACGTGCCTCTTTCTGAAGTTTCTCCACCGTTCGGTCCAGCAGCCTCCTTTCGTCCTCAATGTCATTCTTCATATTCTTGAAGTGCTCCTTCTGATCCTTCTCCTCTTGCAGCCTCTCCTCCAACTCCTTGTGCTCACTGCTCAGCTTGGAAAAGCTCCTCTATCGAAGCATATAAATACATTAAAAGAATGTCAGATTTGCCTTTATGTACGTGCACAGCAGAGAAGGCAAGAGTTGCTCACCTGCACATCTTCAAGTCGTAACGTCAAAGCTCTGTTAGCGCGAGACACCTCCTCCTCTTGCTCCTTAATTTCACTTAAAGACTCCTCCAGTTGCTGCTCCTCTTGCTGTAGAATTCAAGTTCAAACCTTTTAGAATGATCTGCAGCTCTCAGCCAACATGGCTGACAGCCATATATTTCCACGTCACCTCCATCCGGGCAACTCGGTCTCCCAGCCTGCTCTCCTGCAGCTTGGCGTCGTCGATGATGCGGTTGAGTTTGGCCACTTCGTTTTCCAGCTCCTGCGCCCGCCTGCGCAGCCGCTCCGCCTCTTGGCTCAGACGTCCCGCTTGGCCCTCCAGCGCGCCCTTGGCCGCCTCCGCTTCAGCCTTCTCTCGGACGACCGCTGCGCCGCTCTGGAGGTGACAAGACCGACAACGGGCTCGAGCGCGGGCGTGGTTCACAGGTGAAAATGTGACGCACAATGTGACATTTGAGATTCTGATAAATGCTTTGTTGATATCCTGATATGTGGCACGGATGTGTTTGTACACGAAGCTCAGCTTTCCTATGTCATAACCTTAACTGGTTGTGAAATTTACAATTGATCTACTCCCGTCCGACGGTGATCATGTTAACGTGCATGCGCCTATGAACCATGTTAGCTGTGAACAGCGGTGGGAAGTAACAAAGCACAAATACTTCGTGACTGGACTTAGTCCTTTTTTTCCCCCCAGGTATCTGCACTACCCTTTAGTATGAACGTTTCTGACAACTTTTTTCCCTTTACTGCCTACATTTTAGAACAAGTGCCACTCCTTAAATAGGCTTGTAACAGAGAGGGGTCAAGTCAACCACATTTGACATCTTAATGGATTAAGTTATTCAGGAAATTACAGTGACATGGAGGAACGTTTTTTCATTGTGCCAAGTTATCAAAACAGGTATTGTATGTAATCGGGGGAAACAAATTTAAGTCTCTCTCTCTACATATGTGTGTGTGTGTGTGTTTGCGTGTATATATATATATACACACACACACACACACACGAACTGAGCAAAGAGTCATAAACAAAAAATACAAAATGACAACACTCACAAGGAGCATGGAGACAACACTCACACTGAACTAACCGCATGGTACAGCTGGAGTCAGAGGTATATACTACAGTGTGCGTGTTTGACCTTCGGACAGTTATTTCGTTACATTCTCTTTTATTATGTTTGATATTTATATTTTACAATTAAGGGCTATTTTTCTTTTTTCTTTTTTTTTTTTAAACGTAACAAAAACTAGTGTTTTTTTTGGGGGGGCGCTGGAACGGATTAATGGCATTTCAATGGAGGACATTTATTTAAAATAAGCGTCACCGATACTGATCCCTGTCTTGGTGCCGTTACTGTACATCTGTACGAGTGCTCCTGCTCAAACAAAGCTCCAATACTACGACACTGATAGCACTTTTCCAGCCTGACATATACCTTCCGGACAAGTGGAGTAGGAGCCACGTCGGCCGTGTGGAAACACTTTCATGTAAACACGGATTACAACATTTTGTTCGCCACCTACAAATGATGCTTTCCAACATGGATGATGAACTCCTCTCTGGCGGTGATGGAGCCCAGGCTCCAATTTTCTTGAGCCCTTGGCTTTGCTCTCGTCTTCAGACCGAGACACCACAGAGCTCCAATGCCTTTTTGTTACCGACTACATTTACTGTATGTGAAATGTGGGGCAAGACTGTTAAGAAAACACGCAGCTGGATGTTGAAATATCGGTACGGCAAGTTGTTACACTAAAAAGTGTTACATCTGAGTGAAACTTGTGCCATGCTAAAAAAAAAAAAAAAAAAAGTTTATTTTTTTCTTTTTTTTGCCTGTTTCTGAACAATATGTGTTTAAAATAAAACATTTTGATCCCAACAATTTCGTTATCAAGTATCAGTTCTTAGTATTGAGGAGCACACAAATGTACGCAAGTACTTGTACTCTGTCTGAAAAAAAAAGTGGTCGTGGTGCATATCGGTGCAATATTTGGTGACATTTTCAACTGGATGTGTCTTCAGAATCAGAATGATCTTCATTTGCCAAGTATGTCCAAAAAAGACACAACGAATTTGTCTCCGGTGGTTGGAGCCGCTCAAGTACGACAACAGACAATTGTCAATTGACAGAGAATACTTTGGAGACATAAAAACACAGTCACTGAGCAATAAAAGGTTACATGTAATATGGTAATGCTGATACATGTATTTCTTTTTTTTTTCGACAAAATGATGCCGAGCAATTTGGAGCAGTTTGAAATGACTAACAGAACAAATGTCTGGTGCAGTGACCATTGTGCAAATGGCGCAGAGACTTTATGCAGTTTAAAAAAAAAAATCTTGTATTATGAGTTTTCTAATGTCAATATTTACCTTGGCTCAAAGGTTGGAAACACAGTGCTATAGACAGTACATTTCGAGACGGACACTCTAGTTTCTGTTGAAACCTGAACCTTCAATCTTCACCCAGTAATATTCTAAAGTTGAGAGGCCCCACTCATGGCGCCACCGTCATGTGTGAATAGACACGTTTCTTCCGTAGGAAGACATATACTGGACCTCCCAACTTCACCGCTGACAGGCCAGTCAGGCCAGTTTTCCTTGTCAGCACACACAGCAGCCCTCGGCTCCGCTGGTGACACTTTTGTTCATAACTCACTTCATGCAAATACGGACAGTAAATCATTGCAATTATTTGGTGTAAAGCTTAGAGGCACAAATGTTCAAGCCAGTATGACCCAAATGTCTTAGAATGGATTTCTATCGGTGCTGGTCCATGTGAGTGAGTAACAATACTTAATTATTTCTATAGGTTTCGGAATCACAGGAAACCCACAAAAGGGTCACAGGTTGCAGCACCAGCACTTCACTGGCCCAATTCCCACACTGTGTGTGTATTGAACCCACCAACCACTGACCTGTCGAGTGACAGGTCACTGCAAGAAGGTCTGCAAATTGTATTCACTCATAGGCCACAAGATTAGGTACACGCGAAACAATCTCATTGGATGCAATGCTGCTTTTACAAAGATCATGTTTATTTTGGATTGCCACGGTCAGAGAGATATTAAGTGAACAATATTTGTTATTGTAGTCTTGATTGCTTTTGGTACTCATGACAACAAAGAGTTACTCATTCAACATACATTCTTTAAGATTACTCAGCAATTACTGAGGGATTAGTAGTACTAAAAAAAAAAAAAAAAACACATTATAAACTGTATGACGGTGTTATTTGTCTGGAATTTTAACTCTTCAAATAGAATGTGAAAACATAAAACTCTCTTTTTGTCTCCACTAACTTTTCCTCTCGTCATTTAACTTGGGACTTTGTGTGTACTCAAAGTGTTTGTATAATGTTGCACATTAACCGCACTGCGTTGAAGGTTGCGTGCAGTTAAAGCATGTCGCTATTTCCAGTCATTCAATGTCCTGCATGACAACGAAGATTTGTCAATGCAGAGATGATAATATCTACGGGGGGGGGGATCATTCAATGACCGTGTTTTGACTGGTATGAGGGAACCAAACAACTCAAAACAGAAATGCCATTTTAACCACATTAAGTGAAAAGTTTCACGAGTGGCGGTGTTGCGACGCGATGACACGGCTTTTGTTCTAAATGACAACAAGCTGTTTCCAGTTTTCTCATTTCCTGTTGGCACTCAGCAAGAGGGACCTTTACTGCTAAGCAGGAAGCTCCGAAAAAAAAAACACCATTTCCTCCATTTGGCGGCAGCTGCAACAACAGCTGCAAGCTGATCAGAAACAAGCGCATCCATAAGCAAAACGATTCCTCCTCTCATTCCCGCCACTGAGATTACACTTAACACTTCTTGCACGGTCATTTCCACATCCTCACTCAGGGCATCTCTCATTTGCAAACTGTCAGTCACTTTTTCTTCCTTAACTGTATTAATCAATGACAATTCAGAATCGATTTTATTGCCATCAGCGAATGATACTTTCCCAACTAGTATTTTTTCGGGGTCTGATGGTCAATAATATAAATAAAGATAAAAACATACCTGTAAAAAGACTAAGAAAAAAGAAACTAAATGCGCAATAAGCATAAATAGTGTGCAGTAAACATCAGGTGTAGAGCTGACATTTTCTTTTGTGTGTATGAGATGAGGCTGATGTTCAGAATGCGTCTGAAAGGAGAGGGTTGAACAGGCCGAGTCCAGGCCGCCTCGGCTCAGATGTAATCCGACCCGCGCGCCCCAGTGCAATAATTCAAGAAACATTCAGAAAGGGAAATATTCTGCACGGATCATGAAAATAAATTGGAAAAAAAAAAATACACAAAAGTTGCGGTCTAATTACAAAACAGAACATTGATATCAGCCAAGGGTTGTTTGATTTTGACCCCTATTAGTCGGTTCTATCCAGGTTCCATCTGTAGGTCAGTTTTCCAGACCGGACAAGACCCTCTTTTGAGCCAGAGACGTAACATCCAAGCCCACGACTCAACTGTGCAAACAGTGACCCAGACTCAAATTCATTATATAGTGAAAACAGAGCTTGAGATCTTGGCAACTCCTTTGACTTTTAACATCAGTAATCCATACACCACAGCTTTCGAAAGATGTTAATATTCCTGCATGTATAAAATCTCATTTCCTGATACGTCTGTCAACAAGCATGTAGTCTGTCCACTGTTTCCCTCCCTCCTCCTCTCTGCAGTCACCTGCTTATTAATCGGCTCCTAAAGCTACGCTGCGAACGACAGCGCTATCATCAAACGCACAGACCCTTTCGAGAGGGGGGGGAGGCTCTTCTCTGAGCTGAGCAAGTTTGATCATCAGACAGCGAAACTTCAGTTCACACCCTCCAAGAGTAGTTGACTCAAGAGGCGGGCGAAGATACGAGCGAGGGCGGAAGCGGCTGCAAAATCAGTTGCATTTATTTACCGAGCTAAGCAACAATACAGTGGCTATAAAACGTCTACAATGCCAGGTTTTTGTGATATAAAAGAATGAGACCAAGATCAATCATTTCAAAACATTTTCCACCATGAATGTGACCGAAAACCTGTTAAAGAAAATGGAAAACCAATACTATTGATTGGATTTTTTTGGGAGGGGTGAAGTGAAAGTAAACAACAAAAATAATGTGGTTGCACAAATGTGCACACCCACCTATAACTGGGAATGCGGCTGTGCTCAGAATTAAACAATCACATTCAATCTCATTACATGGGAGCCGGCACACACCTGCTACCATTTCAAGTAGCAGAAATTCAAATTCAAATTCAGTATGCTTTTCCTTTTGCAATCTGCGACACAAATCAACAGATTTTCTCGTCAAAATTAGATGAGTTTTTTTTTTTTTTTTACAGTGGTTAACTTATTTTACACTTGCATGACAGTTAAGTGTGTTAAATTACTACTTGAGCACTAGCTGTACATTCAGGACTGCCAAACACAACTTTAGTGGACGTTTGCAAAGAAAACAAAAAACATTACAGTTGGCAACTCTTCAGCACATTCCAAGCGGTTGCGCACCCCACATCGCCGATGAGCTGCAACGGGAAAACTGTGACGCTGTATCGGCTTTTGAAGCTCCGCATACCTGTATGTGTGCGTACTGTATTATTTGTTATTGAACCACAAAAAACAGGACGTGATCGTCAGGGCAGAAGCAGATGGGCATTAAGAGTGGAACTGTAGGGGAGAGAACAATAATCTGGAGCCTCATCACTTTGGCAACGGAGACTCTCCGCGCTTTGCTTTCCAGCCCAATATTGTAAAACAATACTGTACTGTACAGTCTATACGGTATCAGTACGGCTCGGTTGTGGTCGCGACACGGAAACGTATTTTCCCAAAATGTTTTGTCTCAGTGATGTGTTATGCGATGAGTTGTCGTCACTCTGGCATGGTTCCCAAAGAGTGAAGCCAGACACACTGAAGGCTGTTGATTGATCAACAAAGAATCGTCACTTCTGGAAATGAATTAAAAGACAGGGCGTGTCTTTTGATTGCAATAACTGTCAAACAGCCATTTGTCAAAAATAAATGATGTCTTCCTTTGTGGACCTTTGTTTTCTTTCTTCTTGATCTAACTCACTGGCTAGTATTATCTCACATCATCTCCACAGCAGATATCGCCATCCTACCCACACACTCCACATTAAAAAGAAAACAGATCCGGGTTTACAGTTCCAAACTGTGCAGAAATGAACACAGTGAGCTCGAGAAGCAGTATAAAGAAAGAACTAGAAAACAATTTGCTAAGTAGTAGGCTCACTCTGTGAAGACTACAGCTGAGACGCAAAGACTCAAAGAGGAACTTTAGGACCCCACAGAGACAAGAGATGGAACAGCAGTGAATGCAATAATTGAGAAGGTCCCACAGGTCAGGGCGGGTGCGCTGTAACAGAGCCCGAGCTGAGCGAAGAGGGTCTGCAGGTTGTACATTCTCGACTCGAAGCCCCGACATTCCTGGAAGCGAACCAGTCTCTCCGCTCGTTGCGCTGCACCTCACCCGTCCGCATTGCTCGCATACCAGCGCCGAAAGATCCAATTCCAAAGGTGCACACGGTTTCAATTACAGAGAGTCAAAAAGCTCAAGCGGGACTCCTGAAATCCATTGAAGAGCGCTTTGACGACAGTTTTGTAACCTTCATCAAATTCCACACATTTCAGCGGATTGAGAACACAATGCGCCTTTCAAGAGGAGACACAAAACAGACCCCTCGCCCCCTTCCAGGAGGTCAGCCTCGTAGTCGCCTTTCTACAGCACACTGACCCACTTATTGAGACAGTCCCAACCCCCGCTGGTATTATTGTGTGAAACAAACTCATCTTTCATTTTCAGTAGAGGTTCACAACTGCCCCCACTCTTTTAGGAAAAAGGGAAGAAAAAGGGGAACGGTGCACACTCAGGAATGGATGCTCATTAGATTAGTGATGGCTTGCCACTGCAATTACCTTGTATAAGGGGACATTTTGGTGCTCCGCTTTCTAGCATGTACACGGGACCTACTGGTCACCCCAAAAGAGGAAGTGGTTCCCATGCATGCCCCTTAAACCAAATTACAGTGTGCAAGAGTGGCCTTTCCTTTAACGTCATTAATCTTAAGGTAATAAAGAAGATACCTTGAAAGATTAACAATTTTTTTTAAATTTGTTTTGGTGTATTTTTGTTTTTTTTCATTATAATTTCCCAACAGGAAATGATGGACAGGGTCAAAATGTCACCATCGAAAAAAACCAAAAAAAAAACAAAAAACTATTCTTTAAATACACCCTCTGACGAGCATTTGTGTAACTTTGGTCTAATTCTTAATTGTACAACCGATGGGGCGTTCGATTCTTGGGGTACTATTGTAGTTGACGGTATTTGGATCATTATCACTTTAAAGTGCCTTTGGTGTTCTCATCAGAATCACTCAGTCATCCTGAAAATCTAAGCAGAACAATGAAGTGCTGAGGTCTTATTACAAGTGGCCACACATTTGCACACATAGCAGTGTAATGATAAGTCTCTTAAATTATGTTTGCACTGGATTTACATGATTTTGTCGCGTCACACACACTGCTCTGCTAACTACAGTGTGTGTAGTAAGTGGTTATATGACAAGACAGCAAACTAGACTTTACATCGATTTTATCGGGTTGATCGGTATTGGCCGATATTTAGCATTTTATGCCGATCGGCTTTAATGTCATAATCGGCCGATCCGATCAATGTCGTCATTGATCGGCTCCGCAAAAGACATTTACTCCGCGTCGCCATCGTGCACAGTATATTTGAATCCAAAAGCTAGCTTATTTTTAGCCTTGTCGCGCGTCTTTTGATGTAGTATTGGAAATATCCGACGGCCAATAAAGTTATGAAAAACAAAAACAAAAACATGTTGGCGGTGAGGAACAGACAACACGTCTGAGACAGACAAGACAAATTTGCTCTCACGATTGCACAATGTCAGACCACTGCAATAAAATCTTGTATTCCGATACCACCGCATCCTGTTTTTTACGATAAGTGGGCTTTATCCTGTCAACTTAAATGCGATACACTCGTTACCGTGCCGACGACAACAAGAGTGGAGCGCGCCAACTTTGTATTCTAAGGACAAAATGGGGAAAAAGGTGTGTCGGTGGTCACCGGTGCTCAGGACAGGAGAGGACGTTCGTTTCAGGCTCGCTTGAGGTACGTTCGCGTACTTTGAATGCGGCTCGCGAGCAGGAAACAAAAATGTTATGTAGCCTAGCAAGCTAATGGTACCACGAACGGTTGGACGTAAGCACGCCGCCGTTCTGTCGAATCGATGCTCTAAGGTTTCGGTGTGGGGGAAGTCATTTCATTCAAAAGAAAGTAATTGAATGACAGTAAGTTAGCAGCCATTATTTCTGTCACGTTGTAATGTTGGTTTGACCCGACTGATTAGAATACACGATCTGACGAGAGCAGCGATTTCCAACCTTTATGGAGCCAAGGAACATATTTGACAATTGAAAAGAAATCTCACGGAACACCAACAAACAAAAATGTCACAAAAAGTGGATACATTCATTATTGTGTGTACTTCCCGCCATCCAATAGAAGACCATTTATCATTGGTTCCGTCTGCCACTATGCCTCAATGGCATAAATAGAGGAACAAAGATGCATTATTTATTGTAAATATCATTTCTCGAGCAATTAAGTACAGAAGTATACACAGGTCATTTAAATAGACACATTCCTCCATCTTGTGATCGGATCGGTGATCCGTTATCGTTTTTTTCAACTCGCTGTTCGGTGATCGGCCCCAAAAAGCCGAATACAAACCTTTCAGAAATGTGATATTTGTTAAAGAGTACACAGTTAGCTTACTTGGTGAATCATGTTGCTAAATGGAGGTCCAACATGTGCTCATTAATTGATAACATGAGCCAAAAAATGTCCACCCTGTCAGCAATCGCACATATTTTGCTGTTTGTCTGCTTGCAGTTATTTTATATTTACAAAGGTGTGGGAGCTTGACCAATATGCATTGCTCATAGCATAAAATATATTTAATACAATGACTATGAAGTTCAATGGAAATTCTTTGATTTTGAGTTTTGTTGAAATGGAGAAGTCTCCAAGGTACACCTTATGGTGATATTGACTTGTTTATAAGATCCCCAGAAAGCACAAGCTGGCCAGAGGACAAAAGGGAAGCTCCTAATGTGCAAGGACGCTGTTCAATCTTAAAAGCCAAGCAAACAATGACTTCATCTTCCTAAATGGTTACAAAAGCAGTGAGGATAGACCCCTGGCGGCAAACTCCCCCGGGAGGTGGGGCGGACAGTACCTCTGTCCGACAAAGGAAATGTGCTCACTGGTCACTCGGCCCCGCCCCCGACCGACACCGCAGGAAGCTGAGCACAAGGACAACTTCCGCCCTTTGAGACAAACAGGACGCACACGAGTCGTTCTGAAAACAATGTTGCCTCACACCCCTCCTCCAAAACTTGAGCAAAACTGCGCACGTAAAATTCCACTATAACAATTTACTTTTGAAGGATGACGACTGTTTTATCACTTGTAATGTCTTCATATTAGTGGGGGGGGGAATTATGATGCTCATAAGAGAGGCTAGCAGGGGGGGAGCTTTCGAGATAAGTAAATACGGTTCTGCGCCTTACTCTGAGTCCTCCGAATCATTTCAACGACATTGCAGACAACTCCCTATAATCTCAGGTAAATGTTTCCAAAAATGTATTATAAAAAATATGTACTTCCAAACAAAAACAACACCTCCCTAGAGAAACACTGGCTACGACGAAATCCACCGAAAATATGCTGGCGAGGTATTTGTTAACTGTCATCGTGTTCTTTCAATCTGTTGATATAGATGTGCGTGAATGGGAGGTCAAGTGCAATGCTGGCGACATAGTCAAATATTTTCTTTTGTTCAACAGCCTGTCATCCGCATTCAGTGAACATTTGTTTGTAGTCCGTGCTGAGGCACGCCCGTTTACACACTACAGAATCAAAAGCATTCATTTTTGTTTGTTTTTGTTTTTGTGCTGACGAGTGTTTCTTTGCGAGCTGATAAAATATCACAGCAGGAGGCGGGGTGCAAAATGAAAACAGCTTTATCGACTTAAAAAGATGGCGCCTTGTGGGCTTGATAATGAACTGAAAGCATTTGAAACCTTATTAGAGGAGGAAAAGTGCACACCCACGTTTGGGTTGGTGCTTTACCACTTGGTTAGTTTTGTGTCAAGGCCTTTTCACACTGCACTTAACAGAGTGCATCATCAACGAACCCATTCATTGCCTATGCGCTGCACCAGCGCGAAGACGTGGCGATTGAAAAACGTTCAATTTGGGAGCAGCGTCGCTGTGATGTCAGACGTTGCAGCCAATAAGAGAGGGGTTGGCAAACAGAAAACGATTTTGGCCAACTCGTAAAGTAAACAGAATGGAGAAAATGGAGGCAGTAATAATAAATGCGGTGTTGCAGTATCTCAAGCTTTGGGACGCAAGAGAAATGACATGCGGTCTACTTCACGTCCAAACCAGCAGAGAAAAGTCTCCAGGCTTCTTCCTGGTAGACCGCTAAGCAACCCCTTCCAAATATGGGCAAGCTTGCGTCGGGGCGCTCCGTGGTGAACGCCAAGGACACCAAGTACAGTACCAAGTACCAAGGCCCTCTCCGTGCTCCTTGCGAGTGTTTTCATTTTGTATGCGTGTCCGTGACTTTTTGTCCTCTTCAATAAATGGCAGAAAGTGCATCAGCGACCAAGCGACGGTTCATAACTTGAAAAACTCATAAGTGGGGGCAGTCGTACGTCAAGGTATACCACTGATGTGCATCATGATATATTAAGCCCAAAATATATTTCCTCGCTATTGTCATTATTACGGCGTGAGGAGAAGCGGCTCAGAAAATGTCGTTATTATGCAATATACTCAACTGAAACCCCTCCATACAGCATATTGAAATTTGAAAGTTTATCTGGATATATCCTGCCTTCTTTGCCACGCTGCGCGGGATACATCGAGTGGAAATGTGCAAATAGTGTTACTTCAAAGTTGTGATGGCAAACATATGACGCAACTTGCTTTGTGGGAAAAGAAGCACGAGCAGCGCTTATCTCCACACTCCCCTTTGACATGGTATGTTTTCAAACGAGGGGGTTGGGGTGAGAGGAAAGAATGCCGAGGAGGATTTCTGGGAGGGGGATGCTCGCTTACCTGCTGGAACTCCTCTAAGGAACGCTGCAGACAACTCATCTGTTTCTCATACTTCTCCTTCATCTTGTCCATCTCCTGATCGTGCACGGCCACTTCCTCTTTCAGGGCTCCCTTCAGAGCTGTCAGCTCCCTCTCCCGCCTCCTCAGGACATCCTCCTGCTCCTCCTTGGCCAGGAGAACTTCCTGCAACTCCACCTTCAGTTGAATGATGTCCTATAAAAAAAAGAGTTTGGACTATTGTGACGATCTTGAGCTGGACGAAAGCAGAACCTGATACTCGATGTCCATCGGGTTGCTTCCGAAAGCCCCTTCCACAATGGGTTTGAGCATTCATGAAATATCTGTGATTTCCAGCAGAACGGAGACGTACTAGGATGCTTTGTCCTCACTCGGAAGACAAGTCGGCGCACTAGTAGAACAACCGTTGTTCTAGTAACATCCACTACCATATGGCGTTTTCTCCACACTAGTAGGACAACTACATGTTACTAGTGAGACAAAAGTGTGTACTAAAAGTACTAGAAAAAGTACAGCACGAAATGTTTATTAGTAGAATTTTATAACACCACTAATAATACACAGTTGTAAACTAGTGCAGTTTTGCCTCAGTAGTAACATGTAGTTGTCCTACTCGTATGTCAAAGTAATCCATAAAGCCATATGAACATTTATTCAATTTCTTTGATATCCATATTAATGTCCATGTACTAATACGCTCTTTGTTCTCGCTAGTACCACAACGTTGGCATACTAGTAGAACAACTATGTTATTAGTAAGGAAAAAAACGTGCACTCAATGACATGTGCGCGAATAGTATTACAGGTGAGGCGTTTGATGTTATGTAGAATTTCATAACGTCGCTAGTAGTGCTAATAGCACTACTAGAGGTATGCCAAAGTTGAGGACAAAGCTGTTTGCGCAGTCATTCGATATCCAACTTAAGGCGGTTGTACTAGCATACTCTTTGTCCTCACTTGTAAGGCGATTTAGCGCACTAGTAAAATGATTGCCTTGAGTTTTTTTTCCCCGACAGTAGTTTACTAGCAAGGTTTAATTGCATCCTAGTAGTCCAAAAGTGGCGCAAGTCGTGGGGAAAAACAATAGTAAGATGCAGTCGTTTTACTAGTGTTCCCTAGTCATTCTACTAGTGTGCTGAATTGTCTGATTAGTGAGGACACTGCCTCACCGCCATGACGGCGTCTCTCTCGCCGTCAGCAGCGGACGTCTTGGCCGCGTCCAGCTCGTCGTGCATCTCCGACAGCTGGTCCTGCAGGTCTCGGATCTCTGTCTGGTATTGCTCCCGCTCCATCTTCACCTGGAACAGCCTGGCACGCCACATGACACGTCACAACACACGGCAAGTGGCCCGCACTCTACGTGCACCCTGGCAAGTCACTCATGTCTCAATTGCTTCCGGGATGATAGGCGATGTGAAAACTCTCACATAAACCACAACTTGGCAAGGGCGTCGACGTCAACTGTTACAATAAAGCTGAAAGCAATTCAAGTGAAGCTCCCAACGGCTCAGACTGGACAGTTTGTAGCGGAAATGGCATCACAATCCGGTTGTGTATTTCTGCCGTATGCAATGTACATGTACAGTACATATAGCTCGCCAGTTATTCGTGTTTGTACTACAAAACAAATCACTAACTTAACCGGCGAGACGTGAACTTAAGGAAACAGTAGTTGGAAAAAAAGGAGAAAGAAAAAGTGCATATGGAAAGCTAATGGTCTATGGTCTATGTACTACCAAGTAGTAGGCACATGCCACGCACTAGTGGCCTCCTGAACCCTACTAGTAGCAACAAAATGCCCACAAGTAGCTTTGCCTCGCTAGTAACGTGCAGTTGTCCTACCAGAATGCCAAGGTTGCCCAACTAGTGTGCCCTAATAAAAAGTGTTACTAGTAATACACAGTCTTTCTACTAGAGCGCTGAATTGTCTTACGAGTGAACTAGCACATGGACCTTTAGCTGGATATCTAGCAAGATCATTTAGTGCACTAGCAAAACAACTCGGGCGAACTAGTACAATGACTCCATCTCGCGAGTAATGTTTTCTATTTCTGCCTTCCACTATGACATTTTGGCACACTAGGTCAACTTTGGCATAGGTTTCTCAGAAATCTCTCTTGACGACTTCAGGACATATGAAGGCGATATAGAAGAAGCCACTATTCGTCAAGCATAAACTAGGTGTCGGCCCTGAGTCTACTGTATATTATACTCGATCACTCCTTCATTTCGCAGTCAACAGAGGCCTTGGTGGAGGTCTTTGGGTGCTTACTCTTCAAGCGTGGCCTGGAGTTCCGTCTCTGTTTTGGCCAGTTTTTCCTTCAAGCGTTTCCACTCTTCTGTAGTCCGATCCAGTTCCCGCTGCAGCTCCTTCAAGCCTGACGCTGCCATACTGTCTGCCTTATTTTTCTGACAGGGAAACATTTTTGTCATTATTATTCTTTATTTGTTTAACCAGCAAAGCCTGTCAGTTCTGAACTGGTTGGATTTGAAGTTGTCCATTACATCTCAACTTCTCCAGCCTGCTGATCAGAGCAAATAACATTTTGAATAGACAAACTTTTTTGGGTTTTTTTTTGTTTGTTACCGTTCTTTGTTCGTGAAGTTGTTGTTTTAGTTCTGCCATTCTTTTCTCCAGTGCAGCGTTCTGCTCTTGCAGGGCTTTAGTTTGTGCAGACTGACCCAAGGACTGACAGAAGAACACAATGTACAACAAATATTTACTTTCCGTTTGAGCAAAGTGGATAATGTCACATGAGACATCTGATTGTACTAGGGGGCTAAAGAGTGTTAAGAGTGTCAAATCCAAAGTTAGGAGCGCTGTTCTTCAAGCTTTAACATCTGATCTGTAATGTTTGTATTACATTAAATGAAACGTGTGAAATTCAAAGTAAATGTTGAAGTAAACGGCAACATTTGAAGAGGCTGGATACTTTGCCCCACTGACTTCCAAACCTGAAGGATGGTGGTAAAATCATGCATTAGCTTTAAATTCATAACGTACAATGCAGCGAGTGGTGCCTTGAGATACGAGTGACCCAGCTTACGGGTTTTTCGAGGTAAGAGCTGCCAGTTGGACAATTTCTTTGCTTTGACTTGTGAGCAAAAATTGGAGATACAAGTGCTGTATGGTGGCAGAGAACACAACTCACCTCACTGGAGCAGATAGTGAACAATTGTTCCAAAAAGAGGACTTAAACTGTTTGCTGACATTCCCAATTCAAGTTTGTCAAATTAAACATCAAACAGAAGACAATTACGCTATGTGTACTTTATCAAGCACATTCTTGCCTTAAAGTCTGCTAGCGTAATGCTAACACATAATGGGAAACCCCATAGATGGGCTAACCAAAACCATAGTGTCACAGAGTTATAACCCTTGAAGCAAGGAATATTGGAGTGGAGCAACACCTGTAGACAGATAATATAACAATACTCACAGGTATCATAGTCTTTATCCTCTGCAAAGAAAGAGTTTACTGAGGTATTTTTGAGTGTTCATGTACATCCGTATGTATCTGTATGTCAATGTCTTTACATTCTATTTCATTATATTATTGTACGTTTTTCTATATTAGAATATTATGGAGTGCTATTTTTGTTATGAAAAATACAACCTTTTTTTGTTGTTTTTTGGGGGAGTCAGGAACAGATTCATGCAATTTCCATTCACTTTAACGGGGAACAATGATTAGAGATATGGGTGTTTTGAGTTAAGAGTGTGGTCACGGAATGAAGGAAACTCGCATCTCGAGGCACCACTGTATATTATTGGCAGATCTGAACAGTCAAACCTATGGTACTGGACAGCAGATCGAAAACCAGAGGCTCTAACAAAATCTCACTTTGTCATCAGGAGGGCCTGCCGTGGCTCGAGACTTCAAAGTTTGAATCTTCTCAAAGACAAGGTTGACCTTTCGCTTGGTCATTTCATCATTATCTGTGCTTCTGCAGACAAAGACATGCACAGACCAGTCAGCAGAGGGTAAAACGGAAACTCTGTTTTGCAGTCGGCCCTGGTGGTTCTGGGAATAGAGATCAGTCAATCCCAGCTCAGAAAGGCTAGCGAAGGGTCAGGCTGCTTTGATCTGCCGCCTCAATGCACAAACAGCCTTTTTTCACATCTCTAACTCCACTCCTATTTCTGGCGCCACAATCAAACATATGCGCTGTGGGATGCATTTATTGTACATCAAAACAAAATTAGCTGGAATCGAAACTTGTATACTGACCGGCTACAACTTTATGTGCACCTGTAAAATCAAATGAGAGCCAATTGAATAATAATTAAAAAAAAAAATAAGGATACCTAATAATTAAAGTAGTAGTAAATCACAGAGTGCAGACGACTCCTCGCCACACAACCAAGCGATTGAGCACCGCATGATGGAAATCGGTATCGGGTTTTGAGGCTCCATATACAGGTCAGGTAACTGTACTGTGTGTGTGTGTGTGTGTGTGTGTATATATATATATATTTATTTATTTATTTATTTTATTTTTTTATTGAACCACAAAAACATGGCACGATTGTCAAACAAGAAATGGATAGCCAAAAAGAGAGGAAATGGGCAACATTAAAATGGAAGAGTATGGATTATTGGAGAGACCGTCGTCAACGATCGATTGCACCGTTCATGATTGCACCAATGCATTTCAGCGATGGAAACTCTCCGCACTTAGCCACAGGCACATATGAAATTACAAAAAGAATGAAGTATTGTTGTAAAAACATTATATATATTGGTATGCGTGTCGCTTATGCTTCGAATCGAAAATTGGTTCTCATTAGAACGTGCAGGAGTACGTTGTGTACGTTGTGTTTCCTGATTGTAGGTGATAGCAAATATGATACAAATCACACAATGCGAGGGATGGTCTTTGGCTGGAATTTGGCTGAAAAAAATACAGCAATTAATGAATCCTCATATTTTGTGTCCGTCTGTCTGTCTCTAAATTTCAACGAAAAAAACTTTTAGCGCAGAGGATCTACCCCTCCCTTGGAAAAGTCAGCAGAATGAAAAGCATCAGTATCACTAAATCTAAAGTTGCACGACTTTCTAACGACAACAACGATGTACTATTTCTTGAAATTAGGTCAGCGACATCGAAAACATTCTCTCAAGCACTTTTCCCCTCACACAGATGACTTTGATTATGCATCGACAACTCCTGTTGGCACATGTTTGTCTTTGCGGCCTTGAGAATGTAGTCCAGTTGCAATCCCAACATTTCCATCTGGGTTTCCTTTTGTTTGTCGTCCTGTGACTCCTGACCTGTATCCCCGACACACCCAAACGGTTTCCTGTCCTTTTTCTAAACGACCACTCGCCGCGCAAAGAAATGCAAGGAAATCTACAAAAATGTGTAGCAAATCTGAAATGCCGTGATCATTTATTTTGCTACGTCCCTCATTTACAACTTCTCGCAGCTTATGCAGAAAATCAATAACCACCGATAGACTGTAAAGACATTCATATTTGTTTCACTTTTACTCAGTTTAACCTTAACCCTTGATGTTTTCTTACCTTGACAGCCAATACGTGTCAGATTACAGACGCAAACACAAAAGCTTAGCCCTTGATTTACACTAAGGTTGAGAGAAAACACTGGGGGAAGGTGAGATTGTGAAAAACATCAAATCCACACAGCTGGATGGCCTGGCTTGGCTGGGTGGATAAAAGAACACATTCCTTCACTTTTAATCATAAACAGTTCAGCTCCGATAAAAAAAAAAATTAAAAAAAAGTCCATCTACTCCCACTGAACAACTTCTCCCTACACGACGCATGACTTCAAATGTGCTATTTGTCAGACGTACGAGCAATGAGCTGAGGTTGCGGTTTAACTTCCGAGCCCAAAGATCCAAACTGGTATGTTTTTACAGCATCAATCGCCCATGAAAAAAGGGAGTAAAGCAGAACGAGGTCAAGCTGTAATAACTCACCCGTCCTTAAGGTAATTGAACAAAATCTGTTTTGCGGTCTCGTCGTGTGTTTGTTGTGAAAGCTCCCGCTGACCTTTCAGAAGATCTGGTGTTGCCTGAATGGGACAGGAAATGAGATGCCAGACCGGTTTACAACAGACATTCATTTACTACAACAAACATAAATCCCATCAGCCATTGTGGCAACTTGTGTCCCTGATTGAGGAACACTAAAATAGCTTACAGCCCTTGACATTGACAATGAGTGACCCGATACAAATGAAAGCTGGGGGGGCCGACTCCTCTTTATCGCAGACAACGTTGTGGTTTGGATTTCCCTCAGAGGGCAGTTATGACAGTGAGACCATACAAATGTTTAATCACCTCTTCATATTATTACATATAAATAACAACTTTGGAAATAATTGGTTTTGAAATCCAGAGACAAGGATGACAGTTTGTTGAACTATTGTTCAAGTGACTTTAAGAAGGGCTTTGGTAACAGAATAATACAATGCAATATCTCAACATTGTTGTTTCTTACATATGACAATTAGAAATTTTAGCACAGCTTTTAGCAAGACTCGTGGAAGTTGACGCACGTGATTTACTTTACACATCAAATTATGTGCGCCCTCCCCCCCACGCACCGGGCCATTTTTGCAAAATACAGTGCTGAGTCTTCATCGTTCTAATCGTGCTCTCAAAATTAAATTTGATCTTTGTTTTTGTATTTATTTTTTAAATCAGCTTAGCTGTGCTTAGGGACTACGTAACCCATTTACAAATACTTCCATTATGATTTTCTACACTTATGTTTGAATCGCGATCTCTACTAGTTTAGGTCTTATCGCCCAGCCCTCACATAGTACCACATACAACTTGGCATGGTATGGTAGTACAACTACTTTATCACTGAGGTGATTAGCACTGTGGCAAAATCTGGTGCAGTATTGAATGAATTCCTTCACAACTTTTGACAACTGAAATTCAGAGAACTACAAATTGGAAACAACTGAACTGGTGGAAACAGGGCACTGGTAACACCTAGTGTTATGGTGTTTTTTATATTACCTGTACATCGCTGTCTGTGCTGGCTTTTTTGTTGACAGTCGTGGACTTGGATAAAGACATGGATATATTGCCTGCCGAAGACGCAGTATCCACCGAGTCTTTATTCTTGAGCGTTACAACATTGGAATGGCTCTGGGCTTTTTGGTATCCCTGGATGTAGCCTACACCTGTAGACAAGGTGCTCTGTGGGGATCCAGGGGCACTGGTGGCGCGAGATGGTGGCTTGGAGTTGACCATGAACCAGGGGTCTTGATTCCCAGCTGTTCTTTGCAGGCGGAGCTGTGAGGGCCGCAGGACATGCTCCATTGATGTGCCCCTACGGCGGCTAGACTCATCCAAGGGGCCGGATGCTTCTACCAGACCAAAGGCGCTATCCACACTGTGAGAGCGTTTCCTGTCCTCAGGATTAATCCGGTTTCTTCGCCCAGCCCTGCCACGCCGATGGCGGTTGCCGTCTTTGCCGTCAAACTTCTCAATGAGCTCATCGACACCGGGAATGGAGCCTTTGTCGATATCTCTGCCCGACCCTGGCACGAAAGGGATGTAGCGCCGGTTCTCGTGGCGGTTGATAGTGTCCGCGTACAGCGCATCTATGCTCTCGTCCGCATAGAGCTTAGAGGTTGAGGATGACGAGGGGTGGCGTGAGCGAGAAGACGACTGAAGAACAGGTCCACTGGAGTCAGACCTCCTCAAGGGAAGGACATCTGGCTCGTGGTGTTTGCGATCAAGGCTGGAGTTGGCACTGCTCACTGAAGGGGGAGACTTGCACTGCATTTTTTTCTGCTCACTCGTGGGACTGGACACAGTGGAGGCTTGGGTATGACTTTTGGGTGTCAGCTTGGGCGGAGGTGGACTCTGGTTGCTGAGACGAGATTTAGACTGGGGCGGAGCCACTTGCGGCTTGGTCTGAGGCTGAGAATCCTGGGCTGGACCCAAAGACTGAGGAGACAATTTTGGTTTTTGGTATGATGTGTCAGTCGGGCTCGGAGACGGAAGTTGATTTTTGTTCGATCCGGCAGCTTTGTTCTGATCTAGGCTAGAAGACCTGCTGTGGGACGGTGCAGATACCGCGGATGTGGACCGAGTTCCAGTCTCAGTAAGCGAAAGGGGCCTTGAAGGTACACTGTGGAAGTTCAGCGAGTTGGTCTCTGGATCATAGGGCTGCAAAATCTCAGGGTGCCTCTGAAAGTTCAAAAGGTTTTGCGCTTTTCTTCCTTGTGAATCTGAGTCGTTCTGAGAGGCCGCGTACTGCATCATCTTCTGAGACCTGTACTCCCCGAAGGGACTTGTGGGTCCACCGTCCTTGTCTCCTCGAAAATCATACTCATGGTAGTTATCAATAAAAGAACCTTCTGTCTCAATGTAGCCATTGCTATTGGGATCAATAAATGACTGAGGACCTCTGTCCTGGTTGTTCAGAACTACATAGGGGTGCCCATCTATACCCTGGACTCGGATGCTGAGACCATATGTACCACCTCCATTGCTGTGGGGCCTGGAGGAGTGAGATGGTTGGGGGTAGCCCCGCTGTGGTCCAGTAGGAGGAATGCCAGTCACTCTGTAAGACTCCATCGGGAATGCAGAAGGAAAATAAATCCCTCTCCCTGGATCAGGCGCCCTTCCGCTGGAAGAAATAGAGAGGGTCTATTAGTCGGAAATGAGAGGCTGTATAATTCAATTAACTGTTTTTCCTTCTTTCTCCACAGTCAGACACTGAGGAAAGCGTTACAGCCAGCCTTGCTGTACTGAATCCTTCTTTTTTACCAGAGTGTTGCCAAAAAGCTACCCGAGACTCACTGAACTTCTGAGACTCAACATGAGGCACATATAACCAGGTGGCCTTTAACAAAGTTCCTCCAAGTCTGTGACTAACACACTTGGTATGACACAATGATGGTTATCAGGTGTGAAAAATAACTTACTGTAGATTATACCGCTCAAGAGAACATAAGTCTAAGTATGTGTAAAACTCCAGTCAAAGTGAAACTAAATGTGAGAGTCATTTACAATAAGGAGCATGTTTACAAACACTGACAAATTAGCAGCAAAACAAGTCATAAATATCAAACAGTGTACAAACACTAAAGGATGTCGCTCAGACATATTTCTGCCTGCGAAGGCTGCAGCAGACAAAGTCATCAGCAGGCACCATGCATTGCTGTGGACAATGGGCCTTCACACAGTTCCTGTTTGCATTGACCTGATGGAACAATATAAAGACGAACGGAGATGGGCCTGGAGGAAGGCTCTGATAAGGATGACGACAACAAAGGCCGAGGCAGGATATATGTCACACGGTTTCACGGGCCAGGACAGACTCATGGCAGACACCCTTTTGAAATCAATGTAGCCAGTGGGCGGTGACAGGAGGGTGTTTACTATCAAACTAAATCATCTCAAGTGATGCAATATGTATGTATTAAAGGTACCATACTTTTACCAAACCAACTTTTTCTAGTATTTGGTATTTTATACTGGCTCCAGACGGCAGCGGCCGACTGGTTGACACATCTGCCTCCCAGGTTCAAATCCAACCTCGCCTGTGTCAAGTTTGCATGTTTTCCCCGTGCCTGCGTGGCTTTTCTCCGGTTTCTTCCCACATTCCAAAAAACATGCATGCTAGCTTAATGCCCGTAGGTGTGAATGTGAGTGCAGATGGTTGTTTGTTTATATTGGCTGGCGATCAGACCAGGGTGTACCCTGCCTCTCGCCCAGAGTCAGCTGGGATGGGCTCCAGCACAATAAGCGCTATGGATAATGGATGGATGGATGGCTAGACCAGTAGCAGAACTGGGGCCATGGTAGAGACTTAATTGGACTAATAAGTTCTGACCTCAACGTTGTGGTCAGAACCCGAGCTGCTGCATTCTGAATGAGCTGCGGAAGAAACCTCTCACGGAACCCAGGCTCCGTGGGGCCAGTCGGGTTGAGATGGAGAGACAAAACAGAGGAGCAGAGGGTAGCGAGAGAGATAAAACCGGGTAGCGGAGTTGAGCAGACGGGGGAGGGACGAGAGAACAATGGGCACAACAACAGCCGTATCAACAGTAACAGTCCCATGACACTGGTCCACTCCGAACACCACTGATAAGGAGCATAAAAATGTCAAGGTGTGAATTTCCCACTGAATTCCTTAATAGTTTGACTGAAGTTCAGAGAGTCCACTCTATGTTGCTGCAGTTTTGTTTTTTAACAGTTGGAAAAACATTTGTATCGGTAACATGAGTTGTCTTTTTTTGCGGAGGAAAATGGAGGAAATGCATGTTCTTGCAATGCTGACAAAATTCCAGGATGGAATAATTTCTTCCTTTTGTTTTGCACTCCCTCAAGAGTGATTTTGCATAATGGAGCTCTTGAATTAGTAACCCAAAAAAAGAAGTTAAGGACACCGCGATGCACGAGGCCGCGCAACCACAGAACATTTCATGCCTAATTTAACACAAGAGCATCAACTACTGTGCAACCATTTTCTTGTCATTGTATTTTTCCCGGCAGCACGGTGGAATAAGTGGTTAGCACATCTGCACATCCGTTTTGGGTTCGAGTCGCGACCTTCCTGTGTAAATAATTATCGCATGTTCTCTCCACGCTTGTGTGGGTTTCTCTCGGCGCTGCGGCTTATTCCCACATCCCAAAGCGTCCCTGTTAGGTTGAAATCAGCGGTTGTCAAACTGGGTTCCCCCTCTTGTAGTGTGGTAGAGATGAGAACCCCTGCACTTGTTTGTCCATCGCTGTGAATGTGATTGGCTGGTGACCAGTCCATGATGTATTCCGCCGCACGCCCGAAGTCAGCTGGGCTAGGCTAAAGTTTAGCCGTGAAACGACTGCAGATTTGTAAGCATTACAATGACATCAAAGCTAATTTGCATTAGCCGGTCTATTGCGTTTCACATTATATGTTAGCGTTAAGCTAGTGGACTTTCATTACAGGAAATTCTATGGTTTGGTTGAAGAGTTTCATGTTGAAATATACAATGCTTAATTGTCTTTTATTTTATCTGCACGTTTTAGGGTAAACTTCTGATAAATAGCTTGACGCACGCATGCTTTTCCTCTTATTTGGAGAACTGCTCAAGCAAGAGCGTTTTCATTTCCTCCAAGTGATGTTATATGATTGTCTCCCATTTCTTGACAGCGAGAGAGTGAGAGCAGGCGCTAAGGAACACTTTTAAAAAACAATTCTACAAGTTTAAGTGTGTTTGAAAAGGTTTAGATGTGTCTTAAGTGTGTGGGAGGGGTCAAATATATTGGTGTATATTTATAGTGTTTTTATAACGCGGATTTTCACCTCGTGCAGGCGGGTCTGGAAACAAAAAAAATAAATAAAAATTCCGAAAATGAATGCATGGATGAACAGTATCTTTTTTCTTATGCTACTTGTGCCCAATGTATTTCATAGGTGCCGCCTTCACTGCCCGTAGGAATGAATGTTTTTTTTCTTTTTTTCTTCACCTCTCCGTGGGAATTCTCTGTCAAGTGCGAGGAGACCTGAGCACGCCGATAACCTGCCCACGAGAAGAAAACCTACCCCTGCTATGTCACGGAGTGGAAATAGGAGCAAAAGGAGATTGAGTTGACTTTTTTTGAACTGACGCACTTTTTGAGCACATTCGGCGCAACAGGTGGCTTCCAAGTACGACAGCAGCCACTATGGAGCTCGTTTCAAACAGGACAATCACGGCAAAAAACAAAAAATCACATTTAAAGCGAACAAACCGTCTGATAAGTCGTCAATTTGTCGCCGCTCGTTGAGTTTGGCCGCTCACGACAAACACACGAACATCACAAGACATTGTTAGCTACTCACCGCTAGCGGTCGTCACTCCGCGCCCCCCCCCCCCCCCTCTCTCCCTCTTCGTCTATCGTTTTTAATAACAAAAATGGTTTTGAGAATATTAATGCAGTTAGCAAAGTGGCCGGGCCGCGGTTTGTCAACTTATTTATGGCAGTGCTGCTTACGGAGGGAGACAGTGGGAGGAGGAGGACGGCCGCTCGCCGCCCCGACTCCGGCCCGCCCCGCCCACTGAAACAAGCGCACGGAGCGAGCCACCCACCGCTGGGGTCCCGAGCAGGCCGGCCGGTGGTCGACACCCCAGGACAAACTGGACCGACTGGACCAGCCCGGATCAGCGATGACAACACATGAAACCACACCTAGTGCTTTACATTGCAGTCACATATGGAGTACTGCACTCACAAGTCACTTAACCTGTTTTTTTTTTTTTGGGGGGGGGGGTTTGTTTTTCAGCCTATGAGACACTCAACAAACCTTACCAAATACAAATTCACATTTCAATTTTGCCATTTTTAAGTATTGCACCATAAATACAAATTGTGCACATTGTGCCCGAAATTAAATCTGACGAAATCCTGATTTCTTCACTTCTTGATGTGACTCCAGAAACTTTGGGATGGCGGGTGAACACGTTTTTAAAATCGACAGCGCCATCTGGTGGATGAATAACGCGACCTGCTGAATGCGATATCGTTTGTAACACAGTGCACGAAATAATACAAATAAACGTTAAAATAAAATAATATTTTGTATTTTTTTTCTAATTGCATAGTATGTAAAACTATAATAATAATAATTATTATTATTATTAAATATGCGTGTATACGGTGCATATATATATCACTCAAATAGAATTACATCAATAATTATGTATTATTGTATCTTAGTATTATTGGTATTATTATTATTGTTGTTGTTGTTTTAATAACGTGTGGTAATATTAATCAATAACAATAAGAAATAAAATAATTACTGTATTCATCTTTGACAGAAAGCATAGTAAATCATGACAGATGGCTTATTGTTATGTAATGAATGTAATTGTTGAGCTGACTGTAAATAGCATGCAGCTACAGTGGATAGAAAAAGTCTACACACCCCTGTTCAAATGCCAGGTTTTTTAAAACCTTTTCCATCATTAATGTGACCATGTGTTGGTGTTTGAGAAGGTTGTTTAATTGGAGAGTTTTTTATTGAGTTTGGAAGTTTTTGTGTGAGTGAGGTGTTCTGGTGAAAGTGACAGTTTTGTGTGAGTGAGGGTTTTTTAGGTGTGTGTGTGTGTGTGTGACAGGTTTGTTTGTTGTGAGTGAAATTTTTTGGTAAATGTGAGAATTTTTTGGGAGTGAGTGATTTAATGTAAGACTTTTTTGGGTATACCTGAGAGGCTTTTTCAGTGTGAAAGTTTTTTTGCTGTGAGTGAGATCCTTTTTGGGGAAAGTGATGAGTTTTTGCGTGTGCCTGAGAGGGTTTTTGTGTGAGAGGTTTTTGTTAGTGAGAGCTATTTGGGGGCAACTCAGAGAGTTTTTTTGGTGCGCCTGAGATTTTTTTGGGGTGTGTTTTTGTTTAGTTTTTTTGCACGAGAGGCCTTAGTCGTACGTGCGTGTTTTGGGAGTGTCAGATTTGTTGTGTGAGAAAGAGTTTTCAGTTGTATGCAGTTTTTTGGTAGTGTGAGAGATTTGGTTGGTTTGTGTTAAAGTTTTTTTTTTTTTTTTTTTTTTTGGTGTGTCAGAAACTGGTGCATGTGAATTTTTGTTTGTGAGTGAGTTTTTGGGCTGTGTGACTTTTTTGGTGACTATGAGAGTTTTTTGTGTGAATGAGAGGTACTTTGTAGGCATGTGTGACAGGTTTTTGGTTTATGTGAGTTTTCTTTGGTGTGTGAGGTTTGTTTGGTGACTTTTTTGTATGTTTATTGTATAAGTGAGAGTTTTTTTCTGTGTGAGAATTTTTTTGGCTTGTTGTTGTAATTGAAGAGTTTTTCGTTGTGAGTGAGAGGCATTTTTGGTGTGAGTGAGTTTTTTGTGTGTAAGAGTGTGAGAGGTCTTTAGGTATGTGTGGGGTTTTTGGTTTACGTGAGTGTGTGTGTGTGTGTGTGTGTGCGCAAGGTTTGTTTGGTGACTGACAGTTTTTTGTATGAGTGAGTTTTTGCCTGGGTATTGTTATGGTGTGCGTGATTTTTTTTTACGAGTGGGTTACACTTTTAGTTTTGGTATGTGTGAGAGGTTTTTAGTGTATGTGATTTTTGATGTATTGTGAGTTTTTGGGGTGTATGTTGTTTTTTTGGAAGTGCGTGTACGTTCGAGGTTTATTGGGTAATGTGGGAGTTTTTGGTGTGTTGACAGTTTTTTTAAAGAACGTGAAAGTATATTTGGAGTTCGAGAGAGGCTATAATGATAAGCAGTAGCAAATGAAAGAACGGATGGATGGACCTTTGTCCATAAATCCGCGAATGCCTAAGACCTGGTAAGTTCTGCGATGAAACAAAGATGCAGTGATGAAGTGGGCGACTGCGTACACTCACTGTTGGGAGTTGCAGACTCTTTCGTCCGTCTTGGGGGATGCGTGCCGAGGACCTTTTGGGCCGGCGGCCCTGACTGCAGACACGGTGGTCCCGTTCCTAAAAAAATAAATAAATCTGAACTGCCTCCAGCCCAACACTCTCACATGTTCCCCCAGAAGACATATTGAAATGCGACGGCGGTGATTAACGTTGCCTCCGTGATCAGACGAGAGCAGTCGGCACTTTGGAGAGCGGATGTGCGCTCGCAGACATCGGAGGGGAGAGAGGACGCGAGGAGCGCTCACATCCGGGGAGGGATAATTCCACGCCTGTGATTTACGGTGCGGTGCGCATTGAGGTTCCTGGGTTTCTGGGAGGTTTTCACCAGCCCCGTCGGGATGCAGCCCTCCCAGCCGAACGCGAGAGTAGAGTGGCAGCTCGTACCAATTCCCAAGATTCATCTCAAATTGAAATCAAAAAAAGTCATTTGGGTTGGGTGTAACTGAATGCTGGAAGAAAAAAAAATCGATTTCAAATGACTTTTTAGGGGTGTGTGCGAGACCTTTCAGTGACTGTGTTACTTGAGAGTTTTTGGTTGAATGTGAGAGTTTTTATGTCGAGAGAGAGTTTCTGTGTGTTTGAGAGTTTATTTGGTGTGAATTAGTTTGTGTGTGTGTGTGTGTGTGTTTTGTTGTTGTTGAAGTTTTTGGGCTAAATGTGAGTGATTTTTTTGGGGGGGTATGAGTTTTTTCAGGGACTGATTTTTTGGGGTGGGGTTTTTTTGGATGAGTGATTTCTTGGGGAGTTAAAACATTTTTTGGGGTGAATGTGAGAGTTTTTTGATGCTAAGTGAGAGTCTGATGTATGTGTTTGAGGATTTTATTGGAGTGCTGTGAGTAAATTGTTTTTGCATTGGAGACTGACAGGTTTTATGGTGTAGGTCAAAGGTTTTGTGTTTTTTCCCCATGAGTGCAATTTTTTTTTGTCGCGTGAGACTTTTTCGGGTGTGTTTTATGTGTGAGAGTTTTTTTGCAGTGTGTGTTTTTTGATGAGTGTGAGTGAGTCATTTTGAGTGCATGCGAGGTTAGGTGATTCTGAATTTTTTTTTGGGGGGGGGGGGGGGGGTGAAGTCAGAGTTTTCACGTGTGAGTGAGAGGTTTTTGGGGTCAAAGAAAAAATAAGGAGAGACAAGCAAAGGACGCAGGTATGAAGACACCTTTATTCGTAGGACCATAGCGTGTCGGTTCCAACTCGAAAGCGTCGTTAATCTCATGTAATGTGAATCCGAATAAATATCAAGCCGCACAAAGCAATATGGAGATACACGCGCGGGTTGAAAGAAACACCCAAACAACTCCAGTTTAAAAAAGATGGCACATTTATTGCAACATAAATGTTATTTACATGTTTTTCTGTTGAAAAAAAAAAAAGACAGAAAATGTCAATTCTCATTGCCGCATTGTCGAGATGTGCATTGGCAACAGGTTTTGGAGTTGGACATAAATGTTCCTCAGTCAACCACCGGACGCTCGAGAATGGACATCAAGCTCGTACTGAAAGCGTTTTACGCGAGTACTGGACTGGACTGGACATATACATTTCCGGTAATAACCAAACAGGTTATGGTTAAGTAACCATGTACATTTTACTACCTAATATAGTAAAATAAAGTAAGAAACTTTTTACTCCAAACTTTTGCTTTCAAAAATCTAGAAAGAGTAATATTTAGAATTCAAGAAATATTCTTACAGTATTATTGTAGAAAAGACTAACTACAGTGAAAAATAAGCCAAATGCTTTTTTTGTGTGTTTTTTTTAACTGCTCTCCTTTTGATTTTGCTTTTTGTGTGTGTGCCTATATTACACAAGTCGTGAGCGACGGAGAACACACACCAAAACTGCTCAATGATAGATTCCAAATGTAAACGGTTACTTTGAGTCCAATGGAAGTTTTTTTTTGTACAGACGCCTCAGGAGACAAAATACAAATGAAATGGAATATAAAGCGAGGACCAAAGACTATCGAAAAATAAAACATGCACACCAAAACAGAAATAAAGCCATAACCAAAAGGAAATCATCTTATCTTTTGTTCATTGTTGTGCTACAATTCAACAAAATTACCTTATATATATATATATATATATATATAGTATTTAGCAAAGTGTGAAATATCAAGTCTGGCTTATTGTATAGGGTTTTGCAAGATATAACTAAAAGCTGGAAGAAATGACTTGACACAAATATATACCTGCGTTTCTTGTATCGAGACAAACAAAGACGTAATGTCATCCGTCCGGGAGAAGAAGCGGTCATCGTTATTATTATTATTTTTGATTTTTTTTGAAAGCAATCTGACGGATTGAAAACCAGACATTAAGTGTCAAACTACATCTACCATTCTGCATACATAGAATACTCGATGGCTAAATGCATATCCTTTCGTTAAGACACTACCAATATGCAGCGAATGCGAAGATTTGCTGTGCATTTATTGTAGTGTTATTTTTAAAAATGTCAAATGAAATGGGAGCTTTCAGTCAAACTTGAGTTTGTTCGCCTTCGACGGACACAAACTCATTGAAACTAAATGAACACAAACTTTTGGTTCCATGTTTGTTGGACGAATGAAGAAAAAAACAAATATAAATAGACTTTTAAAACAATGTTTTGTTGTTTTTTTTTTAAATAAAGGTTTAGTGTTTAAAAAAAAACATGGCGCACACATGTCTCTCAAATGGCCAATAACTTAATGGCTGTATTCATTCCCGACTCCCTCATCGCTTTACAGTGGCGCCTTGAAATACGACTCACCCGACTCTCGAGCAGTTGTCGGGACGATTTTTTTTTGCTTTGATTTGCCAGCAAAAAAAAAAATCGAGATCCGAGAATTGTATTATGGCAGTAATGCTAACACGTAATGGGTGAAGCAACACGTAGACAGACAATATAAAAATACTCACATATATATATATATTCTTTATCTTCTGCAAAGAACAACTAATGTTACTGCAGCTTATTAAGCAGGTAAGACTGTTTATTAAGCACAATATTATCGAGTGTTACGTGTGTGGGCGCAGAACGAATTAAATGTGTATCTCAAGGCTCCACTGCACAGGGATTGTTATATCGTTAGCCTAGTAGCATAGTTACCTAAGTCATACTTGATGGTTTTCGGAAAAAAAAAACAAGAAAAAACGATTTTTAGCAAATTGTTTTTATTATTGATTTGGCAACAGTAAATAAAAATGACCTGGGCAACTATGCTCATAGGCTAACGATATCGTGAACTATATAGCGCACTTTCATCAATCAAATCCAAATTGTTTTCAACACTAACTTCGGGGGCGCCAGAGTTACAATGTACCGGCTCGACGTCGGCTGGTGGAACTTAATAAATAATGAAGCAAATAAATAATCTATAGAATCTATAGATTTTTGTAAATTCATTGTTGATTTTACAAAATGAAAACAAACAAAACACTAGGTCCATTTATGTTCCTTTATGAAAGATATGACTTAAGAATTTGCCTCTTTCGCCGACAATCGAACAATACCGTGGAAACGGAAACTCGTTTTTGTGTGTCGTCGCAATGCTTTATGGGACGCACCGGTTGGGTTCGAAATGCATCTTTTGCGACACCAGCGACCATCGTTGTTCACTACTTTTCTCGACGCATCACGGGATCCATATCGGGAATTACATATGCTCGCAATACATTTGAAGAGCGCTGAGAAAATGGCAAGCTCACCGTATTGCGCACGCTATAGTGACAGGGAGTGATTTCCAACACATTTCACCTCCCAGGTTGGAGTGCTTTGTTGTTTAACTATGACACTGGCAAACTACGGGTTCAACTGAAAAGCCCCCCCCCCCCCAAAAAAAAATGGATACATTTTCCCTTTAGACACTAAACTTTGAGCTCATGGTCTTAATAAATAAAAAGAAAACAAGTTGCTGTTACAATGCATTCGTCAATTGAGTTTAGGCACGAGGCAACCTCCGCGTGGGATCGGAGGAGACTGCAAAGTCGGATTGTTCAGAAGCGTGGCGCTTCTCACAGATCTGCGTAACATGCGCTCAAGATTCTTCTCGCTTTTTGGGGGGAGACATTTGCAGACAGAGTGCCGAGCGGGCTCCTCGTCCGTCCCGGGACTGGATCGTGTTCGTCTTGGGTCTTAGTCTGTGATTTTGGCTTCTGCTGGTCTATGGTCCTCCACAAAGTGGTGCAAACGGAGCGGGAAGCCCCCCCCCCCCCCCTCCTTCGCAGGGAGGCAAGTGGCCATTCTCAGACGGGATGAAATGTTTGATCTGTCACACACAAGATAAACAGTATCGTCAGAGATGGCGCTAGGTCATCACACGATACGTGAAACACATTTATCGAGGATACGGACAGTGAACACCCCCCGCCGATTCAACGTTTTGACCGAAGGACACGTGCTAAGAGACACCAGCCGCAGTGAAGAATATGCTGGTGGCAGCATCATGTTGGGGCTTGTTTTTCCTCAGCGACAACTGGAACTTCAAGTCAATATGGATACGTGTATATGTACAGCCCAGACCAAAAACCCAATCCTGTGGGATGACAAGTGGATAGACGGAGAGAGAGAGAGAGAGAGATGAAGATAGCGATACATTGAGAGAAAGATGGAATACATCAAGATACACGATGTAGAAAAAGAGCTAGCTTGACTAGATTGACAGACAGACAGACAGACAGACAGACGGGCCGAATGAACTTTTTGGCTCACCGGCCAAGTTGAACAAATATGAAATCCTTTTCCATAGGGGTTGACCGATACATTGAAAGACCGTTATCGTCGCGATAACGGCACGTGGAACGTGTATCATTTGAAAGATACGGGTGTTACTGTTGGATGCAAACGGAGAAAATTAAACAACAGCAATAAGAAAAAAAAAAGGTTTTATTGAACAGCCGTAAAGTCTGGCCTCCCGTCGACTGACAAAGCACAACATTAGCGCCTCTGTGGGATTCCTTTTTCATCATTGAAGACTTTTCAAGGATTTTCAAGGACATCAGGCTGACGATGTTTCATTTCATTCGGTTTTGCAGAGTTTGGAGTTTGCTTAATACAACTGCTGTGCTGATTGTTGGATTATGAAATATTCGGAACATTTGTAGCTTGTAATATGGAGCCTGTTTAATGTGTCTGTTGTAGGACAGCGCCATCTGGCCCCAAAAAAAAAAGAAAAGATCATTATTCATTTTTTCCGTATTGTCTCATCTCGATGATGAACATTGTTTTAAAACTTTCTAAAATAGCATCTATGCTCAAAACTTAAGCGGCTAGAGAGTTTCATTAACGGCTTTCGTTAACAACACTCCTCAAAGTCCAAAATGAAAACAATAACCCCGACGTGATATTAGCATACTTACTAAGCGAATCAAAATCATTAGTAGTTTGGGAGGTACAAGACAAAAATAAAATGTCAACATCGAGGCAGCGAAGACGTCTCACACTTATTTTAGTCTTCAAGCCAACGTAAGAGCTGATGACAGACAACAAGAATAAAATATGAATGATTTAAGTAGAAACAGTCGCATGGCAAGCCTGACGTTGTGCTAAAACTTCCCCAAAGGTCAAACTAGCAACACAACGTTCACATGAACATTGTCTCACAGCATCACAAACACAAACCCTGCGGTCACTTATCGGTCACTACGTTAAGGAATCAACGTTTTACAGAGCATCTGGTTCCATTCATTACTCTTTTTTTTTTTTTTTGCCGTCTAGTTTGACTTGCGTTTTTCACCGGTGTCGTGTGAAGTTACCTTTGGTGCCAAAATGCTGAGTTCCGGTGCGTACCCTTCAAAATAAAAGCGCTACATGCGCAAAACAGGATGTTCGATTCAAACTTGCACATATAAACCATTTGACGGGAAAACAAACGGTGGCAAATAACTATTTTACCACTGCCATGTTGAACTTTTAGCGCAAACATTAATTCATGACTATTAAGTCAATTGGGTTCGTTCCACACACATTTCATTTGAGTTAATAGGTTTGCTATCGATACTGGTTAAACAGAAGCCCCGATTCAAATGTTCATTTTAGTCTATGCTGCGGGCTGCTAAGAAAATGGATGTTCAGAATTTGGACACCCTTTACTTAGGCCATGCAAACATTTTTGACCCAGCCCCCCCTGAAAGAATCGGAATCGAGAATCGTTTAGAACCGGAATCGAAATGAGGGAGCGGAATCGGGACCGGAAATCACTCCAATCCCCGATTCCCGACCCTGACCGGCGTTGTGTACTCGCGGACCTCTGCTTACACTCACTCACCACATGGCGAGTGGCGCTCGGAGATTCACTCGCGAAACACATCATTTCGTCATGTTCATTTTGGACCCTGGAGGCAAATCGATAGCAATAAAGAGAAACACAGGTAAAGACATTGATAACTTGTAGCGATAAAGGTACAGAAGTAGATAGAGCTAGCGATAGCGATATAGGGGTAGTTAGCTAGGTACAGCTGGAGAGCGATACCGATACATAGCGTAGATATACAGCGGGTCAAAAGACAAGGTAGAACGATAGCTAGCGCAATCGATAGAATGAGAACAACCGCACGACCACCGCAACAACTTTGAAATAGGAGGGCGGCGGCTTGCTTCCTGGTGCACTTCACAAATTCCATGGCATCGTGAGGAAGGAACATTCTGCGGGAATACTGACGCAACGTCTCAAGAGGTTAAAGCTCGGCTGCAAATGGCTCTTCCGACTGGACGACGGCCTGCTGCCAAACTGGTTAGCAAGTGGCGTGAGGATAACAAAGTCAATGCTTTGCAGTGGCCATCGCAAAAGCCCTGATCTCAATTCTATTGGAAATGTATGGGCAGACATGGGCTATGGGTATATAAATAGATATACATATATTGTGAACATACCAGACAGACAGACAGACAGACAGATGGCTGCTTGTGATTGCCTGGAGAAAAATGTTGTTCTCATCAGCAAAAACCTTGTATCGCAACAAGGGTGTGTTCACTTTCTCTAGCCGTACCTTCGGATCAGAAAGGTGAAATCATTCACTGCGTGGCATTTGGAGAGATGTTCAATCGGATGCTCAATCAAAAGGAAATGAATTGGCACGCACTTCAATCTTTGATTTATTTGGTGATTTATCAAACCCAACGTTTGGGTTTTGGACTGTCGGTGCCAAAAGATAGTCCGATGAGAGGAGGATGTTTAAAAAGACGGTTAAGTGTACCTGCTGTCCGGGCCTCAAAGGTGGCCCGTGGGCTCGGATGTGTCAGTCGAGCCCGGGCGGACCCCCGTGTGACCTTGTTGGCCGTCACCGGAAGCGCCGGATACTTTTTCTTCCTCCCTCCTCTTGAGGCAGGCCGCTTTGGGGTTGAGATTCCGCTCTGTGGGGCCAGACAGGCAAAAAGAGGGTGAAGATTGTCCTCCTTTCTCAAGTCGAGAGTCTAGGGTTCTCAAACTTTTGGGGACCTATTATTTTCTTGATAAAGTTACATTTTAGGATGTATTATGTTCTTTCTTTGAATCGCTTTGAGTGACAAAACATTGACCGTTTATTCTTGTCAGTGTCACTTTTTTTTCTTCTTCTTTTTCAATACGATGTTTGCCACTAAATTGCTAAATAGACAATAATATATTGACAGTTGTATTTACAGAATGACACCTGACAAGAACTGTCTTTTAACTTTTTTTTTAACTTTAACTTTTTCAAAATGTCCAAAAATTCGTAGACATGGCGGTTGTGCATATGTGTTTAAATGTAGGTACGTTTACACGTAGGCGATCGTGTAGCTGAGTCAATACAAGTGCTCGCAGTATGTACAGTATGTCGACTGATGTACAAAGTATTCATTTGTATTATAACGTGTCAAAAAAAAAAAAAAAATTTGTGTTGTACAAATGCGACTCCAAAAAATCTTTTGAAAAAAAAAACCGCAGCACTCTTTTATGCAAACAAACAAATAACATAGCTGTTATTAGAAATGTGAACTATATATTGATGTACTTTTTATGATATTAAAGGTCCATAAAGATTGGGACATGGATACAATTCCCCATCTTTTTAGCTCTAAACAACACCGCGATGGATTTGAAATGAATCAAACAAGATGTCAGCTTTAATTTGAGGCTATTTCCATCCAAATCGGCTAAACGGTGTCGGTGCATATATGTGCTAACTGGCGTGAACACTGTCGACTCTTTGCTAAATCTGAAAGAAACCCCCCCCCAAAAAGTTGCGCACCTTATGAATTGAACAGGACACATGCGGACTGAACTGAAAGCGTCCAACCGTTTGGTTTTCATCAGTATGTTGATTTTATTGGCATGCCGCTCCCCTTACGTAGCTCTATGCGCACAAAAAAACAAAAAAGAAAAAGAAATGACACCACAAAATAATTGATTGCAAATTATTTTGTCGACCCCAAGTTACGCACAATTAGCGTATTTTTGGGAGAAATCTTCCAAAATGAGCAGAATTCCCTGGACTCAAAACACAGAATGTGGTGTTGTTTGGAGACATTGCGGTACTTGTATAGCGCCAGTATAGCGCGCAATCCTACAAATGATACAACAACATGATTTATTGACATTTTTGACCCCGGTTTGAGAGCCGCAAGTCTCGGCGACTCAAGTGAGGTGACATCAAATGGGAGTGGAGAATCCGGCTGACAGACAGACAGACAGACAGATGGAATAACTGGAAGATACTTTATGAGAGAGTCATGTCACGTGAACCCAGGGAATGAAGGGGGAAAAGGTGGTGGGCACAGACCTCTGACTTGTTGCTCCAAACTGAGGATGACTGCCACCGCCTGATGGAGGATGAGCAGTTTGGTCTGAGGCTTCTCGCTCTTCAGGTGCAGCTGGCACATGCGACCCAGCTCCTTGAAGGCCTCGTTGATGTCCCGCACCCGCAAGCGTTCCCGGGCGTTGTTGGCCATCCTCCGCTCTCGCTCCCGTTCCGCCTTTTGCTCGGGATTCAGGTCTTCGTCCTCTGTGAGACTGCGGGGTGCACGCAAAAACACTTTAAAGGGGCGCTCGACTTGATTAGAATGAGTCAGTAAAAGTCCAACTATTTCCTCAAATATACCAATGCTCGCTATATGGACACAAGTATTGCTGCATTGGTACACTGGCTATTACAGTACAACTACAAAAGGAAGCAAAATATCAAGTTGAAGCACTTTATCTTACCAAGTGTATCGGTACGATAAAGAGGAAAGATTCACGGAGGAATAGAAGGTTGATTCATATACTTTGCCAATATATTAGCAGACAAAGAGAGAGGAGACTTTTTCATATGAAGTCACTTATTGGCGTCCGTGCATTACACCGTATTCAAATTCATATTTGTATCGCATAAAAAGTACAATAGTGCAATAACAATAGTTATTCTAACTTTCAATTATCATTATTATTACTTATTATATTGTCCAAAGATAATGATATGAACAGAAATATTACCTTAGTTTTGTCAATAACTCTTGATGATCAAATGGATTCTCATCAGTATGATGATTGGTTCCCTCATAAAATAGAATTGATAAATACATTTTGGGTCCAAAAGAACGGTCTACTCATTGTTTGAATATATATATATATATATATATATCTCAAAGGCTACTAAAACATCGGAACTTTATTTGGGGTTACCCGATGAGCTTGAATGCGATTGATTCATTCCCAGTTAACAGCAGGATACGCACACTTGCGCAAGCACAATATCTTCGTTGTTGATTTTCAAGTTGGACAGGTTAGCGGTCACACTAAGCATTTATCTTGGTCACTCTTTTCTTTCCCAAAAACCTGGCATTCGAACAGGGGTGTGTTAACGTTTTAAGATTTGTGTGTGTGCGTGCCCTGCGATTGGCTGGCGACCAGTCCAGGGTGTGCCCTGCCTGTCCCCTGAAGTAGTTTCGATAAGCTTGACCTCACTCACAAGCCTAATGAGGATAAGCTGTACAGGAAGAATCTAGTCGCTATTTGAATTCACCCCCAAAAATCGGAAAATAAAACTTCTTATTCTGACATAAGAAGTCATCCGGCCACGTCCTTGTTTACTTCCGGCACGGCCGATTTACTGCGCGTGCGCAGTTGTCCCATTCCTGCCGTTCGCCCTAACGCATAATACGGAACGTATCATGGAGCCGTCTCGAGCTGCGACAAAAATCTCCGCGGAACGAACCGTCACTTGAAAAAAATTACCCGACGATTAATTCGACGATTGACGAGAGCTACTGCTAACGAGCAGCTGAGACCTACAAAACATATCATTAAAAAATGAAACATTGTTGCCCGGAGACTGCGTTCTTACCTTGTGCGTGTGCCAGCGCGAGGTGTTTTCAGGCCGTCACTCTCATCATCCGACTTGTCATCAGCAGAGAGGGAATCATTCGTGTCATCTTTGTCCTGTTTCTCCACCTTCAGCGCCAAAGCAGTAGCCACCTGACCAGCCAAGCCTGGGGGGGGGGGGGGGGGGGGGCGTGTGGTGAGAAAAAGGTCAGGTAAGGTCAGCCGCCGATCAGCCATAAAATGTGCAGGGAGCATCAGACCTCTGAATGCTTCCACTTGATGGTTGAGTTCTGCGCCGGACGTGGAGCCGCTGCTCGGCAGGCCTCCGTGGCTGTTCGGATTAGCGGCGTCATCGGCATGGGAAGAACCCTGCAACAAAAACAGGAGGCGCATCGTCATGACGGGAAGTTGAAAAGAATATCCACAAAAGGCCAAACATCAAAAAAGATGAACCTTGAAAAGAAATGCTTCTGGAATTTAGAGTGGGAAATGCCTGCAGAATAGGAGAAATGTATAAAATTGGAGGTGAGGAGAGGTCGGGGGGTCGTGTCCGGGCTCTGTATATGTTCGCCGCCTACAACACACGCAGCCGCCGACGCCCGCGTCACTGGGCAAAGCAGACCCTGTCAGTACAGTAGCACAAGAGGCTGGCAACACCTCGCATCAACGTGTTATCGGGTTTAATAACGCAAAAGCAATTCTTATCCAATGATTCGACTGATCTACGGGCGAATTGGTAGAACGCATAGGGGGAAAAAAACTCGATGGCTGCAAATACATTCGAATGTGACCTTTCTGCACACAAATCTGCGCTGACAGTTGAACAAACTATAAATTCGATGTACCCACATGGGACGTCATTATCTTACAATGTCGTTCATCATTCCAAACAATATGAGACGGTTTACTCATGACTGTCTTTAACCACAGCCAAGACTCTTTCTGGCGTCTATTTTGAGATTTCTTTGGATGTTCAAAAGACGTCAAACTAAACTGACTCCCTGGTTGCGACATGTCACTGTTATTGCGTACGCATTCCGAAGTGAAAAAGGGTCAACACCCAGCATATAGTGCCGCAGTCTCCATTCTTTCAGATGTTCGCCACATGTTTTCAAAGTTCTTTCACTTCTCTTTCTTCTTCCGAGGTAATGCAGGGAAAAATGGATGTCCCTGCTAAATGTTTATTTATGTAATCCCCCTGTCACCGTTGGCCTCTGTTAACCCCTTTACCCCCCGAAAGCCTCCCCTTCTTCGGTGCTACACTAATCGTTGCTGTGCTCTCAACAGGTGCCCGAACAAGTCTTTGTGCGCGGGAGGGGAGGGAGGGAGGGAGGAGAGGGAGGGGAGGGAGGGAGGGAGGGAGGGGAGGGAGGGGAACGCTGGGTTTCTGGCCAGAAAAGAAAGCTGCCGTTTTCATGGCTGGGCCTGATTATCATACAGCTGACGAGGCACGGGGTGCGGACACACGTTTCAACCGTTCGGATTTCCTTGCTTGTTAAAAAGAAGCAATGAAAAGGCGGTTGGGGGGGGGGGGGGTCTGTCATCCAGACTAAAAGCCCGTGGTTGTGTCAAGGTCGGTGAGCCCGTTTGATGGGAGCTCTTCCCGCACAGGAAGCACTGCGCGAGTGCAAACACGGCATGTCCTATCTATCTGGGAGGCACGGGCGCTCAACGTCACTGCATAAGAACAATCACAGCAAAATCAATTGACGACCGAAACATTTCATATTGTGCAAAAAAAAACAAAAAAAACTTGAAAGGTTCCAAATGATTCATTCATCCGCTCTCAACACAGGAGCAGGTTTCCCATGCTTTTGATCTCGGTAGAAATTGGAGATCGTGTATGTCTGGACTGTACGTGTGTGTGTGTGTAAGTATTTGTACTTTTACTCGCTCTGAAGAACAAACGGTTATCGTTGTATCCCGAGTAGAAATGAGCAAAAAAAGTTGTGTTTGGCCAAAGTGGTCGGATAGCAGTCATTTCGAAAGAGAAAGATTATTTGTCCTTGTGCAAATTCTTACAGTATTTTTCCACTTTCTTGATTAATTTGCAGGCAAACGATACCCATGAACAAAAATACAAATTCATTTTTATTTCAAAATTAGCCAAGTTCCAATTCCTTTTGGATCACTTCACTTTATGTAAAGGAAGGTGTGGTAACAGAGAAAAGAATGATGATCAGTGGCATAAAACAATCATGAGCATTCTATATTTGGGGAGGAATCCATTTTGCCAGGAGAGCTTTTCATAAAGCTGAATATTTGTACACTGTCTCACTTTCATTTCTACTGTAGCGATTGTACAAATGTTGATATCAATTGATATCAGAATCAGAATCCTTTTTATTTTGCCAAGTATGTCCAAAAAACACGCAAGGAATTTGCCTCCGGTAAGACGATTTCAAATGTCTCTTCTCTTCCACCGTAGAGTACGAATGCGGCGAAACGCCAGCAAAATAGGTTTGTATAACTTGGTGTACTTTCTTCAGATGGTGATGAATTCTTTCTGAGCGGGTGGCAGTAGTAAGAGGCAAAAAAAAAAGCATTTCAAACATCTTCATTAACGGGAGAGGAAAATGAACATCTTAATCAGGCCTTCGTACCATTGCTGCCGTCCGACTGGGAGCCGACGCCGAGGCGGGGAAACTTGCTCCGATGGCTGCGAGTTGGCCATTTTGGGCCTGTCCCAGCAGACTGTGGATGTCGCTGGGTAGACTGGCGGTGGAGCCCACTGCGTGGTTCCTCAAAACAAGGATGGCGTCGTCCAGTCGGTCGAGACGATCCTCCATTCGAGACTGAGGGGAGCGGAGGGATCGGAGAGGAGAAGAAGAAGGACACAGCGGCTTAGTATAAGCATATTAGGGCCGGAAATTGAAAACACTGATCGGATGGCGTGGACTTGAAAAGTGAAGATAAAGACAATTCTTATGCATGATCACAAGAGCTCCAAACAGCAACAAATACACACTTGTTTGTGTGAAAGCGAACAACAATCACAGGGAGTGGATTCAGAGCGGCGCTGAAGCAGATTCTGCCATGCTAATCGGACAACGTAACAATGGCGACAAAACGAAAACCAAAAAAAAAGGACAATTGAATGTCGAGGTCATGAAGCAAGTATGGAACATGGAATAGCCAACATCGATCGGAAGTACCTCGCAGACATCCTTTAAGAAAGACATGGCATCCTGAAGATGCTCATGTAACTGTTGATGAACTCTGTTTTTCTGCCAAAGTCCCAAAAAATAAGAATAGGATTAACAAAGAGCGTAAATACACTGGGGGGGAGAGAGAGAGAGAGAGAGAGAGATCTTAAGAAGCAACAACAGGATTTGCAGACAGGAATACATCTGCTGACCAATCGGTTTGTGAAGATGAAAGTGTTTTGTTGTTGTGTGCTTTTCGAATACTTCCCATGACATTGGCGGTTACCTCATTCATTTTCAGCTCCACAGTCGATTCCCAACTCCATCCCGGAGCGACGCGACCCAAAGCCATCTGTGGCGCGGCGCACAGGGTTGGGCAACTCCGCTCAATGAGTTTTGAGTACGATTCAAAGTTGGAATTGCCGGTGAACGCTGTTGCAACATCACTCAGACACTCGGTCACAAATGAATGCACATCCGCTTTTGCACAAAAGTCTCTCCATTTTGTGTACCGCAGTCTATACCGGCTGCCTTTGAGCGGACGACACCCTGAACCGGTCGCCAGTCAGTCGCAGGACTTATGCATGGCCGCGGACGATCGAATGATTGCGCTCACGGTCACGTCGTCACTGAGTGATTTTTTTTTTTTTTAGCGATTTCTACTTCAATTGCGTTCGGGTGCGGCGGGCCTAATTTGTACTCCAGTAACCAAAGTGATACATACACCCGTATTTGCTTGCTGTTGGACTACAATAAAAGATTACGGCCTTTTGGATCCGATGCTTTACATATATAGTTCTAAGTCATGTGGAGCAAGTGGAAACTTGCTCGCTCACAGTGTAGTCCTATCATTGTGCCATGTGACCAAGAGGTCAATCCATTCGCCATTCGTCATTTGACCCGTAATATAATCCTCAAGCGGCACGTTGAGACAGTTGCTCAGCCCCGATTGGAGAAGTCGCGGATGGGGCTTTCCAAACTCCGGAGTCAATTATAACTCAGCGACTTGGAACATTTGACCCGTACTTTTATTTTGAATCGATTGAGAAAAAAAAAGGTCGACAGCATGGCGGCAAAGGAATCCTGGAGAAGCAGCTCTGCATGCGGCTGCTCGCAGCTCCTTGAATTAAACCACCCGCCGCCAACTGTCCACCCTCGACGAGGAGACAGATGGCAAGTCCTAAGGGACAGGTATTGTTCAGTTATCCTTGACCTTCCACTTTATCCTTTGCAAACATTTGCAGGAAATCTCATTGTCACGATAACTCAACCAAAGTGAGCGACCGTAAATGGAAAAGAAAAGAAAAGAAAAAAAAAAAAAAAGCTTACCAGTGAGTGAAGTGAGTTCTCATAATTTGGAGACGAAGGGGTCTGTCCGCTAGGACGAGGCCACTGGTTGGTACCTAACAAAGAGACAGAGGTGCACTGTAGGTCAATCCCCCCTTTATACAGCCGCTCCGTTTTTGGGGGGGGAAATCAACATAGCTGACGGCCGACACAACGGCTAATAACTGTCAGAACACGCCGACGTGCCGATGTCCTGGTGTCAGGAGATATTTCTGTCATTCAGGACAAGATTACGTCTCCTTCCTGATGGCTGAGCAGTATCCCGACGCTCCCACTTCCATCTCCGGCTTGCGAGGCAGGAGACGAACAAATCGGATTTGTGACACCATTCCTTCCCGCCTCTTGAAACAAACCGGAGGGTTCGAACATGAACATTTGTAAATGTCAATTTTCCATCTGACGACTGGCGACGTGTCCATCGATAAAGTTCATACACAACATTGCTGTTGGGCGCAATTTTTCGCATCAGACAAACGCCATCTCGCCAAATGCAGCGTCGCTCAGGTCGGCATGATAGCTGATATTGCTATCATTTCCCATTGCGCGCATCAACACAACGCCACCCCGTAATCGTGTTCAGCAATTTAACACACAAATCTCGAATTCCTGACGCTTTCGTTCATTCAAATGGTAGCGCATGGCGCCGGCGACAGCCAACCCGCGCGGCCAGACAAAGAGCCTCCACAAAAGCGGACGTCTGTGGTTGCATCATCTTCCCAAACTTGCTGCAACAAATGAAAAGATGAGCTGACGGAGCAGCGTCAGAGGCACAAACTCATTCGTGGCTGCCATGCTTCCTTACGCACCGTATACATTTTTGTTTGCTTTGCATCAAAAAATCTCTATTTGAACTCCTTATTTTTGAAAAACAGCCACACTTTCAATCTCGAGGCGACGTAACGCCGCACGGCTCCCACATTGCAACAAAAAGGTTGTTTGAAACACATGAAGTTGCGTAATAATGCGTAAAAATAACAGACAGAGCAATAGGACCGATTTGTGAAAAAATAGGAAATTGCGCGTTTTCCAACCAACAGCGACAATAAGCTTGTGTTGCTTTCTTTACTCATTTTAGTATGAGGTACTTTCAATTGAATATGATCTATATCGTGTCAATTCAATATTGGATTGACACGATATTTATTTAATTGCGGCACAAAACGACACTCCAGGTATATTAGAATTACATTTGGCCAGCAAATGTTCCCAAAGCTTTTTGTGCATATCCCCTTTTTCCTGTGGCACAATGAGCCAAGACAATATACAATCCTAACAATAACATACTTTGACAACTCCTCCAGGTTATTTTGAAGAAATATGGCCTTACAGCCCTTTCCAGTTGTGTGGTGTCCGATGGAATATTGCCAAAGCGAGTCCTTCATTTCTAAGATGGTAAGTATGACGTTACAGCACATTTCAGAAAGGCCCTTTTTTATTTCTTTTTGGGAAATTGATCATGGAGGAAGTGAAGTATGGATTTCGCTTCTAAAGAGACCGATGCCTTGTTTCTGCTTACACAACAATGGGTCACAAAAACAGCCAGAAAATTCTGAAATGAAGATTTGGTATGAGCCGTGCCCCCCCCCAAAAAAAGAAAGGATCCTTTCAAAAAGCTTCAAACTTGTTTTCCTTCAATTGTTCCAGTGAAAGTCACAGTTCACATGTAGCCCTCTGTCATCAATTGGCATAAAAGACCCCAGAAGAAAGGATGAAAAGAACTTGTTTCGCTCCATCTTGTTGCCAGATGAGCGAGACATGAACTTCACATGCCTCCACCGGCTGACAGCTAGAAACTAAAAGAAAAAGCGAGACAAACTGCAGGAACATCTCATGATTAATGCCCACTATCTCGGTGCCACACTAATGACGAATGGGTTTCGCACTCAATGTGAAATTGTGTCTAGATTTGCGCGAAATCGTTCTCTTACTAACCTGACAAAATGCGAAAAAACAGTGAAATCTTCATTTGACCGTCTTTGCTCGTATTTAATGCTACTGGTATTCTTTTTGGAACCAGGTCAAAAAGGTGAGTCTTTCACCCGTTGGCGGCGACTTTCGACAGCTCTGCGTGTGTGGGAACAGCTGTCCGCAAAGGGCAGGGCAACAGCTGAGGATGGGGGGGGGGGGGGGGGGGGGGGGGGGGGGGGGGGGGGGGGGGGGGGGGGGGGGGGGGGGGGGGGGGGCATAGGTAGACACAGCTGTCGCCAGTCCGTTAGCGTACTTGACACAACTGTCCATTAAAATAAACACACTGGGCTTCCCGCTTGGTGTCTCCCATTCCCCCCCCCCCCCCCCCCCCCCCCTGCATGACTGCCTCTCGCCTCCTAATACGTCTGAAGGCTCCACCTGAGTTTTTTCAATGTTTGCATGTCGTACATCCCTGCGGGCTCCAGTCGTCGACAATTTCAAAATGATTTCAACGAGCCGATTCCAAAACAGCGCTGTGACGTTAAACTAGACCCACGAGCAACTTTTTCAAAAGCTCTACAATGTTCCGCTTAGACCCCCCCCCCCCCCCCCCCCCGACAAAAATACAAATAAACAAATAAATAAAAAATGAAAAGCTTTTCATCGATGTAATTCAAAACCACTTCAAACAAATCTTTTTAAATCCTTAAGCAGCTCAAAAGCCATGGCCTCGGTCCTTTTCATTTCCATTGTTGTTCCGGGGCTTGTCATTAACATTTCAATCACTTCCAAAACAAAAAATCAATGTTATACAAACAAACAGATGCGTGTCAGCAAGCCTTAGATTGAGGAACATGAAAGCTCTACGCAAAAGAAGCTCTGCGGGTTGTGCGGCTGGAAAGGATAGCGGACAGTCGGGTACTGATTGAAGATGCGTAGAAGCTGTCGTCAACCTCGCGCAAGTCGTCCCGGCAAGGAGCGCCGATTGAGAGCGGCCGGCTCGGAAATCTGCCGGATACCCTCTGCTCTCTTTGTTGTACGCGTTCACAAGAAACATTTGATCCAAACTGGCTACGACAAGTGCAGTGACTCAGACCGAGCAGCTACGTTCTTCGGCCCGCGCGCCGCAGATGAGCTCACGCCGCGAGAATCGGGTTTTACCTGGTCTTCCGGACGGAGCGCCGGCAGCCGTGACGACGGTCCCTGATGAGCCGGCGCCTGCTGCGGCCGTGAGAGGCGAGGGGGAACCCGCGGGCGTGGACGGGTTGGAGGGAAAACTACTGCTCGTGCGGTCGGGCGAGTAAATCTGCGAGAGCGGAAAGAATGAGGCGTCGACACATTGAATTGCACGTTGCTCCGTACGTCTTCCAGCAAAAGAGAATCGTCATCAATCCATCCGGATTTGACAAGCTAAGGTGTTATAATGATGGCAACATCTCGAAACCATCATCCCTTTCACTTGTCTATAGACAAATAGACAATATTGACTCAACTCATGTTTCACTGTTCGACAACTGTTCTCTCCTTGTTATTGTGCGGAAGAACAGAAGCTTCACGTTTCGTCTCACCTTAATGTGCAAGCTTTCAGGCAATAGAACAAAGTCTACATGACTTCATGTATTTGGTCGGATTCTATTGACGATAAAAGACAATTTGCAGGAACATTACGGAATCTCAGGCTGCGATTTCTGTTCCAGTTTTACAAGGAAAAGAGATTGTGTACTGGATGAAAGCACAATCACTTCCCTGATTTTCCCCTTTTAATCAGAGGATATTGCGCTGAAATGAGAAGAGGCCGCTTGGATGGGATCCTCACTAATTAGCAGGAAAAAGCAGCATCAAAATTGAGTGGGCAGGAAACCGTTTGACTTCTCCGGAGATGATAGAATGCCCTTGTTCATAATCTCTTTCGTCAATCTTGATCTTTGGGCCTTCCTTTTTCAATCAACTTGGAGTAACAGGCTGAGCATGTAGGAGGGAAGGGGCGGAAGGGACGGACGGACGGACGGACGCAATGGCGATGGAAGCTTTTCGACACCGAGAGCTGCGTTCTTCTCTTTCCTCAACACGCTCGGACACGCAATTCGGTCGAAAACTAGCGTGGATTAATAATGCGGCCGTCGCTGCGTCAGACACAAACAAGACAACACGGATCCCCGAAATATGCATCAGTTTCACAAAAGCGAGTTGTTTATGACCAAACAATATATGGCCATTCAAAGTGAAAAGTGGTTCATTTTACTGGAACAAATGAAGCCCCGCCCCGTCATCAGTCACACTCCCGCAGGCGGCGAGGGGCCAATAAGCACGGCCAATTGAAAAGGGCGGCGGACAAAAACTACACAAAGGGAAGCCCGCGGAGTTGAGCGAACTCCCCGGTGCCCCGGCTCCGTGCACCCGCCCCCACGCTGTCCGTGTCCAACCGTGTCCATTTCACTCCAGCTTTTGTCATGCTAACATAATTGAGTCTACAAACATAAAAGACTTCAATTTGTTCTTACCGCCTCCAAACTCACATTTTCCATTGACACTAATTCAGAAAAAAAAAAAAAAAAAAATGGATTGAAATACAAATACAACTGTACATACAAAAAAATGTTGAGAAAAAAAAAATGAAGAGATTTTGCTGGATGTTATGAATTTGGGACAAGGGCTCAATCTAGCATCGGGGGGAGAGCAGAGATTCAAACATCGCATCTGAGGAGCAATTTTATCCAAATCTGCCACTCCCCCCGGTGATTAACACAACTACTACTAACTACTGTTCTCAATCTTGAACTCAAACAATGTGTAAGACAGAGACGGGTTAACGGCAATTACACTTGATTGACACAAATCCAAAAGGATAATAATACCACAATCGATTTACATCAAGGGAAAGATCGCACATCCACAGAAATCCAGCGTCATCCTATCCGATGAGCTAGCACGTCAAACAAAAGCGTCGGGGTAAATGTGCGACGGTCGCGTGGTTACAGCTCACCGAGGCTAAAGCCTTGCCAAGTGCGTCTCCGGTCTGTGAGCTTCCAGTGGCGTTCCCCCGATTTGCAGCAGCTTCAAAAGTGCAGCGTAGGAGTGAGTTAGAATTTGAAACGGAACATTCGAGCAAGCATTCGGAGCAGCATGCGCGAACTTACCCAGCGCCCCGTCCGCATTGTTGACCGACGGGGTGTGTGTTGCAGACACAAATGGTGAAGTGCTTGTGCTGCTTCTGTGGAAGCTGGACATGGGAGGAAGACTGGCATTGATGTCCGGGGAAGCAGAGTGCGCCGGGTAGTTCTGCAAATCACAATACGCAACTTTGAAACCGTTGTGTCTTCGGAGACAAGTGAAAGAGAGGGTGGGCGAGGCTCTGCAGACAAGAAGAACACTGACACAGAGCTTAAGTAATGTCGTCGCTGATAATGTCCAGACGACATATTTCAACACAACACACACACTCATTCTCATATCGTGGCGGCTGTGTTAAGAAATGCGGGCTTGGAATATGATCTCCAATATCCAAGCCCGCATCTGGAACCGAGACATAGCATCCATGTGATAGCGAAATACAATTCAACCCTTGAAGGGATCACAGCATTTTGGTAGTGCCGGTATAACCGACCACCATAATAGATGATACTGTACAAAATTGGCACCAGTGGATTGGCTTACCAGACGGTCATGCGAGTGCAGGCTGCTGTAGTTTCCCGACTGTGGCATGTGAGATGGAGATCCTGGAAGTATTCCTCCATAGCTGGCCTGACTAATCCCATTGGTTGAGTTCCAAGGGTCAGATGAACTGTGGGTACCGTCTAATGAAACAAATATATGGATGTGTTTACAGAGTGCATTTGAGTCTCAAAACAAAGGCCGTAAACCCTCAACATGGGATCATCCGCCGAGCAGGGTTTTATTTTTCACTCCTGGGGACGAAACACGACACAGCTGAGATAACAGTAAAGTAAAGCGACCAATTCATCTTTAATGTGTATAAACGGTCCTGATGATGAATGACGCACGACATGACCAAAGGGATGAGCTCAACGGCAAATGAAACTTGACTTACCAAAGAAAGTGCTCGCAAACATATTGCTGGTGGGCTTGGGAGAAGAGTAGGAGGGAGAATCTCTGTTGAAGTCCTCTGAGTTTGGAGATGGCGCGTACACCTGCGAACACAACAGAAAAGTCAATTCGTAATAAAGCGACTTGTCTGATAACGTCGTGCATTGTGGGATCAGTCCAAATGAGCGTTACGCCAACTCGGGTGAAAACTCCGTCTGGACAAATCAAGGTCAACTGACGAGCTGGCTTGGGAACCAGACGATGATGGATTCAAGACCCAATGCGCACTTTCCAGACCAAAGTACAGTAGTTGCCATATTACTTCCATTGAGTAAGGTGCTCGGAACCAACGGACTCACTCTTTATTAAACTAAACTATCACTCAACCCATAACGTGCGTGCTGTTTATGTCATGTTCTCAAGTCAAACTGGACTTTTAAGTGACCTGATGGAACTGATTTTTTTTGGGGTACCTCTGTTAATTTCTTGTATTTAGTTGCGAGCACGAGGTGATGACAGCGAACTTCACAACAAGCGGCAGATGCTGACAATCGCTTGCCGTTCCCAGTTGACATTTAAACATGAAACAAAGACAATCGCAGCTTGTGTAACTAACCAAAGCACATAACTCACCAAAGTCTGCAATCTTAATGCTAACACACAATGCAAAGTGCCATAGACGGGCGAAGAAAACCAGCATTGACGTTGCAATAGTTCCAGCTCTTTAAGCAACTGATAAATGAACACAGTGCAGCAACACGTGGACAGACATTATAACAATACTCATCGGCATATATAATTTTGCTTCTGCCCAAAAAATATATTGGTGCAGCACACTGAGTCACTTTGTTGTTCAACTCTTCGTGTATTATACCGTATATGTCTGTATTATGATGTCCCTCAGGTGGCCAAGGAAAGCACGTCAATGAGTATTGAAGCATGAAATCATGATTCACAAATGTTACATTTTTCATATACTACTAAAATATGTTATTACTGTATGTTATTATAAAGTACAACAATCAGTAGAGTGCTATTTTTCATATTAAAAAAAAAAAACATGTATCAAACATTTTTGTTGGTGTTTTTGTGGGACTGGAACATAATTTGCATGTTCTCGCCATGCTCGCGTGGAAGATATGTAAATAATACATACAGTGCCGTGAAAAAGTATTGGCCCCCCCCCCCATCTCAAATTCTTATTTTTCCAAAGCCTTCCCACTTTAATATTTAATATTTTAAATGGTAATTTCATATATAGATATATAAACTATTCAAAGTTACCTGGCTCTGTGTGAAAAAGTAATTACCCCCCCTTGTTAATCACAATTTTGGTTCATTTTTACTGATCACACCCAAGCCTGATGACCTCCAAACCTGTTAAAAAAAAAAATGACTTAAATAGAATCTGTCCCCACAAAATCAAGATCTAAAAAAGCTGCACGAAAATGACACAATCCAAAGAAATTCCACAACAGTCGAGAAATAAAGTCGTTGCCATCTACCAGTCTGGAAAGGGTTAGAAAAGCTATTTCTAAAGCTTTAGGATTCCAGCGAACCATAGGGAGAGCCATTATCCTCACACGGAGAAGACATGGAATAGTGGGGAACCTTTCCAGGAGTGGCCGGGCTACAAAAAACAGCAATGACTCATCCAGGAGGCCATAAAGGAACTCAGGAAAACCTCGAAAGAACCGCAGGCCTCCCTTGCCTCGGTTAAGGTCAGTGTTCACGACACAACAATAAGGAAGAGACTGCAGGGCAAAAAAATGCCATCCGTGGCAGAGTTCCGAGGCCAAAACCAGTGCTGACATCAAAGAAAAGAAAGAAAGAAAGAAAGAAAGAAAGATTTGGGAGAATATTATACGGACTGACGAGATGACAGTTGAGCTTTGTGGAAGGTGTGTATCTCGTTACATCCGGTGTAAATGTAGAACCATGAATTCTGCACTTTAACAGAAAATCCTGAAGCAGGATGTTCAGCCATCAGTTCGTGACCTCAAGCTGAAGCTAACAGGGTTAGGGTACATACATATATATATTATATATACACACACACACACACACACACACACATAGCCTGAGCTGTCCTGTAGATCCGATGTTGCTATAAATGCAAATATACCCATCCACTTCAATGACGAGCAAGCAATCAAGCTCATGAAGCAGCAAACGGCAGTATTTGCATTTTAGATCAACGGAGTTTCTAATGGAGCCGCATACTGGCTCCGGCAAATGAACACAATCCCGGAGAGTCCGAAATTCAAATCAACGTCTGCTCTTCTTTCCATTTGTACCTGCAAGCGGGCGGTGGAGTCAAATGAGAGCACAATGGGCACGCTGTTGTACAGCTGTGTGTGTGTGCCAAGTTGGTGGGAGGATCAAACGAGACTTGGGGCCAACCACCAGTGATGTGGTCTCTGACTTCATCCACTCCAGATGGAGAGAGAGAGAGAGAGAGAGAGAGAGGGTGAGTAAAAGGGGACAGAGCACATCGGAGGGAAGAAAAGATCGAAGGTTTGGAGAAATTCGCCCTCCCACAGAGAACACTGGCTGACCCCCGTCGTGTCACCCTAATCAGAGCCAGGTCTGCCAGCTCGATCCCACCTGCCCATTGGCAGTAAACGCCACGCTCTCTGCTCATTTGTAAGCTCCCTCGCTTGATGACCTCGTATCACACCGAGGACCAGATGTGCGCGAATAGTCATACTGTATAGAGCGCTTCTTTTCATGTGATGATTTATTGTGCCCACGGCTTAAGAAAATGGTTCATTCAATGAGGCAATTAAATTGATTCACTAAACTGCTGACAGGTATGAAAATGACTGAAAAACTTTTGTGAGCAGATGACAGAATTATGCGGCTTTTCACAGCAGGCTGTCTTTTCTAAGTAAAAACAGTAGTGCAGGAAACTGTGAAAGCCATGCTATATTAAACACATCAATCGTAACAGGACCAACAACAACGACAACAATGGCTGACTTTTCAGCATATAGCCGTGGAGCACGGTCGTGAGACCGTCGTTGTTCGAGAGGGCGGCGAGAGAAACGGCCGCCGCAGCAAAGTGGAGAGTGTGTGTGGAGTGTAACGCTACACATCTAGAGCTAAGGCAATCTGCTCAGCCAAGGAATTAGTAGCATGTTTATTTTTTTACATCACATACTTCGAACTACAACTAACCTGCAGCAATAGTACCTGCTTTTGCCAATAGAAATGAGGGATTAGTGATTTGAACCGTGGCACGCCAAGAAGGTACCGTGAGGTGGAAAAGGGGCATCGATTTGGAGTCCCATTAACCATCTCCGGACGGCTGAGTAAGAAGGTGTGTCAGAGATGTTCCAGGACTAGTGTTACGAAAGATTTGTATTTCTCTTCAAAGTCATTCCCCCCAGAGTCGAATGCACTTTCCCAGCCTGCCACGCCTTCATGCGCTCCTGCAAGTATTCTACCGGGATCTTCCGCAGCTCCGTCATCATGACCATCTTGATCCACGTTTTCAAAATAGGTCCCATTGATGACCCTTCTTGAGCTTGGGAAAGAGGACAAAAACAAACAAAAAAAACCCAAAAAACCTAAATCACACAGAGTCAGGTCAGGTCAGGTCAGGTGAGCAGGGAGGTTGCTCCGGCACAGAAATGTTTTTCTCGGCCAGGAACTGTCAGATGATCAGGGCATCGTGAGCAGGCGTGTTGTCATGGTGAAGCAGTCGCGAGTTGTCCTGCCACAACTCTCGCGCACGGAACGAATCAAACGCTGCATTATCTCTTTCTAGAGCTTCTGGTTGATCACGTGGCCTTCACTGAAAAGGGAAAAACTCATTTCAGTTTGTATTTGAAGTCTATATCTTTGGTGACGACCGTCCTGGAGCTTTTTCTGACACACCGTGTATAAATAAGATCATACACTATGGCAAGAGGATGTTATAGAACGTAGAAACAAAAGAGGAGTCGTTCTGACGACATGCGGATGTGTCCTACTAGCACATTTCTATGAGAAAATACCTAGACCAAGTCAAAAGATCAGCTTTTTATTACCATTGCAAGCATTGATGACCACGACGGTTGTTTACTTGCTGAAATGGTTTTCATTTGATGGGTTGTCACTGAATTGATGGAAAATCTGCTAATTCCACACACACGCTCGCTCTTGCACAAAACATGCCAACGTGATATATATGCAGGACACGGCGGTAGATTTGCTGAGCGAGCATGACTCCGGCATGTTGTTGGTGTGTGTAATTAAAGTGCTCTGGCAGGTGTGGAGCTCTCTTGGGTCCTCTGGCTTTGACACGTGACCGGCGGGGATATTCGTTCCATGGAGCGCTCAGGTTAGCCTCGCACGGTAGCCCAGGCTTTTGTCCTTTGCTACGCAATGGGCAGCATATGGCATTGGATAATGTTAATTGTCCTTTTTTTTTTTTTTTTTTCCCCCCCCCACCCAAGGCTAACCGGTCAAAGCATGAATAAACCATTCCAAACACCAGCGGCGTATGCAGGAGCGCGCCCGTCTGGGTTTCCTATTACAAGAGCATTAATTAAAAGCCATCACTCACACAGATACGCAGGCCAACAGAGACATACAGCAGTCACTTCAGACCCACTGGGTATTGGACATCCCACATACAAAGTATACAGGATCATCGCTCAGAAGTAAGCTATCACATAGCTGTGATAAAGTCTAGTCAAAAAGGTGTCAAATGTAAAGCATGTTCAACAACATGAAGTCGAGGCATCGCGAGGCACCACTGAGGCACAGTGGAGCCTCGCGATTCCAGTGACCGGACTTGATGAAAGTTTTTGCTTTCACTAGCGAGCACCAACTTCATATCTATGAAACGGTGTTGTGACCCTTTCAGCAACGGATATCTGAACACATGCTGCAACAGTCGTAGGCAGATGATATTACAAGACCAGCAGGTGTATGGTCTTTATCCTCTGCGAAAAAGGCCGTACTGAGAAGCAGAGAGAGGAGCTGAGAGGAGTCTCCAATACTGTATCTCCTTATCGCTTACGCTGCCCCATGTGGCCAAGGTGCGCACACCACAATGAGCAGCACAATGTGCGTTGGAGGAGAAAGTGTGACAAAAACTTACAGTCTTTGTAATTCTACTTCATGTCATCGCAAGTATAATACTATATAGTTCTATTTTCCTCATTAAATAAAACATTACAAAAAAAGGTTTGTTATTTTGGGAGGGATGCTGCAGCGGATTAATGGCATTTTCATTCATTTTCAGATGATTTGAGTTGTGAGCGTTGTCAAGGAACCAATTCATCTCCTATCTCAAGGCACCACTGCGTAACTGTGTAGGCCTGGTGATCATACATTCCCCCCCCCCCCCTATATTCGGTGACCCTTCACTCAGGATGCAATGTAATAACAGAAAGGACACGGAAATAACAAACATCCAAAAATTGGAAAAAACAAAGCGGCTGGCCAAGCGCAGTCTTAATGGCGTATCCTGTTTTTGCGAAGCGTGTCATGACTTGGAATCTCTGTAACATTTTTGCTTTACGTCCAACTCTTACGGGGCTTAGTGTGCTGCACGACACTAAAACGTCTCACCAAGGGCAAATTCCGTTGACGAGATTTTTCAGAAGACAGCTGCTATTAGGAACGTTTCCCGCAAAATGTCCTTGAAAACTGTCACAATTCCTAATTGTCCGGCTGTGTTTGAAAAGGTCGGCTTCTAATCAAGACAACACACATCAATTATCGACTCGTGTTCATTTTTGGACATGAAACAAACATATATGTCCAAAGGAAAGAAAAACTCACTCGATTCTACGGCTAAATCGAATGAGCAATCAAAACGTGCATGTGGACGAAGTACAGTGCTAGCAGGGAACTGACTTTGCAGTCAAACCAAATACGATATGGTGCGCACATACCCCTCGCCTTCACGTGAACTCATACAAGTTGCATGTGTCCCTGCACATGCAACATGTATGCTCACTAGGAGGTTGTAAGGACTGGCTGACCTCTCAACCTAGGCCGGACAACACCTAGCCTCCTTCAAATTCGTAAATTTGATGAAACAGCACTCAAAATGTACCGATAGCGGCAGGGCTTTCACTTCAGTCGGAAGAAAGCCGAGCGAGTTGCTCCATCTGTATTGCTTCCGTGCCACCGGCTCATAAGTCGATGGCCCGCTGCGAATTCTCCCGGTGCTCCAGATGGCGAGCCTGCTAAGCAACTCGCCAGTACGACAAATTCCTTTCAATCGAGTCGATTCGCAGAACGAACACCACATTGATTATTTCCTTGCAAAAGTAATCGAGAAAAAAAGCGCTTTTGATCAGAGCCCCTTTTCTGCCCACATGCTATCCATTTCCTCCCCATCACTAACGGTAACCAAAGCCTGTTCATACTTCATGTGAAAAGAGATCAAAGTCATCTGTGTGCACTGGGGACACAGGAAAAGTTGTCATTGCTTCCAAGGACAAAGACAGTGTCACTTTTAATTCGATGACCCATGACAGGTGTAAATCTGCAGGGTGTTATTTGCTCGTGACAGGAGAATTACTCCACCACTTTTCTCCAAGATGACCTTTACATTTGGAGTCATTACTCTCCATTACAACAAAGACAACCAATCCTGCACCAAACAACCTCAGCATTCCCCAAGGAAAAAAAACAACAACAACAAAAAACACAAGCCTGCATGCATTTACCCAAAAGCATTCTGGAAGTTTAAGACAAACAAATATCAAAGAGGGTTATTACGGAGCTATTCAGAAATCCCATTCGGTTCCCTGTGGTGTCAAGAATGCCGATGTGATTCAAAGCAGATGGAAGAACAGCAAACACTGGCGCTCGGAGCTCAATCTGCAAACAGGAAAGTCGAACCTCAACTCCTAATCATTCCCAGACTCCCACTTGTTATTATTTCAATCCAGTCTCAGTGCTCCAGCAACCAACCAGTGAAAATAAACGTGTCCCACCAAAAAGCCACAGTTTCATTCTCTGAGAAAAAGTTTTGGCACAACTTTTTTCCCCCCTGCTCGTCACCTCGGATTCGTGGAAGACCTGCACTTGGTAGTAAGATGAAACTTTGATTTACACTTTAAATGTGCTGAAAACGGAAACTTGCATCTCACACATGCAGTCACGTGGGAACACACACACACACACACACACACACGTGTGTACACATTCCCAAAAATATAGCAGTGTTATTAAACAGAGAGCATCAAAACAGAACAGACACTTCTTCCAGCTCACAAATACATTCCCCCAAAAAAAGATCACTCACCGATTTCCCGTTATAGTAGTACATTAAAGAGTTACTTCCCATTCCAGGGACAGGATACGCGCAATACATGATGGCGTTAACAAATTCAAATGTATATTACAACAGGACGCAAGCTCTCTGGACATACATCCAAAGCGTTCAAAAGGGACTAATAATTCTTTCAGCGCTGGCCTCCACACGCAGCCCGCTCAGAGGAAACTTATGCAAAGCAGGATGCTACCATTGCGCACAGAGAGAAGGGGGGGTGGGGGGGGGGGGGCTGTCAGAAGGGAGTGGCGCGTGTGGTACATCCCTCTCTTAAGCCGCTGAGTGCTGAGGCAAGGGACGAGGGGGAAGGGAAGCAACGAAGAGGTGGGTATAAAAAAAGATAAAGGGAAGTGGGTGGGACAGAAAACAAATGCGTGAGCCGATTTAGAGCGGGGCTGGGGGGGGGGGGTGTTTAATTCCATGCATAAAAAAATGCAGATTTTCTGCAGTAGAACCTCAACAAACTGGAATTAAAATACTTAAATTCTCCACACTGTTGAGCCATATTTATCGAGTGATTTCAATTCGGAGGTTTTTTTTTCTTCTGATGATTGGACCCACATCGTACTCACACACAGATGAGATGTCATTCAATCGTAAAACCATTGTCAGCCTCCAAAAGAGAATATGGCCTCAAAGCGTGTTATTTACAGGGCGAGATGGGAAATATGAGAGCAGCGGTGTTGGCCAAATACGAGCATTACTTCAGAAGCGTGTGTCAACACTGTGAAGCGTGCAACAGCTGCAAAAAGGGGGGGGGGGGGGGGGGGGGCAACAGAAAAATAATGCTCCGTTTTGTAAAACCCTCAGAAACAGCGAGCGCCGGAGGGGAAAGCAAAACATCAACAGCTTGACTGTCCTTCCCATTTATCCAGCTTTATCAAGGATTGATGCAATATTCCATTGGAAGCCCAGCCCGAGTGGAGCCTTTCATGACTACTCCTCAAAGCTTCCCGGACTAAACACAGGCCTGCAAACTCATTTACGGAAATATTGTTACAGAAAGATTCAAGCGTTCAAGTCCTTCGAAAAGCTAGGTCTTTATGATGCTTTCCTTTTGGTATCCTTATTATTTCTTCTGTCTAACTCTCTTAAATTCTTCCAAAACCCTGGCTCTGCATTCTGGAAGTGCTTCATATCTGGAGCCGGTTCAAGTCGATGCTTTAAGGAAGAAATTGCTGTGATAGAAGTGTTTGAAGAGGGCTAAAACAAGTCCAGACCCAGCTCCGTGTAGTGAGCGAGTAAGCAGAAAAGGACAAAGGAAACGGGTATTCGTCTTACGACAGTATGCCGACTGACTCACGCCAGCGGAGAAGGTCAGCGTCATCGCACGCAAGTGAGTTATGACATGTTTTGAGTCACGGCAGAAGGTAACAGCCGTGACTGAGTGGGGGGGGAGAAGGTCCAAATCCTTGGATGAGATGAAGGGCATGCTCCACCCACCTGTTCGCGCTGCCCTCTCTAAAGACGGACGAGTCGCCACGGTGTGCTTTTCTTGGAATTTGTTTAGCTGTTGTAAAAACAATGAGCAAATCCACATGCTGAGATCATCTCACTCAGCAATGGATTTAGCGATGATGTCACCAGACGGGAAGATTGTTTCCTGTAAGAAGCTCTGGTTCTAATTAGGGAGGGCTCACTTAGGGGACCTGGGGGATATTAGCCGCCCACCCAGGGGGAAAAAAAAGCCTGTATTTTTAGGTTTCGTACCATTGTTCGTCGTATCCAACACGTATCACGTACATTCGACAGTTCTAAATATGAAGATCACAACAAATGGCGATTCTGCAAACTGGTGATCTGAAAATAAATCATATGACAAAATATAGTTATAATATGTGCTATATTTTGGTAATGTGATACTCAAAGTAATATCATGGGTAACCAAATGATGCATCAAACATTTGAAGATAAGAGCGCAGAGTGGTGGCAGTGAAAAAGAGGCTTCCAGCTATTTATTGCCACTCCCAGTTGACATTTACTGTCAAACTAATCATACAATAAAGACAATGACACTTTTTGTATTTAAAGTGCTTTAGTGTGTGTGTGTATGTAGTGTGCTATTCTTCCTATTAAAAACACATTCCAAACATTTCTGTTGGGTATTTTTGGGAGGCTGGAACAGATTAATGGAATTTCCATTCATTTCAATGCGGAAAGATGATTTGATCGACAGGTGGTTTGAATCACAAGCGTGGTCATGGAACTGAATGGAATTAAACTGTTATCTGTATAAAGTATTTGCCAAAGGAATAGGGCTTAGAATTATGCAAATTGTTGTCATGTACTATTTGTATCTGAATGTGATCAGATGAACGAGTGAGGGGGTGGGGCCAGCGCAACCGAGGATGATCGATCTGATCGGTGTGATCGGTATCGGGCGATAATTAGCATTTTATGCTCATCTAAATGCTTCGCCACAAATTTGATCGGGCACCGGAAGAACGTACACAAAGAGGAAAAGCCAAACGGACGCAAACTCCGGACAACACCTGCCGCCCAAATCGCCGGGACATTGAGAAAGTTAGAGTAAGCGTGTCATTATCAGTATGTATTCATGTCATTTCATTGCAATAAAGCAGCTTAATTACAGTAAGTTAGCACCCATTATTTCTGTCTTGTTGTAATGTCGCTCTGACCTCAACCTATGTCAGTGGCCAATCCTTAAATGCCCCCTAGAGGTCATTGATGTTTGAACTTTTGTCTCAAATGCTAGAAAATCATTTTGAGCTGGGATGGGCTCCAGAAAACGGATGGATGGACAAAAAACAAACCGAAGTACTGTGAGCAATTTCCTTTTTTCTGTATCTTTAACTGTCCAACAATCCATTGTAGGCCTTCTATTCATTTCTTAAAATCATGAGGACAACTAAGCCGCAGTTGCCCAGTCGAGACTCCAAGAAGTCGTCTCGTGATTGCGTCGTGCCTGCCAGACTTCCTCTCAGACGGAGATTCTGGAGGCTGGAAAGCTCTGGTCCATTGACTTTATTGTTCTCAACATTGATAGCCATCTATTTTGAAGTCATGAATAGCTGCCTGCATTTTCATGCTCTCCATTTGTTAACTTCTGCGCTTCAAAAGATTGATCTATTGATACCGTATTGTGAGTCTTCTTTGCCAAGTGTTGAAATAAACGGGAAGCGCTGTGGCTCGCAATGACAGTCGAGAGGAGCAAAATGGCCGCTGATATTTTGCGTTCCCCTCCGGTGCTCACCGCCTCTGAGGCCTCCTGCGTTTCCAAAATGGAGCATTTGAGTGGGGAGGTTGACCAATTCAAGTTCAATCAACCCTACAATCCATTGACGAAAATGTTGAATCCATGACATTTGTATCAATGGGCTGTACCATTGATACAAATCTCGGGAATTCCCATTTTTGGCCCATATTGAGAGCTTAAGTGATAAAAAGTAAAAATGTGAACATCTAACATAGTGACCTGCCTCTGCAACAGAAAAAAAACAACAACTATAAATTGTGTACCGCCACTCAGATGCACAAAAATGACGAACGATCGCCTGTGGACGCATGGTTTAGTACTCTGGTGTTGTCCTGGGAGGGGGAGACAAAGGAAAACTAATTGTAGACACAGGTGCCCCGTCATTTGAGGGAGGAAAAAAAAAAATGTCCGTGACTTGAAAGCGGGCAGACGATGGCTTTCATTGTGGTCTCTAAACAAATCAGAGATCGGGGAAAGAGCGCGGACGCTGCGCGTCTGACTGGCCGTGAGCTCGTTCGTCCGCGTGCGTTTGAAATGCGGGCGCTTGCATACACGGACGGCAAAGGGGTAGCCGCCCAGTTCATGGAATTCGAATGGGATTCGTTCCAAAGCCTAATTACGACGTGGGAACATTTTGGATTCAAGCCGGTCGAACGTAGCTATCCCGTCAAACTTTGAGGAAATCGCAACCAAAATGACATTTTTAAACCTCAAAGTGCCAAAATCCATTCTAAACACAACCATCAACCAGAAACAAACAAGAGGCTGCAGTACAGGCCTGGAAAAAGCCTTTCAAATGAACAATGCAACAGTCTGGTGAAGTCAATGGCGCGCAGGCTTGATCCACTTATGCCACCCAATAGGAAAGGTGATTTCATCATGTCTGCTCCAATACCTTTACTCACTTGAAAAGTGGGTGGCTTCAAACAAAAGGTGCTCTGTCCTAAGGTTGTTTAACACATCTGGATGTAAATACCGTGAAATGAAAGCTGGAATTCTCAACTTTTGTCTCAAAATCATCTTTTGATCTGAAACCCAAATGTCTTCAGCGTACGACAAAAACAAAAGGAATTGACCTTGCCGTTCCAATACTTTTGGAGGGAACTGTGTGTGTGTGTATACATATATAAAAAGTATGTATCATAGTATGTTATCCTAGTGGGCTCCAATAAGTATGGAAAAACGATGTGAAACAGAGGAAGAGAAAGTGAGAACAAGTGTGGTGTAGTTTTTCAAGGATTCAAAATGATCCTAATTTCGTATTCAGTTCTGGCTGCATCAGCAAGGTCACAGCCACATCGGGGCCCCAGAAAAGACAAGAGTCGAGGAGAGGGAGTGTCCTGGCTTATTAAAGAAAAGACCCAGTGGACCCTGACGGCTTCTCGGGCAACCAAGCCTGAGGAGACGCTCACACTTTGGACTTGTTTTCTCCTCCGGTTTGGTCGGGGCCTTACATTTGACTTGACTGACAACTCCCCCCCCTGTCAACAAAGTTGACTTTTTGGGGATTTGGTTCCAGGTACTTGGGTGCTCGGATACTTTTTATGAATACAATTAATACACAGAAGGTGATTACAAAGAGAGGCGATGCTTTCAAAAGAGCGCCACCCATCGTTGCCAAATTCGAGGTCACGTTAATATTACTGTAAGGCTGTTGTGAAATTGTTTGCAACCAAGCGACAAGAGCAGGGGCGTCTACAATTGTAGACGAGCCCGACTTCCTCACGAAGTCGGGCTCGGACCCAAAAAAATGATGATTATATCCACGTTGACAGTAACGAATGACTTCCGAATCATGTACTCCTTGTACTGCTCCGAAATAAAGACGTATCATTGTTCAAGAAATAAGAACTACAACTGGATTTTTCTATTGAACCGGAAAAAGTTTGGCTGTCGTGTTTTAGCTGCCGCGTCTCCATCCGGGGGAAAAATACAAATACAATGGAATGCTTTCTTTCATCACGATCCCTTGCAGTACCGCTTTGCCCAGTCTCGATGCCATCAAAAGCGTAAATCCACACCGGCTGTTAGCCAGTTAGCCAGCCGCTTGTCAATCATCAATGGATCTTGCTATTCATTGCGCCGCGGTCGCTGTCTGCCGCCAACATCCTTGCACCTCCGTTTGTGGCATCCTCCCGCTCAGCGGGAGGGCATCAGTGATTCATCATCGGTAACGACAGGTGCTGTACAGCAGCGCATATGCGGAGCATAAGTCAAAAAGGTGCAGGTCATACACAATAGCTAAATATCATGAAATATTTTGTATTTTTGCTCAACGTTAATACTGCATGGAAGCATTGCAGCTCTTGTCAGAATCAAGTAGTGCGTTATTCTTCAGTTTGTTTCCACTCTGATGTTGCAAAGCGGAGACGAGCAAAGAAGCAGCAGCTCATTTTCTGAGAAAGAAGTACTTTTACTGTTCTACTACATTTGGATTTGATTTTGAAAAATTCTATTGTTTATTTTCTTCTACTGATGTACGTACAGATCGCATTCCATTGCTGTCGTTTACTAAATCATTTCAAAAAAATACAATTTAGAGCTGTAATTATAACACCGTACTACCGCGAAACCGCAATATTTTTGCTCACGGTTATTCTAACCTCAGACTCTCCTACCGGCCCATGCCTCGTGGTCAAGCAGACGCTCCACTGACTTTGACTTGAAAGACAGTATAACCCTCAAACAGGCAAAGGCCCACAAACTGTTCATTTGCCCTCATCCGGCCTTTTCGACACCTTTCAATATGCTCTTCAGTATATTCATCGGAGTCTTGAACATCAGCAAACGTCGGAGGCTTCTTCAGCTTCAGCCTTTTTACCTCCTTGCTCTCCTCACGGACGAAAGAGGGTCAGGCCCTCTGGCTTGTTTGCCTATTCCATCATCTGCAGTCTCGAATGTCAGCGGTACATTTCGGCAACCGAAACAAAGACAAACACGAAGCGTATGATCCCAGAGGAGGCTGCGAGCGTTCAGCATCGTCCCAGTCAAACCGACGGCGTCGATCTAATCTAGCATCTGACGAAGCCGTCCCGTGGGAGCCCGCTAACTGGGGTCAGTGCAGAGCCTGGAACATTGTAAGCCGCACAATTTGATCACCTGCGGACACCTGACATAACCACAATTCGTGACCCTGACATTTTAGAAGAGCATGCACAATGCACATCACGTTTGCACTACACACTAAATTGTACGCAAAATCGAACAAAATCAAAAGGGTTTTTTGTAATGAGAAGTAAAGCTCTGTATTACGCCTTGTATTGCTATCATATACCGTTGCTCACTAACAACACAACACAACACCACCCACATATCATGCTCAATCGCTAATTTAATTCGCTAAAAAAAAAAAGACAGAAAAAGACAATTCATTACGCTTTCATGAATTAAAATTGTAGGACATACATTCACATGCCAATGTGAATAAAAAATCAAATCAAACGATGCGCTGACTAAGCAGCGTCAAAGGCGTAAATTCGTTGGTACAACACTTGCCTTCACGGCTGACCAAGGCATTATCGCTATCCATTTGAACAAAACAGGCTTACCCAAATGTATCGAACAGGACTACTTTATTTTCACTCGTTATTGTTTAAAAAAAAAAAAAAAAAAAACATCCAGACTTTCAATCTTAGGCGCACGGCTCATGCAGAGTGAGGGAAGAGTCCGAGTTTTACAACACTTCTCAGACACTTCAACCGCTCAAGAGCTAATAGATTTTCATCCCTTGAAATTGGTTGATAATGCAGAAAAATAACAGATGAGACTACAAAATTGAATACTAGCACTATAAAGCTGACTTCGTGATGAGCCCATTCCTGTAGCTCAACCCCCAAATCATCAACGACATTGACCTTCGTGGCAAAATATTTTGAATGGGCTTGACATTTCCAAAAGTTGTTCACTGGAACCCATCCATCCATCCATTTTCTGAGCCGCTTCTCCTCACTAGGGTCGCGGGCGTGCTGGAGCCTATCCCAGCTGTCATCGGGCAGGAGGCGGGGTACACCCTGAACTGGTTGCCAGCCAATCGCAGGGCACATAGAAACTAACAACCATTCGCACTCACAGTCATGCCTACGGGCAATTTAGAGTCTCCAATTAATGCATGTTTTTGGGATGTGGGAGGAAACCGGAGTGCCCGGAGAAAACCCACGCAGGCACGGGGAGAACATGCAAACTCCACACAGGCGGGGACGGGGATTGAACCCCGCACCTCAGAACTGTGAGGCTGACGCTCTAACCAGTCGGCCACCGTGCCGCCTCACTGGAACCCATAAGGGGTTAATAGCACCAGGTCATTTCAGCTCAAGGAGAAAAAAAAAAAGATCCCAAAATAATGTTGAACAAAGCATCCAATAATGCAACCCAAGTATTCATCAAAGAGAGAAAAAGCGTAATAAATGTATTGAAATGTTCCTACTTTGCCTGCTTAGCATGTCCATCAACACAAATCCTTGAATTTATGCTGGCTTATCGCGTGTGACTAAAAGGAAGAAAGACACTGAACGGCTTTCTTAGAAATGGAAACGTTGCAGCGGTGCAATATTTGATCTCGAGTCTTTACGCTGTTGAGGAAAGCTGGATGACTTTTGAATGTCAGAGCCAAACACAACTGCGAGGAACATTTCTGGATCGTCAGAGCCAAGGACAGGCCTTCTTTAACACAGCTCGTACAGTTCAGATCTCTCCGGAACAAGGAGAGATCTGAGTGATCTGCCAAAAGCAAACGTCAAACGTCTTTTTTGTCATCCCCACTCGGGGTTCTCACTGAGGGGGATCTGACTCTCAGCCCACCGCGTTCTCAAGCGTCACATCAAGCCCCTGCACCTCTGCCGGGGAATTTACACAAACAAACTGTCACGCACACCAATCCACTTTGCAGCTTCCCAGAAATATCCTCCAAGATGCAACTCTCCTCACGGCTCCTGTCAGACAGGTGCCCACGCAGCTGCCCATCGGCAGCCCCCCCCCCCCCCAGCAAAGAAGACGACAACACGCTACGACCTTCGGTTGCAGCTCTGGCTTTGTACGCTCCAATAAAACATGAAACCAATTATGAATTCATCATATGCCAACACGATCTGTTCTGTGACCAGAGGTGGGTATAAAAGCCAAAAATTGCACTCGAGTTAGAGTACTGTTGCTTTAGAATAGTCAAAGTAAAAAGTCTAAGTAAACACTCAAGTACTGAGTAACTACAAATGAACTTCTGATTCAAAGCATGATCCTCAAATTGGCAAAAAGAGAAAATGTGCAACTTCAGTATTTGCCCCAAAATATTCAGTTTTGATAAAGTCCCATAAATCTTCAATGAGCTTTCTTTCTTTGCGCCGATAGGCTCCCCGGACAGAGGTCATATAGAAAACCGCAATGTTGAAAGTGGAGTTCTTGTCGGACGACAGCGCATGCCATACAGTCGCTGCTCTTAGTCGAATAGTCGAATGGAAACAGATGAAACGTGAGGCCACAAATGTTCTGCCTCTTCTGACTGTGAGTCGCACACTCTTGTTCCCTCCATTGTTTTGGCCGCGCTGATAGACAGTCAAGGTGCGCCGCGTCTTCAGAAAGCTTCTCTGGTCATGTCTAGTCATTCGCTGTTATGCTTTCAGCGACATGAAATTTACGTTAGCATTTGCTTGATGTATTTGTGCATGCGGCTAAGTTCCATTTCTGGCTCGATAGATATCACGGTCGTGTCACGTCTATTTTTGCCGAAAACATACTTAAGTTGCTTATTTGTCACCCATACATGGTTACACATTTATGATTTCATTCATGATGGAGTTTCAATTGCTTAGAAGGGTTGACGACCGGTTAGCACGTGCTTCACAGTTCTGAAGACCTGCGTTCAAATCCCGGTCTCGCCTGTGTGGACTTTGCACGTTCTCCCCGTGCCTGCGTGGCTTTTCTCCGGGCACTCCGCTTTCCTCCCACATCCCAAAAACAGGCATGCTAGGTTCATTGGAGACTCTAAATTGTCCGTAGGCGTTAATGTGAGGGCAAAAGGTCGTTTGTCGCTATGTGCTGTGCAATTGGTTGGGGACCGGTTCGGGGTGTGCCCAAAGTCAGCTTAGATAGGCGCCAGCACACTTGCGACCCGAGTGAGGATAAGCGGTTCAGAAAATGCAAGGATGGATGGATGGAAAGTTCCAAAAATGCAACCAGATGTTCAGTGGTGCAGGAAGCAGAGCACAGGGGGAATAGTACGTGCGCGGCTCAGAGAGGAGGGCGTCCGTCCGTATACACTAGAAGATGAAAAAGACCCCTGAACATTTCACTGTTTGTAATCACCAGCTGTCCTGTCCAGATAGCCTTCGCATTCTGATGTCAAACCCCAAATGCAGCAAGGATGTGCGCCGGTAAATATTTGGATTCAGGCCCATCGTGAAGAGTACACAAACATCATCCATTGCCTGTCCGATTCCAAACTTATTTTTAGAGTCAAGTGTCCAAAGGAAGAGTGGGATTTAAGAAGAAAAGAAATACTTCCCAGGAGTAGACCGAAATGATAGGAAACACATTGTTCACAAATGTGCGTGTATTTTTTTTTTCATCAAGCATCTATTCAGGTCTCTCGTGAGGCTTTTTGCGCTCGCTTACACCGGCAAAACCCTTTCAGCGGCATCTGCAGCCGCATTCATGCCTTACAGGTACGCCGCAGGCTCTTCACACAGCTGCCTCTGGCTTCAGGCGCGCCTTCGCTTCAGTACTCCTCATCACTGCTACCGCCGGCTACCTCCTGTGTCGTTGACGGCGGCACAAACACAGACCTGGGCTGATAGTCATCTAATTGCGTGACAAGTACTCCTTTACACCTTCACGCCTCCTTACCTCGCCTGTGCTTCCTGTTCGTCCAAGCGTATGCAGGTATTTTTTAAAAACTGCATTTGCACTGCTCTGGATTTAAAAAACAAAAAAAAGTCACTTACTTTTCTTGTATTTCGTCCAGCACCGCTCGGATATCTGCAGCCTTCCTTTCCGTGATGAGCCGAAACACTTTGCCTTGCCATTATAGACAGTGTCATCAAGATCTCTCTGCGTCTCTTCTTTTACAAAGCGAAGGTCTGCACATCCTGGGCAATCCTTAGGTTATGGCTGTGCGCTGTGCGCTGACCGAAAAGTGTCAAATCTAGGGCTGAAACGATAACCCGAATAATTTAGCATTTTTTGAAACTTTAGATGACAAAAATATTCTCTACCTTGAAGCTTCGGAGTGATAGTTTTCCACACAGATTCATGTTAGTGAAGACTAAATACGTTTTTACAATGGCGAGTCCGGAGGAAAGAGTGTGTCAAAGAATGAAAGAAAGTCCAACGTTTTGGATCATTTCACACTCAAAAGATGATAATGTGCAATGTGTCTACTGTAAAGCGGAACTTACTAGCATACCGCAACGGCGATTGCTGAGGTCATGTAAACATCATTACAGTCAGCCACGAAACGGAGCTCACGACAGCCATCTCGACAGTCAGCCCTTTCGCTGACTGCCACGCCACTCGCCAAGCCCAGGCGCACTCCAAGTCAAGGATCTACTGTGGAACGTGAAGATGGCGAGCCCAAGTGGACAAATTCAATACATGACTCGTTTGACCAATGGGATAATCAGTCGAAAATAGATTCTCAAAATATTCTATAGTTAGAGCCTCTCTCTGTCATAATTCTAATCTTTTTTTTTTTTTTTTTAAAAAAAAGGCGCCCCCTCGGTTCCATTATTGTAGGAATGTGAAATAATGATTCTCTGTCAATCAATGAGTGGACAGAAGTATGTCGAGAGCCACACACAACACGCGGACAAAAGTGGAGCGCTGCTACCACCTCAACAAAAGGGTACGCAAAAGTGGGATATTTTGGTAGCCAACAAAATGGAAACACACTGAAATACATCGCAAATTGAACTGAAACCTCGTGCTCGGTGGAAACGAGGCTTCAATCGACCATTCGTAGGCTGCCGAGGCAACGTGGTGCAATTACGCCAACTACCAAGTCCGGTACGGCAAATCAGATCAAGAAAAGTTAGTTCAGGAACTCACAGAAACAAAATGGTGCTTCAAACTATGAAATGATCCATTCCGTGACCGCACTCGCAATGCAAAACACTCGCATCTGAACTCATCTTTCCCCACTGAAACGAAGGGAGCTGAGAGTGGCGAGAAACAGTTTGAATCCTCTTGCGTCATGACATCTGACAAACTGCTACTTGACAAACAAATCAAAAATCAGCTGAGTCAATCAAAGGAGATGATGAAACAAAAGTGCCTGTTGATGATAAATTGTTACTTTGATTTGAATGATATAATTGACCTTTCAATAGGAGATAGTGTACACCGCAAAATAATTCAAAGGAGAAAGAAAAATGTGTTTTTGCTATCGACAGGCAACCACTGAAAATTGAGTTCTGTAAAATTAGACCCTCGCAGATTTGCGGTGAAAAAAGAAAATCCTCAAAGTAACCAATGCACTGGTTCATATACAGTAGGTGACTTTTGCACAGCTGGCATGGGATAAATCAAATGTGACGCCGGACAGCATAAGTTGTATAGAAAATGGATGGATCGATTAGAGCGTTACAAAAACAACGTCAGCGCACGCATAGCGACTCGGGCTGCGAAAGATAAAATAAATCAAATCAGCTAACTCGCCGAAGTCGACGCAAAGATTTCAATACAAAATATATGAATAAAAGCATACTTGTACCGCCCGGAACCAATTTGCCCGTTTGGCCACATCCCATGTTTAGCGCACGGACATTTGTTGCAGATCGACGCGCTGTTGGGCCCGTGAAAAACATTGGCAAAAACGACAGAGGAGCATCTGTAAGTGATTTTGAAGACACTATCAGATGTGTAATGCGCATATGACATGATCTTTGAAAGAGCTGAATGGTTTTTTAACCTGAAATGTAATCATTAGCCCACTAATGCTAATCGAAAATGCTAACCGTGTAGCAGAGGCTGATTTTGTGTATTTATAACACAAATTCTGTATTTATACCAAAATCTGCCGCTTAAGGATAGAAGTCCATCCCTCACAAATGAGAATAAATTGAATGTTAGTCATAAAAAAAATAAGAATTACTCGAGTACTTGACGAAATATCGACAGGATAATGGATTTAAAAAATATTTGATAGTGACGGCCAAGATAGTGACCCAAACACAGTTTTTGCTTGAGGAGGGAAAGGCCAGAATACAAAACAATACACATCGAAGCCTCCTCTCTTCCACTTATCCAGTCCAGGGTAGCAGAATAGAAAATGATAGCTACGAACTGTCTTCAGACATGGATGTTCATGGCCCCTTATCAAAAGGATCAGTAACGACCTCCAACATAAAAGTGTACAAGAACTGGCCCTTTTTCGTTTTGTTTAAGAGGTCGGTAGGCTTTTATTGAACATTTCCATCTCTTTTCTTTCAAACGGGATCAAAGACTAACTGGGATAATCCCGCCAAGCTCCCGGCCGGCTTTATCGCCTGAGCGGTGCTGAGTGACAAGAAGAAGCGACTTGATTTCATGCTCTGTCACTGTTTCTCCCTATCTGCCATTGTACTGCTGATTGTACTCTTATGAGTCACACAAACGCACCTGCACCCGTGTGTTAAGTAGTGACAAATAAAAGCCCGGCGTCCATTTACACAACAAAGAGATGTAACCCGCGTTTGCCTGCCCCCCCCCCCCGGCCCCCTCCCCACCTCCCCTGTCTGACAAGGCCTCTCAGATATATCACTTACTTAAGAGGAACGAGGCAGCGCACGCTTTTTGCCGCTGACACAGACGCCTTCGCTCCCTCATGCGCTGACAAACTTCTTTTCAAATACAAATCCAGAAACAAAAGCCGTGTCAGCCTTTTATGTTCCGCATTTGATCTCGGAGGAACGGCGACGGAGGTGACGATTATCGAGGCGCCCAAGGGTAAAGCCGGTCTCAGAATCCCTTACCAAAACAAGCCATATTGTTTAATAATAAGGGGAAAAGTTGTATTTTAGCAAACCAGTTGCTTCTTATTAAGAATAAAGAACAGTTGAAGGAATTCAAGCAGCGACGTGATATATTCCAATCTTTTACAAAAGAACATCTGACTTTGTGATTTCCGCATATTAATGAACTCCAAACGCCTCCCCGCCCCCTGCCTCAGCGAACGCAAGCTGAGCTCCACACTTCTCTGCATCCTAATGGTTTCTGCTCCGTTGGGATCATTACCAGCAGAATTTTCAGATATTCTGTGCTATTAATCTCTGTCTGTCCTCCTGTTCAGCGACGTAATGACTAATTAAACATCAAAAGAGCAGAGCTGGGGATCCGCTCTGACGGCTTCGCTTTCTCCCCGGAGAGCCTGTGAGGAAGCTGGACTGTGACAGGGCACCGCTGAAAATCAATCACCTCCGGTGCAGCCCAGCTCCACGCGTGCGAGCGTGGAGAACTACACAAATCGGCTTTGAGCGTCAAATCATACAACAATGCGTTCGACAACAAATATAAGATGCCACGACTTTGTGAGTCAAGAAAAACAGCGGTACTCGACAAAAAGAATCCCTGTTCAGTGACTGAGGGGATGATGTCGAGAGCACTCTTGGTGCGCAGGCCTTGACAGGTCGGCCTTCTGACTAGCACAGATCTATGTGTGAATGTGTATTTGTGTGTGTGTGTGTTGAAGTGAGCTCACTGTGAAATCTATTTATATGAGAGGTAGATGATCTTCCACTCACAGATGAAGGCAGGCCAGGAGGGACCTTGCGAACCTTTTTTGTTTGGAGAGGATCTGTGGAGAGAGATGAAAGCGCATTTGTTCATTCACAAACAAACAAACAAACACGAGATGGTATGAATGTGCTCCGAACAAAACACTTGGCCAACAACGCGAAAAACAACTCCAGACAGAATAGAGAGAAAATCATCTTTTGTTGATTGTATTGAAGATGTGGCACCGGTACGTCGTATTGTTTAATTCTCCGACAACAGCGTCACCATAATGAGCATATGCATCTACTCATTCAATTCTTAGTCACTTTGGAACATTTCTCGAATCGGCTTCAACATTAGCAAAACAGTAAATGCATTTCTCAAAACAATGAGTGGAAATAGCAAAACGCCACAGATTACCCGCAAAAGCCGGTCTCTGGCTCAAAAGCATTAGTTCGTCTCTCAAAAGTAAATATTTGTGTCAATGGACGTTAAAGCTATCACAGTAAGTCCGTGTGTTATTGTGTTCGGATAAGACGGTGGAATTGCTTCGTCATGTTGCCAATATAACAATATTATAACACTCTCGAGGAATGTTCTAACATGAACTGCGGCTCAAGTTTTGATGACAATTATTCTACGTTGTAAGAGATTCACATTGACTGTCATTTCTTGACAGACCGTGTTCCGGAATACAGAAAAGCAAACACAGCAAGGCACAGCACAAAACAAGTACAAATGTCAACAGTACATCCTCCTTCTCCCGGGGAAAGTTCTAGAGGCAGTGCTGTAGGAATTGCAGTGCAGCCTTCCTATAAATGAGGTTCCTGGCTCCTGGGCCACAAATTCTCCTCCACATCACAACAAATATCTAATATCTAATATCAAATATCAAATATCGGTTGATCTAATACTTAAAAATGTCCGTTCGTGAGAGAAAAGTCAAGATTCACCTGGAAAAAAAAGGTCTGACGGAAACGTATAGAAACTTCTCCAGTCATTTTGCATGTAACGACTTGTGCGATGAACTAACTAATAACCTACAGTAATGACATAATTAAGTAGAATTGAAAAGAATGAAACAGTTTTTGTTCCACTGGACCAATTGAATGGCCATTGTTCTGCTCTTTCTGGTGTGGCTGCCTCGGGGGCAGTATAAGACAAGACAGTTGGATATACTGTTCATTGAGAAGTCTGAACTCCTCCAAGATCATCAGCACGGCACTAATATGAGTCATTCTTCGCAGAGGGTAAAGACTATATGACTGTGAGTACTTTGAAAATAGTTTGTCTACAAATCTCTGGGATCAACCCAAAGCCACCCGCAAGTATGTCCAAATTTGGTCAATTTCATATTCTAAATTGTTGAAAATGTTGAAACATATCGTTTTTCTTTTGTGTGCGTTCTGAAAAGTAGCGGTTTTGGAGATGCAAGGTTTCCGCCCGACGTCAGCGATATGTTGCTGCACCGTGTTGTGTCCAATCCGTTGCTTAAAGGGTTATAGCAGCGCAACATACAGTCGATGCTATTTAGCATTAACATGAAGCTGGAGGACTGAAAGGCTAAGCTATGTGGTTGCATCAAGAGTTATTCCCATAGAGGAGAATTGCTGTTTTTTTTGTTGGACTAAAGTGCTACTGACCAATGGGCGGAGGGTCCTGTAAAGAACGTCTTCTGGGATTGGCTGCACTGAGCATGTAGAAAGGAGCCGCCGACTTTGCCGATGTCGTCCCCGAACTCGGACCGGTCACTGCCACGTCTGAGCGTAGGGATGGCTGCGAGGGAAAATAAGAGGAAACAGCTTTCATTTTCAATCGGTTTGCTTTCGAAAATCATCAAGAAAGTGTATGGCGTGTACTACAATTGAAGGTGTCTTCTTATTATACGTGTCAAGTTATAACAAAGAATTGCCCATACTTCAATTAGCCAAATCTTAAATGACTTTGGACTTTGACACTCTGGACTATAAGAAACTCAACTGAACGACAACTCAACTGTATCTCCGAGTTATGTATGTTCCAGTTTCGATTACTGACAAAAACAAGTAACATATTACATACAGTGAGAGTGTTATCCGTGACCTCGTAGACCCTTACAATCTCCGCAAACAGGGTTAACAGGCCAATGCGAAACTTGGTCCAGTTAGAGTAATCGGCTACCTCATCACGGTGGCAAGTACAAAAGCGATCTATGTTTAGTGACTGGCTTGCCAACGAGGGCACGTGCCTCTGGGAATCCCCTCTGCGGGCTGACGATTGACACAATCACATACTTGACCTTTCTAGTAGATAACCTCGGGTAGTTAAACAGATGCCATGTGACGTGATGTTACACCAGCACTAAAAGAATACCAATCATTCTATTAAAGGCTGTTTATGTGGTCGAGGCATTATTACGCTGCATATGCCTCATTTAAAAGTAATTCAACAGTAGTTTCCTCCATGCAGAATGTAAGTCTTCACAACTATCGGAGATAGTGACCAAAAGTAATCCAAAAGAAAGAAACCGGCTCTGTAAAATGAAAACCTTGTTACAGATGTCGTATCACTGACCCATTTGATATTGAACAATTGACGACTCTCACTCTCCCAGAGAAAATCACGACAGGAAACTCCAAGGGTAAATCAACTCCAAGCAATAGATAGTCTCATTTCTACATTTATATTTGAGTTAAAGGGATCGGTTGACAAATAAAACTGAACAAATGAATGTGTAGTGGAAGTGAAGTGCACCTGAGACTGACAAGCAGAGGCGAGTGAATAAGAATCAATCCACCGCAGGACTTCTTTTGAAGCACGAGAAGTCATTAGCCACGTCAGGCAAGTGGCGAGAAGCCATGTGGCGAGGAGATCAATGCTCTAATTCAATGATTTGGATTAAAAGCCTGGCAAAAGACCAGCTGAAAAGTAGGCTCAAAATCAATCACATGATGTACAATCAAAATAAGGACAAATAAACAATGCTCATTTCAACTACAGTTCTACAAGTCCCCAACTAAATCATAAAAAGATCACTGGATTCAAAACGGTTAAGATGAGCAAATATAACCAGTAGAGGCTTGTTATCGTCATGTGATATGGAACTAACCTGACAGCCGGACGCTCCGGTATCCCTTCCAAAGCCATGAAATGCAGCCCTCTCTGATTTAGCTGAAAAAGACGGTTGATTGTCATCTTCTGTGGCACAATTATCAACACAATTAAACACGGTTGTACACTGATCGAGGGCCTAATGAACGGGGCTAGGAATATTAAAGATTAGCCTTGAGGAATAACATCAAGCCTTAAAGGGCTACATTTGTGCACTTACTGTACGGTTGCCAATCCATGCCTGTAATACCCCTGGTTCTGCGAAATATACCATTCAGAACGTGATACAGTGGCGCATTACAAATTTACAAATTTCATTTGTTCCGTGACCACGTTTGCAACTCAAAACACGTGTATCTCAAATCATCTTTACCCGTTGAAATGAATGGAAATGACAATCTGTACCAGTGCCCGAAAAAAAAAAAAAAAATAAACACCCCAAAATGTTTTGTAACATCTGGTTTAATGAGGAAAAAGAGCACTATACAGTATTGTACTTTATAAAAACATACATTAATAACATAATTACATATCATGTAAAGAATTAAACCGTTTCTGCATCATGATTGCAAACGTGAATTCAACGGGCATTGTGTGGACTACTACTGTGTAGCTAAATTTGGTGCAAAAGTAAGTTGAATAATTCGTAGCTGTAGCAAATGTAACTTTGTACTTAGTAGTTGTAGCAGTAAAATTGTTGCAAAAGTAATTCCCCAAAAAGTTACAAAATACATTTGTTTAGTCATAGTTCTAACTTGCATAAAAGACGATTTGTAGTTGTAGGAAATAAAGTTGTAGCAAAAATAATTTGGAGTTGAGGAAAACATTTTTTTTGTTTTTGTTGTTCTATTATTTAACTGTGGCAATATTTATGCTAGTTACATTAGATTTCTTAAGGCAAAGTTATATGGCTTGGGTAAATACATGTGTAATTATTTTTGGTTGATGTTTAGATAGACAGTAAACTTCAACTAGCCTCAATTAGCCTCGATATTGGCATGATTAGCTATCGCGGGTGATTTCCCAGATGGGGCCCGACATATTTTGTCAGGAACAACAAAACTTCTTGTGTGACATAATCCACGACCAACAATTTGGCCCCAACGATGCCAAAATGAAAAATTTAGCATGTTTGATTTTCGGGATGTCCATGTAGTGTGACATATCAACGACAACTCTCCGACAGCGCACCTCGACGTCGACCAATAGGATTGCGTATTCTGACCAGCGCATCACCTCCCGCGCTTGCTGTTGTCAACATACTTGGTCGCTGTTGTCAACATTTATTCAATGTTTACCGAAGCTTTCGAGCGGGGGTGTCAAACTCATTTTTTGTCATGGGCCACATCGTAGTTATGACTTCTCTCGGAGGGCCGGTACGACTTTGAACCCATATAAATGAAAGATTACCAGATACATTCTAATTACATACAGTATACACAACACATCAAGGAATAACCAGTTTTGAAATCAGAAGCCTAAAAAAAAACATGTTTTTCAACTGTTACATTTCTTTTCAACGGGGGATTGGTAACAAAAAAAAAAAAAGCTTGGAAATATCTCAATGGTATTACACCAGATCACAATGAACAATTTTGTTTTGCTTCCGCGGGCCACATAAAATGATGTGGCGGGCCGGATCTGGCCCCCCGGGCCACCAGTTTGACACCTGTGCTTTAGAGCAGGATTCGACAGAACGCCGGCATGTTAATGTGCAACCATTAGTGCTAGCACTGGCTTGCTAGGCTAAATAATGTTTTATTTGAACATACCTCAAGCAATCTTCTCCTAAGCACCGGTGATAACCACCACACGTTTTTACTCATTTTGTCCCACCCCCCCCAACACACACACACACACACACACACACCGCCAATAGATTGGTGCAAACAATTGTTGTTGTCGTCACCATGGTAATGAGTGTATCCGGTCCTGTTGATCGGCGACACATTTTCTGGTTCGCCTCTGCGACAGTGCTTGAGTTGACAAGATAACGCCCGGTGATCCAAAAAGTAGTATCTGAATTAGGCTTTACGCAATCGGGATTTTTGGGGCCGATAACCGATCCGATCACAAGCTGGAGCAATGTGTCTATTTATATGACTTGTTCATTTATCGTATATACTTGTGTACTGTATACTGTATCCATCCATCCATCCATTGTGTGCACAGCTTATCCTCACAAGGGTTGTTGCGGGCGTGCTGGAGCCCTCCCAGCTCAAAATGATTCTCGAGCATTTTAGACAAAAGTTCAAACATCAATGACCTCCAGGGGGCATTCAAGGATTGGCCACTGACATAAGTTGAGGTCAAATCAACATTAGGTGACAGAAATAACGGGTGCTAACTTACTGCAATTCAATTACTTTTCATAAATATTGTTATGCTTACTCTAACTTTCTCACTGTCCCAGCTATATGCATGGGTGTTGACTTTTTCTTTTTTACGTTGCTTGAACGCAGCGTGCTCCTCGTGTACATTCTTCAGGTGCTCGATCAAATTTGTTGTGTTGAAGCATTTCGATGACGTTCCCCACGACGTACTTCAGTTGTGCTCAGACCGCAAATAACTTACGTGTTGTTTGTCTGAGACACCGCAAAATAGTCCCACAGCGATGACCGACAAGATTGAAAAAACTTTATTGGCCGTCAGATAGTTACAGTACTGTAACAACAAGACACGTGACAAGGCTAAACATAAACGAGCTTTTGGATTCATACGCGCCGAAGACGCGGATTTAAATGTCTCGTGCGGAGCCGATCGATGACGTCATCGATCGGATCGGCGACTTCAGCATAAAATGCTCATTATTGGCCGATACCGATAACACCGATCAGATCGGCGTAAAGTCTAATCTGAAGACATTATGTCGTGTTTCCACTATCTGACCAAAATACAGCACGATTTTATGGCAGTAGTCTGACATCGTGCAATCGTGAAAGAGGGACGCACTGAACTGGTCGCCAACCAATCACAGGGCACATATAAACAAACAAACGTTCGTATTTAGTTTTATTTTAAATGGGAATCGAGTTATGCTATAAGGCATTGCAGTAAAGCACAATCATGAAACAAAAGAGCAATAAAGAAAGTAATGAGATGCTCATGTAAAAAAAAAAATAGTGCACAAATTCTGTAAACTTGTACATAAGAGCATTCGTATGTGTTTAGTTACTTGACAATAATAGATGTCAAAAGGTTTTTGAATTGTCCATCCATCCATTTTCTGAGCCGCTTCTCCTCACTAGGGTCGCGGGCGTGCTGGAGCCTATCTCAGCTGTCATCGGGCAGGAGGCGGGGTACACCCTGAACTGGTTGGTTTTTGAATTGTATTGAATTCATTTGATTTGACTGAGGTATTGATTACAAGCAGATGAAGATACAATAACTAGGCTACAAAAAATACACGCCGGACCGTGGCTTCAAGATTTTCTTATTTTGCTCAGGACCTTTTTCATTTTTAGTTGAATAACCCTGGTTCACACAGTTCTGAGGACCGGGGTTCAAATCCCGGCCCCGCCTGTGTGGACTTTGCACGTTCTCCCCGTGCCTGCGTGGCTTTTCTCCGGGCACTCCGCTTTCCTCCCACATCCCAAAAACATGCCTTCATTGGAGACTCTAAATTGCCCCGTTGGCATGACTGTGAGTGCCAATGGTTGTTTGTTTCTCTGTGCCCTGCGATTGGCTGGCAACCAGTTGAGGGTGCCCGATGACAGCCGGGATAGGCTCCAGCACGCCCGCGACCCGCGTGAGGAGAAGCGCGACAGAAAATGGACGGATAACCCTGCTTCATATATCTAACATAACAGTGATTTGTTGAAAACATTTGTTGTTTTGTAAGTCCTTGTTTTTATTTCTTTATTTTTTTTTTTTAAATAAAGCAGTGTTCATTCTGATATTTGTTTTAGGGTTCAATTGTATTTGTATTTTTTTAACCAATAAGAATACCGCTGAGGTACTGGTATCGTTAAGAGTAGTAGCATCATGAAACAATATTTTCAATATCAACGCACAAACAAAGCTACGTGAGCTCTCGTGGCAGGGAAATTAATAACCTTTACGGTGTCATATATTACAGGTACATTTGCCAGAAGTCTAAATATTAGAAGCAGAGAGTTGCTGCTAAATTCTGTTGACTTTTCAATGCAGGTGATTATTTTGGTGAGCTAAAAACTTGCATTGCCTGAATGTTTTGTTACACAATGATGGATCTGAACTCAACATCGCTTCACAAGCACTAATGTATCATCTGTGCAGTTCTACAGGGAAAAGTTACAATGTGCAGACTGGACGACATCTCTGAACACGATGAGAGCTGAGTATATCCTGGAAGATGGTTTATCTTGCAAACAACAATATGATACATTTCCGAGCCATCGCTCGAGAAAAAGGAAAAGGGATTAAGTTGTCGGATACCACCACCTGGCTCTATCGCTGAAGGAAGATGAAATCTCTCCTTTCACGGAACTTTGAAGTATTTCCTCTCAGTAAATATCTGAGGATTCTTGAGCTGGATTCACCATCATTCCACAAAGGTCCACAGAGGTCTTCTAAACTTGGTCAAAATCAAAATCAGGGTCAAATATTCATCGGCAACATGTATTTTGTCAAAGATGCTGTGTCTGACATGAGCGAATATGGAGTTTCAGGCCCCACACGCAAACACCCACTGAGATCACACAAGAGGACATATTCCCAAATCCACTCACTCAGCATTAACACCTAAACATAGTGTAAACACAGGACAAGCACGGAAATACAGACCCTACAAGCTTCCATAAATATTTACAGCAATGATGCTGTCACAGTGTTTACTGATAATGTAGCACAGCTTGCACTAATCATTGGCCCGTACGGTTGATTTGATCTAGTTTTGATGAACAAACGGCAATCGCTGTTTGCTGCCTAGTGGAGAGCATGTATACCAAAATTGTATTGGGAAAAACGTAACATTTTTCTACATATTATACAACCCCAATTCCAATGAAGTTGGGATGTTGTGTTAAATAAATAAAAACAGAATACAATGATTTGCAAGATATTTCATGTTCAAACTGATAAACTGGATTGTTTTGAGCAAATAATCATGAACTTAGAATTTGATGGCCGCAAGCTGGGACAGCTGGGTGGCCAAAAAGACGGAGAAAGTTGAGGAATGCTCATCAAACCCCTGTTTGGAACATCCCACAGGTGAACGGGCGAATTGGGAACAGGTGGGTGCCGTGATTGCTTCCCTCAATTGCTCAGTCATTCACAAGCAAAGATGGGCCGAGGTTCACCTCTTTGTGAACAAGTGTGTGAGAAAATAGTCGAACAGTTGAAGGACAATGTTCCTCAATGTACAATTGCAAGGAATTTCAGCATCTATGGTCCAGAATATCATCAAAAGGTTCCGAGAATCTGGAGAAATCACCGCATGTAAGCGGCAAGGCCAAAAACCAACATTGAATGCCCGTGACCTTCGATCCCTCAGGCGGGACTGCATCAAAAACCGACATCAATGTGTAAAGGATATCACCACATGGACTCAGGAACACTTCAGGCAATCAATATCAGTAAATACAGTTTGGCGCGACATCCGCAAGTGCAACTTGAAACTCTCCTATGCAAAGCAAAAGCCATTTATCAACAACACCCAGAAACGCCGCCGGCTTCTCTGGGCCCGAGCTCCTCTAAGATGGACCGATGCAAAGTGGAAAAGAGTTCTGTGGTCTGACGAGTCCACATTTCAAATTGTTTTTGCAAATTGTGGACGTCGTGTCCTCCGGGCCAAAGAGGAAAAGAACCATCCGGACTGTTATGGACACAAAGTTGAAAAGCCAGCATCTGTGATGGTATGGGGCTGTGTTAGTGCCAATGGCATGGGTAACTTACACATCTGTGAAGGCAGCATTAATGCTAAAAGGTGCATACGGGTTTTAGAGAAATATATGCTGCCATCCAAGCAAAGTCTTTTTCATGGAGGCCCCTGCTTATTTCAGCAAGACAATGCCAAACCACATTCTGCACGTGTTACAAGAGAATGGCTTCGTATAAAAGAGTGCGGGTACTCGACTGGCCTGCCTGCAGTCCACACCTGTCTCCCATTGAAAACGTGTGGCGCATTATGAAGCGTAAAATACGACACCGGAGACCCCGGACTGTTGAACGGCTGAAGCTGTACATCGAGCAAGAATGGGAAAGAATTCCACCTCCAAAGCTTCAACAATGAGTGTCCTCAGTTCCCAAACGTTTATGGAATGTTGTTCAAAGAAAAGGTGATGTAACACAGCGGTAAACATGAGCCTGTCTGTCCCAGCTTTTTTGCAACATGTTGCAGCCATAAAATTCTAAGTTAATGATTATTTGCTAAAAACAATAACGTTTATCAGTTTGAACATGAAATCTCTTGTCTTTGTAGTGTATTCAATGAAATATGGTTGAACGTCATTATCAAATCATTGCATTCTGTTTTTATTTATGTTTAACACAAGGTCCCAACTTCATTGGAATTGGGCTTGTATATTGTCGATGTAAAACGATAACCATACATGTCACATTTGACCGTTGTGTATTTGTCAGGAGCAAGAGAAATCTCTAGTGGCAGTATTTCATAAAAACACACCACAAACAACTATTATTAGTCAGCTTTAACGCTAGAAATGTAAACAGATTTGTTTTATTGTACAAAATGAAACTTATTCCACATAGATGCTTTTTCGTACAACAGCAATGTAATAATGAATACTGATGAGCCACATCACCATTTCAGGTCCCTCTTAGTTTGTAATGATGTGTAGCTACATCAATGTTTCACAAAGCTATGCATTTACATTTTACACTGAAATCAGTATAAGAGGTCAATCTTCAGCCACATGAATTGGATGCATCGGCAAAAATATACCTTATCGTCCATTATCTGCTCAAAAAGTATTCATTATCCAGAATTGTGGGTATTGGATTGATTTTAACCAAGCAAGCACGAACATCTCATCTTCAGCATGTTCTTATTTTCAAAACTGCGGAAATGAATGTGGTGCGATCTGCTGTAAGATGAGGTTGGATACAAATTGATTTTGCATTTTAAACAAGAAAATGTGCACATGAAGTGCAGTACATGCATTATTGTTGTCCACTCGGGGTCGCCACCCTCACATTCTATAACATTTGTGACTTTGTGTGTGTGTGGCTTTAGAAGGTGCGGCCTGGCCTGGCCTGGCCTGGCCTGCGATGTGGAAGTCAGCAAATGAGAGTGTAGAGTTGGCTGTTGTGAGCTCATATTAGCAATTGGCTGTTAACTGGCTTACCATGAGCCAGTCCACATACTGTTGAGTGCCTTGGCGTCATTTGTGGCCCTAGGAGCTTGTGTATGTCTGCTTATTATGTGTTGATCTTGTTACGGTTTCGCCAATAAATTGATTTTAAGTACACCTGCAGCTGTGTGTATCATTGACAACTCGTGGGGGCATTACTATACATTTGAACTCGTAGCAATGATAGGCTATATTAAATGCGCTAACATCGATATCTTGTGTTGGCGAACTTACTGTTGTGGTCTGTTAGTTCTGCTTTGCAGTAGACACAATTGGCCTCATACGCACAGATTTGTGCATCAAACGTATTTGTTCATACTCTGCCAACAAATTTAGAACCTCCTCAGACCACGCGTATGCACAAATCATGCAGGATCACCTTTCGAAAAAACCTCAAACACGAATCTTTTACCCAAGATGCACAATGCATTGGAACTACACCCATTTATAAAAACAATAACTTCAACGATAACTCAAACCAGGAATTTGCTAATGAGTTGACTGTCCTCAATTCCAATGAAAAGGACACTTCTAATCACGTTTAACCTTGTTCCGTTCAAATGTTTGCAAAGCATGTACAGTGTGTGACTGCGCTTCCCCCACTGCGGCTGTCTGCGTGCACCATGTAATTGTCACTCAACCAGCAGTTTTTCCTAGGCTTTAGTATTCTTTATAATCCCCACGATAATCTGATTTAGATATTTGTTTTATGTGCAAATGTGATGTAAATCGATCAATTCGCATGCACACCGCTGCTGGCGTGATTGCTTGTACCATGTGTCTCATATATTCCAACACTAATTTCATGAATTTGATCAATCGCAAATGCCTGTTTGCTGTGTTGATGTATATTTATTCCTTACTACGTATTGTAACAATGTACGCGGTGTTTGTTATTTCTCGGCTCTTCCATGATTTTCTGTCTCCAGTTGTCCTCCAAAATATTGGCACCTCAGCACCCCTGGGGTGCCAATATTTTGGAGCAGGACTATAAAAAGACTGCATTCCCCCCCCCCCCTTGACTGTCTGACATAAAATGAGACTCAACTTTTCATTTTTAGATCAATTGGGATGACCAAAATTATTTCTATTTGCTAAATGCCAGAATAGTGAGAGATGGATTTTTTTGGGGACAAATATATACAATAGACAATACAGTCTCCTAGGGTGCCAATATTTTGGAGCACGACTGTATGCATGTTTTGCGCTACACCGTCACAGCTGGATCAAGTCCTCCTCCCGTCCGGCGGGCCATCGGGGCACTGAGCCAGCATGGGAGAGGAATGCCGGACCCGAGATGAAAATGATGAAAATCTTTCCCTTTCAAGTGAGTAACACTTTGAACAAAGTGTTATTTGCTTAGTTGTGCTGCTGCCCTTTCCCAGATCCCAAAACATTTGTCGATGGGGGGACGGGCGGTGTGTGTGTGCGTGTGCGAAGTACACGATTATTCGATGGAATATTCAATAGGAGAAGCAATTCTAAAACTATTCGACAGCGACGGTCCCATTGGAGTTATTCGATGAATTGTTTCGGCCCTACTGATGTCATAAAACATGTTGTCCGTGGGTGTTTAGCGACAAGCTTTTAGCTGTACATGCAGGACAACGAGGACAATCTATAAATTGATTTATGAGGTTGTCTCATAGAGCGACGCTATTCTCCTTGATTTGAAAGTAAGATTATGTCGAAATCCAGTGCCCTAAATTTGAATCAATCACACAATGGACATGTACTGTCATAAAGTAATCACTTGGGTCTAAATAAGAGCGTGAAATAGGTTTTGGACTCGAAAAAAGATTTGCTAAATCCAACAAAAGCTCACGACATTGTGATTGAGTAATCTTTCAGTGTAAAAATATATTTGTGCAGATCACAAGATGAAGCATCGCTAATATGCGTAGAGCGCAAGATGGCTACGGTGATAACAATCACAAAGAGCACCAGTATAAGCTCTAGCGCTGGACATGGCAGCCCATTTGGAACATTGCACTCTTCCTCCCCGTGCCCATGACCAATCAGGTGCGAGAGGAGAAGGATGCAACAGGGCCAAGTGGCAGTGTGCCTGCAAATGAATCCGCCGTGCCGCGTATAGATGAACACATCTCTTCGTTCATTTAGCTTGTCTGCCTGCGGCAGCTCTGACCTTTTTATCTCATCACGAATCTTTTCGCTCCACTCCACTAATGTATATGGATTCGACTTCCTCCATTCAACTCATTTTCCCTCCATGAGCAAAACCACAAACAATCAGTGGAAGTTAGGACTTCTTTAGCTGTATATTATGGAAACAACAGGACATAGAATTCATGTCAAATGTGGAACAGGGTGATGATAGGTCAAACTTTGTCAATCGCCCCCGCATAAAAATCCCCTTTCCACCTTGTCAGACAAAAACCAGAAATGATCAGAAAATGCATTGATATCAACTGTACTTAAAACAAATATTTGATGACGTACTACAGAACCTCTTTCCTTCGCTCTTCTTTGCATAAAGAGAAAAAAAAAAAAACATACAACAGAGTGACGTGCAGGCATTCGAAACAAATAATCTACTTGTTGCGAATGCAAAATATCTCCAAAGAAACTTTCAACAACAAAAATGTAAGAATATAGAATACCAGCCAGCAATCAGAATAATGAAAAATCAATGACATATTCAGCAATGCTACTAAGCGGAATATAACTCAGAGAATTGGAGGTGGAACAATTATGAAGGTCATACCTATTTTTTTAAATAAACGTGCAGTCATACTGTGACTAGAATAAGAAAAGAAATCAAATAAAAACAGGCATCATCGATCATCACGCTTAGATTTTCTCACAGACAGTGGAAAGAAGTATAAGTATTAAGTATTAAAACCAATAGGGCCTACACACTATAGAGTCATTTTGTGACAGTTTTCTTTTTTCCCCCTGAATCATCTCAATCTCCGAATGTCGTCAGAATGTTCTGAACTCCCGTTTCAATGTCCAATGCCAGTGTTGCATTGAACAGTAAAACGGTATAACTTAACAGAAAACTAATACCAAACATTTACGAAGCGGCACCCGTGTGCTGACGCCGACTCTGGAGCTGGGAAGTGTCGGGTAAGCTTCATTCGAATATGTCGGGGCCACCAATGTGCATCCACGTTTCATCTGTAGAAAGCCTTCGAAGCGTGATAGCTCGGGAGGGAAGGCGCTGTACCGCAATCTGCGGTAAACTGTGGGCTATTCGTCAACAATACTTAATGACCAATGGATGATGGCTATGCCATGATTTACCAGTGGGTTAACTGTCGCTCATCGTAGGAGTCATTATGTGAAGAGATAAACAAAACCAATGCAAAAGCCACGAAAGGTAATGGCCTTAATAATGGCACAGCAGCAGCAGCAACGTTATTTGTCTCCCACAGTGTGGATGGCGTCATCTGAGTGACGAGTCTGTGCCCCGTCCAAAAGCTAAATATAGCACTTTAGGTTGCAGCTCAACTATTGTTTCCGCAGACCTCGGATTTTCCCTCGAGCTTTGAGACTTTTGCTGTGTCTTGTGTACTGCAGGCTGCTGTCATGTGTCTTTTATCAAAAGTGGCTCGGTTTGTCATGTGCTTAAGCCAAAGGCAGAGCAAATGTTCCCCTCGCATTATTGTCACGCTCTCCGGCAATTGAATGACAGCTACAAATAGCTGTGCCGGTAACATATACTTCAAGAAATGATTTGAAAGTCAGTTGAATTTCCAAATTAAACCAAGGAAATATAACTGAATTAGAGTCAAAGCCGAGCGCTCTTGCAGTGTACTTATCGATTGTCAGGGCTGCGCCACAGCATCGTGTGGCATTCTATGGAGCCACGCCTATTTCGTGACCCAAGAGTCTCCAGGGATCAATTCAAAACTCTCCCCACAAAAACAAGCAATCAGAGAGCACGCTTCGGTACCCGTGAGATACATTCCGAGAGCCTTTTGTTTTCCCCATCCAGCAATACAGTCGATTTTCCTCGCTCTGACTAAGGGAAGCCGAGATGGTGAACGCAAACATGTAGTGCAGGATAAGGAAAGGTTGATCGCGTAGAAACCGAATGATCTTAACACACATCAGCTCAAATGTTTCCTTCATTCGATGTTGGTATCTAATGTGTTATAGCTGTAGTTTCCATTATGTAGCCTTCTCGATCATTACAAATCATTAGAAGAGTCATTATAAAAGCGACAATTACAATGATAATTACTGCTTTTAATATGACTCGTGATCATTTGTCCCATGACATTTGAATGGCTCCTCTGATATTTGAACTATCAATTTGGTGGACATCAATCAGTGAGGCTGACTAGCAAGACTGGGAAGCAGCAAATGAACTGCCCATTGGGATGAATCCAATTGAATTGAAATTTTAAGTCCTATATTTTACAACTCAAGAAAAAAAAAAACCCAAATAAATGACCCTCCAATCCGACAGTTTGGAGTTATGGAAAAATATGTCTCAAGAACAAACAAATTGAGGACAAGCTGGCACCACGAGTAGCATCATAAGAGACATCAGTGAAGCTTTATAGCATTAACGCCTCGTGACTTTTTGGGTTTCTGTGACAACAGAAGGGCACAAGCGAAAATACATGATGACTATTAAATTACAAAATTGAACTTTACTACCAATCATCCCATTGATTGATGAGTGAATGAGAGTGTAGAACTGGCTGGCTGTTAACCGGCTAACCTGTTAGGCATTCTGTTTTGTTTTTGTTTTTAAATGTGACTTAAAACATTGCAGTTAATCAAAGTTTTATGACCCTTACAATTGGCTGCTATGGGAAAAAAATGTTTTATATTCGGCGCTCCTGTTGAGTGTAAGCCAAGAACACATTGGTTTATAGTTGCCACAATCATCTTTCATTAAGTTATTACCGTTAACAGTCTTACTATCCGCACATAAACATACAAGCAACTTTCTAGCTTTATTATTCTTTTCAAGAAGACAATGCCTTGGTTCCCTCAGCATTGATGTAAGAAACATAAAACTGTGATATACTTTCGGCTTTTTTTCAGTAAAATTGTGTTAGATGGATGTACAGTCCCAGTCCGCTTACCTTTGAAAGGCCAATTTTGCTTCCTTCCCTCAAGAGTATTTGTCGATACATCCCTATGCTTTGCAAAGCTTTTTGATGTTTCTACCAGTTCTGTTACGATAGTCCATGAAAGCCGACCGTATTAAAGGTTAGGTCGACGGGGGTGTGGAAGCGGAGGATTCCTCCTCTGGTGTACCACCAAATCAGCTTCCTCCCTGAAATCCAGCCATGTTGGATGAAGAAAGATGAGCTAATAATACAGAGGTTACACGTCTCCCTTACCATAAGCTCAACATCAATTTCCGCATACGGCCTTGTCAGTGGTGACTTATTCAACACAGCAAGAGCAAATGTTAATGAGTTGGAATTTGCATTTTTTTCCCTTTGTTGAAATGCCACTGATTATTAGGTACCATGATGATAAATGCATCTGCTCATGCAGCCTGATGTGTAATTAGCCAATAGGTAGAATAACTCGATCAATTTAAGGAAAAGGATCAGGATTAAAAGAAATCAAGCCGGAGGGGGGAATGCGAGAATGAGAAACAAAATAACGAGGGCTTTTGCATTAGCGCCTGGTAATCAACACAGATGGCATTTAACCCATCTCCTAATTGTAATGCATTCACCTTTTCATTTGAATGCTTGATACCTGCAATCACACTTCTTCATCCGTCTTGAGATGTAGCGGAACCTGATCGAGCCGCTCTTACTTTGGGTTGCTTAAGTGATTCAAAGATTTAATGTGCAAATCATCGCTACGCGAAAAGATGACCTCCGCTGCTAATAAAGGTATTCCTTCACTATGTACAGCTGGATGAGCACTGGATTCCCTGATTCTATGTATCCCACTGCCAGATAATCAGATGCAAAAGGTTTGTCCCTTTTTTTCTTCTCAAACGTGGAAGAGGAAAAAGAGAAGTGGAAGGGGGGAAATATTTTCATGTGGCCTTTGCCTTTTTTCCCAAGCACCGCTATTCTCCTGCCTGTGCTTTTATTCGCAAATGAGGGGAAAGAAATGCATTACTGTGGACCAGATGGGAACATTCCACATGACCAAACCAATCAATCACATTGGTGGGACGCAGGTGTGACACAGCCGTGCAGCAACACACCATTTCACAGTCTATCAGGCGCAAACACATGGTCGCCAATCAATGGCACCCTGAGGACCCACGAGGAGGGGCGCGTCTCCAAAGCCGCGCGGGGTCACGGCCGATGACTTCATAATCACACGTCCATTCTCTTAAGAGAAGAGCAGAGAGGCGATGCACTCCCGCCATGTGAACAGCAACACTGTAATGGATGCTGCTAACATGCTCCCCTGCATCCCTTCCCCAGCTGTCCAAGGGAACCAGTGCACATTTAACAAGCTGAGAACATTTCTCCCAGCTGGATATTACAATCCAGTCAGCATGAAACATTCAAGTATGTGTCAATGTTTGGTACCAGATGCCAAACAACTGTTGGACAGTCAAACAACAGAGAACTGAGGTGAAGGATACGGAAAGATACACATATGGCTTTGAAATGCGGCTCCAGCTTTGAGCACAAGGGATCAATTTCAATTTCAAGCAAACCACAGCACGCAAAAACAGCTTCGAGGGGGGGCAACCCATGATCATAACATATGTGCCACTTGCTTCAAATGTATGCAGAAAAAGCCTCAATTCCAATTATAAAGCTAACAATCCATGCAACAGAATGATGGCCTTTATAATGTAGTGGTTAACACAAGAGTTCATGCACCTGGCACGGCAGGGTCTGACATTGGCCACCGCCTCCGTATAGGCAAGGGCCCACATGGGCCAGTGCAAATCTCCACGTCGCTGAAAATGTTTGCCTGCCGAAAACGAGCCAAAACTGCATTCACAGTGTCGTTCTGAAATTCTTTTTTATCACCCAAACATCCCATCCAAGACAGCATGCTGTGATGACCTCAGGAGAAACTGCAACCAGCACCGTGTGAATGGATAAACGGGCACGCATTCGGGTTAGACTCGAACGCCACTAGCCACATACAGCGGCTTGTATGTTGCAGCCTGTAGAATGTGAATCTGCCCTCCCTGAGTGTGCTTTCAGCTGTTTGTTGACCCCCAGTTGGACACACATCATTTTAAAAATCGCCAGATTAATGCTATCATTCAATGGAAAATCCTAACGACGGGATAGCTAGTATTAGCATTTGGTCACGGGTAACACATATTCACACACAAAAGCCGTGGTAACACATACAGACAGGCAATGTAACAATACTCACGGGCATATATTCTTCCTAATCAGTTCATGTCCAATTCCATTGCAACATTTCTTTTGTCTTGAGTTTGCCGTCACATTTGCGTCGGGCCAATTATAAATGACTCGTGCACTCACTGTGGTAGTCTCGCCACGCTGCACTCTTTGCATATCTGTTGTTGATGAATACCTGAGTAGCATCTGCACCATTTGCACAATCAACCGAGTACTGTCTGCAACATTTGCACAATCGACATTCTCCCAGATTACATTTCTTGATGTCAATGAGGTCTATGGCTCTATTAGTCATTCAAACTACTCTCATTGCGAGAGACCTCTGCATTTTTTGCACAATTATCAAAGAAAAAAAAACTTGTACCGGCATTACCAGATGACCAGCAACCTTTTATTGCTCAGCGACTGTTTTTTTTGTCAATGTCTTTATGTCTCCAAAGTATTCTCTGTCAATTGAGTGACTGTTGTCGTACTAGAGTGGCTCCAACTACCGCAGACAAATTCCTTGTGTGCCATCCATCCATCCATTTTCTTTAGCGCTTATCCTCACTCGGGCTGCTGGAGCCTATCGCAGCTATCTTCGGCCGGGAGGCGGAGTACACTCCCTGAACCGCTCACATACTTGGCGAAATAAAGAAGATTCCGATTCTGATTGTAATCTGTGAAAAACGAGTTTATTAACATTCCATCGTGACTTTCTTCTACTCTTTTTTTGTTTAATCTTACAGACAATGAGTAGCTCCATGGATGCATCACACCACACTGCCCCTAAGAGGCCAAAGCGACACAGCAGGAACAATAATGAAATCAATACATACAATAAAATACAGCAAGAAAAATAGACACGCTTTTTTTCCTGACTTTGACATGACATTTGGTCAAAAGTCAGCTGGGAAAAGCTCGCCATGACCCGAAACAGGACAAGCTGCATAGAAAATGAATAAATCTAGAATTGTGAAAACGTAACAGGATTAGGATGTACATTGCCAAGGCCAAACAGCCGTTGGACCGTCACAAAAAAATATATAGTTGGCGACTTAGCTGCACACCAAGCGAGTGAGGACCTCACATTCACCGACACGCCGCAATAGAAAATCTGCGACCCTGTACGGGGTTTAGACGCTCCACTTACAGTACTGTGCTGTATCATTTAATATTGAACCACAAAAACGTGACAAATGTCAAGGAAAAAGCAAAATGCCACAAAGAGAGGAAAAAGGCGAGAATAACGGAGAAGGTGTGAATATTTTGGGAGGCTGTTGGTAATGTTCGATTGGCCCATTCACTGACTGCGCCTGTGAGAACATGCAAACTCCACACGGGCGGGGCCAAGGCAGCTTGTTCTACACTGACACTGTAGCACATGGGTCACCGTAACACTTTCAGCAAGGTTGCTCTCACGAGAATGTTGTCCATGGTCCCACAGAAAGTAAAGCGTTGCAATTATTACAGAACCCACATATACTTCGTGTTTTAGTGGCGTGTGCTGCTGCAGGGGCACTGACACTCTTGTGACTGGACCAATGGTATATTGGTATATTGAAATACAGAGCTTGTGTTTTTGGCTCATTTTCAAATTTCCAACGGGAATATATAGCTCATTCCAAATAAAAAGCCAAATAAACACTACTTTGCAGTAATGACAATTACCATGAGGCTGTGACCTCTGCAGCTGAAGTCATCATATCTGGGTAAAATCTCAGTTATTTCCACTCTAAAGACACCCCCGATCCCTCGAGGCCTATTGAGCCTGCAGCTGATCCTCTGCAGCTGGCCCGCCTCCCCGGTCAACTGCTGGGGGCCACGGCCTGAGCAGGGAAAGGTTGGCTAAGGCCAAGATGGGCCGAGAGAGGCACAAGGTCGGGGACGTGTGTGATGTGGGCGGCATGGGCATGGAGAAAACGGATTTGCGCTCTTTTCAGCTCGTCTTCAGCTCTTCATGCTCTACTGACCTCGGTAATAGATAAGCGCACCCCGCAGCTCAGCATAATGACCGGCTCCGTCCTCTAAACTGTACTGCACCACTTCGCCTCGTCCTCCATTTGCAACACTGTCTTCCTGTCGTATGACCTGGAGATATACAGTATAGGTGCATTTTCTGCTTGTCACTTCAAAATCATTCATGCAAAACTAAGGTTTAACAAGAGTTCATGGAAGAAACCATCACGTATAGCAAATAAATGTGGATACTCTTTGTGTCTTTGTTTATTTCTTTATGTCCAGGTTAATAACCACTTTTTTTCCTCAGAGCGTTTTTCATTGTTAAATTATCTTTCTTGCTATGTTTTTAGTCATTTTAGTCTCTTTGTTTTTAAATGCTTTTGAACTGTCTTTGACTCTTCAGTCCTTCGTTTTTTTAAATGTCTTTTGCTCTCTATTTGAAAACGCTTTTAGTCGTAAAAGCACACTGAGTTACCCTGTGCATGAAATGTATATAATTTTTTTTGCTTTGTTTTGCGTTCAGACGCCGTCAAGTGCCCTTTAGGGGGAAACCCCCCCCCCCCCCCCCCCAAAAAACGAAGGCTTAAGTGCAGAAAGCGCCAAGTACAATACGCATTCACTGTCTTCTTCGTTGAAGCCAATCGCGAGCCCATATAGGTTTACACATTTACATCAAACTTGTCACTCCTCACGTACGTCCTCAAAAATGGCTGAGCTCATTGTTTCTTGTCAACTTGCTGGTAATATAGCTGTTTGAAAGTGAGCGTAAAATATGATCATTAAAACTGAAATCAGACAAACAAAAAAACGGGATTTTGATCCACAGCTGCACCAAGAGTTCACACAACAGACAAGAAGTCAATATATAAGAGAGACTTCAGATCAGTGAGCATTTAAACTATGAACTCCTGGTGTATTCTTTTCTGTGGAAAATAGGTCCAAGTGATTATTTGAGTATTTTTGGCTGCTAACTCCTAATCTCAAGGATAGACGTCTTTTTGTGATTCCACCATAGACGGACGGATACCAGTGATGGAAAAGATGTGTGGCGCTGACCATTGACAGAAAAATCCATGTTATTGCGACACGGTGTGACAAAAATGCTACATGGACCGAAACGGTTAATCGAATAATTTGATTACAAAAGACGTTGAAGTAAAACTACTTGAAGCTTTTTAGTGGCCATTTTTCCACATGGACTAATTAGTACATACCAACGCACCACTCTGTGCGGAAATAAACTGCGGACCAGGAGGAAAGAGTTAGAGATCATTTCACCCTTAAAAAATAAGCTAACATGCAATGTGTCTAAGTAACGTAGCAGAAGAGCACAGCCTTAATATAGCCTACCACTGCTAGTTAGAACATCTTTTTCCCCCACAATAAACACAGCCGCCGCTGGCGGTGCACTTTCAATCGCATCATTGAACAAAAGGGTAACAAAATAAACATAATAGAACATTCATACACCAGTTGCTACGGCCAAAACCGACGCGCAGGCATTGAACAGTCAGTCACAAGCGATTCTACAATCTCATTGGCAGACTCCTCACGTCACTGACAACGGCCAGGCCACACCTTTTAAAGCCACAAAGACTCAAAGTCACCGATGTTGTAATGTGAAACATGAGAATGCCCACCCCAAGTGGACAACATTAACACGTGCCTATTTTGCGCTTTAATAAGGCAAACACATTTTCACTCGATGACTCGATTCATCGATGAAATAATAGGTACAATAATCCATTTGAAAAATATTTGACAGCTGTAGCCCTAAATGGTACGCAACATTTCTTTGCGTAGGAAAAAGGTGACAGGACATCGAACTGTCAACAAGTTGTACGTGTGCAGTCGGCACACCGTAGAACGGCATCTCTCTCACGTTGAGTTCACGTGGACGTGTGATTCATGTGCCTATTTGTGCAAGTTGATGACAGCATTAAGGTGATTAGTTAGCATGCAGAGCCAAAGCCGCATGTGTAATATGTCAGGGTCACACCGGGGGGGCGAACGTGACTGTAAATTTCCAAGGCAGCAGTTATGTCATGGCCATAAAGCGTATGGATGGAAGGACTTCATGCAGACACAATAAGGATGAAGATGAACTTTGAATGTTTGAGAGGAATTCTAAAGATACGTCCTAGATTTGCATCAACCGTATGGGCCTAAACAATCTGTAATACAGTATTTACTACCTTAACCATATTGACGTTTCTATTCGTAATTGAATCTATAGCAGACAATTCTCCCCGCTGTGTTCATGTTGAACATTAGCAGACAAAACATCAGAGGTTGAACCCGAGAGCCAAATGCTTAAAGGAAAATGATATCAGTCCATCGAGTAAATAAGTACAAAACATTAGGCGCCAGCCACAATGCGATATACTGTACAGTAAAAAGGAGTAGAGTTCAGTTGCTTCCGTTGGACCTCATTGCGTGTGGTAATTCCGACTAGGCTTTACACGGTCAGGATTTTTGGGGCCGATCACCGATCGGCGAGTTGAAAAAAAAACCATAGCCGATCACAAGTTGGAGGAATGTGTCTATTTAAATGACCTGTTCATTTACTGTATATACGTGTGTACTTAATTGCTCCAAAAATGATATTTACAACAAATAATGTATCTTTGTTCATCTATTTATGCCAGTGAGGCAGAGCGACAGACACAACCACTTTTTCAATTGTCAAATATGTTCCTTGGCTCCATAAAGGTTGGAAATCACTGCTCTAGTCAGATCGTGTATTCTGATCTATTCTAACGTTTTATACGCTTTTAGCTGTTTTTCAAATAAATCAATCAAGTTCAGCGTCTGAGATGACCGACACAGACTTCCTGCATCCTCCATCGTCTGTAGCTCTTGGACACTCAACAGGCATGCGTGGATATGAGGGAGGCCATTTTATCACTGTGTCAAATGAAGATGCCGAACGGGGGTTAGGTGACGTTTTTGATCGACCACTTGCCCTTGCCATAGAAGCATCCCCCGAGGATGATGAAGTACACTTTGGACCAATTACTGGCGAGGATGATGACTAAGACTCCACCCTTCCCTGGAATCCATATCAGTTAAACAGGATGCAGGTATCGTTGGTGTAGAATGAAGTAATAACAGTGCTCTAATATAGATATATATATATATATATATATATATATATACACTGCAAAAAATATGTTACCTACAGTGCCCTCTTCTCAAATTCTTATATTTTTGCAGTTCCCCCCCCTTTTTTTCAAATCATCAAAGAAAGATAAATATCAGACAAATATAACCCAAGTGAACTAAAAATGCTGTTTTTAATTGAATTTATGAAGGAAAGTTACTTGGACCTGTGTGACAAAGTAATGGCCCCCTAAACCGAATAACTGGTTGCGCCACCCTCAGCAGCAGCAACTGAAATCAAGCGTTTTCTATAACTGGCAATGAGTCTTTCCATCTCTGTGGAGATATTTGGGCCCTTCCTCGCAGAATTGTCTTAATTCCGCATGAACGGCCTTTTTAAGGTCATGCCGATGCATTTCAATCGAAATCAAGACGAACTTTGACTTGACCACTCCAAACTCTTCATTTTGTTTTTTTTAAGCCGTTTAGAGTTGACATGCTGGTGTGTTTTGGATGGTTCTCCTGCCGCAGAACCCAAGTGCGCTTCAGCTTGAGGTCACAAACTGATGGCTGAACATTCTCCTTCAGGATTTTCTGCGAAAGAGTAGTATTCATGGTTCCATCACCCATCCATCCATTTTCTGAGCCGCTGATCCTCACTAGGGTCGCGGGAGTGCTGGAGCCTATCCCAGCTATCAACGGGCAGGAGGCGGGGTACACCCTGAACTGGTCGCCAGCCAGTCGCAGGGCACATTTAAACAAACAACCATTTGCACTCACATTCAGAGTCTCCAATCGACCTACCACGCATGTTTTTGGGATGTGGGAGCCATGCTGGCACGGGGAGAACATGCAAACTCCACACAAGCTGGGATGGGGATTGAACCCTGGTCCTCAGAACTGTGAGGCAGACGCTCTAACCGGTCGTTCACCGTGCCGCCATGGTTCCATCAATCACAGCAAATTTTCCAAAGTCCTGAAGGAGAAAAGCAACCCAAGACCATCACATTACCATGTAGCGGCATTACTAGCATTTACTAGCAACCTTTTATTGCTCAGCGACTGTTTTTCTCAATGTCTTTATGTCTCAAAGGTATTCTCTGTTAATTGACTGTCTGTTGTCGTACTAGAGTAGGAGACCAATTCTTTGTGTGGTTTTTTTTCTTGGACACACTCGGCAAACTAAAGATGATTCAGATACCTTTACGCCAGATGTAACAAGATGTAAGTTCTTTTGTGGCCTCCTGGATCGTCATTGCTGTTCTCTTGGGGTAATCTTTGTAGGCTCCACTCCTGGGAAGGTTCACCACTGTTCCATGTTTTTTCCATTTGAGGAAAATGGCTCTTGCTATGGTTCACTTGAATCCTAAAGATCTAGAAATGGCTTTCGTAACCCTTTCCAGACTGACAGATGTCAGTTACTTTACACACAGGGCCAGGATGCAGAGCGTCAGCCTTACAGTTCTGAGGACTGGGGTTCAAGCCCTCCTGTGTGGAGTTTGTATGTTCTCCCTGTGCCTTGGTTGGTTTTTCACCGGGAACTCCAGTTTCCTCCCACATCCCAAAAACATACACGGTAGGTTAATTGACAACTCTAAATTACCCATAGATGTGAGTGTGAATGGTTGTGTCATGGTCTGTGTTTTGGTTCGGGTTGTGTTTAGTTTTGTTCCATGTTTTCCTGTGTTCCATGTTTGTCGTGTGCTCATTAGGTTGTTGTGTCCACCTGTTCTCGTCTACCTTGTGTCGACCAATCAGCTCTCTCCAGCCACTCGTGTCTTGTCCAGGTGTTCCTCGTTGTCTCGTCAATCTGTTTGTATTTAGTTCCCTGGTTTCTTTCACTTCCTGTTGGTTCATTGTTGTTGTCATTGTCAGGTGTCATTGTCCCTATCTGTTCCACATCTTACTCACAGGTCATAGTTTGTTTCCATTTTTAGATATTCAAATGTTTATTTGTTACTTTGGTTTGGTTGTTATCTGTTGTGGGACTTCGTTTAGTTTTGCTTTATCCAATATCCTTGTTTTCTCTTTTTGAAGATTAAATATTCTTTTTTGGAGACTCCTGCCTTGCCTCCCTGCTTCCCTGCACTTGGGTCCTCCATGTTCTTGCCTTGCGTTCCTCGCCTTCGCCCTAACCACGAACGTGACAGGTTGTTTGTTTGTATGTGCCCTGCGATTGGCTGGCAAGCAGTTCAGGGTGTACCCCGCCTCCTGCCCGATGACAGCTGGGATAGGCTCCGGCACGCCCGCGACCCTAGTGAGGAGAAGCGCGACAGAAAATGGATGGACGGATGGATCTTGCAGTACTCTACACCAAATGCTGGGCCTGTGTCATCAAGCGATGCTGCAGCATCACCAGGAACAGGTCCTTGTAAATTTAAGACGTTTAAACATAGTTGATGATGTTCTTACTGTCTTCATGGAACCAAAAGTCCTGAATGCTGATCTAAAAATGTTAGTTCACAAATGAGAAAGCTGTGGACAGTAATGTTGTATCAAGAGAGCCATACTCTGCATTCTGTTAACATTTCTTGGAACAGTGTGAGGGGGACGATGAACGAGTCCCCAGACTAAGGCCAGACCATTCTCCCAAAAAATGGCAAGCTCTTGGAAGAGTGTGGTTGAAAGGATACTGGGACCACAATATCATACCAATCAGACTATCACCAGCTATTGTTCTTGCCTGTTGTTCAGGACTTAGTTCAGTGGACGACAAACTCTTGATGTCATTTGCCAGATTTCTTTCAGAGAATGAGCGATCATCACTTGAAAAAGCACTTCAAGGCAACATTGATGAAACTGTTAAGGAAGACCTTCTAGAAATCTTCTCAAGAATGGGCTCACAATGCCTGCCCTCTCAAGACAACTTACAAGCTGCCACTCTAAAAATTGCACACAAAGTGCTTCTTCAAGAGCCAAAGTTCATAATTGACTGTTTCCATTCCATTATTGACGATTCTGTGACAACACTAACCAAAGACAACATAATGGAGCTTTATGAATCCAAGAGGCCATCAAACAAGAAAGTGGCTGGCCCAGAAGATAAAGCCATCAACTGAAAGCCTAAATCCACAAGAGCAGACTGCTCTCAACCACTTGCTACGGTATGTGAGAAGCATTGACAAGGGAAAACTGTAGATCTTCTTGCGCTTCTGCACAGGATCCACTGTGATGTGTAAGGAAAATATTGAAATAACTTTTCATAGACTGTGTGGTTTAAGTCGCAGACCTCTAGCACACACATGTGGATCAGTTCTTGAGTTACCTTGCACCTGCAGCTCATACCCTGAGTTTCGTCAAAAGTTTGACAGTGTCTTGGCATTTACTCAAAACAGTTTATTTGCGCAGGTCCAGAAGACAGTGAAAAGCCTTTCAAAAAGTGATGTTCACTTCTTTCAAGCACTATTTGCACATTTAGCATGTTTTTATTGCTCCTTTTATGCAATTGTTCACTTGGTTTAACAGCAGTTAGTTCAAAAAATATATCTGTTTGATACAAATACAAAGGCAGCATTTTTATTTTTGCTATTGATAGCTGTTTTTGTGAGAGCCTCACATAGTTGTTAGCCAAATAGAATAATGTGCCGAGTCATTCAATATTTTCGGAAAACAGTTGTCCCAATTAAACCTTTTGTGGATTATCATGACCTGGATGACTGAGAATCTACACGGACAAAAAGCAAAAACAATTTTTTGGGGCAAGTATATATTTTTTAAATAGATATTGTTAAGGTAAGTTTCAAAAAAATCACTCGGGCAATGATGCTACTTGGCTAACAATATGTGAACTATGCAGTACGAGCAGTTACTGTCAAGAGAAAAGTCTTTTTGAATAAAGTTTCAGTTTCTCTCTCCTGTCCTGCCTTGGTGTTATGCTTTGTTCGGGTTTTCTTCATTTCCTGTTCATGACCAAGGTAAAGCAAAACATCCATGGCAATGCTGTTTGTACTGTACATACAAATACTGTGCAACACATTGAAAATGTTCATTGAAGCTGTATGGCTTCTACTGTCCTAGATGTAACTTATCTGCCAAATACGCTCAAGTTCTATCGTCAGTGTGTGCACATCGTAACAATCAGCTCAAAGTTCCAAGCCAAGCTTCTACAGATTTAATCAGAAAAAAAGATTACATTTGCGTTACACATCAGGTGTCAAGTCCTGGGCACCAGATGCGGCCTTCCACATCATTTGATGTGGCCCACGAAAACAAATCATGTACAAAAAAAAAACGAATTGCAAATTGCCTTTATAACTGAGATATCACACGCATTTTTTTGTGACCTATGCCCCTTTCAAAATAAATTGAATAATATCTGAAAACCTTTTACCGACTTCTGATTTCAAAACTACTACCATTAGGCGATTACACATGAATGGGGATTCACAATCACAATGGCGTTCTGAGCGAAACCACAACTACAGTGTGGCCCGCGACAAAAAAAAAGAACTGACAGCCCCGCAGTACACCACGGTGGACTGTGAATAACTGTCGAAACAAATGTAGTTATGTCTCAAATTAGAGGGCAGTTATTATCTCGTGCCTCAAGTGGAGGTACAGATCCAATGCTTGATAAGCACCAGCTGGAAGATGCATCTGGCACTCCACCATCCTAATATTGCAGATGTTATAGATGTCGGCTGTGTCACATGGCACTGCTGGGCAAAATCTGCAGTCACCCCAACACAACTGTACATCATCTCTGTCAACTGGGGATATGCAGTCATAAGTTGAGTAGAGTTCTGGGAACTCGCTGGCGTTCTTCGACGGTCTGACGATGTGTGCATCCCACACACGGATGGTCTCATCTAATTCATCCTGAGGAGGGGGGAAATGATAGGCTGTATTACAGATAGTAAGAGAACAACTTATTATTCATGTTTTGTGGGGCATTTTGGTTGGTTGGATGTCTTGAACTCATTCATTTTAAAGGTTGCTGTTTTGATTACATAATGGGCAAGAAAAATCGCATGAAATAAAGTGTCCAAGAGCAGAGAATTAGATGTACGGCTTTTGACGTGTTTTTAGTTTTTAGCAAAAGGACAAGTATTGGGCTAAAAATACATTGCTGGCCGAGAGTCACTGCACCCTTTATTTGGGGAACACGAGAGGTCAAAATCGCTGAATCGATTGCAAGTGCATCTGATTTCTACTTTAAATACACACATACACATGCTTACATACAAAAGCGACGACTATGTTAATGTAACTTCTGGTTGTTGTGGATCCTCGATAAATAGGCCTACACCGTAAGCATTTTCGTGATTTGTTTTTATGATTGCTTTTTAGTAGGAGATCACAGCTTTGTTGGTTTCTTTCTAATATTGAAAATTTGGGTGCAGTGTATTTTTGACACGTAACAGTAGGCAGAACTATGCGTCTATGCAAAAAGAAAACAAATATTTATTATTGTGAGGCACTGCGTGGATGACGACAATGATGACATTTTTCAGTCTTCTTATTGGAGAACGTTAAAAATAATTTGGCGCACATCGGCACAATCATTTAAGATGAAAATTGAACATTCAATTCAACAGCTTACCTGAATTATGCCCAGGAAGCAGAACCGAATGAGATTTCTGTTCAAATATGTCCCGTCGAACAAACCACGGTCCTTCAGGTCAGTAAAGGGAGAGATTGATTCCCTTCTGAGGAAGCCCCACCAACTCTCGATGCGCTGATTCGCTGTGCTTGCGCCTTCGATGTAACTGTCAACACCGGTGCCGTCGTGAATGTTGCGACGGAGATATCGCTGAAAGTCTCTGACTTTAACATTCTCTAAGGGTCTTTTATACATTCACACATGCAATGGACTATACGTTCTCGTTAGGATGAGAAAGAGTCTCATTGTAACGAGAAACTTTCTCATTCGAATGAGAAACAAGTTTTGTTCCCCCCCCCCCCATGTCCCTTTAGGGGCTCCATACAAATGTGTTGAACTTAAAAGTTAAATATAACAGAACTGTACTAAGAAGTGATTCTCTAACGTACCACGAGAGGAAGCTTTTGTACCGCTAGTGGTACTCGTAACACACTTTAAGAATCACTGCTCTCGAGCGCAAAAACCTGTACATGTAAATGGAAACATGCAGCCATAGTTCAAAAAGTTGACCTGATTGAGCAAAACCAGTAATATTTGGATTCAGCACATGGAGCTAAAAAAAAAAATCTTGTTGACCAGTGTTATTAGGTGCAATGGTCTTTGATACAATAGACTTGTTTAACTCCTCAAACAACATCTCCAATGTTAGTTGCTTAGGGAGGTTATGATGGTCAGGAGAGCTTCTTATGATGGAAAGCTATACTGATGGTGTGACTTGTACCCTGGGGGAGGGTCATCTCGCGGAAGGCTGAAAAGGGAGTTGCAGTAACGGAGGGAATAAAGACAGCAGGAGGGGGGGGGGGGATATCCCAGTAGCCATTACTGCTCCCTTCAGATGAATGATGTGCCCTCACGTCATCAAGACAATTTGTTTTTTTTAACACAATGTCTTTCCACTAGCAAAGGGCATGACAGGAGTGCGCAGAAGTGAATCATTTACTTACTTACCCATTATGTTGGAGTTCATAAAAGGTGTTGGGGACAATCCTTCATGGGACACTAATCGACTGTCACTCAAATGATCGCATAATGAGGGCTGTCTGTGAAACCCTGTGGGAAGAGATCACACAATTTTAAGCACGTTATTGGGGGGCAACTTCACTAATTGAGTCCTCTGACATACCCTGAATGAGTAGGAGGAGAGGTCTCTTACCATACCAGTTGGTATACTCTTGGTGACAAAGAACAATTGAAGGCAAAATGGAACGTGAGGCATAATTTTAAAAAAAACAATTTTTTTGCAGTGCAGTGATGCCAAGAGATTCAAGTTTAATTCGTTTCCGTGACCACGCTCGCAACGCAAAAAACCCATATCTCAAATCATCTTTTCCCATTGAAATGAATGGAAATGCCATTAATCCATTCAAGCCTTCCCCCCAAAAACAACAAAAATCATTGTAATTGTGTATTTTAATGTATTTTAATGAAACACACAGTAATGATAGAATGAAACAGAATTAATAAGAATTTAACCATTTTTGTCACATTGCAACAATTGAATGGCCATCGTGCTTCTCTTTCTGGTGTGCCTGCCTTGGCTACTTGGGGGCAGTATAAGACAGGTAGATGGATATACTGTTCATTGAGACATCTCAACTCCTCTCAGTTCACCAGCATCACACTAATATTAGTCGTTCTTTGCCGAGGCTAAAGAAAGTCTAAGACATTTATATTGTCCGTCTACACGTTGCTGCACCGTTGGTGTTCAATCCGTTACTTAAAGGGTTATATCACAGCAACAGATGTGATTTAGCATTAGCATTAAGATAGTGGATTGAAAGGCTAAGCGTACAAGAGGTGTAATTGTCTGTTTTATGTTCAGGCTGGTGAGGCCGCTTTGGAGTGCCTCGCTGTTGGCCGTGAGTGCGCACAAGTCACACAGAAAAAGGCAGAAAAGTGAGGAGGGTGGAATTCTTTTTTTTTTTTTTTGAAGTCTTACTTGACAGCTAGCATGTGGACTGAAGCTTCATGTTGGCGTGGGCACTTTAAAGAACCCAATTGTCACAGCATTGAATAGCCCCGCGACAACCCAGTGGGATATATTCCAGCCACCGGAGACTTGAAGTGGATACATCTTTGCGGTTCAAACGTCGTTAGTTATGTATATGCGTAGGAAATATGTTAGATGAAGTAGCATCCGTTGTTCCGAGGTCGACAGCTGAACAAGACATGGTTTCAACACATTCGGCAAACACACACAGAGCGTTTGAGAGCAGAGACAACGACTTGATTCTTTCTGATTTTGAAGCCTTATTTTTCATACTTGCCAATAGAGTTGTTGACAACACTCTGTGGTGTGTCAAATTTAGAAGACATTTATTTTCACTTTACAGGGACTTTAAGGAGTAACTTCACTTTTGTTTTGCTTCTTCTTTGGCTTTTTTTTGGGGGGGGGGAAGGCTGAGCTTGTGATGCCACTGCACAAGGACACCACTGATGGCAAAGAGGAGGAATATGATGATGACCACAAGTCAGATATGGATATCAATATGATGCGATTGACAAAAGTAGTACACGTGTCTCTGCCCTGGCTGCTTAGTGGAATAAGGTCAAGTCAACAATGTTAATAATGTTTGATGTAACCAGACCCCCGTGATCCTCCCAACCACTTACACCACAACACTCAGTCCCACAGTTACACAAAAGAGTCTTCTTTGTCTCTTATGTAACTTGTCGACCAGCGTCAAACTTTTTTGAGTTGGATTACCATAACTTCATCCATCCATTTTCTGTCGCGCTTCTCCTCACTAGGGTCGCGGGCGTGCCGGAGCCCATCCCAGCTATCATCGGGCAGGAGGCGGGGTACACCCTGAACCGGTTGCCGGCCAATCGCAGGGCTCATAGAAACAAACAACCATTCGCACTCACAGTCACGCCTACGGGCCATTTAGAGTGTTCAATGAACCTAGCATGCATGTTTTTGGGATGTGGGAGGAAACCGGAGTGCCCGGAGAAAAGCCACGCAGGCACGGGGAGAACGTGCAAAGTCCACACAGGCGGGGCCGGGGACTGAACCCCGATCCGATCCTCAGAACTGTGAGGCAGACGCCCTAACCAGTCGGCTTTTTCAATTTAAAAATAGAATTCGACGTATCAAGTGTTGTTTAACAGAAGTGGAAGGAAAATGTGAAAGATGCAATCTGACATCAGTCGCAGGAACCTGCGGCTTTAAAAAAATTGCTTTTTCTTTTGTCCTGCAGCTTAACAGTACCTTTTCATGACAGTTATCTACTTCAGAGGCTTAGGTCTAAATATCGGCCACAGCATGATTTTTGAAAACTCTGAGTCCAAAGTAATAAAAGACACTCGCTGTTACTGTCCTAATCCCAAATCCTTGTGTGCTTCAGTCAAACACAACTCCCCATGCTGCATTAGCTGCCACCAGGGAGATCGTGAACAGCAGTTGGCTTGCATTTCTAGACTTCTTCTGGCCAACTCATAGCCTCTGAACTCAATATACAGTCAAACAAATCTTATTATCCATCTTTTTTGTGTGTGTGAGTGGATGGTGATGGAGGAATTTCAAAGGCAGTGGATGGTTGCTCTGTGTGAAGGGAATCCTCCGAGATTCCCTATTGTGCTGCCGCCAGGCCGCACACACTGTTAATCACACCATGAACAGCCTCAATGACAACAAAAGCTTGCGAGAAGATCGAGAAACACACGTACACACTCACTCACAGAATTACAGGCCACAACGAACATAAGTCGCATTTCCACCCCACTGCAGCAGAACCAGGAAAAGACGTCAAACTACAGACAAAATGAAATAAAAGAAAGCAATAAAGCGCAATTGAATCAGTCCTCTACATGTGGTTTTTGATTGTTATGACTGCCAGTGTAAAGCAGGAAAAGGCTAGCAGGGCTGCTCGAGAAGGGAAGGAAAGGGGAGGTGGGCGGGATAATGGTCAGTCGTGTGTTTGCTCCCTTGGAACTGTTAGATCATCAATCACAGAACCCTCATCAAACACTGGTGGCCTACATCCATTCAAGACGCTAACACATGCTGTCATCACTGCCACGGGGAAGCTAGTAGCACCGGTGGCTAAATAACCGTCAGATTACTGTAGCAGTAGGCAGGCCATCGATCACCCGCCCTCCCAATCACTTGCAGCAGTGTTGAAAAAGTCGTCTAATTGGTGCCATATCCCAGGTGAGTGTGTGACCGCAGCTTTGGAGGCGAGGATGCGCTCGTGATGGATGCGTGCGGGGTCCGCTATGAAGTCGGGGTGGAAGGGGGTGGGGGGGTTGCACCGGAGGAGGCAGTGCCTTGGCTGTCAGAGCGGGAGCCTACAGCCACAGCTGCCCAGGATACAGTGACTGGCTGCAAGCCGAGGTTAGCGCGGCAGGACGAGGGACCGTTCACAGTCCGCCGATCACATGCACTCGTGGCTCTGCGGAGAAGGTCTGAATTTCCTTCGGAGCAGACAAAACACAGAGGACGGCTTGGCTGTCCAAAGCCTTAAGCTGGGAGAAACATGGGTGGATTCAAAATTCCCAAATAATGTTAACGTTAATGGATGCAATATTTAAGTCATAGCTAAGAAAGTTGCAACTGTTGATATACTGATACTGCAACAATATCAAAAACAGTAAAAAGGTAAACGCGTGCCTATTCATGCTTTATTTTCCTATGAAACCTATCCTCAGCTACTCGGGCTGGACGATGAATTGAATAGTGCAATGCAATTTTAAAAAAAATTGCAAACGCTGCGATTTGTTCATCAAACAAAGAAAGAAAGAAAGAAAAAAATAGCCATAACCACACCAAAAGAACAAGCTTCTCGTGTCACCATCCTCTTTCATCTCTCTCGCTCTCTCTCTCTTTTTCACACACACACACACACGCGGATCACTGACCGACATGTTTGAGAGTATATCCATACGTATGTGTGTGATTTCACTGACTAAAGACCAGTAGGCTTTAATTTTCTATATATTTATAGACTGTTAAGAAGTGCAGTCCACGAAAGCAACAGATTTGTTTGCATTATTGTTGTTCAGTTGAATTTTCAATTACAAGACTGCAAGTGAAACTGTCTAGTATGTTGACAACTCATCGAAGTAGCTCAATAAATCGTCTTTCATGTTAATTCATGATTCATTTGCCTTTATCTTATCTAACCTATCAGACCAAACAATTTCTATATAATAACTCTGGTATTGTTTATTGTAATACAGATTTATTTATCGCTTCTGTTTGTTTAAAAAAAAATTGTATGAAGGTCATTGTCTATCTGGTAACATTAGGTGCACCTGCATAATCTGATGACATCCAATACAAGACGAGAGCGAGAGGTGTTTCTAATATTTTGGTTACCTTATCTCGTTGAATGAGAGCTGCAGAATAATAGAAGTATTCCGTATGTTCATGTCGTGTATAAGGACCAAGGATTAGATTGTACAACTGTATTAATGTTATCGCCAGAGAGTCCATACACTGTACTGTAGATATGCCACTTGAGACTTGAAATAACAATTCATGTCATTATTCTTCCTAAGCTATGTAAAACAATTCTGTATCAGTGTCAACTGCTTATGCAGCTGTGCGTGTGTGCGTGCTTCTGTGTGTGTGTGCGTGCGTGCGTGCGTGCATCGTCTGATGGCGTAAGCAGCTGTCTGCTGGCTGATGCCATTGCAATGTCACAAACATTCATTTATATGCACCTGGAGCAAATATATCCCAACCGTCTCTGTATATCCAACAATTCAAATCAAGCTGCCAGTGTTACCATTGCCTGTAGATGTTCATTCGGGAAGGGCACAGAGGAATAAACAAGGCACCACGGCCAGAGTGGCGCTGACATTTAACTGAATTCTGATAGAAAGTGACAGGAGATTGACATTTAACGAAATTCATACCGGACATCGAGAACGACTGATGTGTGAGGGGCGAACAACAGAGAGAGAGAGAGAGAGAGAGAGAGAGCGAGAGAGAGCTGTTCACACATCTCACTCAGTATAGCCGTTTGCTCTTATGAACGCCAGCCAGCGTCTGCACACTTTACCTACAGGTTCCCTAGCACACAACTAGAGATGGTCCAGGTCAGATGTTCTAAACCCACGAGATATACTCTTTGGGATTTAGCAGCGGGCTAGCACAAATTGGAAGAAAAAAAAAATGTCTAAACCCTGTCTTGACCCTGTAAAGTGAATTCAGAGATTTGTTTCGAAATACATCACACACGTTTGAAGAGAATTGCTGAAAACGTGCAAAGACCGAGAACTATGTAGCTATATATTTGTGTCGTTTTGACACTTTTAATTCTCTCTCTAATACTCTTCTGAATTAATCCTTCGGTGAAAACAGACCTCCGCAATCACCTGCAAGGAGAACACCTAGCTGGCTGCTTCAAAATATGTATTCATGGACACGATCTTGTGGACTCCAATTTTGAATAGGTCTTGGAATATTTTTTTCAGGAAGCCATGTAAAATTGTATTTCCCAATGAAAGGTGCAAGCTTTGCAAGAAAATGGAACAGCGGTTACTTCTTTTGATTTAAGTTACCAACCTTATTTTGTATTTATTTAAGTTAGCCATTTTTTTTTTTACTTGAGTTATTTGTTACATTTATAATTTATTTGTATTTTTTTATTGAAGTAAGCAATTGAATTTTTTTTATTGAAACCTTTTAATTTATTATAAGTTATTCACTCAGTATTTGTTGGAAGTCAACATATTGTTGTTAAAGGTACCATGCCAATCCAATTTGATCGACTGTTTTATGCATAACATGGGACAAAATAAGTCGGGGACCTGGTTTTAAATTTGCCATTCAGTATAAGCAGTCGGTCGAGTGAACGCAATAGCCTTTGAACACCAAAACAGCTTGCAAACGACAGGATTTGAAATCGGCGACAGTGTGATGTGTTACTCAAATGAACACTCGAGTAACTGCCGACTTCGCGGTTGCGACACGTCCGCTAATCTCAGGTAAAATTGTTGAGTGTCAAGGCGGCTGCGTCTTGTGCAAGCTTAAACTTGTGCAAGTTTCCACTTTGTGCCGCCTACAAAACTCAGAGGAGTTGAGGAATAATAAATGGCTTCAATTTATTTGGGGGGAAATTCCTAAGCGCTTCGGAATTATATTGTATTACACACACACTGAATGAAATGAACCCGAATCAGAGCGAAGCTGTTTACCGTATTTAAAATTGGGGAAGATGAGCGATCAAATCAGAGCAAAGCTTATTTACATGTCGTCCATGGAGCCGTCCGTCTCAACTGCCAGGCGTAAAAAGACCACTAGAATAGCTTGAAAAATGACTTTTGGGCATTGGCAACCCAAATTATCTTGCAAACCCAATAAAAGGATATGAAAGATTATACAAAATAATTTTAAAAAATCTGATGGCATGGGACCTTGAAATGCATTCATTAGCTTCCATTTGAAGAATTATTGCTCTATTAAAATTCCAATGAAAGTCCTGTTTTTCTTTTGGGGGGGCGGTGTAAACATTGATACATGGCCCCTCCAATCAACCAGGTCTCCCACTCACAGAATAACACAGTATGTCTACTACAGGTCATCCACTGGTCAGTCTACCACCTCCGCGGGATGACTGTTAAATGATGTGCTGTAGAGCAGAAAGGGCATTCAGAGGCATTAAGGTGCCGGTTATCTTACCCGGGAGGGTTCGTACGAAGGACTGGACTCGCCACCTGGGGCCCAAGATGCTTGGTTGCTCCGCTCATCCATACCTGTCAGGGGAGGACAAACAACTCAGTCAACAAGTCAAGATTACTCATGTGCTTCAATGTGCATATGCCTGACTCCTGCACAGCGACAGCCTGTGGCACCTGTACTAGGTCTATGCACTATGCAGAAATACTGTAAGTTAAGTACATTTATGAAAAACATTGCCTCATCTACTCTACTGTATACTGGGATAAGGTCTAGCTATCTGCACCAATGTATGCACAGGACAAGAACTATGGTGTATAGTGTAGGGATGGTGAGTCGTGGTTCAGAATTGTCAAATTATTTAATTTGGCATGTGGCACGTTCGAAAGACTTATCATAAAATAATTTACATTTTTTCATTCTCTAAAAGCTTGAAAACTATGTTTTAGGCCCACTGCATACCGAGGGACACGGCCGAAAACAACTGAAGTGGACCATTGCAAAAACTTCGCAGTTTGTGAGTCACACCCGCACGCCAAGCGATTGAGCACTGCACGTCTACCGCCGCGCTGCACTGGAAAAACTGCAACCCTGTATCTGTTTTTGAGGCTACAGTACTGTATTCTTTTTTATTACTTGTACTTTTTTTTTTTTTTTTTTTTTACTGAACCACAAAAACATGGTGTAATTGTCAAGAAGGAAGCAAATTTTCACAAAGAGACGAAACGAGCAACTGTAAATGAGCGAGCATGTATACTATATTTTGAGAAATTGTTGGCAAAGATTGATTCCCCCCCCATTCTGTGACTGCACCTGTGCCACCCAGCAACAGAGACTTCCCACGCTTTGCTTTCGAGCTACAGGTACATATGAAATGATAAAGACAGCTAAGTATTATTGCAAAACACTATACTGTATACAGTATATACTTGTATTGGTACAGCTTCGCCTGCTGGGTCTTGCTTCATGCTTAGTATCCAGAAACGTATTTTTTTGGTGAAAGCTCATGTGCATTTTTGATTGGCTATTACATCTCCGATACTGCGATGCCATTTGACAGCGATTCAAATGATGAATCAAAGCAAAGCTAGTAGCCGACGGTTGGCCACTCATGAAAACTAGTGGCTGAGCCCCACACACTGCACGTCACTTCAATTTGGTTTCGGCCATATCGCGCAGTGTGTGGCAGGCCTTAAGGTGTCAAATACAATAAATGCTGCATTTCAAGTGCCACTGATTGTACGCCAAGTGACAACACACAAAGCCGAGTGTTGAGACACTCAAATCGATTTCAAAATGAAAGTTAACTTTTACGTTTGAAAGTCAAACAGATAAATAAATAAAATCAATAACTCGGAATTGGACAGGTAGACCATCTGGCAAATGTTGAAACACATATTTGATTTCAAAAAAAATAAACCTGATTTGGGCAATACAGTCAGCAAAATATGTTTGATTGTTTGTGTTGCTTGAGGCAATATTGTGCTCACGGTACCTGCAGAGATGGCAGCGAATCGACATTCACCAGGTTATAGATTGTCCCTGATGTTATATTCTATATCTCAGAAAAATATATATATAATTTAACTTTGTCTTCAAACAGAAAATTGCCTAATAAATCATAGATGCTGTGAAAAGTAATACAATACCCATCCCACAAACCTTCAGTGAAACTGTAATCATGCATTAGATCCAAAAATGCATGTAGCCTGCTGGGGAAAATAAATGGAGCCAAATTCGTGGAGCAGTGAATGGAAATAGACCCTGAGGGCCATTGTCGAGCTAATTGACTTAGCAATATTGCATCACCCCTCCTTGAGCCGTCACCTTATCGTGGTGGAGGGGTTTGTGTGTTGCTACGAGCGAAGTTGTCTGGGGTTTCACGCCCCTGGTAGGATCATCCATGGCAAACAGGTCTTAGGTGAGGGACCAGACAAAGCATGGCTCCAAAGAACCCTATGGTGAGTAAAACAGTTGGATGTAGGTTTCCCTTGCCCGCCTGGAGTGGGGCTCGAAGACGAGCGCCTGGTGGCCGGGCCTGCACCCATGGGGCCTGGCCGGGCACAGCCCGAGAGGGTAACGTGGGTCCCCCTTCCCATGGGCTCACCACCTGTGGGAGGGGCCATAGGGGTCGGGTGCAGTGTGAGCTGGGCGGTGGCCGAAGGCGGGGACCTTGGCATTCCGAACCTCGGCTACAGAAGCTGGCTCTAGACACGTGGAATGTCACCTCTCTGGCAGGGAAGGAGCCCGAGTTGGTGTGTGAGGTTGAGAAGTTCCGACTAGATATAGTCGGGCACGCCTCCACACACGGCTTGGGCTCTGGTACCAGTCCTCTTGAGAGGGGTTGGACTCTCTTCCACTCTGGAGTTGCCCACGGTGAGAGACGCCGAGCAGGCGTGGCTATACTTACTGCCCCCCCAGCTTGGCGCCTGTACATTGGGGTTCACCCCAGTGGACGAGAGGGTAGCCTCCCTGCGCCTTCGGGTGGGGGAATGGGTCCTGACTGTTGTTTGTGCCTATTCACCAAACAGCAGTTCAGAGTACCCACCCTTTTTAGAGTCTTTGGAGGGGTCGCTTGGAGAGCTCTGTTAGGGGACTTCAATGCTCATGTGGGCAACGACAGTGAGACCTGGAAGGGCATGATTAGGAAGAACGGCCCCACCGATAAGAACCCGAGTGGTGTTCTGTTATTGCACATCTGTGCTCATCACGGATTGTCCATAACGAACACCATTTTCAAGCATAAGGGTGTCCACATGTGCACTTGGCACCAGGACACCCTAGGTCACAGTTCGATGATCGACTTTGTGGTCGTGTCTTGCGGCCGTGTGTCTTGGACACTCGAGTGAAGAGAGGGACGGAGCTGTCAACTGATCACCACCTGGTGGTGATTGGCTCCGATGGTGGGGGAAGGTGCCGGTCCGACGTAGCAGGCCCAAACGTATTGTGACGGTCTGCTGGGAGAAGGAATTTCAACTCCCACCTCTTTACCCACTTCTCGGGGGAGGCGGGGGACATTGAGTCCGAGCGGACCATGTTCCGCGCCTCCATTGCGGAGGCGGCCGACCGGAGCTGTGGCGGTAAGGTAGACGGTGCCTGTCGCGGTGGCAATCCCCGAACCCGGTGGTGGACACCAGCAGTGAGGGAATGCGGTCAAGCCTTTTTGGCCTGTGGGACTCCTGAGGCAGCTGACGGGCCAAGCGGAATGCAGGTCGGGTGGTCGCTGAGGCAAAAACTCGGAGTTCGGTGAGGCCACCGAGAACGACTTCCGGATGGCTTGGAGAAAATTCTGGTCCGCCATCTGGCATCTCAGGAGCGGGAAGCAGTGCACCATCAACACTGTGTATAGTGAGGATGGAGCACAGCTGACCTCGACTCGGGATGTTGTGAGTCGGTGGTGAGAATACTTCGAAGACCTCATCAAGTCCACCGACACGCCTTCCCATGAGGAAGCAAAGTGTGGTGTCTCTGAGGTGGGCTCTCCTATCTCTGGGGTTGAGGTCACCAAGGTGGTTAAAAAGCTCCTCGGTGGCAGAGCCCTGGGGGTAGATGAGATTCGCCCCGAGTTCCTAAAGGCTCTGGATGACCCGACCTCAGATAAGTGGAAGAAAATGGATAGATGGATGGAATATTGCATCGAGTACAGTATTATGAATTTGGTATTTTAGTTCTTCTTCAAGTCATCAAATAAGTCAAGGTCATGTGTAAGCAGTTTGAAAATAGACTCCTATCACATTACAGTTCATAGTCTCAGCATCTTTAGCAAGCAAGCTTCACAAGTCATTCATCAGTAGCAACGATACTGACGAGTCAATGGCTCCATAAACATTCATCATCAACACAGCTGGAAGGAAGAAGCGATGAATCCCTGTCAAAAGCCCTGGAAATATATATTTTTCTCCAATACATCTTTCTGCGGCATGTCTTGCCGGTTACGCTCTGCCTCAATTATTTGGCTATGCCCAGCTGAGACGCAATAGTCCAAACTCTCATTCCAGGCAATTTCCACACCTGTCTGCACACTCCCTCGCCTTATGTTCACAATCACTTATGTAGGCCCTTCTTCTCTCTTTGAGGATCACAAACACAGGAGCACAAATCGGAGGCCGGCTGCAGGAGGGGTGTACTCACGGTTGGCCAGATATACTTTGGAGGTTCAGCGGTTTATTTTGTCATCATAATTTTATGCAGAAAGTACTCTTTTCCCCTATGGCAGGCTGTCCCAATATATTTAAACATATATCTTGGTACTTAGGGATATTATGACTCTCATGACAGCAAGGTTACACTCACACCACCAAACCATTGCACCCAATTATGTCATTGACTGTAATAAAATTACTCTATCACTACTTAACGCCAGTGGGTATCCATATTGATAACCTCCAAGTGGTAACCAAAATACCGTGGCGACTTAAGATTGTTCTGTGAGAACGCTTGTAACGCAAAACAATCACAAATATTTTGTTCTCACTGAAATAAATGGAAATGCCATTAATTCATTCAAAAATGTGTGAAATGTAAAAACAGGAAAACAGCACTCTGTAATATTGCACTTTATAACACCTATAGTACAATTCAATAGAATGTAAAGAATTAAACAGTCTGTGCATTATGATCAATTCACTGACTCCTTAGGATGCATGACTTGGCCACCGGGAGGCAGCACAATACAGTCGGGAAGCTGCAAACAAAGAAGACTTTCACAACTACCGTAAGTGACTCAGCACACTGCGGTAATATTAGTTGTTTCGCAATGATAAAGAATGTATGCCTGTGAGTATTGTTATATTGTCTGTCTCCAAGTGTTGATGCATCATTTGTGATCAAATATCTGTTGCTTAAAGGGTACGACTATTTTTGCTATTTGTTAGCCTCTCAATTGCAGTTTTCATTGTGGGTTAGCATTAAGCTAGCCGAAGGCAAATTTGTAAGGTTGTTTTAAATACACAATGTGAATTCTCCTGCATTCTGACATTTAATTTGACAATAAACTTTAAAATGGGAGCGGCATTAAACAGCTTCAAGCCTCTTATTTAAGATTTGCTGCTTTTGGAGAAATCTGAGTAAGTGTTGAGTTCACTGCCACCATGCAGCGTTCGAATCAAATTTTGTTTGCTCATAAGTGAAAGCAAAAAATCTGCCAAACGACGCCTTGTATCTCGAAAAACTCATTGGTCGGGTCACTCTTATCTCAAGGCACCACTGTGTAAAAGACGGACGGGTCTCACAGTGCATGTGTCCGTATTCCTATTTCATCATATTATGTAAGGGACAGGTAGTATAGGCTCACGATATATTGTGGTCTAACTTTATGCTGCTGCAGAAACAAATACAGTGCAGCTCAGCGTCTGGCTAGCCAACGGCAAGGCTAGCAGTATGCTTTGGCCAGTATGTCAAACTTTTCAACTCATTTTCAAGGTATTATGCTGTATATTATGAAAAATTGTGGTTTTATATGATAGTATACGGTAGTTTTGTTTGTGAAGAGATGATAAGTGTCCTTTTCACAGTTATTTATTAATGTTAAAGTTCTTATTATTGTTTTTATTAATGACATCGGCCTCATCAAGGACGGTGACGAGTCTGCATATCGACAGGAAGCGGAGCGGCCGGAGCTGCGGTGCGGCCGACGCAACCCGGAGCTGAACACGCTCGAGACTGTAGAGATGATCGTGGACTTCAGGAGGGATCCTTCGCCACAGCTGCCCCTCACGTTGTCCAGCTGCCTTGTGTCAACCGTCGAGACCTTCGAGTTCCTGGGAAATACAGTCTCTCAGGACCTGAAGTGGGCGACCGACATCAACTCCGTCCTCAAAAAGGCCCAGCAGAGGATGTACTTCCTGCGGCTTCTGAGAAAGCACGGCCTGCCATCGGAGCTGCTGAGACGGTTCTACACAGCGGTCATCGAATCGGTCCTGTGTTCTTCCATCACGGTCTGGTTTGGTGCCGCTACAAAAAAGGACAAACTCCGACTGCAACGGACAATCAAAACTGCTGAAAATCAAAACTACCCACCCTTGAGGACTTACACGCTGCCAGAACTAAGACAAGAGCGTGCAAAATCCTCTCTGACCCGCCGCATCCCGGTCACCAGCTCTTCCGGAAGAGCCTTCCCTCAGGTAGGCGCTACCGATCAATGCAAACTAGAACCAGTAGACATTCCAACAGCTTCTTCCCTCTTGCAATCAACTTCTTAAACAGCTGACCTATAATTCCATTACAACAAGCTGGCAATTATTTTTTTTGGACTTGAGTTGGTTGTCACATTTGTGTGGGGCCAATGATGTATTACTCGTGCACTCGCTGTAGTTGTCTCGCCGTGCTGCACTATTTGCATATACTGGCCACTCATGCCAGAGTAGCATCTGCTCCATTTGCACACTGATTGAGGAGTATCCGTAACATTTGCACAACCGACATTGTCCCAGATGATCGCACTACTCGTCACTTGAAAGCGCATACACTCCTTGAAGTCTCGGCGCCCTTTGCACAATGCTCATTGCGCCGGACTATTGCGATATTAGTCATTGGAACTGCTCTAAGTGCTAGAGGACTCTGCATCTTTTTGCACAATTGTTTTTTGTCAATGTCTTTATGTCTCCAAAGTGTTCTGTAAATTGACCGTCTGTTGTACTAGAGCGGCTCCAACGACCGGAGACAAATTTGGACATACTTGGCAAATAAAGATGATTCTGATTCTGATCTGGGGTAAAAGATGTGTTTGACAATTTTTCAAAAGCCGATCATTACGCATGGTCTGAGGGGGTTCTAAATTTGTTCACAGAGTATGCAAAAATTCAAGTCCAAACATATTGATGAGTCACATTTTTGTGCGTCAAACGTGCGTACACTCCATTTAAGCACAAATGTGTGCAAACGCACAGTGAGTGAAAGAGGCCCATTTCGATTAAAAATCATTTTATACAGAACAGAGTGTTCTGTTCTGGTATTGATATTTTTACCCAAACCCTACATGCAGAGTATATATATATCTTAGATTTAGATAATGATGGTTTGAACTCCAATTTATGTTTGACTTTTGAGGCAACTCTGATTTTCAGGGCATTTTGGCTTCGGAGGTTTCACTGTACATTTATTCCGGCAACATTGAATATTTTCTCTTGGGAAGTCCAGTTTTGAACAACCAAAATAAGATTAAGATATTTATCGATGATGAATTCCTTCAATTCTGACTGCGGTCGTGTGGGGGAGGGGTAAGGCTAATCTCTCTCTCACACACAAAACAAAACCCCATGCACACACGCGTCCACAAACACACGTACACACAAACACACACGCAACATTCCCATAGCTTGTAGCTCATCTTTTGTTGCACGATTCACCTCAGGCACGTTGTGCATGCGAGCAGCCTGGAGCTCAGACTGGTCAACAGTAGCCATTTGTTAGCAGGCTAATTGTAATCAAGGAATATGGGCTTTCTGAGAGGGAATCCTCTGGCATCATCTTTATCAGTGAGTTGTTTCCCGCCTGGATCTTAAAATAAGGGATTTCTGTGTGTCTTCATTTGCTTTCCCGAGGAGGGGACAAGGCGTTGGAAAAAGCATCCTCCCATTTTACTTCATGGATGACAGCTCTGCTCTCCCGCCTTTGTCTTTTTGTTCCGTTCCACTGCGATGTGTGTCTTTCATTTCCCAGATAACAGAGGACAACAAGGCTTTGTGGGCACACACAAAACGTGCTTTCAGAAAACATAATGCTTGTTTTGTTGACTCGCTCTTCTGGCGTCACACAATACATGCACTTTCGTTAAATGTCCTGTCGCATTCACGGTGAGGAAGCGTAATCCGACCTCTGTTTATTCAAAACAAACAACGCACTAACTTCTTTGTCAGTTAAAGTCGTCCAAAATCGCAAGCGATATCATTTCTGGAGAATGAATGACTGATTGTGCAGGCAGACATCATCTGATTCACGAAAAAAAACTACGATCGTGTGTACTAATCTTATTTGTGGTCTTACCTTTTTAACCTTTTACACCATCATTTCCAGCAGGATCAATAAGGTGCAGTGGTGTCTTGAGATACGAGTTTAATTCCTTCCGTGACCGTGTTCATAACTCAAAACACTCATATCTCAAATCATGTTTTCCCATTGAAATGAATGGAAATGCCATTAATCCATTAAATCCTGCCCCCCCCCCCCAAAAAAAGAAAACATTTTATTTTAGATTTGAATGAAGAAAAAATGCACTCCATAATATTGTTCTTTAGTAGTGATATAATTAAATACAATTTAAAAGAAACTGTTTTAATCCTAGTGCATTAATTGAATGGCCATTGTGCTGCTCTTTCTGATGTGCCCGCCTTGGCCACCTGGGGGCAGTATAAGACAGACGGCTATAAAGTTCATTGAGATCTTACAAATCCTCTAAGCTCATCAGTACAGCAGTAATATTAATCTAAGATCATCAGTACAGCAGTAATATTAGTCTATCTACATGTATTGCTGTACTGTTTGTGTTCAATCCGTTGCTTAATTGGTTACAGCACCGCAACATAGATGCCATTATAGAGTTAGCAATAAGCTAGCGGACTGAAATGCTAAACTCTGTTGTTGTCTTAAATACACAAGGTGTAATTCTCTTTGTTTTATGTTTAGTTTGAGTCTAAACTTCAACTGCGAAGGGTAATCAACAGCTTTTTTTTATCTCAATGTAGCTTATTGTGAAGCGAGTTGCATTCACTGCCACCACACAACGCTCTTACCTCAAGTCTGCGCTTTCAAGTCAAAGCAGACAAATAGACAGAACAACGGCTTGCATCTCGTCGAGTTACTGATATCTCAAAGCACCGCTGTATATACCGCGTTTTCCGCACTATAAGGCGCACTTAAAAGCCTTTCATTTTCTCACAAATCGACGGTGCGCCTTTTAACCCAGTGCGCCTTAAGTGTGCGCTGAGTTCCAAAATCTGTCAAAATCTGTTGTTGTGCGAGTTTGCGCTTCATTGACTGTCGGAGCTTTTCCCCGCCGACATAGGGAAGTAATACGTACGCTACGTACGCTGGCAGCAATAAACCAATTAGAGAACATTACGTAAAGCCACGTACAGTACGTACGCTTACCTGCGCCACGCCTCAGGTAGGTATACTGTAATAGCTCAACAACATTTGTTTGGCTAAGGAGCCCCGAAAATGGCATCAGCAAAGAGACATGCTTACGAGGCACAATTCAAACTACCGCGGTTGTAAATGGGAATAGAGCAGCCACGAGAGAATTCAAAATCAAGCAACGAGTACGACCAGGGAACCCGGCATGTTTGATGGCGAAATTGCCCAGCTGTTGAATTCAGATACAGAAGATGCGGACTTCCATGGATTTGTGACAAAAGATGAATACAAAAATAATGTGAGTCTATTTTTAAATACGCAGTAGAATAAAGTTCAACCAAACTCACTGTTTTGCTTCCGTTACCTTGTTTTAGCATGCGCCGAATAATACGGTGCGCCTTATGTATGGCTGAGGTACAGAAATAGACCCCATAATTGAGACTGCGCCTTATGGTGCGGAAAATACGGTGCCCTCTTACCTATCCTACCCATTCAATCACTGGCCCAGTGTGGTGGGTGCAATCTACATAGCCCTTAAATAATATGAAATAACATTAGCACTCATCTACGGCACATATTACTTTTCACCTCAATCGCGCTCTTCCTCTGCCTATTCTATACTGGCCCACTTTGATTTCTGATAAGGAAACAACCTGGCTTATATTACTGAAATGGGATTCAATTCAAAGTCAGAGTCGATGCACTCATTTCAAAGTGACATTCAAGCACTTTCAAGATGGATTTCAAGCTCTTCCAGCGCTCGACAGCGGCCGTAAAATGACAGACAGCATGTATGTGCGACAGTATGTGTGAGACTGCACAACACTTCATGTCACTGGTGGATCTTACCTGATGCACTAAACTGGCTGCTTCCGAGTGTCGTTGGCCTGTTTTTCCCGCCGTTGACAGGTGGAGAGAACATCTGTGAAAATGAATGTGAACTAAATGAAACCGAAATCAACATATCCCCCAGGTTTCCAAGTGCTGCAGTTCAGGAGCAGGCTAAGAATCAGGGACCACAATCGTCAATGTGCGTTGATGAATGAGATATGCTTCAAGTGCGAACACCTCTGAGAGAGAGACACCCACGCGGCAAAAAGACTGGAAAGTGTATCCTACCGCACTAAAATCCAGGAGGTCGCTTAATTCCTTGTCTGTTCCGAGAGCGGCAATCCGCTGCTGAGGATTCATCCTGGCGAGTTTGAGACCTGGAGGGGAACACACACACACACACACACAGACACACGTTCCCATCAGGTCACATCACACTGCTGGTTGGTTTTCTTAACCCTTACACACAGTACCGTTCATTTTCCATGCACACATAGTATGTTCTGTGTGATTTTTGACATCCTCATAACAACTGCCTATCAAACTGTGCACTACTGATGATTTTTTGGAAACATACTGTATTAATAGCCTATCTGACATGAATACATGGATAATAAATAATCAACGTTTCCGAGAAAAGGGAAAGTGTATGTTTAACACCACTCATTTTTGAAGAAAGAAAATGACTACCTTCTGACCTCTGTTTGACTTCTGTTCCTTATGTTCAGTGCATCTCATCATTCTCAAGCTGTTTTACTCGGTCACTGTCGCGAGACGACCCCTTAAAAACCAAGGTGCATGCTTCTACACCAACCTGTGCACCCCCATGGGCAATGTCGCCACAGTCCCACAAAAATAGAAATTAGAGTGGACAGATGAAAGAGACTGAGCCCGAGTCCGAATAGCGGATTACCGCAAATAATTGACGGTCCTCTAAAAGTGATTCTAACTACCTATATTAATGGTTTCAACTCCAGCTGCAGCTATCGAATATTTTTAGAACTGAGTATTCCATTGATTAATCAAGTAATAAATATGTTTTGTATTCATAATCAACAATAGGAACCCATTATACAATAAAGTGTACGATCGAACTCGGCTGCTGTCGATTTGTGATTGGATGAGTGAGTCAGGGAGTGGAAGCGGACCTTTTGCCTTCTGGCGTGGCTGTTTGGTTGAGCGGACAACTTCTTGCACAGGCGAGTTTTTCCGCGAATGATGGGGAAAGGTTTCAAAACACTAAAATAAATCAATGAATAGGTGAATTCATAAATGCCGCACCCCAAATATGCAGGGGTCCACTGTACATGACTTGGACTCATTTACGGATTTAAGATTCCCAATGACCTTTCAAAGACCAACAGGTGCACGTTGTTGTTTCTGCTGGAACCTGTGCAAATGTAGCGGAAGCACAGACAGTTCTCGGGACTGCTTCAAACTCCCTCTTAAACACTACCCCATTAAAAAAAAAAGAACACACACACACACACACACATTTATGAATTGCACAGTTTCAAGAGTCCCACACTGGTAAAGCTAAATTCCATTGAAGTAGACACGGGTCAAACTTGTGAACTTTGTACGTGAACTTTGCAGAACCTGTACAAAAGAATGACATTTTTGTGTATTTTGCCTGACTTTCGGCGAAGTCATCACATTTCAGAGTGAAATAAGGACATTTCAGGAATGTTTACAGCCGTGTTGTGGGTGCACAATAAGGGGCAGGATATTGGTGCGTTAGAAGTAATACACAGACATTTTATGCACATTCAAATCAATGCATTCACCATGTTAATTAAAGACGAGACAGGCAGCAGCATCGCGTCCATGCATATCCTCTCATCATCACTCTGCATGTTGTTACAAAGACACAGGCGTTTTAAACTGAACACATACTGGAGTTGTGTATTTCCATATTTTAGAAAGGAAGGTTCGAATAGGGTTAGTAACAAGTAACATTGCCAAGTTGCTAACGCTAGCCGCAATTACACTACGACTTCAGAAGGATTGGACCGAGCTAGCCAGTGCGCTTTTTTTCTTTTTCTTTTTTTTTTTTGTACATTTAGTTGACAGAAAAACGTCTCCTTCCAGCGAGTGACACGCAAATTCACTCGTCTTCGAATGTACAAAGAGGGAAATGAACGAGCAACAATGTGAAATCTCGGCAGCAGACCACAAGACACAATTACAGTCCTCCTCAACTCTCAACTTCTTTCACAGGTCCGAACCCATTTCGCACGAGTCCCTCCTGATACCTTACCTTTTTTCCGAGTGCAATCCTGACTAGGGTGATCTGGTGAAGACTCGCCTGGTCGCAGTACGCCTCGACACGCGTTCTATGTGCCTTAAAACGGCAATAGCAGTGGGAAATATGCTCTATTTGTATCACTTAGAGTTTCCCTGAGGCAGACATTTTTGCTGTGCGAGTGCCTCAGCACCAAGATGACATGTGGGGTTCGTGTATCCCTCCGCCAAACACAGAGACACGCTGCTCCCTCTCAGCGGGTGATGCTGCTCCGGGTAGCGGGCGACGACGCACATCATCTCGGCTTAATCGCCCCCGAAGCCTCGCTCGGTCGACGGTGGGTCAGTCGGTCATTTATCGACGACCGTATGAATCATCAAAATCTCGTGGTGAGAAGTAACGAAGTACAACTACTTCGTTCTTACTACATTCGAAAACAGATATTTGCATTTTCTACTCCTTACTTTTATCAACCTGGGCTCGTTACTTTTTCCAACCTCCATAGATAACAACAACAACAACAAAAAAGACTATGAAATTTAAAATGATCCATGCCCAGAATACAGAAACATGCACTTGTGTGAATTACAGTTGTAAAAATGTTTTTCCTGAGTATTGTTTAAAATAGCAACTAGCTCGAGCACCCCAAAGCTCAGTTTACATGAGTTTTGTATCATATTTTGGGGTGAAATTTTGTTGATATGTCACCCTTGTCAATTGGTCAAACATTTTGTTTGATCAAAGAAATACTTTAAATAGTAGTAATTATACTCCGAGGTTGTGTCTAGCAACCCTGTTTCTTACTAAAAGATGTATAGCCATGTAGAGGAAGAGAAAAAAGTAAGCTACATGTCTCATCAGAAATGACACCATCAAGCTAATTGCTGTGACCATGGAGACCTAACAAAGTCATCTTTTTTACTTTTCATATTTTTTCAATGTTTTAAGCTGTAATGAAGCCTGTCACTCAACCCAGCGAAACCCTGATAATGATATCAGAAAAATACAATAGTATTAACGTTTTTATTGTTTTTTTTTGTTCTTGCCCGGTTAGCATAGCAGCTAACACAGCTAGCAACTACTCGAGCAAAAATAAGCATCATTTTTGCAACATTGTTAATATAATTGGAGTCATGCTAAATCTAAATTAATATTCAAATAAAACTGAACTTCTTTAATTGACTTGTGGAAGATTTAGTCAGGGATGTTTTGAAAGATGTATTTTTTGGGGGTGCCTGAGTGTCTATAACAGGGTTGGGCTGAACACAGCAAAATATATTATATGACAAATAATATATCAACTTTTAAAAAGTGTACTGTTTATGGTTAGGTTAGATGAATGAAATTATATGATTGTTTAATACCTGTGTTTCCTGAAAACATAAAAAAAAAATTTAAATACAGTCAAAAAAAATTTGAAATGGTGATGCCTAATTTGTTCTCCGGTTGTAGTAGAATGGCAGGTGGTTTCAGACATTTCAGTTTGTATATTTTTACTTTTACTTACGTACAGGAGTTGAATCAGTACTACTTTTTACCAGGTTTTTTTTTTGTTAGTCTTCTTCTGAATACTTATAAGTACAGAGGATGAGTAATTTTACCACCTCAAATCCTGCTTAGGTTATGGTGCATTTGAATAACCATGTCATGTGTATTTTGACTGATATGGTGCCAACATTAAACCAATTTGTTTTTAAGAAGGTTAAAGAAGCAAATTAAAAAAAGAAAAAAAGAATAATTAAGTGCCATTCCAACACACATACGCGTTAAAGACACAGGGTGCTAAAGTATAGTAGTGTGTGAAATGTAAACAATGATGGATGCAAGTCAGGCTTTTTCAGAACTTTAACAGAACGCTATGAGACGATTGCTATAATGCGTCCAGAAGACGAAAACGTATGGATACGAAGTGCAATGTCCTTTTCTCCCCTCTCTCTCTGAAGCATTCATTCTGGCACGATGCAGGGCACCAACTGTTTGGGACTACTTTTTTCCTCCGCGCTGGCGAGAAACCAGACCAGAGGACTGCAGTGAAGTCAGTGTCATGTTTGCTTTGGCTGAAGGCTTCTCATTGGTGCTGATTACTGCTATTCAAGGGTGACAAAAGTACACACAATCTGTAGTAAAGTAGAAGTACTTTGATGCTTCTAGATATGCGTTTAAGTCGTTCTGTCACCAGGCTTGTAACTCAAAACACTCAATTTGTTATATCGAATTAATTAAAATGGTATTAATCTGTTCCTGCCTCCCCCAAAGCACACCATTGTTTTTAATGTGTTTTTAATAAGAAAAATAGCACTCTGTAGTATTGTACTTCATGAAAACTTACAGTATGGACATAATTAAACTGAATGTAAAGAATTAGGGCTCCAACAACAAATTGCTAAAGCAATGTTAGTTGCAGCCCTATAAAGAATAAAAACAGTTTTAGCTACTTTTTTTTGTTTTTTTGTTTTTTTTGGTTCAATTCAATGCTCATAGTGCTGCTCCTCCTCGTGTGAGCCCCTTGCTCACTTGGAGCAGTACAATACAAACTTCCATACATAGCTAGAGTAATATTAGTTATTGTTTGCATAGGATAAATCATATATGCCTGTAAGTATTGTTATATTGTCTCTCCACATGTGTTGCTGCACACTTTGTGTTCAAATACCTGTAGCTTAAATGGGTTATAACAGTGCGACACCGATGTTATTTGTTTGCTCGTCTATGGCATTTTGCATTGTTTGTTGGCATCAAGCTAAACAGACTTATCTAAAGAAAAGCTATGTTGTTGTTTTAAATACACAACTTGTAATTCTCTTTGTTCTGTGTTTAATTTGACAGTAAACTTCAACTGGTAGTGGCAATAAACATCTTTAAACCCCTTTTTGAGGAATCATCCACTATGTGCCAAACAGTTGCTTGTTGTGAATTAAGTTCACTGCTATCATAAAACACCTGTAGTGAATTTTTTTGCTCACAGTTCAAAGCAGAAAATCGTGTTGAACAACAGTTTGTATCTCTAAAAACACGTAAGTTAGGTCACTAGGACATAAAGAAAAAAAACAACATTTTGAGCACGCACTTTGGTAATTTGTATTGATACTGTGACGGTTAGTTAAAAAATTACTTGGGAATTATGCTAATTGCTAATGACATTTTCCCTCAAAAACCTAGCGCTAAAAACAAACAATTGTTTATCGTGGAAATGATTGACTTTTTATTGTTGAATGTTGTGAGTTTTTTCAGCAGGGTCTAATGCCTGCTTTGTCGTGAGAGCACAGTTGTCCTTGAATGACCCAAGCCAATGAAACTAGGGAACAGTGCAGAAAGGGTGGGTGAGTGATGGATGAGCTCACAGGGACTGCAGTGAATTTGGCTTCCATGAAGAATTTAACAGCACTTTAATTCCGCTAACCATTTTATTGCGCCATTTTATTCTGTCCTCATCCCCCAAAATGCATCGATTGCTTTAATGAAGTCAGCCTTTTATCTGATAAATGCTGTAATTTAAGTGGATGAACAAAAGTCCACCCAAAATTTTCTGGAAAATGCCTCAAAAGTTAAACAAAAGGTGGAGTCCAAACAATCATCTTGCACGGCTGCATGCTGTTCTGCGGGCCCTACCTGCGGAAATTACAGAAGTTAACCTCTGTAGAAATGTTTCAATCTTGATTTAAGACTCATTGCTACACTCTCGCATTTGGTTAAACTACAACCAGTATGCAACTAGTCTCTCAACCTGGCTCACCCCCTGATATCTGGATTTTGGCCTGTTTTACTGGTGCTTCTCCCGTTCTGAGTTAAAAATACATACAGTACACAAGCTAATTTGACTGAGGAAATGCTCATATGAAACACACATTATACAGGCAGGTGCACTATGTAACGCTTATTAAGTCCAGAAGTACCCATAAAATACCACAAGGTGACAGCTTCGCTCTGCAAACAACTTCTCTCTCGTGACCTCCCCTTAGCCTGCCAATCAACCTAATTAAGCTCATTTTATAAAAAACACAAAAAACGCAACTCTTGCATTGCATTATTGATGCATACTTCCTCGCATGTTTCTACATAGTTGTGATCATAACATTTCAATCGTAATGTTTAGACGTTTGAATTTTCCCATAGTAATAGCAGTTGTATGTGTGTTTTACTTAGCTTTGGTTTTGGTTTCGTGGTGACACCCAGGCCGGTGACAAGCTTGTTGCGAGTGTGCATCTGCTGCTGTGGCTCATTTAAAGAGCCACTTATTGAGTGCAGTAAAAGTGCTCCCCAATTTTCCTTGTATGACTCGACATTTCCACAATACGTATGTAGAGCTCTTCGAACAACAAAGATATACTTCCTTCATATCAACCTTTCACCTTATAATTAGCAAAAGCCTTGAAAACCCCCTCATGTCTCCACAAGGAGGTGCAAATCCCCCAGGCAAACCCCAGTCATTTACATTTCATGATGCAAATCGAAAGCCAAGTCAAGTTCTATAAATCCCACCACGTGGGGCCGCACATATCAGAAACCTACACTGCTCCGCCCTCTCTGGTGTGTCTGACTGTCATCTACTAAGGCTGTAGTAGTAGTTTTACTTTATTTTAGTTTCATTTTATTTTATTATACAGTGGTTAACTTCTCTTAATGACAGTTAACGGGTTACTTAAAAACATCAAGGTTTTCTGATGGCAACATTTTGAACCTGGAATGAATGAATTCATTTTTGACATTATTTTCGATGGGAAAAATGTTTTGGACTTGAAAATCAACCAGAAAATAATGTGTTAGACTTTGGAGGAGCGTCAGCCTCACAGTTCTGAGGACCCGGGTTCAATTCCCGGCCCCGCCTGTGTGGCGTTTGCATGTTCTCCCCGTGCGTGCGTGGCTTTTCTCCAGGCACTCCGGTTTCCTCCCACATCCCCAAAACGTGCATTCATTGGAGACTCTAAATTGCCCGTAGGTGTGAATGTGAGTGCGGATGGTTGTTTGTTTCTATGTGCCCTGCGATTGGATGGCAACCAGTTCAGGGTGTACCCCGCCTCCTGCCCGCGTGAGGAGAAGCGGCTCAGAAAATGGATGGATGGAGGGTTGCAAGAAAATGGGTGTGCACGGATATTTTGTAAATCAAATGTGTATAACTGCATACAGACCAACACACACATAAAACAACGTGTGTTGACCTTTTAAGCAACAACTATAATTGTCCCTATGGTCCTAACCAGATGTTTTAGTGTGTGAGTTCCATTATGCTAAGAGGAAAGGAGTGAACTTGTAACATCTTTGGCACCATTCATAGCTTCACACACAGGAAGCACACAGTGGCCTGCAGCCAGAAATAACACTTATTGACTTTTTGCAGACTAATATGGGTAGTCATAAATGCAAAGTTAGCTTTTGGCCTCATTAAGACCATATTTTACTGTTGTTTGCATGCAAATAAGGATTTAGACTTCATTTGTGAGTTGGCAGGTTTTTAGGAGTTTCACGGTTGCGTGGTCACTGAGATGCTTTCTCTGGGTATTTATTTATAGTCATGTTGCATCCATGAACAACACAACCCAACATCACCTGGAACAATAAACTAAGCTACCTCACCAGCGAGAGCAGCAGTGGACACCACGTCTCGTCTTTCGTAGCACAACCACTTGCACGTTTCGTTTTCTTGGGAACCATACTGAGAGCTAAATTACAGCAAAATAATAATAATAATAATATACCTGAAATGTGTGGAGCCGATGACATTTTTGCTGTGTGAGAGAACGCACAAGTGAGCGTTGAGTGTGTCCGGTATGTCAGGAAGCATAGTTTGTGAACCCAATCAATATTTGTCTCAAAGATTTGTTTGTAAACCAATTTGTAAATGAACTGAGGTTCCACGGAGAGTTTCCACCTTAATTATTTGTTTGCACTTCACTGGAGCTGCGGAACTGCCTGAAGCGCACTCATAACTCAAGTAATTGAGGCGGGGGGGGAAATAAAATAAATAAATCAGCCGAGCCATGCCTCGTATCTCGAAAAAAAAAATCATAAATCAGGGCACTCGTAAATAGAGGTGCCACTGTAAGTGAGCATGTTATACAACCTTACCCCAAGAAATTGACATCATTTGAAATATAAATATCGGAGTAACTGCATGTCCTAAGCAAATGTCATTGAATATGATTTTTGTTCAAAACTACAAAAATATTGAAATCAAAATTCTGACAACCTATTTAAACAGATATCGATGTATTAACAGATTTTTCAAAAATTTTACAAATGTTCAATATATGCCCCGCCTGTGATATGACACACATTTTCATTTTTGCATTCCTCTTTGAATATGTAGTGCCATGTCCAAATCTGCTTTGCTGTTGGTGTATTTGTATTGAATTTCCTAGAAAATGCATGTTCCACACTCTTTTTGACTATGTGTCTGTTATAAAACACAAAATGCTTTTAATTGCAAGTGACTGTCATTTTAAATGTAAGTTTAACGTGAAACAACTTTCTAGCTCTGTACCTGTTGCCATTGATACAACAGAACAATCGCTTTGTGTTTAACTAAACAGGCCCTTAGTTCACACAGAGTAAGTCAATTTGTGAGTAAATTGAGACGGGATTATCGTTACTTCAGTCCATATACTGTTTGTGGTTTTTTTGTTTGGTGGTGTGCCGTGACATTTTGTCGAATGTAAATAAAGGTTGAGAAACACTGATCTATAACATGAAGATTTTGTAGTTTTCATGACAGGAAATGCTTACTTTCCAATTGTAACCTAATTCAAACAAAGTGTTGTCAAATGTTGGAACATGGCTATGTATAACCCGCTGCCTTGAACAGAACAGTATTAATAATTCCAGACTGCCACCTGCTGGACAAACTCAAATCACTCAGCAACAACCAAATGTTTAACATCTATTTATAGAGTCAGATTCACCAGGTTTGCATGTTTACCTTATTATTTTTTTATCGTTCAATCTTTGTTGCATCGCGTCTGGATATGACGTCTGTGTGTGTGTGTGTTTGTAGTTTTATCATTGGGCACGAATAATTATGCTCTATAATTTTTGCTATAGTAACACAGCTAAAATTGACCTGGGAAACAAATCAAAGCAATTGTGTTGCTCTCCAGATATTTTCAGCAAGGGCTAGCTCGTTTTGTGGCTCCGTATGAACGTGGGACCTTTTGACAGCGTCTTCTAAATCGAGACCCATGCATCAGAAAAGAAATGAATCTGGCATTAATCTGCCTGCCTTTTACACAGAACCCAGGAGCAACAGTGTGTGCTTTCACCCAGCAACACAGCATCCTGCTATCAGACAACACCGGTCACTTTTGAGGATAAGCGGCTCAGAAAATGGATGGATGGATGGATACATCCAAATATCAAATTGGTTTTACTCAATCAGGTCAAAATTTTGAACTATGTCCACATGTTTTTGTTTACATGTACAAGTAATTTAGCTTTTTAGTGGTTAAAATAAATTCATGCCCTGAATTTTGAACAAAGGTGACCATTCAATTTACAGGTACTTACTTTTATCAATGTCTACTATTCCATTTACACTTTGATTAATAAAGTGTAACTTGTCATAAAAAAACAGACCTGAACAAGAGAAACGGATGCCATTTTCGGATTCATCCATGCAAAATTGTCCTAATTCAGTTGAAAAAAAAAAAAAAACATAGACAATTTACAACAACAACAAAAAAATGTTTTTTTGCTACCCGGTGTAATTAGATGCGTGACAACATCAGCGAATAGGACACTTGTTGGACAGCGATAATCACTTTGAAAACCCCTGTTATGGCTGTGGTACTATCTCAAAAAGACATAAAAATAGCGGGTTGATAAAAACTCAAAATCATTGTCATAGTGTTGTTACAGCCACTGAACGCTAGAGCCGGTAACTTACAGTTAGTTAATGTTCTATCACAACAGCATTGAAAATATCGGGAAGCAGGTTGGGCGAATATGGCAAGTTAATTAAAGCCATTTTGTTTTCACAATACCTGTTACCTGTGTTACCTGTTCTACTTGAAGTATCTGATATACAAAGGCACAGAAAGAGGGAGGAAATACAAGCATAGACGAGTTCAGGGCAACAATTTTTGGAATAGATTGAAGAAAGTGCGGCGGGCATGGCGGGCGACTCTTTAGCACGTCTGCCTCACAGTTCTGAGGACCGGGGTTCAAATCCCGGCCCCGCCTGTGTGGAGTTTGCACGTTCTCCCCGTGCCTGCGTGGCTTTTCTCCGGGCACTCCGGTCTCCTCCCACATCCCAAAAACATGCATGGTAGCTCAATTGAAAACTCTAAATTGCCCGTAGGTGTGAATGTGAGTGCAAATGGTTGTTTGTTGATATGTGCCCTGTGATTGGCTGGCGACCTCTCGCCCGAAGATAGCTGGGATAGGCTCCAGCACGCCCGCGACCCTAGTGAGGAGAAGCGGAACGGAAGATGAATGAATGAATGAATGAACAAAGTGCCATAGTTGACATCTGTGGGAAACAATTACTACTAATGAAGCAACGTACTGCCAAAAAAAAAGAGCCATGGATACAATTTGAAGTGAGTTGAGGAACTTCATTTCGAAATAGTAGTCATCTTGTGACATTTATAGCCTATTAACTGTTGGGGGAGGGGGGGGGGGGGGTCAATTACTCTGACATGTTCGCTATACATGGCAGGGCTTTGTCCCTATCCCACGCAAATAGCTGAGGTTTTCTGTACTACTAGCAAAGTGCTAGATGTTAACTAGCAGAAAAAAGCAACGGACAATCCAAACTGCTGAAAGGATTGTCGGTACCCCCCTACCCACCCTTGAGGACTTGCACGCTGCCAGAACTAAGACAAGGGCGTGCAAAATCCTCTCGGACCCTCCCCACCCCGATCACCGGCTCTTCCGGCTCCTTCCCTCAGGTAGGCGCTACCGATCAATGCAAACTAGAACTAGTAGACATTCCAACAGCTTCTTCCCTCTTGCCATCAACTTCTTAAACAGCTGACCTATAATTCCATTACAACAAGCTGGCAATTTTTGGACTTGAGTTTGTTGTTACATTTCTGTGGGGCCAATGTTGTATTACTCGAGCACTCGCTGTAGTTGTCTCGCCGTGCTGCACTATTTGCATATAGTGGCCATTGCTGTAAAGCAATGTGCTTTGCATGATTAAAAGCATTTAAAACAAAGAGCAAAAGACATTTAAAAACTAAGTACAGAAAAATAAAAGACAGCTCACTAAAATTATTCACGTATAGTGCAAGAAATGGAAATGGTCTAAAATTCTCAATCATAAGCATGAGAAAAAAAAAGAATTGTTTTTAACATGGACTTAAAAGTATTCACACTTTGGGTTGACTTCACTTCTGTTTACAGCTTATTCCATTTGTGTGCAGCATAACAGCTAAATGCTGCATCCTCATGTTTGTCTTTTACTCTGTGCTCCACTATCCGACCTGAGCCTGTAGCTCTTAGAACCCGACTGGATTTATATGCCATTAGCATTTTTTTAATGGATTCAAGACCAAAATCATTAAGTGATTTATAGACCAGTAGCATAACTTTAAAGTCTACTCCGTAGCTGACTGGGAGCCATTGTAGATACTTAATATATGAAGGAAAAAAATGGGCTGCAATAAAAAGGGAAAGTGCATGAGCACCACCTGGACTCTATGTGTGCACGTGCCGATGCCTACAAATTGGACCTCGTTGTATTTTTAGTGCAGCACAGTAGTTTACTAGTAAGGTTTAATTGCATACTAGTTGGCCAAAAGTGGCAATAGTAGTGGAAAAAAATAGTTCTACTTGTGCTCCCTAGTTTTCGTATTACCCTATGCCAAAGTTGTCCCACTCCACGAGTGAGGGCAAAGAGCGTGGTGGTACAAAAAAGATGGAACAATGCTCAAGCTGCTTTCCATAAGGTTCGACGGTTCGTTTTTAGTACAGGGGCTAGTAGATCTGCTCTTTCCGAGTCAGTTCAAGTGGAACTGGATTCACAGTGAGAGTGTTTCCGCCGCGTTTGGCTCACGCAGGGCACCATTTCCACCGCTGGCGTTGGGGTGGAGGGGGGGAAAGAAGCGCAGTAACTGCACCCCACGGTCCACATCTAATAACTACTGCAACGCTGGTGACAGACTTTACTTGACTGGTAAGGTAAGCACGTAGCTCATCCCTAAAAACAAAACAAAAACAAAAACAGAAAACATCCTCCGTGCTATGCAGTTTATCCCAAAGTTCCATATTTAAAATTTCAAGACAATGACTCCAAGCTAATGCTAGCTAAAGCTACTACTACTACTACTACGGGCAGCAAGTGATGAACCAACCAACGCATGACGAATGGTTGAATTAATGCACCCACGTCCCCGAATTGGTGTTATAAATGAGTCGCTCATCTTTGTAGCAAATGTGGTTGGAGAGAAGCAGTATTGGGGGTAGGAAAAATAAATCACGAACGCGTTAGCTAGTTAGCATTTTTTTTTTTTTTTTTAAACGTTACTTAGTGAGCATGTTTGCAGTCTTTGCTATATTTTGACGTCTATTTTGACATATGCGCGTTTGAACTATATTTTCATTGAAGTAACAATCAAGCCGTGTGTTGTGTTCATACGTGTGTGTTTACATGAGAGGTTTGTCGTTAACCCATGTGTTGTGTTTTTATAAAGTGTCGCACGTGTAGTATTGACACACATATTTGTAACTGGTCTTTTTTTTGGGGGGGGGGGGGCGGGGTGGTTGTTTGTTTTGTTTGTTTGTTTATTTGAGTAAATTTGCTCGGAGTCTGAATAGAAATGCGATCTGGATTTGGGGACGTTTTTCCGTTTACGTCGTCAATACCGCCGCCATCTTGATTGGAAGCTTTGTGTGAATGGAACGTTGAATTATTTTCCCTGTGACGAAAGTCTCAATATCACACAGAACTGGCTTTTGGTCTCATCGACCCTCATCTGAACACGCTTGTTTATGTTGTTGGTGAAGTCAATAGCAATACAAAATGATCACAAGTATAGCAATCTATTAGGGCTGGGTATTGTTAAGATGCAATTTCGAGTCTAGTTTGCAATTCAAATTTATGCTCTTTAGGTTGGTATTCGATTTTGATGTAATTGCTTTTCTGTTGATTTAGTAAGAAGTGGAAATACACAATTAGAGTACCTGTTGACAGTTTTTGAGGTGCAACAATTAATCGATTCATCAACAACTAGTCGATTATCAAATTAATCGACAACTACTTTGTCCAAATACTCCGATTTCAGCCTCTCAACAGTAAATATTCTCAGATTTCTATGGTCCTTCGTGAAAGAAGACTGATCTTTGTGTTTAATCAAAATAAGTCATTTGAAAACATCTGCTGTTACTTTGGAAAACAATGAGCATCATTTTCCCCTATTTTCTATGTACCAAACTAGTAACTGAATCCTAATCAATTTATAGAAAAAAAAGTCAGTTTTACCTATTATGAAAATAAACATTATTTGCAGCCATAGTATGAATAACCTGTAATTGAAATGTAGTTGAACCTGAAGCAGCCCCAGAAGTGTATATCAAACTAGTAGCCCTTCGCATTTATCAGTGATATTGCGTAATAGTTGTTTATTTGGTTTTTGTTTAATAATTAAACAATGCCAAATAAACAATAGTAATTGGTTGATAACCATCCATTTTCTGAGCCGCTTCTTCTCACTAGGGTTGCGGGCGTGTGTGCTGGAGCCTATCCCAGCTATGATCGGGCAGGAGGCGGGGTATACCCTGAACTGGTTGCCAGCCAATCGCAGGGCACATATAAACAAACAACCATTCACACTCACATTCATACCTACGGGCAATTTAGAGTCCTCAATTAACCTACCACGCATGTTTTTGGGATATGGGAGGAAACCGGAGTGCCCGGAGAAAACCCACGCAGGCACGGGGAGAACATGCAAACTCCACACAGGCGGGGCCGGGGATTGAACCCTGGTATATTTTTAGACTCTAGTTTTTCCATGCCCATGTGAACATGTGGTATGGCACCTCACATTTTTGAGCTATAAAACATCCATCCTTTCATCCACTTTCTGAACCGCTTATCCTCACTTGGGTCCCGTGTGTGCTGGCGCCTATCTCAGCTGATTTTGAACGAGAGGCTGGGTACAACCTGAACTGGTCGCCAACCAATCGCAGGGCACATATAGACAAACAACCATTCTCACTCACCTTCACACCTACGGACAATTCTTTCTTTATTTTTTTTTTACCTCAGTTTGTGCCAAATTATTGATTTGCCGTACAATGATACCTTGACACATGAATGAGCCGACTTCTGAGTTTTTGAGATATGAACTGACGCTTGGCTGATTTAAAAAAAAAATATTTTTTTTTGTCTTGAGTTACGAGTGAAAATTTTCTCCCAAAAAGTCTAAATGCTTGCTTCAAGCTGTCTGTTGCCATTCCCAGTTGAAATGTATTGTAAAACTAAATATAAAACAAAATATAAAAGTTCAAATATTGCATTTAACCAAAACCACATAACTGTGTCATGAAAGTTTGCTAGCTTAATGTAAACACACAATGCAAAATGTCATGGGCTTACAAAACTAGTATCAATGTCCTTGTAATAATTAAATGAACCTATATACAACTTACTCGAGCACAAGCGGTAGCAACACGTACAGACAGAGCATACAATAATATTAACAGGCATATATTCATTATCCTCTATGAAAAATGACAATTATTATTCAGGCTAGTTGCGACTGTCTTTATTTCGTGCTTCATCAGCAAATCTCTGTCTAGTATGTGTGTATGTATTTTATTGCTGCACAGCAGGAGGAGCAGCTCAATGTCCCATTGAATTATCATGATGCACAAACTGTTTAATTCTTTACATTCTGTTTAATTATGTTATTTACAATAATAACATACATTTTAAGTACAATACAAAGCACTATTTTTCCAATTAAAAACACCATCCAATAATTTATTGTTGGTGTATTTGGGGTGTCTGGAACAAATGGCATTTCCAATCATTTCGGGAAAGAGGATTTGCGATAAATATTGTTTTGAATTGAGAGTTGTCAAGGCACCACTGTACTTTCTCACTTTCTCACATATGGTGTTTATATCACAGTATTATGTTTGCATTGTAGGTCCAAAATGTCTGAACTCTTCATGGAATGTGAGGAAGAAGAGCTGGAGCCATGGCAGAGAGCAGCTCCAGAGCAGTTGACTGAGGAGGAGGAGGAGGAGGACGACGACGACGACGAGCCCATCTTTGTTGGAGTAGTGTGTATGTGCAATTTTTTATTGTTTGTTGTTTAAAATTTTCATTAGAGTAATGCAGTATGTGGTTCAAGTTTACATTTGGCTGTTAATTTGTCATAGAGATTGCAGATTGCATTTACAGTATATATCAACGTATTTGTGTGAAGCCATTGTTTTGGTTGCTGCGCCAAATATCAGATGTCCATTTGCGCTGCCTTTTTTAAACATTTTCCAGCGAAAAAGGAACACGAGATTCCGCCTGTTGCTCCACCTCCTCCAAAGGACAATGTGGTCAAGCATGTGGTCAACTCTGCTCCTGTTCCTGTTGCTGCTCCTGCCCCTGCTCCTGCTCCTTCTGCTGCTGCTGCGCCGGCCCTGGCCTCTTCTATAATGTTACCTTTGAAAATAGCTGGAAATGCCATCAGTACTCCAACAGCCAATCTCACGACACTGACTCCGCAGCCAGTTATTGTTAATAATCAGGTATTGTAATTTAAACCATTTCGTTCTTATTTACCCCAATGTACTGTAAATTGAGTGAATAATATTCTACATAACGATTTGTTTTAATCCAAGGGCTTCATCGTAACCCCGCAGTTAACCAGCAACAATAACCTCATTGCCACTCTTGGGAAACAGTATCCTCCTGGGACCAAATTTACCTTTGTACCAGGTAAAGTTGAGTTGCATGTAATCAGGAGTATTGAAAGTCCTTAGAAAGTGAAAATACATTTGCAAAGGGTGTTTTTCACTCTGTTATATTGCAGCCATTTGTTAAAATCATTGAAATAAAAACATTTTCTAATTAATGTACACACAGCACCCCATATTGACAGAAAAAAAACGGAATTGTTGAAATTTTTGCAGATTTAAAAAAAAAAAAAAAAGAAAAACCGAAATATCACACAGCCATAAGTTTTCAGACCCTTTGCTGTGACACTCATATATTTAACTCTTCTGATCATGCTTGAGATGGTTCTTCACCTTCATTGGAGTCCAGCTGTGTTTGATGATACTGATTGGACTTGATTGGGAAAGGCACACACCTGCCTATATAAGACCTTATAGCTACAGTGCATGTCAGAGCAAATGAGAATCATGAGGTCAAAGGAACTGCCTGAAGAGCTCAGAGACAGAATTGTGGCAAGGCACAGATCTGGCCAAGGTTACAAAAAGAATTTTGCTGCACTTAAGGTTCCTAAGAGTACAGTGGCTTCCATAATCATTAAATGGAATACGTTTGGGATGACCAGAACAGTTCTTAGAGCTGGCTGTCTGGCCAAACTGAGCAATTGGAGTAGAAGAGCCTTGGTGAGAGAGGTCAAGAAGAACCCAAAGATCACTGTGGCTGAGCTCCAGAGATGCAGTCGGGAGATGGGAGAAAGTTCGAGAAAGTCAACCTTCCACCAGTCGGGGCTTTATGGCAGAGTGGCCCGGCGGAAGCCTCTCCTCAGTGCAAGACACATGAAAGCCCACATGGGGTTTGCTAAAAAAAACACCTGAAGGACTCCAAGATGGTGAGAAATAAGATTCTCTGGTCTGATGAGACCAAGATAGAACTTTTTGACCTTAATTCTAAGCGGAATGTGTGGAGAAAACCAGGCACTGCTCATCACCTATCCAATACAGTCCCAACAGTGAAGCATGGTGGTGGCAGCATCATGCTGTGGGGGTGTTTTTCTGCTGCAGAGACAGGACAATTGGTTGCAATCGAAGGAAAGATGAATGCAGCCAAGTACAGGGATATCCTGGACGAAAACCTTCTCCAGAGTGCTCAGAACCTCAGACTGCGGTGAAGGTTCACCTTGTAACAACACAATGACCCTAAGCACACAGCTAAAATAATGAAGGGGTGGCTTCAAAACAACTCTGTGACTGTTCTTGAATGGCCCACCCAGAGCCCTGACTTAAACCCAATTGAGCATCTCTGGAGAGACCTGAAAATGGCTGTCCACCAATGTTCACCATCCACCCTGACAGAACTGGAGAGGATGTGCAAGGAGGAATGGGAGAGGATCCCCCAAATCCAGGTGTGAAAAACATCATTCCAAAAAAGACTCATGGCTGTATTAGTTCAAAAGGGTGCTTCTGCTAAATACTAGGCAAAGGGTCTGAATACTTATGGCTGTGTGATATTTCTGTTTTTCTTTTTTCATAAATCTGTGAAATTTTTTTCTGTCAATGTGGGGTACTGTGTGTACATCAATGAGGGAAAGAAAATTAACTTAAATCATTGTAGCAAATGGCTGCAATATAACAAGGAGTGAAATATTTAAGGGGCTCTGAATGCTTTCCGTACCCACTGTACATAAAATATAGATTAAAAATTGTCAAAAATCAAGCTGTCGTCTCCATTCTCAGACACTGTGGGCTTGTCCGCTGAATGCGTGAAACCATGTCCCGCTAAACTGTGAATGAAATACCACGTCTTTAACCTGGAAAAATAGACGCTACTTAGTTTAGCGTCTTACTCACGTGTCCACATAACAACATTTTTGAGCCAAAAAACATATCCACTTAAAACCTCAGGTGGCTGGAATATATCTCACTGGGTTGTCACGGGGCTTTTCCGCACTGTGATATCGAGGCGCTCGATCTAAAGAGGCCATGCCAGCCCAAAGCCACATGATGGGTATCAGATTGGACTTAAAAAAAAAAAAAAAATCCCACTTCCTTGCTCTTGAGCTTTTTTTTCTCTTTTGATATGCGTGCCCTCACAACCAACAACGAGGCGCTCTAAAGTGGCCACACCATCGGATTATCTGGAAAGATGCATTTTCAGGGCGTTAGTATAGCTCTCCAGCTAACTGCACGTCGCAGTTGTGCCAGATAGCTGCTGATGCAAATGAAAGCTTTCACTTCTTATATTGTGGGGGAGGGATGACTGACTCAAAGGCTCACTGGGTCCCGTTTTAGCCACATCCCCAAAAATCTGGAAAATTGATAGGGTGACACGAAAGCTCACAATTGAGTTAGTTCTCAGTCTTTGCACGTTTTCAGCAGTTACCTTCAAACATCTCTAATTGTAGCAACAAACTGAACAGGGTTTTTCAAAGAAAAATGAGTTCATGTGAATCTTTTGCTGTGGTTTTGAATTTGCATTTAAGGGTTTGGATGTTTTGAATTTCAGCCGGTCAGCCGCGGCAGCTATTCCAGCAGGTCACCCCAGTCACTACTGTACCCGGTGTTGTCCATCGGCCTCACGTGCAGCAGATCCGAAACAACGTTGTGACATTGGCTAATGTGCAGAGCCCCACTGTGTATTCACCCAAACACCGTCTGCTGCAAGTCACCCACGCCACCTCTGCGCAGACCATCCCCTTGCCTGTTCAGACTAACAGCTTAAACAGAGGTGTGCTTTTGAAAGGCTTCACACTTATTTGAGGTATTCGTCAATCAATGTACTTATTTTCTTTGATTTTTGGGTGTCCCACAGAGACAGTGAAGCGGGTGTTGATACCTCAGCAAATCGACAAAGCTGTGAAAAGATTCAAAGCTGACATCAGTAAGTTTTTACTGTGTTTTATTGCCAAGCCGAACTAACTACAGTGAACCCCCATTGTATCGTGGATTTTGAAAGCAATTGTTTTATGGACTTTTACTGTATACAACAAGCAAGTCTGATTTTACAGTTGTGCGCCTTTAGTGTAGGACCTCTTTGTGGTCCAACATGACAGGCAGCACTGAGGTCTACTCCAAAAGATGCAGCATAATTAACAGCAAGAAGAGGAGGCAGTGGAGGTCCCAAACTAATTGTCCCCACGGTACACAACAAAACACAGTAGTAAAAAAAAGAGAGAATACAGTTGAAATCAGAAGTTTTCATAAACTATATAAAAAACACTTTTTCCCTGATGCCATCATCATCATCTTGGTTTTCCCAAATTGTTTTAACTCATTTAATGCCAGCCTTTTTCAGAAAAGACAGCCCCTTGAATGCGAGCCGTTTTTGAGGATTTTGAAGAATACTGTGTTTGATGATTATACACATACCAAATCTACCAAATTAAAGGATGAACTCTCTTATTTCAGCAGGGGGGAAAATGCTAGATACTACCATATTCGTTCTTGAGTTATGTGCAGTGAAACATAGGTACGTTTTACGGGGGTTTTTTTTTGGGTCACGTCTCACAGAATATGGAGACAATTAACTTTTTGTGTAAAGCAGCGTTTATGCATCTGTAATTTCTATGCTTGTATATTGTTTTGCTTTTTGTCACACCTTGGACATCTGAAAGTGTTTTCATTGTATAATGCAGCTCAAACAACATTTAGGAATGGGCTTTTATTGCAAAATAATCGTATTGACCTATATAATTCGCAAACTGAGTGACGCAAACTCGCCGGAATTCACGTCAGTCATGACACTTGGTGTTGTTTACTGGTTGTTGACATGGAGACCGTGATCCTCGTCATACAAGAGCTCAGTTATACACACTTCTGACACAAACACACAATTGTGCGAATGACCACAATTCATACTCTCCGAATACGATACAAATACTCTTCGAATGTAAATATACTTCAGCTCCTCTGATTTCCAGCCTGTGCTCACTGCCTTTCTTGGCCTGCAAACACTGCTGTGTGTCAAACAAGGCTCTGAAATCTAAAATGGTACATTGCTGCCCTGTGTTGGCGGTTGCGCTTCAGTGAAATTCTTCCAAAGATCTATATCTTCTGTGGTGATGCGTCAGCGCCTCTTCTACCAATTCCCCTAGAGAAGTGTAAAACTCATATTAATACGTGATTGGCACTGAACGGTTGTTTTTAAGACACATATTTATGTCGTTGGCACTAAATTGTTAGTTATTTTCATGTTTTGTTTCAAAATACGTTAAATATGTCTGAAGTGCTGAAATCATGTGCAAAGACTGAGAACAATATGGTACTGAATTGTTGAGACATAGCTTAACTTTCCTCGAAAAGACTGTAACAGAAAACCGAGCCAAAGCTGCAGCTTTAAAGTTATGTAAATGACATTTTTGCAGATAATAAGGAAAAACTGAAATACCACACAGCCATAAGAATTCAGGCCCTTTGCTCAGTATTTAGTAGAAGCACTCTTTTGAGCTAATACAGCCGTGATTCTTTTGGGAATGATGCAACAAGTTTTTCACACCTGGATTTGGGGATCCTCTGCCATTCCTCCTTGCAGATCCTCTCCAGTTCTGTCAGGTTGGACGGTGAAGGTTGGTGGACAGCCATTTTCAGGTCTCTCCAGAGATGCTCAATTGGGTTTAAGTCAGGGCTCTGGCTGCGCCATTCAAGAACAGTCACTGAATTGTTCTGAAGCCACTCCATTATTTTAGCTGTGTGCTTAGGGTCATTGTGTTGTTGGAAGGTGAACCTTCGGCCCACTCTGAGGTCCTGAGCACTCTGGAGAAGGTTTTCGTCCAGGATATCCCTGTACTTGGCCGCATTCATCTTTCCTTCGATTGCAACCAGTCATCCTGTCCCTGCAGCAGAAAAACACCCCCATAGCATGATGCTGCCCCCACCATGGTTCACTGTTGGGACTGTATTGGACAGGTGTTGAGCAGTGCCTGGTTTTCTCCACACATACCGCTTAGAATTAAGGCCAAAAACTTTGATCTTGGTCTCATCAGACCAGATACTCTTATCACCATCTTGGAGTCCTACAGGTGTTTTTCTTTTTCTTTAGCAAACTCCATGCGGGCTTTCATGTGTCTTGCACTGAGGAGAGGCTTCCGAAACAGCTTTCATGTACAACCCCAATTCCAATGAAGTCGGGACGTTGTGTTAAGCATAAATAAAAACAAAATACAATGGTTTGCAAATCATGTTCAAGCTATATTTAATTGAATACACTACGACGACAAGATATTTAATGTTCAAACTGATAAACTTTATTGTTTTTAGCAAATAATCATTAACTTAAAGTTTTATGGCTGCAACACATTCCAAAAAAGCTGGGACAGGTGGCAAAAAAGATGAAGAAAGTTGAGGAATGCTCATCAAACACCTGTTTGGAACATCGCACATGTGAACAGGCTAACTGGGAACAGGTGGGTGCCATGATTGGGCATAAAAGGAGCTTCCCTGAACTGCTCAGTCATTCACAAGCAAAGATGGGGCGAGGTTCATCTCTTTGTGAACAAGTGCGGGAGAAAATAGTTGAACAGTTTAAGGGCAATGTTGCTCAACGTAGAATTGCAAGGAATTTAGGGAGTTCATCAATTACGGTCCATAATGTCATCAAAAGGTTCAGAGAATCTGGACAAATCACCGCATGTAAGCGGCAAGGCCGAAAACCAACATTGAATGCCGTGACCTTCGATCTCTCGGGCGGCACTGCATCAAAAACCGACATCAATGTGTAAAGGATATCACCACACGGGCTCAGGAACACTTCAGAAAAGCAATGTCAGTAAATACAGTTTGGCGCGACATCCGTAAGTGCAACTTGAAACTCTACTATGCAAAGCAAAAGGCATTTATCAACAACACCCAGAAACGCCGCCGGCTTCTCTGGGCCCGAGCTCATCTAAGATGGACTGATGCAAAGTAGAAAAGAGTTCTGTGGTCCGACGAGTCCAGATTTCAAATTGGTCTTGGAAATTGTGGATGTCGTGTCCTCCGGGCCAAAGAGGAAAAGAACCATCTGGACTGTTATGGACGCAAAGTTCAAAAGCCAGCATCTGTGATGGTATGGGGCTGTGTTAGTGCCATTGGCATGGGTAACTTACACATCTGTGAAGGCACCACTAATGCTGAAAGGTACATACAAGGTTTGGAGAAACATATGCTGCCATCCAAGCAACGTCTTTTTCATGGGCCCTACTTATTTCAGCAAGACGATGCCAAATCACATTCTGCATGTGTTACAACAGCCTGGCTTCGTAGTAATAGAGTGCGGGTACGAGATTGGCCTGCCTGCAGTCCAGACCTGTCTCCCATTGAAAATGTGTGGCGCATTATAAAGCGTAAAATACGACAACGGAGACACCGGACTGTTGAACAGCTGAAGCTGTACATCAAGCAAGAATGGGAAAGAATTCCACCTACAAAGCTTCAACAAATGTCATTGATGGTGTAGTAGTACACTAGCCTGACTTTGGTGCGGGCAGCGTGGGTTCAGTTCCCACTCAGTGACGATGTGAATGTGAGTGCGAATGGTTGTCCGTGTCTATATGTGCCCCGCGACCGACTGGCGACCAGTTCAGGGTCTAGTCCGCCTTTCGCCCGAAGTCAGCTGGGATGGGCTCCAGCGCCACGCGACCCTAGCCAGGATGAGTGGTGTTGAAAATGGATGGATGGAAGCTTCAACAATTACTGTCCTCAGTTACCAAATGTTTATTATTGAATGTTGTTAAGAGAAAAGGTAATGTAACACCGTGGTAAATATGACCCTGTCCCAGCTTTTTTGGAACGTGTTGGAGCAGTAAAATTAGTTAATGATTATTTGCTAAAAACAATAAAGTTTATCAGTTTGAACATTAAATAGCTTGTCTTTGTAGTGTATTCAGTTAAATATAGGTTGAACCTGATTTGCAAATCATTATATAAGAAAATGGATGTTCATAATTTGGACACCTTTTATTTAAACCATCCGAACCTTTTGACCCAGCCCCCTAAAAGAATCAGAATCGAGAATTGTTTGGAACCGGAATCGATCTAATTCAAACGATGCCCAACCCTCCTCACTATTTACTCAGTACTTGAGTAATAATTTCACTGTGTACGTTTGACTCTGACTCAAGTAATTTTTTGGAGGACGACTATTTACTTTGACTTGAGTCACATTATTGTCAAGTGACAGTACTCTTACTTGAGGACAAGGTTTGGCTACTCGACCCACCTCTGGAGCGGACATCCTCTATTGCTACTCTTACGTTGAAGCAACATTTTTGCTCATCAGAGCAGCCAGTGTGGCATTTGTTGCAGTGGTCTTTTGTATTTTCATGTTGAGGTGCTGTGGGTCGGGCCCTGGTTGTGGTCCCAAGCGGAACCGTGAAGTAACATCGACAAGATCTGATACGGTAGTACGGTACATTTTGTATTAATTAGGAGAGGCGGCTACAATTACCTAATTAGTTTACTGATGTTAATGTAAAATGTTAATGTAAACCGACGGAGCGCTGTTAAGGATTATGTCACAACACAGAATGAACTAACTTCAAATTCAGGAATGACCCATAAAAACAGAAAAATATTGTACTTAATATTTTCCTGGAGGCTGTATTTAGGATTAGCCTTTGAAGTTGGTAATAGTGAAAAATGAAGTGAAACAAACCATGATTTTAGTTAATATTTTTCCAGAATGAGAGTGCTTAAGAGGAGGATGCTATTCATGTGGCACGGCTTGAAGCAGGCATCAGTTGCAGGTGGAGATGGGCCTGACTCAAGTTGGAGGCCAGAACAAAAAAAGCAAAGAAATTAGGCAAATTTGATTTTAATCTTAAATTTGTACAGCAACATGTACTTGAGCGGTGTAAGTAAGTTTTTCTGTGTGAAGAATATATATATATATATATATATATTTTTTAATGTATTTATTTTTTTCCGCCTTATTGTTGTCTTTAGAGTCTTCTAGATGGCTTAAATTATGTTAAAATCAAAATAAAAAAATACTGTGCATGGGCCCGGAGGATCCCCCAGACCCTCCCTAAAATGCTTTTTTTTTTTGGGGTCACCTTTTTCATGCCTTTGGTGTTTGCATGTCTGCAAAATGCATTGTGGAAATTCTGACTAGTTATTCTTCTGCTCTGGTTTAACTTTAGGCCAAGCAAATGCAACCATACCAGTGGAAAATGGTGAGGTAAAGAACAAATGTCCACATTGTAAAGAAGAATTCCTTCAGCAGGAGGCGTTGAATCAACATATGACTGTATGTTTATGTTGTCAGTCGATGTGCCATTTAAATATTTTATCGATGCCATGGGGATTTGAATGTATAAATCTCTTGTTTCAGAGTTGCGGGGCTCGAGCGGAAAGTAGCGCCCCACTAGCCGATGTCACGCATAAACGCATCATGCTGGTGTCAGATTTCTACTACGGCAGATTTGAGGGAGATTGTGACAAGGCGCCTGTGGAGAGGAGCAGCATCACTTTCAAGTGTCAGTGTTGCTTGAAAGTTCTCAAGAGCAACATCAGGTAAATTCGTGTAAAACACCAAATCTTTTGGCTTGTCCTGACTGTCTGCCGTGTAGGGGTTGAACATATTTGTCGATTAATCGACGCGTCGACTTTGCTACCGCGCGATGACGGTTGTAGCTTGTGGTCGACTCATCGCCACTCACGTCTTTTGGACACAGACGCTGAAATCAAGAGGTGCTGGGTTCAGGCAGCGGTGCCGCAAGCGTGTGGCAATATTTCACTTGAAATGAAACTGATCAGCAAGGTCGCTTGCAAAATGTGCAAGTCTATCCTGAAATATAAGAAAAGCACAAGTGCGATCTACTGTATGCACGCCTGTTTTGAAAAGTCTTAACACTACCTGATGAGTCCTCACCACCAAACACCCTCCTCTAACAGTAAAAAGACAGACAATGTACTGTGCTGTCTGATTACTCGATACCACGGAGGCAGGCCATGATCGATTGAAGACATCTTTATTGTCAAAATGAACGAATAATGTGTCATGCACACCGTCCGACTACTTGCCGTCTCTCCTCTCGTTTTGCCTGGTTGCCGCAGCTGAGCAGTGAGCACAGCGAGCAGACACACGCACACACCGGCCCCACCCCAACGCAAAGAAACCTTCAGGGGCGGTCTGCTCTTAGCAAGTAGCGATCCTTTATTTGTGTTACATGAATTGCTATGAGAGTTGTACAAATTCCGACTCGACGTTGAAGGTATCTGAATGGGATTGGATAAACGGTTGAAGGTTGTGGTGTTCGGGACATAAGAGCAGTGAGGGAGGGAGTGTGTAAGGGGGAGGGAGCCTATGCACATGTATACATGCATAGCAATGTACAATATTTTAATAATTTTGTAATTGTTTTATTCTTCTTTTATTCATTATTGCAATGCCTTGATTTTAGTGAGGATAGTACACAGTCACACCTATGAATGCAATTGTACTGCAAAATACAGTATAAACACGCTAATAATGAAATAATCGCTAAAACGTAACGTATGGTATCATGAATGTCCGAGGCCAGTACAGGTTCTGACAGGGTCACCACAAATTGGCTCCTCAGCCACCACATAAAAAGGCTCAATGTCGGACCTTGTAGTCAATGTGGAAAGACAGCGCTACAATTGAGTGGGGTAAAAAAATAAAAAATAAAATAAAATAAAATAAATGGACGGCCATTTTCAGTCCCTGGTAACACTTCAGACAAGTGGCTACCACATCTGCCTCAGAAGGCTGAGGTTCTGGGTTCAAATATCAGCTCCAGCCTTTCTGTGTGAGGTTTTCATGTTCACCCCTGTGCTTGCTTGCGTGGATTTTCTCTAGGTACTCTAAATTCCACCCATCCGTCCATTTTCTGTACCGCTTATCCTCAGAAGCGTCGCGGGCGTGCTGGAGCCTACCCCAGCTATCTTCGGGCGAGAGACAGGGTACACCCTGAACTGGTTGCCAGCCAATCGCAGGGCACATATAAACAAATAACCATTCGCGCACACATTCACACCTAAAGGCAATTCAGAGTTTCCAATCAACCTACCGTGCATGTTTTTGGGATGTGGGAGGAAACCGGAGTGCCCGGAGAAAACCCACCCAGGCACGGGGAGAACTTGCAAACTCCACACTGGCGGGGCCGGGATTTGAACCCCGGTCCTAAGAACTGTGAGGCAGATGTGCTAATCAGTCTCCATCGTGCCGCCCAAATTCCACCCATATTCTATAAATATGACGTTAGGTTAATTGAAAAATCGAAATTGTCCATACTTTTGAATGCAAGTGCAATTGGTTGTTGGTCTATATGTGCCGTGTGACTGGCCGGTGACCAGTGTAGGCTGTACCTTGCCTTTCTCCCAGGATTGTACTTGAAAGTAAGCTTCAACCCAGCATCCTTTTCCCTGGACTTGCAAATATTTGTGTTGCATGCAGAAATAAAAAAAGGAAAACAACAATGATGTTTATTTTAGATGTTAAAAGGGTTTTGTGGCTCCCGTGTTTTCTCCATGCTGTGAATATGCCAGTCTACTGCAATATACTCGTTCAGGTCGAGTTATTTACAAATATGTACATATTTTACAGACGTGTAATGTACATAATGCCACACAGTTATGTGTGGCATTATGTAATGGTGTAATGTCAATTTGGCTGTAAAAATGTCAGTGCCAATAAAGACACACTGACCATCTTAGATGGATGACTTTTTACCCTCGTGGGCCGAAAGATGAAAAATGAGTGCTAGTTTAGGTGGTGTATGAAGCATTGCTTTGATTAACTGTGGTAGAAATGCTAAAAAGAAATTGTTTTTAAAAAGTGTCTGTAAGCCAGTTTTAATGGGAAAGCACATCTATACCTCAATTGCCCTCTCACTGTAGAGGTCAAAAGTCACCCGCATAAGAGATTCTATTGGGGAAGTTGAGGTAGCAGAAAGAAAAGCCTAAAAAAATGGGTCAGTAGTGGCACATAGCCGTGCATGCGTTTATTGCTGCTGCATCGTTAGGCAGAACACAACTTGGTGTAATTAAAAGGACCATTATATAAAAGCATATAAAGTGAGGTGGATGAAGAGTACTTCATTTATCTTTTGTAAATCTTTGGGACCTGCACCTTTTACTAATTGCATAAGGATACCATTGATCACATCATCTTGGGTTTGCAAATACTCAAAAGCTAGTCTTAAAACTGTAGAAAAATGTATCAATGAAATCTGCTGCACAATGGAAATCAAGATTTGTGACGTTTTCTCAATCAGATACAGCATAGTGTACTAAACTACTAAGTCACTCTCAATTGAAAACTATGCTTCTGAAGTTTATATTTCTATCCCCCCAAAAATTGGAGATGAAGTGGTGCCTTGAGATACAAGTTGAATTTGTCGTAACGACATGCCCAATTCCAATGAGGTTCGGATGTTGTGTAAAACAAGGAAGACCATGATTTGCAAATCCTTTTCAACCTATATTCAATTGAATACAGTACAAAGACAAGGTATTTAATGTTCAAACTGATAAACCTTTTTTTCTTTTGTGCAAATATTCACTCATTTTGAATGCGATGCCTGCAACACAGTCCAAAAATGCTGGGACAGGGGTATGTTACAGCAGCTTTCCTTTTAACAACACTCGGTACGCGTTTGCGACCTGAGGAGACAACTTGTTAAAGATTTGTAGTTGGAATTATTTCCCATTCTTGCTTGATCTACAACTTCAGTTGCTGAACAGTCTGAGGTCTCTGTTGTCATATTTTCTGCTTCATAATGCGCCACACTGTTTCAATGGGAGACAGGTCTGGACTGCTGGCAGGCCAGTCTAGTACTCACACGAGTGACGATATTAATAGCCAAACTAATTTTACCATCAGATATCTCTGGATTTAATAATCTATCCAAGCCCCTCATATGAACGTTGGAAATGAATGAGAAGACTTGATTCTGTTGCAACTCTGCAGGGTCAAGTAATTCCATCACTCATGGGCGTTGAGGTGACCAATGTGTTTGTCACTCTGCTCTAGGTTCATGAACCACGTGAAACACCACCTGGAGCTGGAGAAGCAGAACAATGAGAGCTTAGAGAGCCACACAACTTGCCAGCATTGCTACCGCATGTACATGACTCCATTCCAGCTGCAGTGCCACATTGAGAGCGCTCACAGCCCCATCGAATCCTCCAGTATGTCACATCAAGACCTCATCAGCTCACGTTCCAGTTCTGTGCATCTCCTTGAGTGACCATTTGTACTTTTATTTCCTACTTTTAGCGAATTGCAAGATATGTGAGCTAGCGTTTGAGTCAGAGCAAGTGCTCCTGGAGCACATGAAAGACAACCATAAGCCCGGGGAGATGCCCTACGTCTGTCAGGTCTGCTGCTTGTGAACATGTCACAAACCATATACACATTATGATCCAGATTAACTCATGTCATTCTCCCCCACACAGGTCTGCAATTATAGATCCTCCTTTTTCTCAGACGTAGAGACACATTTCCGAAGTGTCCATGTAAACACGAAAGACCTGCTGTGTCCTTTTTGTCTCAGGATTCTGAGAAATAGTCAAAGGTACATGCAACACTTCATGAAACATCAGGTAAGACGCTAGCTTCAAACGATCCTTTTAATAAAGCAACACAGCATTTCAGAAAGTGACCTACTAAACTAGTTGAGGCGCAGTGTTTCCCAACCTTTGTTGAACCAAGGGATATATTTTACATTTGAATAATCTCACTGCACACCACCGAAGAAGGCATGTGTACAGTAGGGCTGCCAAGATTAGTCGACGAGTCACGATTGATTTTCAACGTTTAATTAAATAATCAACGTCACCGTTTATTTTATTTTTTTTATGTTTTGTTTTCCTCTGCTTGCTGCTGCCTGCTTTCTGGCTGTGATTCACATGCACAATAGTGGTAATCCGGGTAAGACTGTGACGTAGCCGGAAGAACTGCGGCTAACTGGTGTTAGCAATGGAGTCCGAAAGTTTGAGTTTTACACCAAAAATACCAAAGACGTTTGCGATACAAAACCTGCGAGACAGAACTTGCCTTGCCCATGATCCATGATCATCTAACAAGGACGCACGTAACTCAGGGTTATTTTGTCACTTTGTGACCTTTAAGAGTTAGGAAATTAAAAAAAAAAAAAAATCTTAATTTTCACCCAATATCTGAAAATTACTTGAACAGCCCCGATTTCCGATTGGGCAGGGACAACTTTCTCACTAAAATTATAATCTTGTTTCAATTTACAGATTTACTTGCGCAGTGTGAAATGTGTGTTGACCACAAAGCTATTAATATTCATAATAAATGAGAAATTTTCGGACCAGTTCAGTGAACTTATTGGGATAATTTCCTGTGGCTCACCTGAAGAGCTCTCACTAACAGATGAGCTACTTACCAATTGGACTAGAGTTCGTTTTAACAAGCGTGTAAAAGAACAGTTGCTGACGTCAGAGGCTGTTTTATATTCCTTGAACGCTGGCAGCTAGCTCCATTCCAAAAATCCACCATCCACACACAGATGTAATTGTGAATATTACTCCGCGGCGGACTAATATGCGAGCGCATTGGCCTGGGGTTCCGCCTGTGCGCTCAGGACATGCTTTGGATAAGTCACAGGAGTTGATGAGACCTGAAATAAACGCTTCTGCTACTTCTGCTGTTAAGAAGTAACGGTACTTTTACTCCGTTACAATGATCTAAATGTTGCTCACTACTTTTATTTATCAATTATTGCTTATTTGTCAAATATTTTGTGCGCGAGACTTCGACTTCCGCTTTGGACGCTGTGTGCACTCGGGACGTTTAAGTCTAGTTCACCAATCAAACGACACAAGAAAGTCACATGACCTCTTGGGCTTCTTGGGCATAGGTATTAGCATGAGATAAGCCAGCCCGGATGATCGTCGTGCCTACGTGACAACCATGTTGGGAAGGTCGTTGTTACCATGAAGGCAACGGTGCGCTACTCTTGTTTACATTTAGACGAACAAAAAATACAGCTTTCATGTATTGTAGTATTTGTTTAAGGGCAATGTTCCTCAATGTACAATTGCAAGGAATTTAGGGATTTCATCATCTACGGTCCATAATATCATCAAAAGGTTCAGAGAATCTGGAGAAATCACCGCATGGAAGCGGCAAGGCCGAAAACCAACATTGAATGCCCGTGACCTTCGATCCCTCAGGCGGCACTGCATCAAAAACCGACATCAATGTGTAAAGGATATCAGCACATGGGCTCAGGAACACTTCAGAAAACCAATATCAGTAAATACAGTTCGGCGCTACATCCGGAAGTGCAACTTGAAACTCTACTATGCAAAGCCAAAGCCATTTATCAACAACACCCAGAAACACCGCCGGCTTCTCTGGACCCGAGCTCATCTAAGATGGACCGATGCAAAGTGGAAAAGTGTTCTGTGGTCCGACGAGTCCACATTTCAAATTGTGGACGTCGTGTCCTCTGGGCCAAAGAAGAAAAGAACCATCCGGACTGTTATGGACGCAAAGTTCAAAAGCCAGCATCTGTGATGGCATGGGGCTGTGTTAGTGCCAAAGGTTTGGGTAACTTACACTTCTGTGAAGGCACCATTAATGCTGAAAGGTACATACAGGTTTTGGAGAAACATATGGTACCATCCAAGCAACGTCTTTTACAGGGACGCCCCTGCTTATTTCAGCAAGACAATGCCAAACCACATTCTGCACGTGTTACGACAGCGTGGCTTCGTAGTAAAAGAGTGCGGGTACTCGACTGGCCTGCCTGCAGTCCAGACCTGTCTCCCATTGAAAATGTGTGGCGCATTATGAAGCGTAAAATACGGCAACGGAGACCCCGGACTGTTGAACAGCTGAAGCTGTACATCGAGCAAGAATGGGAAAGAATTCCACCTACAAAGCTTCAACAATTAGTGTCCGCAGTTCCCAAACGTTTATTGAATGTTGTTCAAAGAAAAGGTGATGTAACACAGCGGTAAACATGACCCTGTCCCAGCTTTTTTGCAACATGTTGCAGCCATAAAATTCTAAGTTCATGATTATTTGCTAAAAACAGTAACGTTTATCAGTTTGAACATTAAATCGCTTGTCTTTGTAGTATATTCAATTAAATATAGGTTGATCATGATTTGCAAATCATTGTATTCTGTTTATATTTGTTTCACACAACGTCCCAACTTCATTGGAATTGGGGTTGTAGTTGAAAAAGGCAGACCTCTTGAATCAAACAATAAAACAAAACAGACAAAATACTTGAATAAAAAGGCGGAATTCACTTGAATTACAGGTAGGCTATACCCATTTTAAACAAGCTAAACTGGTGATACTGGTGAAATTTCAGAAATCAAACTCTGAAATATAAAGGCAGAATTCACTTGAATTACAGTATTTATGCTTTTTAAACAAGTTACACTTGTGACGGTCATTAACAGCACTTGTGATGTCCTCAACTCCTGCTGAAGTTTTCTTTGAAAGCACTCCACTAGTTTGTCTTAAGTGTTTTTCGCTAACCTGTTGTGCAGTACATTATGCATGAAATAAGATGCTTCATAAAAGAGGGGAAAAAAATGCAACCGCAATACTTTTGACACTGTAGTGGTGTCAGTTTTAAAGCTTTTAAACAAACATATCAGTATATACCAACAGTTTAGAGACATAACAAAGGGCAAACCGTGAAGGGTAATCCCCCAGCCTCCTTCACGTTCTATTTCATTGAATCCAACAGAGCATAAAAGAGCTAGCTGGCCGATTGTCTTCTACTTTCATTCCTCTCAAATCATTGGAGAAACATGTCAATATAGGCAGCAACCCGAATTAAATGTACACGTTCATGTGGAGTGGCTGTCGGAAGCTGACACTGGTCATGCGTAGACGCCATGAGATGTAACTTGACCATGTGATTGTGTGTACGAGAGAGACTGGCACACTGCAGTGGCTGCTTATTGAAACACTGCATTCTGCTGGGTGATTAGTTTTCGTTTTTACCGCCATGAGATGTAACTTCATGTTAACTTTAGCTTGATACCCATGGCTGCTAGCAAAACAATCTATCTGAACACAACAGTGACCCATTAGGACACCACCGTAAAACTTACTTTAGGATGAGGTTGTGACGTCGATTGGCTCTGGGGCAATTCTTCATTTCCTAATAAATGTGCATTACAACAACTCTTTGTGGTACATAGCGGCAACTACTGTACAGGAGAGAATTAGGAGTCAAAAGACGTCACTGATTTCAAAATGCAAACGGCTCCTTTCGACAAGACGTGCAATGCCGTGACATGTCAATGATCTGGGGGGGGGGGGGGGGTCTAGTCAGATTTTCAGGGGGTTCCAGTGCTACCCCGGCCTCCCGTCTGGCTCCACCCCTGGGTGGCATGTGAGAATGAAAGTCTACACCTTTCTCATAACCTCTAGGGGGTGGTGGTATTTTGAAATGAAAGTGTACAGCTTTTTCATAACCTCTAGATGGCGGCATACATTTATAAAATGGGGGGGGGGGGGGGGAATTCATGTTCCCCTATACCCATGTATAATGTGCACTATTGACTTTGGACAATTTTTGGGGGGAGGAAATGCGCATTATACATGAGAAACTACGGTATTTACTATTTTCCTGGAGGATGCATTTGGGCTTAGCCTTTGAAGTTGGTAATAGTGAAAAATGAAGTGAAACAGACAATGATTTAAGTAAATTCTTTTCCAGAATAAGAGTGCTTAAAGAGGAAGATGCTATTCATGTGGCACAGCTTGAAGCAGGCATCAGGTGCAGGTGGAGATGGGCCTGGCTCAAGTTGGAGGCCAGGACAAAAAAAAGCAAAGAAATGAGGCAAATTTAATTTTAATCTTAAATTTGTACAGCAACATGTACTTGAGCGCTCTAAATAAATGTTTTTCTGCATGAAGAAAATTTGTTTTGCCTTATTATATTCTTTAGCGAGATTGCTTAATTTGTTAAAATCCAAAAACGATTTCTGTGGGGTCCCGGGGAATCCCCCCATATCCCACCTACAATGTTTTTTGTCACCTTTTTCATGCCTTTGGTGTTTGCGTGTCTGTATTATATACGGTAACTTAATAAAACGTTTTGGAAGAAACTCGACCAACACTATGCAGTGTTTTACATCACGTACAATCTGTTTTGTGTTTCAGAAAAAAGGCATCCATCGCTGTGGGAAATGTCGACTGAATTTCCTCACCTTCAAAGACAGAATTGACCACAGGACTCAAGTCCACAAGACTTTCAGAAAGCCTTCAGTTCTGGAGGGCCTGCCTGCGGGGACAAAGGTGTGACTCATGTCGTCCCCAATGCTTCCTTGTCTTATGAAGTGCCACGCTCACATTCATGTACTCTTCCACTTCTCCAGGTTACCATTCGAGCCTCGCTCAGTGGCAAGATGGTCGCCACTTCGGGTTCGGTGGATCGATCTGCTATAATTTTCACTCCTGAAACGCTAAGCAACAGTGCAACCACCGGTTGGGCCAAATCCAAAAGAAACACCTCTGAAGCAGGAAAGGCCAAGATAACTCCGAAGAAGAAAGGCCATTCTACTACCAATTGCAACCTGTCACTCAAAAGCATAAGGTTTGTTACCTCAAATATTCGCTTAGCCAGACTCATAAATCCACCAACACGCAGCTGAGAACATTCAATCCCCCAGAGGCCGTTATTCAGGAATAACTGATATGGAGCTGCCGGTATTCATGACAGACTGAAAGCAGATTAATAGACATTATTGGAACCCTAAGATACACACAGTATCTCATTTTGTGTTTATTTTTTTCAGACACTCAGTAAACTGACTAAAAAGAATAGGACAGTTGAGTTTGTGAACAAATGACTGTGATTTGGAGTGATTGGACTCAGTCGTCAAAGACGACATGCTGGGTTCCGTCATATAGCACAAATTCTTAGAGATTTCTAGAAAGAATGGTAGGATAGGACAGGCTGTTCTACTCTTTGTTGACTGTGTGCCCATTTCCAAATTTCAGTGTGAATGGAGGTTGCTACACTTGCATTGAGTGCAACACCAAAATCGATGACTTCTTTTCCCACTTCCTGGTATCCTCCGTTTGTGGCGCGTGCAATTATCGGACAAGTTGCAAAGTTGCCATTGGAAACCACATGATAAGGTCAGTTGTTTTAAATCATTTTGGGAGGCCCCTTGTTTCAGCATGTGTGTGTTATTTAAAGTGTTCTTTGCCCTTCGTTCAGATTTCATAGCACGGTCAACAAGAGCAGATTTTCCAAAGCGGATCAGAGGAAACATTCGTCTGCAATGAAGTAGGTTTCTTGAGTTGAGTTGATGCTGTTTATTGCTTTCTTATGACCTCATTCATTGCCATGGACGTTTATTGTTGTCAACTGGAATCCAACCTTTTACTGCCACCGACAATATATACAGGTCAAGTACAGTTTTCAACAGGTAGGTGTTGAAGAACTTGTCGGTGAAATTCAGGTTTCTAAACCACTGTAATGACTAATCGTGACCATACAGAAATACTAACAGGTTGGGAGTATGACATGTTTTTAAGCACCTCACACTTGAACACAGTATGTGTATATATGGTATAAACAGAATATGTGTTGCGGTAGTTATTAAAAAATCTGTGTTGTGATTTTGAAAAGAGATGACACAGTTCTTTGCGTGAGAAAGTTATAGTAAGCATGTCAATAACATTATTTGTTAGTCATTTCATTACAGTAAGTTAGCGGCCATTATTTCTGTCATGTTGTAATGTTGATTTGACCCAACCTAAAATGCTAGAGAATCATTTTGAAGCTACTCAGTATACAGTACATAAGTATATAAAATTAATGAACAACTCATGTAAACACATTGCTCCATCTTGTGATCAGATCGATGATTGGTTATCGTTTTTTAAGACTTGCTGATCAGCGAGCGGGCCCCCAAAAATCCTGATCGTGTAAAGCCCATCTATTTTTAGACTTCATCGTCGACTTGGGCATACGGCGCCATTGCACCAATCCAGTGTGATCACTCGTGTCATTTGACTTCAATTCGCCAATCAGACCGGACAAGGAAGTCACATGGCTTCACATAAAGCCTTTGCGGGCCAATCAAAATGACAATTTTTTTCTTGGGGGGGGGTGGAGACAAAACACACACACAAACTATCAATAAGTCTGTTCAGCAAACATCTTCGTCTGTCAGTCGTAAAAGTGAATTAAGCAAATAATGTTTCTGTAGGACCCAATACATGTGTTGTTGGTTTCTGGACACTTAATTTAAATCATGGCAGGTGTGTGTGGACTCCCAAATATATCCACCCATCCATTTTCCGTACCGCTTTATCCTCACAAGGGTTGCGGGCGTGCTGGAGCCTATCCCAGCCATCTTCGGGCGAGTGGCGGGGTACACTCTGAACTGGTCGCCAGCCAATCGCAGCTCCCAAATATATTTAATTTTAATTTTATTTGACGTTAATGCTCTTTTTTATATCAGAAGTTACTCACCAGCTACTATAAATATTTGGAGGACTACTTTTTAATTTTCCTTGACATATTATTCTGAAGTCACCGCTGATGATGTTTCAAGTCTGATAAATTGACACGTTTGCTGTAGATTAACGCTGGTGTGTCTCAACTGTGACCTCCTGGTGGATGCGTCGGGTGGTGACGTGATGAGCAAACATATAAATGACAGACCAAATCACGTATGCAAAGTCATTGAGGAGAAAGGTATGAGTTTTGAAGCCCATGACGTCCCGTTTTGTGTTGTTGCACGTCTCTTAAATTTGTACTCTGTTTTCAACCCAACAGGTGTCAAAGCCGAAACTGGAGTGTGAGTAGAAAACATGACATACATACAATATTAAAATAGAGCATTCGCTTTACACCAAAACCTTAAAGAGTAAAGGCCATCCACTAATCTGAAGTTGCTTTTGAATTTAGGGATACCCCAAAACATCGCATTACATTTTAATTGCACTGTTAAATTTAAATCTGAATATTGAATACAATTATCCGGTCTTCTGAATCCAGCCAGGACCAGAGTGATGCTTTACGAATGAAAAGGAAGGAACTACTCCCCAAGCTGAAGGAGGCACGGGAAAGGGGAGAAATGGCGATCCTGAGACACGACAAACTGATATTCCTAACGCCTGCAACAGCACACCAAAACAACACAGAAACATCTGTTGACTCTTCCAAGGTATGCTCGATGTTATTTCATTCGCTATGGAGTCTAGTCATAATGCAGTACATACGGTTAATCTGCCGAAGAAAGGTTGCATGATTTACATAATCTAGTTGAATCAACAATGTTAATTTGTTAGCTATATCAGAATCTCATCTGTATCAGCTTTTCTGTGACTCAGAAGTTGCAATCAAGGTTCAATTTGTTCAGAAGGGATGGAGACAAGTATTGGGAGAAATACTCATCAACTTCAGGATCATATTCCAGCAAAAAACGGCTGCGATTTAAGTTCTTTAGTTATAGATACATCTATCACGCTTGAAACCTATATTAGTGAGCTGCTGTTATAGGCCACCTGGTGCCAATGTAAAGTATCTAGATGACATCTGTGAAATGTTGGATAAGACGTGATCGGGACTAGGGTTGGGAACGATAACCCGATGCGACCGGATGTCCTTCCTTAAAGGCGAGAGATACGACTATATCGGTACCAGACTCCATTATCGATACAAAATCCGCCAGGAATCCTTAGCTACATCGGTTGTAGGGCTGTGGACCGGTTAGTGCGAGGCTAGGAAAAAAACAAGCGCCAGAGGTCTCGTGCTGTGCTCCGCAGGTAACGTTACGCTTACAACCAAACACAACAGTGTTGGATACTAGCGACGCTACTAATTTAACTAAATTTCTCCGTAGCGTCATTATTTCAACATCAGATAGCTTTTCAGTAGTTAAGCTACTTTCGTGGTAGGAAAGTAGCATTCCCCCAGGAGTTGTAAACATTGAATGTAACGTCACGTTACCTACCTTATCTCAAGTCCCCCGTCAACACCGGGGCCGGCGGCGAAATGTGCGGCGCAGATTGGAAAACAATATGGCAAATGTAGGTACATCTCGGCAATTTCCTTGGGCTGTAACTCAGGAAAGGAATGCTTCCGAGAGGACACACGGCCAGGTATGTCCCAAAACTGACGCAACCATCGCCAGTTGAACTAAGCTAGTCAGTCAGCAAGCAGACAAAAAAAAAACCCAAAGAAAACAAAGAGCAGTGCGTGTGTGCAGTGGTGGTACTAGCTTGAAGGGCACGGTGTGCGAGACCCACCCCATGTCTCTTTAAATATTGTTTGTGGAGAGAAAATCTTCCAAATTAAATATATTGTTGTGGTCTATTTAAATATTTGTTTGAAATAAAAGTATATATAATATTTATTTTGTACAGTGTCATAAGGCAACAATGCTCAGGGTTAAGTGGTCTTATACTCTACATGTTTGAAAAAAGGGTTAGACAAATTTCATTTTATAGAATTGGGTTAAGACAAGTTAAGGTTCTTTGTGATGAGCACATGTGCAAATGTGAACTATCATATTTTTTCTGCACCGAATTGAATCAAGAATCTTATCGCTCCCATACTGAATTGAATCATATCGAATCATTCCGCCCGTAAAGATATCGTTTTTTTCCATCAAATCGCTACCTGTGTATCTCGATATGTATCGTATCGGCCTGATGCCAGAGATTCCCAACCCTAATCGGGATTATGAATTTGACTTTTTCAAATTGTAATATCGATGCATTAAATGAGAACTGCCCCACATTGAAAAGGATGAAATTGATTCTAAATACAGTGACCACGTATTGCACGTGAAATGATATACTGAGCTTGAGGAAGTTGCAGAATGGGTAGACAGGAACTTATCACTGGTAAGGAAATCAGTTGAACAAGTCAAAGGGGCATTCCTCTGGATTCGAAATGTTTAAACTGTGACTAATGTTACAGTGGCTTCAACTTTTTTTTTTTTTTTCCCCCCCCGGCTCAGTAGATTTGTTAAGAATAGTTCAGCTGAATTGAATTTCATTTAAGTTCTACATTTATTATAGTTTTTGGTATGTTTTAGTGCAATGTTAATATATAATCAACTTTGCATAATGTTACAGGCGCCCTTTAATAATATACTTTTATGTAAATATTATCCAACTTTTTAGGAATAAAACCTGTCTTGTTTTTTGTGTTTTCTATGAGACAATTTAGGCTTACTCCTACTTTATTGTATTTTAATGTTGGTCTTTATAGTGGTACTTGGAGAGTGAAGCATTATTTTTTGTTTGAACACCACTAGTCTAAACAGTGGACCCCCGCATACTTGGCGTTCGGGACCTGCGGACCTGCTTGACACCAGTATACCCGAGGTCGCAGTCCGATGATCGACTTTGTGGTTGTGTCATCGGACTTGCAGCTGCATGTCTTGGACGTTGGGAAGTCGAATCTCAGATTCAGGAATAGCAGTGTGGTTTCGTCCTGGCCGTGGAACAGTGGACCAGTTCTAGACCCTCAGTAGGGTCCTCGTGGGAGTTTTGTGGACTTGGAGAAGGCATTTGACCATGTCCCTCAGTGGGGGTGGTGCTTTGGGAGTATGGGGTACCGAACCCCCTGATACAGGCTGTTCGGTCCCTGTACGACTAATGTCGGAGTTCGGTCCGCATTGCTGGCAGTAAGTCGGACTCGTTTTCGGTGAGGGTTGGACTCCGCCAAGGTTGCCCTTTGTCACCAATTCTGTTCATGACTTTTATGGACAGAATTTCAAGGCGCAGCCGAGGCGCTAGAGGGTTCCGATTTGGTGGCCTCAGTATTGCATCTCTGCTTTTTGCAGATGATGTGTTTCTGTTGGCTTCATCAAGCCGTGATCGCCAACTCTCACTGGAGCGGTTCGCAGCCGAGTGTGAAGCGGCTGGGATGAAAATCGGCACCTCCAAATCTGAGACCATGGTCCTCAGTCGGAAAAGGGTGGCGTTCCCTCTCCAGCTCGGGGATGAGATCCCACCCCAAGTGGAGGAGTTTAAGTATCTCAGGGACGTGTTCACGAGTGAGGGAAGAATGGAACGGGAGATTGACAGGTGGATCGGTGCAGCGTCTGCATTGCTGCGGTCCGTTGTGGTAAAGAAGGAGCTAAGTCGAAAGGCGAAGCTCTCAATTTACCCGTCGAACTACGTTCCTACCCTCACCTATGGTCACGAGACCCCGGGGACGACCCAGGAAAACACTGGAGGACTATGTCTCCCGGCTGGCCACGGAATGCCCCGGGATCCTCCCGGAAGAGCTGGATGAAGTGACTGGGGATAAGGACGTCTGAGCTAGTACTCCCGTGACCTAACCTCGGATAAGCGGAAGATGGATGGATGGATGTTTCCCAGACTCTGCACTGTTCTTGGCCAATTGTCTTTTCAATGTTCTGCTCTGCAACACATAATAAAACTCAACTCATTCATTCCAATGCCATCGTTTGAGAAGTTAGAGGGATATGGTGAGCAGGTTGGATTGGATTAGAAATGAGCTCATCATTTTTGGAGACAAGCAGTCTTCGTACATAGATAGAAGGATGATGACAAGAGTTGGAGGAAGAAAGTTCAAGAAAAGTTAAATAGATGTAGTGAGGGAAGACATGAAGGTAGTTGGTGTTAGAGGAGGATGCAGCAGAAAGGCTTGCATGGAAAAGGATGGCATGCTGTGACGACCCATAACGGGACAAGGTGAAAGGAAAAGAGTAATGTCATGTAATATGATCGCTGCACCTGTTTTTAGCTGGTTGTGAACCTTTTATTCACAGTTTGTTTTTACTTTAATTTGGCTTTGTTTTATTCTTCTGTCGATGCCATGTCGGCATTGCAAATGACAATCTGTTCTCTATTGCTATACCTGGATAAATAAAGGTTAAACAAATAAATATGTAGCCTCCAAGTTCAAGCAAACACAGAAGTGATGACATCAGTACTGGTATTGTAATTGTGTTTTTTTGTTTGTTTGTTTTTTGATAATGACACGAAATGCTGCACGTTTTCTTTTTCCACAGCCATGCACAGTTTTAAAATCAGCACCGATGGAAACAACCTTGCAAATTGAAGAAATGGAACATTTGCCTCAAGTGAGTGTTGAACAACCACAATCTGCACCAGTGTTGCCGGCAACTGTTGAAGATTCTCCAGAAGAAAACACGACACAGTCAGCAGTTGAAGATTCTCCTGGTGAAAACGTGACACGGTCAGCGGTTGAAGATTCTCCAGGAGAAAACGCAGCACAGTCAGCGGTTGAAGATTCTCCTGAAGAAAACGCAACACAGTCCGGTTCCTCCCCTTCTCACGCGTCGGATGGCGTTGAACATGTTAAGCTAGTTGGAGACTCACAAATGACGGAGGACTGTGACCCCGCCCCAGCCCACAACACGGACTGAGCGGCAAATGGCGGAACAAACAATGCCAATCGTAAACTCTTTTTATATTTCTGAAACCTTTTAAGCATTCCCCACAGAAGAATGGCAGTTTTTGCCATTGACTTGACCATGAATCACTCAAAACTTCCTGCCAAAGGCACATTGTAGATATTATATCATGATATTGGATGCTGTTAACCTCTTATTGTTCAATTTTGAAACAAAATCATTGGATCCCACCGGTGAGCCGCACGATACATTTGGTCCATTGGCATCTGTCCGGCACGCTTTTTTTTTTTTTTTGTGTACAGAAACGGTTTTATTTAATATGTAAACGTGTGTTTATCACAGTACTTTAGATGTGTACAAATATGGGCCGAAGGTTTTATCGTAATGGCATTTGACTTGAAACGCATGAATAGGGCTGTCTTTAAACAGGCCACAAGAGGGCATGATATACAATACTTACAAGGATACAAGGATAATCTACATTGCCACCAGAAAGTATTCACACGAGGGCAGGATATACGAGACTTGATACAAGGATTGTCTACGGTCCCACCAGAAAATATTCACACCCCTTCATGTTTTCCACATTTTGCTGTTACAGACTTACTCTAAAGCTGAGTTGAGTATAGTTTTATCTTTAAAAATCCACATCAAATATCCCATAATGACAAAGTAAAAACCTATTTTTAGACAGTTGTGTAAATTTATAAAAAATGTAAACAATTCAAACACAGTAGGTACATAAATATTCACACCCTTTGCTATGACACTCAAACTTAAGCTCAGGTGCGTCTGATTTCCACTGATTATCCTTGAGATGCTTCTACAACTTGAATGGAGGCCACCTGTGGTAAATTCAGTTGATTGAACATCATTTGGAATGGCACACACCTGTCTATATAAGGTCTCATAGTTGGCAGTGCATATCAGAGCAGAAACCAAGCAATGGAGTCTAAGGAATTGTCTACAGACCTCTGAGACAGGATTGTGTCAAGGCACTAATCTGGGGAAGGATACAAAAGAATTTCAGCAGCATTGAAGGTCACGAAAAGCACTGTGGTCTCGATTATTCGGAAATGGAAGAGGTTTAGAACCACCGGGACCCTTCCTAGATCTGGCTGTCCAACCAAGCTGAGTCATCGAGGTGAACAAGAACCCTATTGTCACTAAGACGGAGCTCCAGTGTTTCCAGAACCATCCAGAAGGTCAACCATTGCTAATGCACTCCACAAATCAAGCCTTTATGGTAGAGTGGCCAGACAGAAGCCACTTCTCACATGGTAGCCCGCTTGGAGTTTGCCAAAAGGCACTTTAAGGATTCTCAGACCTGCAGAAACAAAATTCTCTGGTCTGATGAAACCAAACTAGAACTTTTTGGCCTGAATTGCAAGCGTCATATCTGGAGCAGAAGCACTGCTCATCACCTGGCTAGCACAATCCTTACTGTGAAGCATGGTGGTGGTGGCAGCAGCATCATGCTGTTGTTCTGCTGCAGGAACTGGGTGACTAGTTTGCATGGAGGGTAAGATGAAATTCTTCAAGAGAACTTGCACCAGAGTACTCTGGAACTCAGAGTAGGGCATCGATTCACCTTCCAACACGACCATGACCCAAAGCACACAGTCAAGATAACAAAAGAGAAGCTTCAGGAGCAGCCTGTAAACGTCCTCGAGTGGCCCAGCCAGAGTCCGGACTTGAATCCAATCGAACATCTCTGAAAAGCCCTAAAAATGGCTGCCCGCCGACACTTCCCATCCAACCTCACTTACCTTGAGAGGCTCTGCGGAGACGAATGGGAGAAAATGTCCCAAAGTTCGTACAGACGTACCCAAGAAGACTTGAAGCTGTGATTGCTGCCACATGTGCTTCAACAAAATATTAAGCCAAGGTAAATGTTTTTACTCTGTCATGAGATTTTATAAAGAAAAGAAAACTATAGCTTTAGAATAAGTCTGTAACATAGCAAAATGTGGAAAAAGCGAAGGGGTCTGAATACTTTCTGGTGGCACTGTATCTACTCAAGAAATTCACATTGGCCAGAAGATTAGAGGTTTTGTCTTTTAACCAAACATTTACACAGATGTTGAATCTGTACGGTTGGTTGTAGTTCTTTTCCGACCCTCTGGGGGAAAAAAAATAAAAAATCAAAATTTTAAATATTGAAAAATCTTAACTCCAGATGTGTGTTAATTTTAATGAACAATCCTGGCGCACATCCTCATAGAAAGGGTTACTATTTTTAGTATTTTTATTTATAATTTTTTTTTTCTCTCTTACCTTGAGGGTTATAAGCGGTGTGATATGTGTGGAGTAGTCCAGATCATGTTGTGAACAAAAAGGCTTCCGTTTACACTTGTGATATGTTATACATTTATTCCCAGATGACATTATTTGTTTTTTTTTTTGTTTTTTTTTTAAATAAAATAAAATAAAAACAAAAAAAACAGATGGGGTAAATTCAGGCTTTTCATGGCTGCTGTTTATCTTGATCTTCACTGGACTTTTTGGAATGTAATTGAAGAATTTAGTCATACATTCTCATTTTGTCATTTGTAATTTCTTTGGTAGGACCCCCACATTCAGTGGAAATGTCCGCACACCCCTGTTCAAAGGCCATGTTTTTGTGATGTAAAACAATTAGACCAAGATAAATCATTTTAAAATGTTGTCCACCTTTTAATGTCGCTTATAACCTCTAATTGAAAACACTCTTAAGGGTAAAAATTTCCATCCATACATTCCGCTTCCGCTTATCTAGGGTTGGGTCACGGTACCCTTGACTTCCTCTCTCCCCAGCCGCTTCATCCAGCTCTTCTGGGGGAGATCCAGAGGCGTTCCCAGGGCGGCCAGGAGACACTAACTCCAGCCTGTCCTGGGCCTCCCCCCAGAGGGCCGTGCCCGAAACACCTCACCAGAAGGACGCCCTGCCAGATGCCCGAGCCACATCATCTGGTTTGTCTTGATGCGCAGGAGCAGTGGCTTCACTCTGATCCCCTCCAGGATGACCGAGCCCAGACACCATGCAGAGGAAACTCATTTTGGCTTGTATATAAGTGAAGTTGGGAACATGGACCAACCGATAAGTCGAAGATGGAGCCAAGGCTATTGCTTATTATTGTACTCCTGTACTCGACAGCGGCCGTGCGTTTGGTACCTGGCTCTATGGAAAGCTCTTGCAACAATTTCAAGTGGCAGCTGGTCAATAAGGGCAGTCGGGGCGCCGCCCTACCGGTCAGCAGGGTCACTACCATGAATAAGAAAAGTTAAATAAAATTAAATATTCTAAGAAAAATATTACAAATATGTATATGTAGTTTCAGTTGAGTATGAAAAATTGTATACAGCTAATGAAGAGTAAAAAGGATTCCTTTAATGCTTGTCTCGTTTTCTGACGTAATTTCCTGTTTATTGTGTCATCGGACTTGCAGCTGCATCCTGTCAATCACGGTTCGTGTCAAAACGTCATTTCCGGTCTACCTTCAGTTTGAAACAAAAAAATGGCGGCAGAAACCTTGAGCAATTCAGTGACGTCTCTTCGAGCAGCACCTTTTGAGAGAAGAACGTTCCAGCAGAAGCTCGACGTTAAAGAACGCGGACCCGACCAGCCGAACATTAAAATGAAGCAGAAGTCAAAAGACCCAGGGAGAGAAGACACGAATACACGAGGTCTTTAGCAACAGGGCCTGGCTCGCGGCGTGCAGCGAGACGAATGCTCTGTTTTGTTTCCCCACGTCAGCATGTGATTCCGCATGGACAAGAATCGGTATGAGGGATTTCAAACACTTTGCTGAAAAGGCAAAAAAGCATGAGCTTTCTGGGATCCACATGGCAAATTCACTGCGTCTAGCCATGTTTGGGGAACGTAAACGTTGCTTGGCAGCTTGATGAAGGCTACAGGTTAGCCGTTCGTAACCACAATAGGCTCAAATAATAGATTGCGTTAAGTTCTGCGGTGAACTTGCACTGCCTGGCCATGATACTAAGTCCATTGCTATGCTCACCAACTAAACCTCATCGTGCAGCAGGTGACTTCACAGTGAGTAATTTCTTCTCAGACCTGGCTGGATTTGCTGCATGTTTTTTCTCCAAGAGCTCCACAGAGAACCAGTGTGCTTGATAGCGTGGTGGCCCACAGACTCTCAAGAGCAAGCACGTTGAGGTGGAACTTCCACAGCCAAGCTGTGAACACAGTTTTGGAGCACAAAGAAGACCTGCTCCAGTCTTTTGGAGCCATCAGGGACTCGGGAGAGTTTGATCCTACCACTGTGAGAGAAGCTGGAGAGGGTTTGTGAGACTATTGGAGGATGACAGCTTCAGCTTCTTCTTGAAACTGTTCCATCTCATCATGCCTCATGTGGACATCCTCTACAGCCAGCTACAGAAGCTGACCATCGACTCCGTCTCTGTTCAGGGAATTATCCAGCAGTTCACAGACAACATAAAAATCATCAGGTAAATACATGATTATGTTGTGCTTTTTATATTGACATTGTGTTACTCCCTGGATGATTTTATTATTATTTTTTTAAATTTAACTTTGCTTATCTATTCAGAGATTCCCTCCCTACTGTCTGTGGACAACACAGTGGCGGCGAATCTCAGCAGGCCGAGAAACGTCGCACACTGGGCCCAGGTGATCTTCAGAGAGGTGGGAGACAAATGTGTAGAATAAGGGTAGATATTTTATTTATTCCGTGAGGAAAATTTGATTGTCACAACACCAGGAATATTTGCAAATATGCTGGACGCTCATAGACATAAAGAAACTACAAAGAAAAAAATAATAATTTGAGAGGAATTTAAGAATCTTTAAATTGAATCTAATCTCAATATTTAAACTTGCTTGTTGGTCTTGGTTAATTAATGAATATTTTCCAATTATATTGCAGCAGTATTTATACAACTAGTGCAAGAGGGAAATATTGACAGTAATACACCCTGTATATATTGCAAAAACAAGATTTGATATGCATAGTATTATGTTTTTAATATGCTATAATATATAACTCATATATACACTGAATTATTTACATATTTTTGTGTTCATTTTTTTTAGGTTTGTGACACCATCATGCGCCATATAAGTGAAAGATTTGCCTTCACAAAGCATCTGATTAGTGCTACGCTGCTATGTGCAGCCAGATTTCAGGAGTACTACAGCCAGTTTCCTGAACAGCACCATCGAGGCTTACCCGTTGCTGAAAACTGAACTGGCTCTAATCTACAGCAATGATGACTTCAGGAACTGCAGTGGTGCTGTGGCTCTGTACCAGCTTTTCATGGAGAACAATCTTCAGGACATCTTCTCGGATACGGTGGCTCCGCTAAAGATCCTCATCGCAACGCCGATGACCACAGCTGAATCTGAGAGGTGTTTCTCAACACTGGAGAAGAATCAAGACCTTCCTCAGGAACACAATGTCACAGGATCGTCTCAATGCATTGGCCGAGCTCTTTATTGAGAGGAATCTTGTCAAAAACATCCCTGACTTTAACCATAGTGTCATCGAGAAATGTGCCCCTCTCAAGGACAGAAGGGCAAAATTGATGTATAATAAGTAGGACATTGCATGACACCATCAGATGACATCACAATTTGTGAAACGCGCAATGTTTTTTTTTTTTTCTTTTGTAATCCTGCTCACTTGAACGTTTGTGCAATACTTGAACAGTTGCCTCCAATGCCTGCATCTTTGCAATTATATGGATGTTTTTTGCACTAGCTGAACTACGACTGCCAAATTCAAATGCAGTGCTTTTTTTTTTTTCAAATGGTCATTGTTTTAAATTGGTTCTTACGTCTTCAATATTTATCTTTTGTAATTTAAATGTTTTTTCAATTTATTGTCAGTGGAGGGAGACTTGCAAAGAGAGTTTCAGTGCTACTGTTGTTTTTTTTCCCTGTCCTAATTATAAATAAACCTTGAAATTATTTTTTTCGGTAATCAATGTATACTCTTTGGTGTTACGCGTTAGCTAGTGGTGACGACCCTCCTTGAGCTGTCAACCTGATAGTGGTGGAGGGGTTTGTGTGTCCCAATGATCCTAGAAGCTAAGTTGGCAGGGTCACCCATGGCAAACGGGTCCTAGGTGAGGGACCACACAAAGCAAAGCTCCAAAAACCTCTATGAAGATAAAAAAAAAAAATCAGGAAGAGGTTTTCCCTTGACCGCCGGACGCGGTGCTACTAGTAGGGGGCCAGAAGTCTACGAGTGAGTGAGGTATGCGGTCTGGTTGAGCCTAGTAGTAATTGTCTTACAAAGAAAGTATTAAGTACACTGACCTTAAACTGCGTGTCCGTTTATCGTGTAAATGCTCAAACGGCTTTCTATTGGTCCAGGTACTGAACGAGCCACTAGTACAATGATCAATTTAAGTCAAGCTGATAGGCTCCAGCATAAGTGCCAATCTAAAATGAGCATTCATTTGTTTTAATAAGTGTAACTTTTTTTTAATTAAATGTCATTTAGACGGATGAGTCGACGTGTAATCACATCTACCTGACGACAGTTAAAAAAAAAAAAAAATCAAAGAAATAAAATACAGGCAGTGCGGACATCCCGGATATGACGCAATCACCAAACGACCTTTACTATTGGATGAGCACCGGACGCGGTTCCCAGGGAAACACATCATCAAACGTTTGGCGAAACGTCGTCAACACGCTTCAAACGACCTGAAACCTTTACTTCGACACGGTACAAGCTCTGTGAAAAAGAAAGGCTCCATAATAGGAAGCGCGTTTGAAGTTGGTGTGACGTTAAACCATTTTTGTATTGTTATTTTTTGAAAAGATTTCTCGAAGCGAAGTCACGTGCCAAGAAGGTTGACTTGAACACGGCGGAAAAAGCGAAAAAGATGGTAAAACTTCCGTGGCAATGCATAAGCGATGTGTGTGTGTGGTGGTTTTTCCCCACTACCAAAATAATGTTTTTTTTCTCCCACTACACTACTAGTGCCACTTTTAGGACAACGTACATGTTACAAGTGAGGCAAAACTGCAATATTTGACAACTGTGTGCTCCTAGTGACATTCTAACGTTCTGCTAATTAACTTCTAGCGCTTCACTCGTATTACTAGTAGCGCACAGATGTCAACGAGCGTGCAGCTTTGCTTCACTAGTAGCATGTAGTTGTCCTCCGAGTGAGCAAAAAAATATTACTAAGACGACACAGTCGATCTAGCCTAGTGTGCTGAATTGTCTTACTAGTAAGGTCTCTACACTACTAGTGCTGTTTTTGGCCTTCTTGTATCCATGTCAACCATCCAAGTAAACTCCTGCGCTGCACTAGTAGCACCACTATAGGCCCAACTCCTAGGCATGTGTCATGCGCTGTTAGCCTCCTGGACCCTAGTAGAACCATCAAAATACCCATCAGTAGTTTTGTCTCACTATTATCATATAGTTGTCCTACTAGTAACTGAGTGCCATGACTGAGATAATTGTTTTGGGCAAAAAGAAAAGAGTTAGTTGCTGTTAGTGAATACTTGGAGTCACTCTCTTTAAAAACCCAAACTGATAGATTCCAACCTGACTTCCAACAGTCATATCAAATCATTCACATCTCAAGGAGACTTGACTATTGTAATGGTCTTCTGACTGGATTACCCCCAAAAAGAATCCTATTCTAAAGTCTCTACAGTGGCTCCTAGTCAGCTTTAGAATAGACTTTAAAGTTCTGCTACTTTTCTATAACTCACTAAATGGCTTTGGTCCTGAATTCATGAATGAAATTCTCATGGAATATAAACCCAGTAGGGCTCTGAGATCCACAGACCCAGGTCAAATAGTGGAGCACAGAGTCCAAAGCAAACATAGGGAAGCAGTTTTTAGTTGTTATGCAGCACACAAATGAAATGAGTTGCCAACAAAAGTGACGTCAGCCCCAAGTGTGAATGTTTTTAAGTCCAGGTTAAAAACTCTTTTTTCCCCTCGTGCTTTTTAGAGCATTTGCAGTTTTAAAGGATCTACTTGCAATGTATGGTGTTTTAATTGTATTTGTATTTTTCTCTTTATAAGATGTTCTTCTTAAAATGCTTTTTCTCACATAAAGCACATTTAGTTATGTTGTGTATGAAATGCGCTACATAAAAAATGTTTGTTTTGCTTTCGTGTGCAGAAATATACAGTAGTGTAAAAAAACGGTAAGACACAATCGTTCTGCTTGTGCGCCTGCGTCTTTCTACTAGTGTGCTGAATTTGCTTACTAGTGAGGAAAAAGAGCAAACTAGTCCATGAACCTCAAGCTGGATATGAAATAAATTCCATAATCGTCTGCATTGTCTTTCCCGCTGTGTCAAGAGTCGTAACCTGAGCCGGAGTCAGCAGTATCGGCTCGTGGAACAGCGGCGTGCCCTCGAGGAGCAGAAGCAGCTGGAGGCCCTGCGAGTGGACCGCGACCGGAAAATGGTGGCCGCCATGAAGGAGGAGGACAACGTGGACAGGAAGAGGTTCTTACGACAGGTGCAAGAAGAGCTGAAAGAGAGAGAGATAGAGAGCGCCATGGTACAGGTGTGTTTTCGCAATGCCGAACCACGTACGTGGGGGGGGGGGGGGGGGGTTGACACTATCTACAGTATCTCTCGAATCTATCTTGCTATCTACCTCAATTCCATTGAAGTTGTCAAAGTAAAGTAAAACGTAAATAAAACAGAGTACAATGACTTGCAAATCCTTTCCACCTATATTCAATTGAATACACTACAAAGACAAGATATTTCATGTTGAAACTGATCAACTTTGGTTTTTTTTGGGCAAATGTTCACTCATTTTGAGTTGGATGGATCAACTTTCCTTTTAACAACACTCAATAAGTGTTCGGGAACTGAGGACACAAACTGTTGAAGCTTTGTAGGTGGAATTCTTTCCCATTCTGGTTTGATAGTTCAGTTGCTCAACAGTCTAGGATCTCCATTGTCGTATTTTGCTCTTCCTAATGTGCCACACATTTTCAATAGGAGACAGGTCCGGACTGGTGGCAGGCCAGTCTCGTACTCAGACTCTTTTCCTACGAAGCCACGCTGTTGTAACACATGCAGAATGTGTCTCGGCATTGCCTTGCTGAACTAAGCAGGAACGTCCCTGAAAAAGACGTTGCTTGGATGGCAGCATATGTTGATCCAAAACCTATGTGCATTAATGGTGACTTGACAGATGTGAAAGTTTAAAGTTCAGTGCCATGGGCACAAACACACCCCCAACCCATCACAGATGCTGGCTTTTTAACTTTGCGCCAAAAACAATCCGAATGGTGCTTTTGCTCTCTGGCCCAGAGGACACAACCTCCATGATTTCCTCCAAATAAATTGAAATGTGGACTAGTAAGACCACAGTACACTTTTCCACTTTGTGTCTGTCAATCACAGATAAGCGCGGGCCAGAGAAGCTTGCGTCTGGGTGTTGATGATATAGGGTTAGGTATATGGTGGAGTTTTAACTGGCTTTTATAAATCTAGTGACTCACTGCTTTAACTGAAAATGGTTTTCTGAAGTGTTCCTGAGCTCACGCGGCAATATCCATCACACAATGATGCCGATCTTTAATGCGGTGCCTGAAGGATGGAAGGTCACTGGCATGAAACGTTGGTTTTGGGCCTTGCCGTTCCCATGCAGAAATTTTCTTGATGATATGATGATATTGTGAACCGTCGACGACTGAATCCCTCAATTCCTTTGCAAATGTACGTTGAGAAATGTAGTTCTTAAAGTGCTCATGCAGTTGTTCAAAAAGTGGTGACCCTCGCCTCATCCTTGCTTGTGAACAACTGAGCCTTTTGGGGATGTTCATTTTATACCCAATCAGGACACTCACCTGTTTCTATTTCACCTGTTCACCTATGTATGGCATGTTCCAAACAGCTGGTGGTGTTGTTGTTTTTTAAGCATTCCTCGACTTTCTCTGTCTTTTGTTGCCCCTGTGTTGCAGGGCTCAAATTCAAAATGAGAGCATATTTGCAAAAAAAGCCAATATCTTTTCTTTCTAATGTATTCAATTGAAGATCGGTTGAAAAGGATTTGCAAAGTATTGAACTGTACATTTTTGGAACAGTTTACTTCATTGGAATAGGGTTTTGTATATACCATGTTTATATACACCGGTACTACTGATAAGTAGCGTCATTTGAACGTGATCGCCCCTCACCACCACTCGCTAACCCTAACTTGCAGGCCCACAGCGAGAAAATGTTGAGGGAGAAGCAGCTCGTCCAAGAGGAGAAGCTGGCTAAAGAGCTGGCCCGCATCAACCATGACAGGCAAAGAGAAGGCAAAATTCGGCAGTATATTCGAGAGAACAGGTACTGTGCACACAATTACACTGCTCGCAGAAAACTGAGTGAAAAGATCCCCATCTTACCATAACTCATTCACTGCCACTCCTCCATGTTCAAATGGATGTTTGACGCCGACAGCCGTCAATGGCAGCGTTAAGAGAATGTTGTCATTGATTCAGTGAGACTGAGCTTCCTAATCCAAATGTGGAATTCATTTTGAATTCCTGCATCTTCTTTCTTGAACTTTCTTTCAGTTCCTCTATTACTTCCATCGTTTCATCGTCTGTTTTTGATCGAGCAATGCACGTAATCATGGCAGAGTTAAACATCATCGGGAAGTCCTCGGTGGTTGAAAACGTCGTTCAATTCGGGTTGACAATGTGCACATTCGAACACAACACTGTTTGTTTTGTGTTTGTAATTTCAAAAAAACATCTCTCTTTTTGAAAGGCTCATACTTGGTGTATTTTCTTTGTATTCTCTGCATTAACCGGTTTCCTTTGAATTCATGTTCCATTGTTTCTGAAAACATATTGTCAGCATTGAGCTTCGAGAATTGGAGTCAAAGTTGAAATTGGCCTACGTGAGCAAGGAGCAAGCGGCACAGATGGCGGAGCACGACGCTATCAAGTGTGAGACAATGGTGACCCCCCCTCATGTGCACTTTTTCCTTCCACACGCCGCCTCTCCAATAGTATCTGCGAAAAATGATCGCCTGTACTGTCCCTGTCTCCTCTCTGGCGTCAGCGTGAAGAGGCAGAGCTCTACAGCAAGATGAAGAGCGACTTTGACCGGGCGACCCTGGAAGAGGAGAAGCTGGAGCAGCAGAAACAAGAGGAACAGCTCCAGTACCAGCACGAGCTCAGCCTGCAGCTCATCGAACGGGAGCACAAGAGACAAGGGGCCTACGACGACTTCCTCAAGGAGAAGCTCATGGTGGATGAGATCGTGCGCAAGATTTACGAAGAGGATCGGATGTGAGTCTCGATGATCGCGTTTACGCTTCATCGGGCACGGAGCCGTGTTCGGTTATAGTAAAATAGGTCATTCATTGGAAATCGACACCTCACGACGAGGTCGTAGAACCTCCGTTGTGTCATTTGTCGTCCGTCCCCCCCCAAAAAAAACAAACTAAAGCCACTAAAGGAAAGTCATTTTTATTCAAATGTATGCTGAAATAATGTGTACAATATTTGAAGCAAAATAGAGTCGAGTGATATTTTAAGTCACTTGTATAGTTTAATAGAAGAATAACATGATGGCGAAAAAAAGTATACCGGTAATGATATCTAGTGATAACTGTTGAAGAAGTCATTGTCCATGGTTGAACATTTACACGTGAGATTTGAGTCAAGTTGGTTTTTTGTAACACTCCTAAATAGATTGCCTTGTAAGCATTGAACCATATTTGGTCAAGTTTAAAGGTCCCATATTTTGGCTATTTGACTCTCTAACATGGACTTAGTATAAAAGTGGCAATGTCCTAAAAAAAACCAACAAAACAACGTTTGGTTTTGTAATACGAGTGTCCAAAGCAGGCCCCTCTGACAGCTCCTACTTCTGTTTGACCCAGTTTAGTATTCCTAAAGTGTCCTAAGTATTTCCTGCGTAGTGTGGACTTGGGCGAGAAGCAGGGTACACCCTGGACCGGTGACCCGTTAATCGCAGTGCACAAACATACAAGAATGAACACCGATGGACACTTAAAATAACATGGATGTTTTTGGAAAGTAGGAGGAAGCTGGAGAGGGTACAATTTAGGGTCTTCCGTAATTTGGCATCTATACAATCTGAGTTCACTGTCCTCTTGTTGCTTCGTTAGCCTTGCGGTTAGGACGTTCTGCTCGCAACCAGTCCTGGGCGTCGAATGCTTCTAGCACAAGTCAGCTGGGGCTTACGAAATAGATCAGAACAAACGTAATAACGACGGGTGTCTGTCCTGCGTTGAAGGGAGCGACAAAAGAAGCTGGAGAGGGTGCGTGCCACCCAGAAGCACATCGAGGACTTCCAGACGCAGCGGGCCGAGTGGCAGCGTTTGGAGAAAGAAAGGATGGAGGAGGAGAACAGACGCATCAGGGAGTTCGCAAGCCAGCAGAAGAAGTCGCAGCAGGACAGGACGGCAAAGATCAGAGCGCGAGAAGAAGCGATACAGCGGCTCAGAGATACGGTTGATATGACTGAACATACTCTTGTTTTTGAACACGCATCAGTGTAGCGCTCATTCGAGAAAGTGTTCCCCCCCCTCTCGTCCAGCTCGCGGAGAAAATGGCCGAGGAGAGGCGACAGCGGGACGAGATGGAGAGAATTCGCCAGGATCTTTGCCTCGAGGAACAAGAAGAAGCCTTTAGAAGGAAAGATATAGTAAGAACCTTTTCTCCTCATGAGCTTTGACAACATCAGAAGTAACGCTTGCAAAGAGGTGGAAAGTTTCTGGAAGTTCAATTGGGGAATTCAATGGAAAAGGAAATATATTCAAGCATAAATATAAACATTGTTTTGTTATAGCAGACATCCATGCAAAATTGCTAGCGCTCGTTGCCCACACACACTGAAAAAAGTCCTTTCAATTGACTGAATTAGAACTTTATTTTTGCGGAAATCAATGACATACATAAATGAAGGATTTTTTTGTTTTTTACTTTCAGTGTAGCTTGGTTTTAAGGTTGTTGTTTAGTTCACATTTGGTACAGGAGTAGGGGGGACAAAATGCCCCCCAAACATATTTTGGTGTAAGGGTGAACAGATTGGATTACATTTGAAATAAAAAAAGCCATGATTTCCGTCCGTCGCCCGCACGCCAGAAGCTGAGCTGCACCGTGACCGTGTACAGACTCGAGAGAGACGACGGCAGTTACAATGATTGTGCCTTACCCCAAAAGAATCCCCCTCTCAAATGATATACTCACCCCTGCACTTGAGGACTATTGAAAGACAAGTCAAGGAAAATGGGTTTTTGCAGGGCTGGATCTGGCTCGCAGGCCTCGAGTTTGACACATTCTCGTGACCGAAAAATCTCGAGACTTTGCTCTCCAAGAACCATCGTAGTGTGATAAAAACGATAAAAACGCCGCATTATAGCAGGCCAAAGCGTTGATCAAAAACGAGAGAGACTTGATTCCTCAAAAGTATATGGAATGTCATGGAGCGTGAACTTTGAATTCGCAGTACGGGGACTGTTGCATGAGAGCAGCAAACGCTTTGTTTTGCCCACCTTTCAGGAAGACATGGAGAGGAACATCAGACAGAGGCTGATGATGCAGAGGACCTGCCAGGAGCAGATGGCTATGAAGGAGACGCGTCGGCAGGCGGAGAAAGAGGAAGACGAGGCGTTCCGCAAAATGACCATGGACAAGTTCGCGGAGGACGACCGCATCGAGCAGATGAACGCCCAGAGGCGACGCATGAAGATGATGGAGCACAAACGCGAGGTGGAGAAGCTGATCGAGGACAGACGACGGCAGCACCAGGCCGACAGGGTACCCGCTGAACTTCACTTGTCAATCATAAGCATCGCTACGCCAAGACATTTGAGCATTTATTCAATCCTTGATGTGCATCTTGGACACACATCGGGTGAAGAGAGGGGCGGAGCTGTCAACCGATCACCACCCGGTGGTGAGTCGGCTCCGATGGTGGGGGAAGATGCCGGTCCGACGTGGCGGGCCCAAACCTATTGTGAGGGTCTGCTGGGAACGTCTGGCGGAATCCCCTGTCAGAAGGACTTTCAACTCCCACCTCCGACAGAACTTCGCTCATGTTCCGGGGGAGGCGGGGGACATGGAGTCCGAGTGGACCGTGTTCCGCGCCTCCATTGCTGAGGCGGCCGACCGGAGCTGTGGCCGTAAGGTGGTCGGTGCCTGTCGTGGCGGCAATCCCCGAACCCGTTGGTGGACACCAACGGTGAGGGATGCCGTCAAGCTGAAGAAGGAGTCCTATCGGGCCTTTTTGGCCTGCGGGACTCCTGAGGCAGCTGATGGGTACCGGCTGGCCAAGCGGAATGCAGCTCTGGTGGTCGCTGAAGCAAAAACCCGGGCATGGGAGGAGTTCGGTGAGGCCATGGAGGAAGACTTCCGGACCGCTTCGAGGAAATTCTGGTCCACCATCCGGTGTCTCAGGAGGGGGAAGCAGTGCACCACCAACACTGTGTATAGTGGGGATGGGGCGCTGCTGACCTCGACTCGGGACGTTGTGAGTCGGTGGGGAGAATACTTCGAAGGCCTCCTCAATTCCACCGACACGCCTTCCCATGGGGAAGCAGAGTGTGGGTCCTCTGAGGCGGGCTCTCCTATCTCTGGGTTTGAGGTCACCGAGGTAGTTAAAAAGCTCCTCGGTGGCAAGGCCCCCGGGGGTGGATGAGATTCGCCCGGAGTTCCTAAAGGCTCTGGATGTTGTAGGGCTGTCCTGGTTGACACGCCTCTGCAACATCGCGTGGACATCGGGGACAGTGCCTCTGGATTGGCAGACTGGGGTGGTGGTCCCCCTTTTTAGGAAGGGGGTGTGTTCCAACTACAGGGGGATCACACTGCTCAGCCTCCCTGGTAAGGTCTATTCAGGGGTGCTGGAGAGGAGGGTCCGTCGGGAAGTCGACTCTCAGATTCAGGAGGAGCGGTGTGGTTTTCGTCCTGGCCGTGGAACAGTGGACCAGCTCTACACCCTCGGCAGGGTCCTCGAGGGTGCATGGGAGTTTGCCCAACCAGTCTACATCTGTTTTGTGGACTTGGAGAAGGCGTTCGACCGTGTCCCTCGGGGAGTCCTGTGGAGAGTGCTTCGGGAGTATGGGGTACCGAACCCCCTGATACGGAGTCAGAGTTTGGTCCGCATATCCGGCAGTGAGTCGGACTCGTTTCCGGTGAGGGTTGGACTCCGCCAAGGCTGCCCTTTGTCGCCGATTCTGTTCATAACTTTTATGGACAGAATTTCTCGGCGCAGCCGAGGCGTAGAGGGGGTCCGGTTTGGTGGCCTCAGTATTGCATCTCTGCTTTTTGCTGATGATGTGGTTCTGTTGGCTTCATCATGCCGTGACCTCCAACTCTCACTGGAGCAGTTCGCAGCCGAGTGTGAAGCGGCTGGGATGAGAATCGGCACCTCCAAATCTGAGACCATGGTCCTCAGTCGGAAAAGGGTGGCGTTCCCTCTCCAGCTCGGGGATGAGATCCCGCCCCAAGTGGAGGAGTTCAAGTATCTTGGGGTCTTGTTCACGAGTGAGGGAAGAATGGAACGGGAGATCGACAGGCGGATCGTTGCAGCGTCTGCAGTGATGCGGACTTTGTATCGGTCCGTTGTGGTAAAGAAGGAGCTAAGCCGGAAGGCGAAGCTCTCGATTTACCCGTCGAACTACGTTCCTACCCTCACCTACGGTCACGAGCTGTGGGTCGTGACCGAAAGAACGAGATCCTGGATACAAGCGGTTGAAATGAGTTTCCTCCGCAGGGTGTCCGGGCTCTCCCTTAAGAGATAGGATGAGAAGCTCGGTCATCCGGGAGGATCTCAGAGTAGAGCCGCTGCTCCTCCGCATTGAGAGGAGCCAGATGAGGTGGCCGGGGCATCTGATTCGGATGCCTCCCGGACGCCTCCCCGGTGAGGTGTTCCGGGCACGTCCCACCGGGAGGACACCCCGGGGACGACCCAGGACACGCTGGAGAAACTACGTCTCTCGGCTGGCCTGGGAACGCCTCGGGATCCTCCCGGAAGAGCTGGATGAAGTGGCTGGGGAGAGGGAAGTCTGGGTGTCCCTGCTGAAGCTACTGCCCCCGCGACCCGACCCGGATAAGCGGTAGAAAATGGATGGATGGATGGATGGATGGATGTGCATCTTAAGGTTGACATTCAACTCACCTGTTATATTGTTGTGTTTTTATTGTTGAATCAAATTCTTGCTTCAGGACCCTGTGGGGTTAAAACATTCGGAAGTTGCTCCTCAAATCAAGTCTTTGTTTCGCAAAACTGCTCCAAAAGAAAATCAATTATTTCGAGCCTAGTAGAACAAGAACGTACAAGTGAGGCAAAACTAGTCGGGCCCAGGAGGCTACTCGTGCGTGGCACATGCCGACTAGTTGGGTCCAAGTATGGCATCAAGGGTGAGAGATGAATCAACCCTTAACATGGGGAGAAAACTCCCATTTGTTGTCTGACTCGCTTCCTCGTAGGATATGAAGGCTCAAGAAGAAGCACTGGAGCAGGAGAGAGAGGCGCTGTGCAGACAGATCATCGAAGAGGAGAGACTGCAGCTTCTCCAACGGCACGCAACCAAACTTCTCGGGCACCTGCCAAAGGTAACGCGGCGGTCCGATATGGCGCTCGCTGCCGAACCCGTGGAAGATCATCGGGTGTGTCGTGGGAAATGATTCCGTTTCTCACGCACCCTGTGATGCATACAAATCTGTGATATGGAGACAATATCCAAAATATTGACGGATCTATTCGTTGGGCATCGCTTTCCCAAAAGAAATCTGCGAGGTTTTCCATTGAAAAAGTTCTTTCTAATAACTCTCTCCCTGATTCGGTGGCGCCCTTAGCATTTTCCTAAATGGCCTAATGGGCAAGCCGGCTGCGCTTTACTGTTTGACACGTTTATTCCCTATCGGAGAAACAAGCGTTGTCGCCTGCATGACCGCCATTGTCTGCTTTCAGGGTTTGCTTCGTGAAGACGACCTGAAGCATTTTGATGAAGACTTCAGGAAAAACTTCCAGACAAGCCAAGCAGAAAACGCTGAAAACCATGGCGGAGACCATTGATTGGTGTTCTTTATGGGTTGCTGTTTTTAGCCTCCTATCACAAACGTCACAAACAGCCCTCGTGACTGAATGCGATCCCGCTTTCGTGGCCAAGCGCTCGTGAATGGTTCCGCACGCACACGCGCCACGGATGACATCGAATACGAGATCTGTAACGGGCTGATACCGGCCGTACGCAACCAAAGAATCTTGACATTCAAGTCCCCCTTGCCAGTAGTCGGCGCTCCACTGTGGCAGTTTAGACATTGGCCAATCACCACGTGCGTCAGAAAGAAATGTTTGTTCGCAATTACCTGTCGTTGTGGTCATTGAAAGAAATTTGATGTCTCAAACGTACTAGTATCAGTGAGTACTTGAGTGAACACTCGTACTGGTATCAAACATCCCCAATTGTAGCGCCGAGTCCTCAAGGTTGACACCAGCGGATGGAGTCAATCCGAGATCATCGGTGAATGAATTATGTCAGTCATGGAAAAACACAAATAAGACTTGAAGGGTGGGTCCACGGCAATGGTTTTAATGTCATTTTTTTTTTTGGGGGATCATTCATGTTTAGCGAAAGGAGGTAAAATACAGTAGCTACATTAGCGATGTCCCACGACCTCGGAAGGAATAGGAGGAAGTCTTTTATGTTTTGCCCCAGTCGAGGGCCTTGATGAACTCTTCCTCTGTGAACGAGAGCAGTTTGGCAGCTTCAAGATGCATCTGCACAAAAACACAATTTGCCAGGACCGCCCAGCGACCGTTTTCCAGTTGGAGGAGAGAAGGGCACCTTTTGTCTTTTAAGAACGTCGATCAGCTTGAGCTGCTTCTTCAAACCCACGACCAGTTCCCCTTTCTGCTTTTTCAGCAGTTTATTTTCCGCCAGTAGATTTTCCCGAGTCTGCTGTTCCTCGTTGGTCTTGTCCTTGATTGATGGAAAAAGACAAAAAATGACTACTAAGAGCGAGTCGGAACTCGGAAGCGGAAGTATTTTTGGGACTCGTGCGTTTCCCTTTTTCCCTTTTAGTACGACGAAGCGTTGGAATCAATTTGTCCTTTTGAGTGCGCTTGCCCTGTTCATCTGTTTGCTTTTGTTGAGTTCCGACTTGAAGCGTTCCGCCTCATCCAGAGCTCTGGTGAGACGGAGCTCCACGGCGTTGTGAGCGGCTGCTCCTTGCCTGCTGGATTTATTCAGCTTTTCCATTTCCTGCAGGTCACATTTGAGACGTTCTGCATCGGAGCTATTTGTGTTAAGAGTTGAGAAACGTTTGGAAAAGACAACCTTTTTACAAAAATCTTTCAAGTGTAATGTTACAGATATGACACTTAAAAAAAAAAAAAAAAAAAAAAGAATGTTTCGATTTATTTTTTTCAAATGTAAAGATACTGGCTGTTTTTTTTTTTATGAAATAAATGAAAATAGCAAAATTAAGATATCACACTTTGATTAAAAGAAACAAACCCATACATTTTGAATGTTACGAGATATCACACGAATAATAACTTTTTGCTTTGTCACTGATGACACAAAACTTAAAAAAAAATTTTTTTTTCTATTTTTCAAATAAAAATCCCCTTTCAAAACAACTGCTCAGCACAGTTGGTTCTCAAACTTTTTGACCAGCAAAAATACGTCGTTCCCCCAAGCGACCAACATTAAAATACAATATTCCTGAAAACGAAATGTAATATTCTTGTAAATGACTGGCATGAAGGGCAGTTTGAGCATTAGCACTGCGCTTCATGAAGATTCACCTCAAATCAAAGTGAAATCAAAATTGCAACTAAATAGAATGTAAAAATGTTCACGAAGCTCAAACGCAAACTCGCAGGTTAAATACAATTGACAGTGATTCTTTGGCGGCTTACCATCTGTTTCCCGACATTGGCAAACATAAGATGAAGTTGCCCCCCCCCCCCTCTTCCATTTATGTTCCCCTCCGTGGGACATCCCCCGGTCTCGATGACCGCTATCGTCGTCTCGTACCTTTTGCAAAGCGGACACTTGCAGCTGAAGGCTGTCGCGTTTGACGGCCGCCTCGCTTTCCGAAGCTTTGAGCTTGTCCGTCTTGGTCTGCTGGATGTTGACGGTCCTCTGGAGCTTGATCCGATCCTCCTCCAGCTGCTTGACTTTGGTGTTCAGCTTGATGTTTTCATCATCCTGACCGCCCCAATGACAATGAGGATTTCTGTCGTTTTCTACTGCTGAAAGGGGGCCCATAGATTTTGCTGGACTGGACTGTACCTTCCTTTTTCTTTCACTGAGAAGCTGATCCATTTCCTCTTGCATCATCTTGATATTGGCCATCAGGGCATGGACTTGTGCACAAGAAACGCCTGAAACCAAATGAACTCGTGAAATCCATTGACTACTTTTAACCCTCAGGGGTTGTTGGACTTAACTAGCCTTTTCGGCTAGTTTGACATAAATTATAGACATAAATTAGACTTAAAAAGAAAAAGAGCAATCTATAAGGAAAAATAATTGGCGCTTTTGAAAGCTTAATGTTAGCGAGCAATGCAAAACGCCATAGACAGGCTCACTAATAGCATCTATTAGTGCACAAAACAGTGCAGCGTCACTTGGAGACACATCAAATAATACTTTGGCATTTATTGGAAAAATGACCGGGATGATTTTGGCTTACTTGGAAGTTGTGACCGTATCCATGTGTGTGTACCCCACAATGTCCATTGAATTAAAGCAAAAAAGGTTTCATGCTTTGCATGTTATTTATGGCGTTACTGTACGTTTTTACCAAGTTCAGCCTTCTCCAGTGCTATTTTTCCTTCTAAAAACACGAGCAAAATGTTTTTGGACGGGAGGCCGGAACAGATTGTCCGAACAGGAACAATGATTTGAGATACGTCTTTGTGGTTACAAATGAAACTCTTATTTCAAGGCATGCTTCGATGTATGCAGAGGCGGGAACTGCCACGGGCTGGCGACCGGTTCAGGGTGTACAGTTGGCTGGGATAGGCTCCGGCGTGCCCGCGACTCCAGTGAGGAGAAGCGGTACAGAAAACCGACGGAAATAATAGTGGCCACACAAAAGGGTGACATTTTCACTTAGGGGTGTACTCACTTTTGTTGCTGGCCGGCGGTTAAGGCCACTCATGGCTGTGCGTTGTTATTTTGAGGGGACAGTAAAGATGAACCACCAGGTGCAGTGAGTGTGAACGGTTGTCGATGTGTCCCGTGAGGGGCTGACGACCGGTCCGAGGCGCACCCCGGCATGAATGAAAACACATACCCGTCCCTTCGTTGTCGCCACCGCCGAACACGTTGTCGTGAGGGACCAAACGGTTCATCCTGCCCTCTATGTTTTTGATCGCCGTCGCCACGAAGGATTCGGCGGAATCTCCCGAAGCGTCTCCGCAAACTCTGAAAGCCGACAAACAAAAAAGCGAACTTTCACGGAGAGAAGGTGGCCCGCGAACGCACGCTTGCGGCGTATGTCGTCATTCTGTCCGATCGTAACTCACGCCGGGTTCGAATGGGGCGCCGGTGCTTCCGACGTCGGTGACTTTTTGGGTTCCGCCTAGGAGCAGGTTGCAAAATGAAGATGGTACATTTGCAGCTTTCTTCACGAAACCTTCCACGCTCGTATATGGAAAGCAGCTGGGTTACGTGTTATTCTCGTGTATTCATTTATGCTCTTAAAATCCAGTAAGCTGCGTATTAGAGATTGACTGTGTCTTATGAATAATGTTGTTGTTGTTGTTTTTTTTTTATTTCTGCACACTTGTAGGACAAGTCTGGCATACTAGTAGGGCATGTGACTAGTGTGGCCAAACTGCACTAGTAGAACCACCGTGTCTTATTGTCACTTTCTTCCCCCCACTACTGTTCTAGATTTTTGCACACTAGTATGCCAACTGCATATTAGTAGTAAGGCAAAACGCCAACTGGGAATGTGTGCCACATGCCTATTAGTTGCGCCTCGTAGTGTTACTAGCGCAACACAGGTAAGGTTTTTTTTATCGCGATACCTTGCGAGGCTTAGGCACAGGTGTTTCTCGATCCTTGGTGTTACTGGAAGAGAATGGAAAGTAGAAGAAACAAACATGGGTGATTGCAATCGATCCATTTTCTGCTGCTGACTTTGGGCGAGAGGCGGCGTCGACCCTGGACGGACGGTCGCCAGCCGGCCGGTGCCGGGGCCGGGGCCAGGGCACTATTTCGGTTTTCATTTCAACACTAACGTGCATGTTTTGGGAATATGGGAGGAAAGACCTTGCGGCTTTTTCATCCTCGGAATCCTGCAGCGGGAGCGCGCCTGAAGGCTTGGACAGAAAATCATCTCGTTCTTTCTGAAAATCATCATAGTAATCATGAGACGAGAGCCACATTGAGGTGGAGTCAAAGCGCGGCGACGAGCATCCGTTTTCGGTGGCGTTTGCGTCCAAAGTCACCTTCAGTTGATCTGCTTGCATTGCCAGATTGGCCGCTTTGGCCTCCAGCTTTGCATTTAGCAGCCTCAAAGGGAAACAAACAAACAACCAATCAATCAATACATGTTGAATAGTAAAAGGTGCAAAAGCTAACATTTTACTGTCTTCATAGGCAATTCAAAGGTGGGCTTTGAACACATTTAGGAATCAAAGATCGACTTTGGGTCAGCGAATATACTGAAAACTGCTGAGTCAAATAATGTTGCAGTGCTCTTACTTGTACTTCTCCTCCTTGGCCAAAAGGTCAGTAGCAGGCATCTCTGGTGGGCTTCAAACTTCTCGGGTGGGCTGACGCTCAAATCCGCAAAACTCTTCAGTATAAGTCAACAAATGGATATTTTACATTCCTCAAATAATCTACGGTGGTATTGTTTCTTTGATTTCGTGGTTTACCGTGGCGTCGAAGGGTTAGGCGTGTTTACGGGAACCGGTCACGGTAGCCTAGCAACGGCTGCCACAATGCGAAACTACGGAGGCCGAATTAGAACACGCGAGATACGAGTGGCGAAGCGAGTCGCAATAAAACGCAGTTGACAACGACGTAGGGTTAGCCTTTTTCAACTCATTCAGCGTCACCAGTGTGTTGACGCTGCAGCAACATTTTGTTCGAAAAGCAAACAACGTCATTTAACCGCCCTCGTCGCGTGGGCCTTGTGTTACGTCAAACGCGTTATTTTTTTTGGGTGTGAATGCTGAGAGTTGGAACATTGCGCACAACAACCAACAACCAACAACCTGAGAACTTCAAATGTATTCCAAGTTGAATAGAAATTGGACGGAAAAAAGAGCCCGACCAATTATTCAAGCTCGAATACATGGCGCTTCAAGATAAATTGAAAATTTTGCACCGGACGTACGCATTCAAAAAATAACAGTTACACACTTCATTGTAATGTTTGTATTTTTAAATAGTGTACATTTTATTTGTATTGAATTCGGTGATTATACATCGATTGAAAACATTGACAATACAAAACGTTTGCCGACGACGTTGCAAAACTGTGCACGCTGTAGTGCAAACTAGTGGAGCGGGGCTTCAATTACGTTGTGCTTACGTGTTGTTCCCGCCCCGCCCCGCCCCGCCCCGCCCCCCTCCCGACCGATTGCCGTGGACGCCACTGCGCATGCGCGTGCCTGACAGCTACTCCGCGGCGCACACGCACACGCACACGCACGAGTGCCAGAAAGGTGAGCTGCTAACTCGTCGTTCCTCGCACGTCCGCCCCCCCGCTTGGGAGGGTTTGACGCTTCTTTCTTTCCCATGAGGAGTGCAAAGTGCGGCGGGCCGGAGGGGCGACATGTCGGACGAGCGCTGCTGGCCGACGACCACCACCACCACCACCACAACAACAACAACAACAACAACAACAACAACACGGCTCGCCGATGATGATGATGATGATGATGACGCCGCCGCCGCCGCTGCTGCTGATGACGACGATGATGATGTCGGCTTAGCTCCGCGACGACCTCCCCTTGCTTAAGTGGGCCCGTCCACGCCTCCTCGTCGGGTTCGCCTGAGATGGCCGAGGAGGACCCCCGGCAGCAGCGGCGGCAGCGGCGGCGGCTGCTCTCCGGGCCGCAGGGCGCCGAGGTTGGGGCTCTGCAGCTCAGGATCAAGAACTCCATCTGGTGAGGGGGCGCTTTTGTATTTGCCGACCTTTTTGGGTGTCAAATCCCCTCCCGGATCTGGTCCCAAATAACAGTAAAACATCCGGACTTTGCAACATATCTTATATTATTTATTACCGTAGCGACATCGCTCGCACCTTAGAGCATCGCCCTGAAAAAGAAATAGCATACAGATGATTTGAGTTGAATTTTGTAATAGCCACCCTGCGAAGCAAAAACATACACGTGCCGTAAAGACTCTCCTAACTTCGGCGAACAACCCAGGCTAAACGCGGCAATTCCACCCTTCTTATTGGCCAGGGCTTTTTGTGCCAATAAAACAATATGAATTGGTGAAATGTAAATATGAGCGGGTCCACTGTATATTTCAGTGTTATTTCAATATGTGAGTGGTTTTGGATCTTGTGAGAAAGTTTGGGAACCTGTGATTCCAATGAACATTTGCTGGATATGCTGGGGCACTGCCTCACTTGCCCCGAATGCCAACTTCACTTCTTTCACCCCCCAAAACGGTGACCGCTTTTACGTTTGAAGCCTTCATAGGTTGATCTATTTACATGCGGGACAAATGTGGCTGTGCGACATCTGCGTAATACGCAGAATTCAACTCCTTCCTCTTGGGTAAGAATGAATGAATGAATGAGCACAACAAGGACTTTTGTGTATCCCAGCCGAGTCTGGGCGAGAGGTGGTGGAAACCTTTGACTGGCTGCCAGTCAATCGCAAGCTACACTACACTACAGACATCAAAGATGACATACAAGAGACGTTCCATCCAAACATTCCCACACCGGGCAATTTCGAACGATATTGCAGAAACGGACATGGGTTGTGAAATTGGAGAGGTTGTATTTGCTTGCTGATTTCAAATCACGTCTGGACCAAAATGACGCTTTTCTGTCTGAGCCCGAAGAAGCAAGACAAGGAAAGTGATTCGCCGCTGAGCAGGTGATGGAGGAGGGATGCCAGTGAGGGGAAAACAATACCCCGGTATCGAGTTACTGGAATTGAATAGATCCGTTTAATCTGCCGGTGGAAAAAACAGATCCCAGGTCTAATCTGTCGTACCCGCTCAATGTGTCCCGCAAGCAAGCTAATGAGAGACCGCCGGCCTCCCGCTAGCAGCGAATTCCAGTCAACTGTTCTCGGTGCGGCTTAGGGCCCCCGCGCTGACCCTCGCCGAGCCGGTGTCCTTAAACGTGACCCGCTCGTACCTTCTGTCTCGCTGTCAACAACAAGACGACCTGTCTGCAGATTAGGAATTAAACCTGGCCAAGTCTGCCCGCCGCCGCCGCCGCAATCCCGCTCTGAATGAGCCAAGCAAGCAAATATCGCAGCCGTTCATTGACGAACGTGTATTTGATATGTGGACGATTTGCATTTTCTCAACTTGTGTCAGGCCCGGTAGGGTTTTTTATGTGTGTGTGTGTGTGTGTGTGTTTGTACCAAAAACAAAACAAAACAAAAACCCACAATGGCAGCATTTATTGAAAGGCATCTACTGAATACGGTGGGCCACGAACGCAAACTCTCTAGTTTGGGATCCTCATTTGTTTGGATTTAAAAAAGGTTTTCCCAAATGGGGCAGCATGGAGGATAGCCGTGGAGTTTACCCATGAGTTTTATACAAAGTCTACACACCCCTGTTCAAATTCCAGGTGTTTGTGATATACAAAATGAAACCGAGATAAAAGAATTTCAAAACGTTTTCCACCCTTAATGTGAGCCGTTATCAGTACAACCCAATTGAAAAACCAAAATCTTTGTGAGAGGGTAAGTCTAAATAAACAACTGAGATTGTGGTTGCACAAGTGTGCACACCCGCTTATAACTGGGATGCGGTTGTGTTCAAAATGAAACAAACAATCCCATTCCAATTCATGTTAAAGGTGAGTCATTACACACCTGGCACCATTTCAAGTGGCTCAAATCAAGTAGGACAGGGGTGTGTAGACTTTGTATATAATGACGCCGATCTTGGTTTCCAAAATAAAAAATGGATGGAAATAATCAGTGCCACTTTCATAAATCATCTCATCCTTCCTGTCCAAAGTGTCGACGCATATTGCTCCAGTGTGCACAAACTTACTGTGATTTAATATCCTATAATATTGCAACAGACAGTATGACAATGTGAACAGCCTTGTCTTTTAACACGTGATAGCATGTGGTGGGCTACATGACCTGAAAGATGCTGAAGGGAGGGTCAACTCATGCCGGACATTCCTCTGCTTTATAAATAAATGCGCCAGCGCTCATGTTACATAGCAGCCTACGAGCGTACTCATTTATACTATTATCTCTTCTTTTCAGCAAAACGGTTCAATCAAAAGTGGACAACGTTCTGGTGAGTATTCTTTTGGTTCGATACGTACTTTTGTGCTTTTTATTCAACACTCAAATCCAACTGTAAATGACTGCCGACGTGACCGCCATCAAAACGAGGCGACGCGATGTGGCTTTTCGGCCGACTCTTTTATTTACTCACGTAAGTGGAACTACAGCGAGTGACCCCACTTGAGATACGAACCGTTGTTCGGCCAATTTCTTTCTTTTTTTAATAACTCCCACTTGAGCTTTACTGTCACGTTAAACATAAAACAAAGAGAATGACTTATTGAGTATCTTAAACAACAACATAGCTGCGCTTTATCTTAATGCTGAGAAAGAATGCAAAACACCATTGGCGGGCTAACGAATAGCTTTGGTGTCACAGTGTTATCAACTTTGAAGCGACTGATAATATTCCAACACTCATGGGCACCTATTCTTCATCCTCTGCGAAAAACGACTCATATTGCCGCAGTTTATTGAGGAGTTTTGAGTGGCTCCGTGTAGATGCGTAAGTGTATTATAGTGCCCCCTGGTGGCCGAGGCGCACACACCAGAAGGAGCTTGTCCAGGGGGATAGCCATTCCAATCCGTTGTTCCGTTCTTTACCTTCTATTTAATTAGATATAAAAAGAAAGTTCTGCGTGATGATAACGTGTACCTGTAGGCGTCCACTGTCTCGGTCAAGAAAAGCAGAAAAGTGAGTCAGAGACTAAAGTCCAAAGACGTTTTCACATCACAAAAACAACTTGTACAAAGGAACCGATTCCTATTCATTTCAGTTTGGATAACTTGCTTTTAAACGAGTTCATCAGTCATGAAATGTTCCCACACAATGTGCTGACATCCTTTTGAGGCACATTTTTCCAGAAAATGTAAGTTGAACTTCAAATGATATCACTTTTGGAGAAATACATTTGGGAGGTTCCACAGTATTGGGTGTAAAGATCCGCTCTGACTCGACCTTCGGGATGTCCGACCTCCCTTACTGTCATGACATCTCGGCTGCTTGCTGCCCCAGGAAACCTGCGGTTCCCTAACGACAACAACAATAACAGAGACGGGAATTAAAAAAAGCTTTAAATGGATGTGTTTATTCTTAGGAGTCCAAGTCGAGAAATGTCTGAGTGGAGGCACATGCTGGCACTGTATTTGCGTACTGTGCATGCAGTGGGAGCATCCTGAGCTACAGATTTGATTTCATTTGACCCCCGTCAGACCCTTTCCGGGGTATGGACAAAGTTCTCAATTGATTTCAATTCAATTCAATGCTTCAAGCATTGTGCTAACAGTTTGAGGAAGGTACTTCCTTGTTCCCGTTGGGCAAAGCGAAGTCCATAAAGGCCCACAGGGGTTCTTCGGTTTACGACAGCGGTGGCGACGTGACCCAGATTAGTTTCTTCACACTTTCTTTCACTAACCGACGCTAACGCTGGATTACTGAAAAGCAGCAAATACGAACGAGTTCAATGCGCATCGAGACCAGTGGGAATAGTGATATCTGAGCTCACAAATGTACTCCTGGACGAATGCACACCAATTCCTACAGACACAAGCCAAAATCCTGTCGAAGGACTTCCCAGATCTGGTTTTTAAAAAAAAAAAAAGAAGTGTACGTGTACAGTGGAACCCGCTGTTCGTGGGCAATCTGGACCATGCCTGACTCATTTGCCATGAGTTTGATTTTTGGGAAAAAGTGTGAAGTGGGAAAATACTGCCCCCTCCCCAAAAAAGGGGCTAAATTGCAAAAAAAATAAATAAAAGCAAATAGATGCCAAACTGTGATTGTAGGGGATCCACTGTACATGGTACATGCACCTGCGGTGAAGACTCTTGGTAACTTCCACTAACAACCCAGGCTAAACTTATCACCTCCCTGAGATCCAAAGATGCGAGTCTCTCAGCGGAGATTTGTCACTTCAACATACTTGCTTGACTCCAATGACTACTTCCCTATTAGGCAGGGTTTTGATGCCATCCTGTGACCTCTCGGGTGCTGTAGAAAGCGCAAAAACATGAATAGTTGAATTTGTGAATCGGGAACTGGGAATAGTTGATGATTCGTGATACTGTCTCAATACTTGTGTCCATATATGCTCAACAAAGAGTCGACCTGAATACCAAGTGTTCAAATTAGAATTTCTGGACCTTCCGCATTGCCCACAGCAACGAGAACAGTAACCAGGCGCATCAGCATGGTCGCTTGCCCCTTTATCCTTGAGCATCATTAGTACACAGTGCCGCTCTCTGCTGAGGAGGCAACGCCAAGGACGAGTCAGCCAAAGATGAGCGTGATGAATGTGCTTCAAAACATGCCGAAAAGGAAGGCTGGATTTTGGCTTTGTCAACAGTACTGTACCGCTAGGTGAAATAATATTCTGCACGCTATAGGTATGTGTGACACCTACTTTTTGTATGTTTGCGATGTGTTCCCATAGTGATGATCTGTATGTTTGTAGTTTACACTGGAGGGGGAGAACATGGATTAAACAAAGCCTCGCACAAACAGTCCCAGAGGTCACGCATAAGGTTACATGTTCGGTATTGACGTGACACGAAGGCACGTCTGTCATTGCAGTACTGTTGCTCGCCGCAAGGTGATTAGAAAATGTGTGCTTTTCCCTCATCATTCTACCTGAGCTTTGAGAAGTGGATATAGGAATTTGATCACACGCTGCACATTTGGCTCAATTGATGGAAAAGCCAGTTTGAGGGCGCATTTTTCTGCAACTGGTAGCTCAGTGATGAGAGGTGAGGGAATGAATGCCTCATCAACCAAGCTCATTCCAGGCAGGAACTTGTCAAGTTTAGCCTGGCCTGCGCTCTTACGACACCATCGGCAGAATCGAGGATGGCAACAAATCTCAGATCATGTTTTTCCGACTCACTTATTGTGTCCATATTTTGTCTGATATGCCCTCATCTGTCCATTTTATACAGCGCTTGGGTTCCAGGTGAGCTGGAGGTTATCCTAGCTGACCTTAGGGGAGTGGTGGGGTACGCACTGGATACATACAGTGCAAGAGAAAATAACTAGTCACGCTGACATTCGCACATTTGGCCAATGTTTTTGGAATGGCGGAAGAAGACGAACTACCTGGAGAAAACCCACGCAAACGTTGGGAAAATATGCCAACTTCGCGCAGGAAGAAGGCCTGATCTGAGATTTGAACCCAGAACCTCTTGAGGGTGAAGCAGATGTGCTTAGCACTCGTAGTAGATCAGTTGTACAGACTTGACTTTGGGTTGGGGTCAAGACCCATCGCTATGGAGGAAAACTATGGACATTTGGTCCGGCGTCGAGGCCAATTCACTGCTTCAGCACTGCCGAGTTGTGCTTGAGCAACGCACCTGACCTTCAACTGCGCAAGGCGAGTGATGACTCAGACCCCTCACTTTGATTTTTTTTTTTTTTTTTTTTTTTTTTAAGTGTGTCAATCCAAAATTTCCCATGGGGATCCAGAAAAGTGCGATTCAAAATATGATAGAAATATTCAATTGCCATCTTGGAACACTGAAGCTTCAAAAACGGCTAACTAAACCAACCTTCACTAATAGCTTCAATCACAGGAAGAAGGTTCTGAGTTCAAATCTATTTGGACTCGACTGTGTTTTCATGTTCTGCCCAGGTACTCCAGCTCCCTCCCACATTCCAAAAACATGTGCGTTAGGTTTGCTGAAAAACTCTGACGTGGTTATTGTGAATCAATCACAACCGGACTGTTCAGGTTGTTTTTAGAAGACTAGATAGGATGAGTCCGATGGGATGGTGTAGCATCCGTACCGAGACTTGTTAATATTCCATGTCGTAGTAACATTGGTCACGGAGGCACCTAAAGGTTACAAGTGGCTGTCTCGTCTTTGTTATTTGTAAACTAAAACTAAACTATTGAGTCTCTTGGTAAGGGATGAATTAACAGTTTTATAGTGTAGGTCTGTTCAGAGATGGTTTTCCAACCTTAACTCCTCTTTCCAAGCATCTTTCTTGTCTGTCCAGAATCTGCAAATTTCTCCTTCTTTCAGTTTTTCTCTGAGGTGCAGGTAGACAGCGGAGTCTTGACCTGAAGAGTTAGCCCACCTGCTCAGTGGTTGCTTGGCTTCCCCAACATATACACCAATTCATTCCTCACTCCATTCGAAAGCAATAAAAACACGTCATTTTCTGGGTCTTTGGGATGGACCAGCTTTTGTCTCAAGGTGCTACCAATTTTGAAGTGTACTGAAATGTTGTGTCGGTTAAAAATGCTTCTGGGTGAGCAAGTTTGAATGGTGTGAATCTATTTAGCCACTGAGACGCCGTTATTTTCCGACATTTTACCGGATTGCTTTCCTGTGTGTAAAGCACTGATGAAGGATGAGTAGGTTGAAATCGAGCCATAAATTTGCCGTCTTCCGAGATAGTATTAGAGCCGAAACACTGCAGGTACGTGAGGAGAGTGTAAGGTTGTAACACCTGACACTTACTGCCCATGCTCCTTTGTGTCGAACGCATAGTTTTTTTCCCCCCAACGAACAGTTTTAATCCATCCATCCATTTTCTACCGCTTATCCGAGGTCGGGCCGCGGGGGCAGTAGCTTTAGCAGGGACGCCCAGACGTCCTTCTCCCCAAGGAGAGGGTCCTTGAGGACCCTTCCAAGGGTGTAGAGCTGGTCCACTGTTCCACGGCCAGGACGAAAACCACACTGCTCCGCCTGAATCTGAGATTCGACTTCCCGACGGACCCTCCTCTCCAGCACCCCTGAATAGACCTTACCAGGGAGGCTGAGGAGTGTGATCCCCCTGCAGTTGGAACACACCCTCTTCTTAAAAAGGGGGGACCACCACCCCAGTCTGCCAATCCAGAGGTATTGTCCCCGATGTCCACGCGATGTTGCAGAGGCGTGTCAACCAGAACAGCCCCACAACATCCAGAGCCTTTAGGAACTCCGGGCGAATCTCATCCACCCCCGGCGCCTTTCCACCGAAGAGCTTTTTAACCACCTTGGTGACCTCAACCCCAGAGATAGGAGAGCCCACCTCAGAGAACCCAGACTTGTTGGTGGTGCACTGCCTTCCCCTCCTCGGACGCCAGACGGTGGACCAGAATTTTTCCACCGAACTCCTCCCATGTCCGAGTTTTTGCCTCAGCGACCACCAAAGATGCATTCCGCTTGGCCGGCCGGTACCCATCAGCTGCCTCAGTAGTCCCACAGGTCAAAAAGGCCCGATAGGACTCCTTCTTCAGCTTGACGGCATCCTTCACCGTTGGTGTCCACCAACGGGTTCGGGGACTGCCGCCACGACACACACCGACTACGTTATGGCCACAGCGCCGGTCGGCCGCCTCGGCAACAGAGGCGTGGGACATGGTCCACTCGGACTCAATGTCCCCCGACTCCCCCGAGACGTGGGTGAAGTTCTGCTGGAGGTGGGAGTTGAAACGCCTTCTGACAGGGGATTCTGCCATACGTTCCCAGCAGACCCTCACAATACGTTTGGGCCTGCCAGGTCAGACCGACATCTTCCCCCACCATCGGAGCCAACTCACCACCAGGTGGTGATCAGTTGACAGCTCCCCCCCTCTCTTCACCCGAGTGTCCAAGACATGCGGCCACAAGTCCGATGACATGACCACAAAGTCGATCATCGAACTGCGACCTAGGGTGTCCTGGTGGCAAGTGCACGTGTGGACACCCTTATGCTTGAACATGGTGTTCGTTATGGACAATCCGTGATGAGCACAGAAGTCCAATAACAGAACACCGCTCGGGTTCTGGTCGGGGGTGGGTGTTCCTCCGAATCACGCCCTTCCAGGTCTCACTGTCATTGCCCATGTGAGGATTGAAGTCCCCCAGCAGAACGATGGAGTCCAGAGCCCAAGCTGTGTGTGGAGGCGAGCCAGGGGGCTCCTTCGCTGCCAGAGAGGTGACATTCCACGTACCTAGAGCCAGCTTCTGTAGCCGGTGATCGGATCGCCAAGGTCCCTGCCTTCGGCCACCCACCCGCTCACACTGCACCCGACCCCTATGGGACCCACGTTACCCTTTCGGGCTGTGCCCCGCCGGGCCCCATGTTTGTCATCATAGGGGTTTTTGGAGCTGTGCTTTGTCTGGTCCCTCACCTAGGACCTGTTTGCCATGGGTGACCCTGCCAGGGGCATAAAGCCCCAGACAACTTAGCTCCTAGGATCATTGGGACACACAAACCCCATCCACCACGATAAGGTTGACAGCTCAAGGAGAACGAAGAGTTTTAATGTAGACAGTAAACGGAAATGTTCTGTTCTTGCTTGTGCTTTTATTGCTCGGTATGGCAGCACTGGGGTGACAGACAAAAGGCACAAGGCTCACGTTGTCAAGGTGGCTGAAAAACGTATCGGTGTCTCACAGACTCCGTCCTCAAAAAGACTAAAGACTCATTGACCAGCATGCTCTTTACCACTGCCTTGAGGTCCTTCTTTCTGGCTGCAAATGTACTGTCGAGCCCCCTATTACAGGACGAATAGAGACTCATTTGTCCCCAGACCAATAAAATTGCTAAATGTGTAACGTGACACAATAGTTAAGGTGTAACTAGTGCATCAGACTGTGCATCTTTGTTTTTACCTATCAACTTTCTAGGTCTTGTCTGCATTGTGTACTTTTAAAAAAAAAAAAAATATTTTTTTTTAAAATTAATTGTCTTGACTGTTTGAAACTATATTTACTGTTTCTAAGGTGTCCTAACTGTCTTTTACCCCATCTGCAAGACAAGGTTCCCTTTGGGACAATGAAGTACCCGAAAGCGAACCGAATGCAATTGTGCTGACGCCGCAACGCATCTGATCTAATTCTCCCATTAGGCGCACTTTGGCCGTGTGAACACACGGAAGCGTCCCACTTCGGTGAGCTCGGCCACGGTTACGCCGCCAATTTATTGGGAAGCCATTGTGACTGACAGGCGATCAGTCCACGGTGTCAGCTGAGATCGATGGCTGCGTTGATGCCTTTTCAAGTGCAAAGAATGACCTTTGCCCTTTGTGGAAGATGATGTTTTGTTGATGAATGACATTTTCTGTTTCCCCCTTTCTCCTTCCACAGCAAGATGTTGAAAAGTTCACAGACATTGAAAAGCTCTACCTCTACCTTAAGTTGCCTTCTGGTCCCATCAGCAGCGGCAGTACTGAGAAAAGGTCAACAATATCACAAGTCATAGTTGGTGCGAAAGACTTTCATGAGTTCAGTCAATGAATGAATGTGTTTGATCAGTGATCAGAGTGCCGTGTCGTCAAGCCGCACGCAGCAGATGCACGCCTTCAACTGGATCCGCAATCACTTAGAGGAATACCCGGAGACCTCGCTCCCCAAACAGGAAGTCTATGATGAATACAAGTGAGTCCTTTCCAATGTTTCTTTCTTGAGAAGAACGGAGGCTTTATTACTACCAGGCACATTAGTTCATGACAGCCACTAACGTTAACATCCGAGACCTCCAAATTGCTGCCAGCTGAAGCATCTTTATAAATAGGCGCTGCAGTCCTGAGAATCACAGCGCAGCATGTGCTGGTAATATTAGAATGGAAAGTCTGAGACAGCCATTGAAATGCTCTGGCAGTGTTACGTAACTTGTCTTTCGAAGTCAACTCGATTCAGCCCCCCTCCCCAAACACACACACACACAGATATATACTGGCGCCTTTGGGGAAGGATCACGATGTGAAACACTCCTAGACATAAAAGCTTTGATTGGTATTTCATTTCTATTTAATAACTGATAACCGCAGTTGCCGTTGTGCGCCGCATTGAGCACCTTCTGCCGAGAATCGACCAGAGTCTATAGTGTACTCGCCAGCCGCGTCGTCAAGTACACCTGCACGGTGTAATTCCAATAGAAGAGCTATATCAAAATGTGGCCCTTATAAAAATAATACTTCTCCGTTTGCACTAAGGCTGCAGCTACCAAATAGTTTTAGAATACATTTTTCTTCAGATTGTCCCATCAATTAATCAAGCAAGCGAATAAAAATGTATTTTGAATTCTTAAACAACAAAATGTGCAGGTATTATTTTGGTTCACTTGGGGTCTCCATGCTCATGTTCCACACTATAGTATCTGTGACATTGAGTGTGTGGGGCCTGGCCTCATGACTAGACCTGTCGCCAAAACAATTTTTTTAAGACAATATATTGTCCCAAAAATTACGATAAACGATAATATTGTTGTTGTTTTTTATGCTCTGAAATTATGAAAAATGAGGCCCGCCCTCATCATTTTTTGCTTTTAAATCAGTATGGTTTTTATTATTATTAGAATTTCCTATCAAATGGGTTTTCTTTACTCAGTGATATGGCTTCCCCTGAGTCTGAAATAAAGAATAAAGAGCTGCAAGACCAGCCTGGTTTACATGCGCCCTTCTATTCCAATTCTAATTACTTTAGAAGGCCAAGCCGAATGAAAATAAGCAAATGGAATTTCATTCGCTTTCACAGGGGTGGAATATTCCTTTTTTTCCAAGCCAACCAGAAATACATTTTCACTATGTATGCTGTCATTTTGGAATAGAGCCAGGAAGCGCTCAGTCTGGGCATGCTTCATCTCCACGTCAATGGACGGTGACGTCATAGTTGACGCACGCCGTAAATATGGCTGCTGCCGATGGATCTTGTTTTTAGCTACTTAGAAGTTGTTGTTTTTATCAAGCGTTGTTTTTTTTTGCTTTGTTGAAATAAATGTATGAAACCACTCCCAACTACTGTGCTGAATAGACGACGGACCTCCATCTTGAGAAATGACGTGACGTTCACGACGAAGTGCGCATGTCACACCCGATCGGACTAGATCCCCTCACATGTAAACAGTTGACCAGCGAGCTTCAATCAGATTGATTTCAATCGGAATGACAAAAAAAAAAAGTGTCCATGTAAACTCGGCGACTGTGTACAGTAGTTGGTCCGCTGAAGACGAGCCCTTCACCTGTCAATCAAATATACATTGACGTTCGCTGTGGTCAACTATTGGCCGAATAACGTCTGCCACTGAGGTTATACTTAATAAACAGTTAACGTCCCCGCTATGATGTTTTAAACGACAACGGCGCGGTGGAGCGAGCAGTTTAGCTCCTTAACTCGTTAGCTCGTAAGCTAAAGACACAACAACAACAAACCTGTAACTTTCACTTGAGTGTCTCTGTTGTCTGAATGTAGGCGTCGCACGTGGCGCGAGGCTGTAGAATATCGGACGGAGCCAACTTCGGCAACAGTGTAGCGGTCCGCCGGCGTTCCATGTGCCCACTAGCGGCTAGCGGCACAGCCGTTCAACTCGCCCACTGTGTTTATCTGCGCGCCGGCTCACCACAACAATGACAATTTATCGAGTCCGTAATTAACGTGACAGTGATGTGGGAGTCAGCAAATGAGAGCGTGGCTGTTGTGAGCTCAGGTTAGCGGCTAGCTTTTAGCCAGTCTGCGTAGACGTGCTGTTGTGGTAAGTCGGTTATGTCGTGTATGGATCTCATTCGATTGTACCGCACACCGTGTACATCTTTGGGAGTCCGCCCTGTCAGTGAGATTCTGTTGCCACAAACTCTGTGATGTCCATCGAAACATGCTGTGATCTAATCCTGCTTCATAAAGGACATCTATTTATTGTTTGAATGGACACAGGCTCCAATGAATCAATTTAGTGTACAGTTTCTTCCAGTTCTTTTTTTTTTTTTTTTTTTTTTTTCCCCCCTTCAGGAGCTTCTGTGACAATCTCAACTACCATCCACTGAGTGCTGCAGACTTTGGAAAAATGATGAAAAACGTCTTCCCCAACATGAAGGCGCGTCGACTTGGCATGAGAGGAAAATCCAAATATCCTACACTGGAATGGACTGTAACAGCCTGTCTCTATTCACTGGCCATCTGCTCTTACAGTTCATAAGCTCGCTAAATATAGACGTGAAATGAAATAAATTCCCCCTCTGAAGCAGGGCCATAATACACAAGTGCTCGGGGGGGAATTCGCTGTGATCTTGACCTTCATGACGCATGACACTTTATTTCATTTTTTTTTTTTTTTTTTGGTTTGTTGTCCAAAACTTTACATTCATGACCATCAGTCACCCAGAGTGCTATCATTGTGTTAAAGTAAACCATATTTCTATATTTCTATGTCTTATAATATGGAGTTTACCTGTACTTATACATTATATATTTACAGTATAAGCAATGATGAATCTAATCTGTTTTGATTGGACACATATTTATCTTAACACTGCCTCACATATTGCTATAGCGGACTGCGGAAGAGACCCTTTGTTCACTTTCCGTGCTTACCAAGTCTGGAGTTACACAAAAGTGGAGAAGGAGTGAGCCCATTTTCATCTTTCATGAATTTCTCACCAACGCATAATAAGTAGCAATATAAGCCTGCATTTATTGTGTTCCAGCTGCAACGTGACGGACTGGACTCAGCGGGCCACCTCGGCGGCATGACGGAGGAGGTTCGCTTTGCGGCTTGTGATCTGGTGTGCGAGTGGGCTCAAAAGGTACTGAAACGGCCGTTTGAGGCGGTGGAAGAGTTGGCTCGCTTCCTGGTCGACAGCCACTACATCAGCAACAAGTCCCTGGCAGCTCTCACCATTATGACAGGCGCAGCAACAGCAACAGCAACAGCAACAGGTGAGCGGCTGGTTGTCGGCCCTTCGTGCGCACGTCCAGCGACATCTGGTGGCAGTGGCTTGGTGCTGCTCCACTTGGCTCTGAGCATATATTCGCTGGAGCATTTATGCGATAGCTTTGACATCTATCTTAAAGTAATAGTATCCTCTTTGTCCTCAATTTAGCGCACTAGTAGAATGACTGTATCTTACTAATAAGTTTGTTTTCATTGTTCGTGCCACTCTTGGGCTAGGATGTAATTAAACCTTAGTAAACTACTGTGCTGCACTAGTAGCAATAATAGACCCAACTAGTAGAATGTGTCACACACTGGTAGCCTCCACTGGAGACTAGCACTAAAATGCCTACTAGTGGTTTTGCCTTGCTCGTTAAGCGTGCAGTAGTGAAAAAAAAACATTCCTAGCAAGATCCCCACTGGTTGCCAGCTCGTCACACCTACGGACTATCTGTATTCTGCAATTAAACTCACGTGAATGTTTTTGGAATGTGAGGCAAAAGCAGCGTGCAAAGAGAACTCCCACTCAAGCGCAGGGAAAACATGCGTGCCTTGAACCCAGAACCGTTCAACTATGAGGCAGTCATGCTAAACACTAGGCCCACCGTGGGGCCCCAAGGCAATACATTATATTCTAATCAGTAAGAAGATTTGAATGCGAGTGGTAAGAGTGGAACATTGCTCACAACCACTCGGGCAGATTTCCAACCTTGAATGAGCCGAGGCACATATTTGACATGAGACAAATCTCCCGGTACACCGCCAAACAAAAAGGGCAAGAAAAGCATATGGACGGATTATAATGATGATCTTGTCTTACTTTACTCACAAATCTGGGCCTCTTTCTTCAGGTGAACACAAAGCTATTATTACCCGAATGGCTACAGGTGGATCAACAGATTATCTTTGTACCTTCCGCTATCTAGTGGGAGAGCATGTCATTGTTCTACCCGTCACTTCACATCACTGGCGTAGAGAGATGAACCGAGATACATGATTTGTATTGGATAAATCATAATTCCCCACAGCACAGCTGATTACCTTCCCTGACACGACACACTTTTACAGAATGGAAACTTGATTTTATTTCAGAAGTTAACCCTTTGCAGACGGTCTCAGCTTTTGTGCCCACCGCCGACGCACACTGCTTCCAGCCTCAAACGACAACTCTGTCGTCTCCGACTGTCGATGCCAAGCAGCAGCTCCAGAGGAAGATCCAAAGGAAGCAACAAGAACAAAAGCTGCACTCGCCCGTACCCGGAGAGGGTTCCATCGAGGCTGGAGATGACAGCTGTGGGCAATGTGCTAGCCCAGTCTCGCCTCCTCCTCAGCCAACCGTTGGCATTGTGGTCACTGCTGTCCCAAGACCTCCCGCGGTGAGAATTCCCCCCACCCCCGTTATTGCTTTTCCATTTATCCTACACAAACGAAAAGTAAAGAATAAAACACTGACAATAAACTAAAAAACATGTTGAAAATGTCATCGAACGTCGTTTGGACTTGACTGAAGTCAAGCTTTGGAAGAATAAATTAGAGAGGAACAATTACGTGATTGATTATCAAAGTCATTGATAATCGTTCACTTAAAATTGTCCGAGTCCTTGTAATTTCAGCCTCCCAACGAGAAATATTCTCCGATTTTCTTGCACGAAAGCAGACTGATTATCTGAAGTAAGACACTTGCAAACATCTGCCCAATTCATTGAAAAAAGTATTGACAGATTATTCAATGATTAAAATAATCATGAGTTGCAGCCCTAGAATAAATACTATGAGGAAACCATATATAGAAATGTACGTACATGCCATTGGGTGGAGTGTTGGTGCGAAAGGAAGGACGTACGAGTCAACCATTCCTTACAGCCATTGCTGCTACTACGACAGTTTTCGGAATTGAGAACGAAAGAGTTTGAAAATCACAAAGAACGTCTGAGATTAATTACTCAGGTGATTAAAAAAAAATGAAGTCGTCGTTGTCAATGGTTAGCATGTACCATTTTAATCTACAGCTGAGTGATTTGATTCTTCTGTGTAGACGCAGCAAAGCCCCCGGCTGATGTCTGCCAGTCCAGCAGGAACCGAGGAGAGCAAAGTGCTGCCTATAAACTTCCAAGTGGTGACCCAGCCGGTTCAGCCAGCGAAACAACCCTCAAAGACCTCCCAAAATATTCTACCAAGTCACGTGGGGGAACGCACAGCTCGGCAACGCTATCCTCAAATCCTTCCCAAGCCAGCGGCCACCCCTGCTGCCGTCGCTTTGTGCTCGCCCTCCACCATGATTATTGCCAACAACCCCGTCAAGACTGTGATGACCACGTGTCACGTAAGTCCCGTCAGTCTGCTCAAGATGACAGCCATATCCCTGGCACCCCACGGCGGCAACGCCGCTACTTCCCTTCCAAACAGCACAATGAGGCCAGCATCTGCAGGCGTCAGCAGCTGCAGCGTGTCAGAGGATATCCTGAGATCCCGTCAAAATACGAGGAGCACCTCCGCTCTCCCCACTCTGGCCCCGATGACGAGGCCTGAGCCTGTTGACACGCATGACATTGATGTTGAAATGGAAGTTGAAGATATACACAAGAACAGACAAACTCAAAATGGGAGCGGTTTAATGATGCCTCATGGGGCTTTAGCGCAGAGGGCTGCTAGCGTGCCCATACCTCAAACTAAAGTCTTCCAAGCCCCGGAGGAAACATCCGGCACGGAATATGATGTAAATGTCCGCTTGAGCAACAACACCGCAGCGGCCATTGAAGCTGGCACTAACATGAATAACAACACAACTAATACAAGCACTCTGAATTTAGCTCCTTCTTCCTGTCAGAATATGAAAGCTGCCTCTGTATGCAACACCGACATAGTATCCTCATTTGGAGAATGTATCTATGCGACCAAGAGCTTCCGGAAGCGCTCAGGCCTCAGCCCAGGCCCAGTCTTCTCTCCTGCCAAAAGGGCTTTTCTGTCCCCACACCCGGAAGAAAGCACTGCTGCTCTCGGCCATGGGAGTCGAAGACCTGAGAGTGCACCGGTTACCCGGGAGATGGAGATGAACATTAACTCTCTTCTCCCCAGTCATGTCCATACACTTGGCAATGACTCTTTCAGAGCCAGCGGCTTCTTTGCTGTTGCCAAAACACAGAGCTCCATGCACGGGAAAAACACTTGCAATGTTCTGGAAACCTCTGTCGGTCACCCATCAATCCAGCAACCAGAGGAGCACATGATGTCTGACGTGCATTCCATGCCTCATAATTCCAATTTGTCAGTCGGTCTACAACATGTTCAACAACAGACCTATGCTCTAGCCAACCCTGTTCCTGGACCCCTGGATTTTTTGGATCAAGCATCCACGGCAAGTGAACTCCCGACGCGGACAGACGTAGAATACTTCTCGTTTGACGATGATGTCACTCAAGACAGCATCGTGGAAGAGCTGGTCCAGATGGAAGAGCAGATGAAACTTAACAATAAACAACAGTTTGGAAACAATATCACGCTGCAAGGGCAGCAGGCTCCGATGGCACATAACATGATGCCCACCAGTCAGACAATAAACACTTTCTGCCATGCTGCAAACAGCAGTGGCGTCAACAATTTAGTCCAAACACCAACACCCACTCCCACGTCGGAAATTACAGGAGTTCAAGGCTTGACCAGAGAGAGCCCCCGCTCGCGCGTCACCCCCGTAACGCCAGTCGACAGCACCCTCGGCAGCAGTGGACACACTCCGGTCGGTACGCCGCTCTCCAACTGCGGCAGCGCTGTGCCTCCCAGCCCCGTGGAGTGCAGGAATCCCTTTGCATTTACACCCATCAACTCCAGCATCACGAGTTTCCACGACGGCAGCAGCCCCGTCAAACCCATGCAGAGGCCGACAGCCACCCACCCGGATAAGACCAGGCTGGACTGGATGAATAATAGCTGCAATAGCAACAGCGGGAGCTTAAATAACTCTAACAGCACCGTGGGAATCTTGCCCAGCTATCAGGGCCTCATAGATGACCACTTTCAAAAGCCTCACGCCTTCGCTGTCCCTCACGCAAGGCACCACGATGGCCGTCTTGGCCGGTTGACTCCCGTTTCCCCTGTGCAGCAGCAGGTAGCGAGCATGGCTAACACGACCACGCAAGAGGGGTTCGCCGTGCCTGCTCCTCTGGATAACAAGACCTCCAACCTCCTCGCTACCAGTGGATCTTTTCGATGTCGCAGTGTTAGCCCCGCCGTACACCAGAGGAACCTGGTAGGGAACACGGGAACCTGGGGCCTTCACAATATCCAGCAGCAGCGTGTCTCCCCGTTTAACTCTCCGGTGACGCCTGAGGTGTTGAACATTTTAGCCAACAACCAGGGAAATCTTGGGGTGAGCAGCGTGGCTCAAAGGAGTCGCTCAGTGCCCCTCAACATCATGATGCAGACGGAGGTTCTACCGATGCCGGCTCAGCAATGCAGCGGCAACAATATCACTGATGTCCTTCTGAGCAAGCTGGATGCAGACCATGACCCTGTGCGGGTTACGGGCATGAATCATTTGCCTTCCGGCTATACGGCACGCATGAATCTCACTCAGATCCTCCAGTCTGAGAATGTCAGCCCGATCCCTTCGGACTCCACCGGCGGACGCGTGTCACTGAGGCCCAATTACCTCAATAATGAACAAATGTTTTTCTCTGCGAGCGACGGCCGAGCGCAGTCGACCTCTGGGGGGCAGCATCAGCAGCGGCAAACTTTGAGTTCACAGCGACGGCGTTTGGGTTTCAGTGACACCTTAAAAGACGCCCCGCCGGACAGCAGCCTTCATGCCGGCAATCGGCTGGTGCCACAGGTGTCGGAGCTAGCGGCAGGAGGGGCAGATTTTCCCAACGAACTCAGAATGACTTCGGACTTCTCCAGTAGCATCAATGACCTTAATACGCTGGATGCAAACCTTCTGTTTGACCCCAGTCGTCAGCAAGGGCAATATCAAAGTGCTGCTCCAGAGGAATTGGACAATCAGCCCCTGTTTCAGCAAATCACCGGCGGCACGACACATTCTGCTGGACTTGAGTGGCTGGAGAGCAAAGATCACACAACTGTCGGTTTGATGGGCTGAGAGCGGAGCCTCTGAATATCACGTTGACCATGTTGAATCTGTGCTTTCCGTCGTCGGTTTGATGTGTTGTAACTTTTTAGTCAAACACTGGACACAGTGAGGTTTGTCCAGTTTAAGTGCCGAGCGATGCTGAAATGATGCTGCAACCCTCTGATCAAAATGCTGGCCATTTCTCGTGTTGTTGCTGTAACAGCATTTCTGACGCATACATGATCACAAGCTTGTGATAAAAGGATACCTTTTTCAAATGTATTTCCATCTCTTTTGTAGCCCCCAAAAAACTGCCATTCAAAAATGTTTTGTATTTTCTGTAGATGATCAAAACATTCATACATTTGTAGAATATATTCTACATCGATGACGGGCATTCATTCGTGAAGTCTGAAAAGTGATGCTTGCCACTGATGACATTTTTAAACAGGGCATTCTAAAAGGTGATCCAATCTAAAGCGATGCCACCGAGGCCAGAGGAAACACTTTGCAGAATATTTAGCAAATGTAAATAATAATAATAATCACTATTATATGTGTGTAGAACGTTTAGCATGGTGTATACTTTTTATACCAGGGGTGGGGAACCGTTTTCCTATCAGGGGCCATTTCAATCCTCAGAGGCCATACTATCCATCCATTTTCGTCGCCGCTTCTCCTCACGCGGGTCGCGGGCGTGTGTGCTGGAGCCTATCCCAGCTGTCATCGGGCAGGAGGCGGGGTACACCCTGAACCGGTTGCCAGCCAATCGCAGGGCACAGAGAAACAAACAACCATTGGCACTCACATTCACGCCTACGAGAATGAGTTGTCAATTAACCGAGCACGCATGTTTTTTGGGGATGTGGGAGGAAAGCGGAGTGCCCGGAGAAAAGCCACACAGGCGGGGCCGGGGATTGAACCCCGGTCCACAGAACTGTGAGGCAGACGCTCTAACCGGTCGTCCGCCGTGCCGCCTCAGGCCATACTAACTTTATGAAAAAAATATGATGCAATGATCAAATACATTTCTATTCTTATGTCTTACGAGAATTTGCATGTTCCTTTTCAGTTCCGTTCCTCCGAGGTGCTACTTTTGGTTGGAATTATGTAGCAGGGCCAGATGAAATGCTCATATACGGTCCCTGAACAGATTCCCCACCCCTGATTTGTACAATCTTGTACAATGTCAAGGTGGATCACAGATGGAGCAAATGCAGGTTATCTAATAACCAGAAACATAACTGGATGCAATCCAGCCCTCCACGTGTGTAAAAAAAAAAAAAAAAAAAAAAACCCAAAAAAGTCCCATAAGGTCGGTTGCCTGTTTATGATCAGATATCCATAAACTCACTCCTTATCCCCAAAGAGATAGGCCATATACAAATAAGAGTTAAACTGAAGCCATAATGCACTTTGAAATGGAATCATAGCTAACTAAAGGTTTCAAAATGTTCAAACCATGTTTAACGTGTTGCGTGCAAACGAAAGAATGGCAAAATATGCAATGAGATGATAGCTGGATGAATATGATCGGGGCAATTGTTGTGATCATCCTGCACAGACAATCTGAAAGTCGTCTATTAATTCTTCGACAAAAAACAAAATGCACTGTGCTTTTTCTCTACAAGTCCTGAATCAAAACAGTAAGAAGGCCTTATGTCCATACCAAAGATCCATTTGAAAATGCACTAAGATCTCGTGTCATGAGAGACTCCTGTATTGAATGGTGGACATATTGACGAGTTTTGAAGGGCTATAACATATGATGTTGTACGAAGAAGACTTCGCTAATTTATGTATGATTTAACTTTATTTATTGTACAGTTGGAGTGAATGTGTTTGACGTCAAAACCATTTCATCTTGCACTGTTATGTTGTTTTAAAGGCTGCATAATATTAGCACGGATACGGTTGAACTGTTTTTCATTTTGCTGTATGTCAGGATAACTCGGATGGTGTCATGCGCCGATGCGTAAAAAGAATAGCAATTGTTTTTCAAGTAGACGAGAACAGTTCTTTAAACTTATTTCATTGTAGTTTTGAACTTTCATTTATATATGTTAAATCTCTACTGTTTTTTCCTGTTGATTTTTATTGTGTCTAAGAATATGTAATTTGGTTTGCACTGATATTTATGCTCTACAGACTTGACTACTCTTGGAATTGGTTCAGAGCTGCAGAACTGCCCTCCACTGTAGTTGTTATGTTGCCGTGTCGAGTGAAAATGAATATATTTGATGTGCTTTTCAAAGGGGAAGTGCTTGGTTTTTGAGGTCTTTTTAAAAAAAAAAAATAAAAAAAAATAAAAATGTAATAAACCATTTTAAGTACACCAGAATGCTGCAATGAGTAAATGTCTGCATGTGGTAAAGATGTGGTACGTGAAAGAATCGCCCAATTAGAAGACAAACTTGAGAAGGCCTTTTATTGTCACAATGCACATGAATAATGAGAGTGAAAGCAGCTCCTTCTCCATTGCAGATTAGAAAAATAAAATGAGTAAAATATATATTTACAACAAAGATAATGAGTAATGCAAGAAGATGAATAGAATTGTGGTCTCAGTTGTAGAAATTCACAGTATATGAATTATTGCACCGATACATTGAATATTGCACAGTGGGTGAAAAAAGCACACATGGAGGTCAGGGTTGAGACGGGGGAGGGTGGGTTTCATGTCAATTTTCTGACATGTAGGCGCAGTGTTAATGTTGAAACTATGCATAATGTTACAGTGGCTCTGACACTAGGAAATATACTTTTTGGGAATAAAACCTCTGTTTTTGATTAACACTTGGGCATGTTACTGTTTTTAATGTTGGTCATGGTAGTACTAGAGCTAAGTATTTTTCAAGTGGAACACATCTTACCCGTACATTTTAGACAATTCTGTACTGTGTATTTCCAACTTTTGTGTTTGGTGAATGGGCAATATTTTTTTCGGTTCCCAGTGCAAAAATCAAGGTACCGGAATAGGTGTGTTGGTGTAGGTTTCTCATTGCACAATAGTTTGCCGAACAAACCTTGAATAATTGTCGCAGCCATTTTGCACTGTTGTGACTCACAGACGCTATTAGACAAACTTCAGGCGTAACTAGTTCCATGAATAATGGATGTTTTCTTCCGTTTGTCAGGAAGAAGGTGAGGTGGAGAAATGCCAACACGTTGGAAGTCTGACAAATTTAGGCACCTCACGCATTTGCGTGGTATAAACAGCGAACGTGTTGTGGTAGTTTACTAGAAAGTCTTGTGTCGCAATCACGAGAAAAGATGATGGAGTTCATGAAGTTCAACTCGGGCCATGCGGTGAGTCAGCGTCGCCCATGGTGCATTTTGTCGCCGTTTATCTGTAAATAATAAATTAATGATGCTGCCATTAAAGCCCTTCCATCCATCCATCCATCCATCCATTCGCGCGGGGCAGCAGCCTCAGCAGGCTTGTTTTTATTGAATAGTTTGAGGTGTCATATTACCATCAAAGTCGCTGCTCGGCTTGACTCTTTCACAAAAAGCTTGTTCTCCGCTTTTGGGTCAGAAAATGATGTTTTGGCTAACGCCAACTCATGTTTTACTCCTGATTACTAAAGAATGGATAAAGCAAGAAACCTTTTTTTTTTCTGGTGAAAGAAGAGAGAACTCTTTCTTTTGGCGTGTTGGATGCTTTGAAAGGGCTGGCAGTAAATGAGTTCATTATCTTCTGTTCAATTTTTCTTTTTAATGTACAGCATTAGCACGAGGGCTCTATCAATAAAATGTAGTTAAGATGATTGCTCTTCAATTCAACCGAGTGACTTGTACCACTGTATTCAGCTTTCAAATGGTGACGGGGTTGAAGATGCATTCGGGTGTTTTGCTTGCCAGTGGAAAAGGAGGGCGTCAAAGAGGAGGAGGAGGAGGAGGAGGAAGAGAAGGAGGGAGGGAGGGAGGATGGATAGAGGGAGTGACCGCCTTGTCGCACTTCCTCGCGAAAACACACGGAGGAAATCATCTCACCAGTCGCAACAAAGTGCCGTTTACCTGCTCTCTTCCTCCGGGAGACGAAAGGTTGGGATATTATGGCCGCACTTTCGTCACAGATCCGAGGACTTTCGTGCGACGAGGAGGTAAAAAAAAACCCAAACAAAACAAAACAAAAAAGTCTCTGAACACAATATTGCTCCAGGCAGCTTGCTAACGAGTAACTGCTAATGTCTCGGGAATTAGCCAGTTAAACTAATGGTTGCTTTTCAGTTCCAACTGACTAATTGGTGCCGAGTCCGCTTAAAAAACAAATGTTAAGTTGAGGAGAACCTTTGCAGTATTTCGCGCTCCTCTGGGAGGCTTACTTCCCGTTTTGAGGCCAACTCTTCGTCATTACGCTTCCTCGTCACTTCATCGCCAAATCGTGTCGCTCTCGGACACGTCATCGGCGCGTGACGTCCAAATCAACTTATTTCGCAAAAGTGTACGTGATGGGAGTCACTGGTTGGATTCGGAATCCTTCCCGAATGAGCTGGATAGCGATTTTTATAGGGCGAACTAAAAAAGTACTGTGACAAAGTAAGGAATCGAAAGCGCAGATAGGGAGTGAAAGTAAAAAAAAAAAAAAGCTGTCACAATAATAAATATTTAAGGAAATTACAAAACTAAAAATAATCGACTTCAGTGTAGTAGTAAAGTTTGTACTGTGCCTCTCACCACTGCTACCGAACCAATTCAGCTCATAAGGCTGTCGCTATCGAATATTTTTAGAATCAGTTATTCTGTCAATTCTTTCATCGAATAATCGGATCCACATTTATTTGGTGCACACGTTTTTTGCAAAATCTTTTTTTTTTTTTTATCGACCGGTTATTGTTGGTTATCTGGTTCTGTTTAATCATGAAGCAATATCACACGTGAGGGAGTGACATAACTCTTGAAGTTGAGAGGGCTACTTATTTGATATACACATCTGAGGCTGATACGGGTTATTCACATTGCAGCTGCAAATGTTTTTTTTTCTTTCAGAATATATTAAACTGACTACAGTGTTGTTCTTTTCCCTTAAATTGATTATGATTCAGTTTGGTTTGCGTCAGAAAATAGGCAGAAATGTTGATCGTTGTTTTCCAAAGTAAAAACAGATGTTTGCAAATATTTAGATTAAACACAAAGATAATCAGCTTTCATGGATGACTGCAGAAATCCGACTTTAAACCATTATCGATCAAAATAGTTGTCAATTAATTGAATGATCGATTAGTTGTCGATTAATCGTGACACCTCTACCAGGTTGCACTAGTAGAATGATTGTGTCTTATTAGTGATGTTTTTTCCCCACTACTAGTGTTGTTGTTTAGGGCAGCTATAACTGTGGGGATGAGGCTTTTCCCAAAACGAGCCTTCTTGCACCTTAGCGCCAGTGGGATGACGTATTCATGTAGTGGGTGAGTAGCATCCTGTGCTATTGAAGTTGCAGCGCGTGTAATAGCGTTGTTATTCGGTTCAGTGAAGCTGGGTATGTTGACGTTGATGATTTTTGCAGCAGTGTTGGTTATGCGCGTGAGTTTAGTCCTGTTTTTAACAGGCGGCACTGTCTAGAAACAGACAGTTGGAGCAGCACAGTAAAATGGATTGCAATACGCTTTGACACAGTAACAGAAGGAGTAGCAATTTAGAGTCCTCTGAGTTTGCGGATAGCTGATAGCCTCTGGTGAGTCCTTTTTTTTTTGTTTTTTTTTTTTTAATGGAATTAGAGCTTACTAGTAAACTATTGTGCTGCACTAGAAACACTACAAGGCCCAACTAGTAGGTGTGTCTTACACAGCCCTCCTAGAGCCTATTACGAGCACCAAAATGCCCACTGGTAAATTTTCCTCGCTAGTAATATGTAGTTGTCCGACTAGTCAGCAGAACTGTGATACAGTAGTGAAAAAAGTAGCCCTACTTTGAACACTAGTGCACTGAATTGTCTTACAAGTGAGAACAGAAGAGCGTACTCGTACATGGACCTTAAGCTAGATATCCATACTGGCTGTGTTCAGCAGAGGTGGGATAAGTACTCATTCACTGCAGTTTAGTAGAATTACAGGTACTTGTGATAAATAAAAAATAAGAAAGAAAGCAGAAGTACTGATGCGACTTTTTATTGACGTACATACTTTTTTGGGCCAAATAAGACCAAGTAGAAAGTGCAGACATTTATTTAAAGGTTTTAAAATCTTATACGGTACATTTTGTTAAGTGCAGTTCGGTTGTATTTAACTTTTCATTTCAATGCATTTGCATCCTTTTTTTAGGACCAGTTGTTTAAAAATATTTATTCAGGTATATTTTTATATGTTTTAACTTTGGTTTGTAATACATTTTAATGCCATGATCATTTAAATACAGTAGATTTTTCAATATTTAAGCGCACTGTTTATGTTCAAACTGTGCATAATGTGACAGTGGCTTAGTATGCGTCTGTATTCTAATGTTCCACAGTCATTATGTTGGTTGTGCTTGGAGAGTCAATGTATTTTATTTAGGTGGTACTTGGTGTAAAAAAAACCCCACTGATATAGTGGATAAGGACTTGCTATCCAATTCCAGTCAGAATTGATCAAACACTATATCGCTGACTGTGTTTCCTCCCAATAACATGTAGAATATGTAAGGACTGCATAATAATTTCATTTTGTTATTGTTGTTATGTTTTCTTTAGAGTGAATCCAGAATCCTTAAAGTGAAAGTTATTGCAGGGATGCACCTGGCTAAAAAAGATATACTTGGGGCAAGGTAAGTCAAATATGAGGTCCAACTATTAATTGTTGTTATTATGTGATCTTCAATTGTACTCAAAGCCACACAAATATCAGGATTAACTTTATTGTCCCCCTCGGGGAAATTTTTTGGGCATCACTGAAGTCGGTCCAACCTCAATAGATATACATTGCACTTCCACATACAGTAATTGCATACGTCTCATAAAAATGTTTGGCAATTGTCAATTCACTTTTTCGCAGATTTTACCCCCTTTATCAGCAGTACTGTACAGTACTGCATTAAAGAGTACAGCAATGTTTAAAGATGTTTGTAAGTATACGAAATGCTATTGAAGTTTTTGGGATTATTGTTTGTGGCATATTTGTGGTCGACATTATCGTAGTGATGCCAAGGAGCTCTGCTACTTCCCATCATGCTTTGTGGGGGGCTTTGTAAATACTTGTCGTTATTTAAGCTAAACGTTGCTCTTTGCTTGCCTTCGTTACTGCTCACATTGTTGTGAGTGTTCGTTCGAGATATGTAAGGCTAGTTTGTATGTGGGCTTTTTTATTTTATGAAACCCTGACTGACATACATAAGCCCCTGGGGTATTATAATGCTCAGTCACAATAACTCCCAGTTGAATATTACTCTATTAACACAAAATAAAGGGAATTCCCCGGATATTTTTTCAAACACATAGCTTCCTCTCACAAATGTTCACTAGCTTAATGCTAACACATAATGCCAAATTAGCTTTGATGGCGCACTACAAACCTTTAAATAAATATTAGAACACAAACAGCACAGCAAAATATACAGAAAGATGATACAACAATACTCAGACATATATTCTTATATGTTCTACAAGCCCAATTCCAATGAAGTTGGGACGTTGTGTTAAACATAACAGAAAACCGAATACAGTGTTTTGCAAATCCTGTTCAACCTATATTGAATTGAATACACTACAAAGACGAGATATTTCATGTTCAAATTGATAAACTCGATTGTTTTTTTTTTTTGCAAATAATCATGAACTTAGAATTTGATGGCTGCAACACGTTCCAAAAAAGCTGGGACAGACAGGGTCACCTTTAGCACTGTGTTACATAACTATTTCCTTGAACAACAGTCAATAAACGTTTTGGAACTGAGGACACTAAATTGTTGAAGCTTTGGAGGTGGAATGATTATTTGCTCAAAACAATCAGGTTTATCAGTTTGAACATGAAATCGCTTGTCTTTGTAGTGTATTCAATGAAATATAGGTTGAGCATGATTTGCAAATCATTGTATTCTGTTTTGATTTATGTTTAACACAAGGTCCCAACTTCATTGGAATTGGGCTTGTACTCGTGCACTTTAATAAAGTGTAGTAGCAAAGCAAAGCCAAGCAAATGTATTTATATAGCCCATTTCATCCACAAGGTAACTCAATGTGCATGATTTACATGATTAAAAGCATTGAAAAAGAAAGAATAACATATCTTATAAACATTGAAAACAAAAAGAGGAAAAATACAATTTAAACAGCGTGTACAGGGCAAGAAATATCATTTAAAAGTGGAAATGCTCTAGAAAGCATGGGAAAAAAGAAGAGTTTTGAAAAACATGCACACTTGGGGCAGACGTCACTTCTGTTGGCAACTTATTCCATTCGTGTGCAGCATAATAGCTAAATGCTGCTTCACCATGTTTGCTTTGGACTCTGTGCTCCACTATTTGACCTGGGTCATTCATGTATTCAGGACCTAAACCGTTTTGTGATTTATAGACCAGTAGCAGAACCTTACAATCTATTCTAAAGCTGACTGGAAGCCAGTGTAAAGACTTTAGAATTGGAGTAATATGCTCTGACATCTTTGTTCTGACATGAGAACCCGAGCTGCAGCATTCTGAATGAGCTGCAGCTGTTGAATGCTCTTGTTGGGGAGTCCAGTCAGAAGACCATTACAATAGTCAAGTCTACTTGAGCTAAACGCATGGATGCGCTTCTCCTGGTCTGCTTGACACATGGAAGCCTTCATTCTGGATATGTTCTTCAGATGGTAGAAGGCAGTTTTAGGAATTGATTTGATATGACTGTTGATAGTCAGGTCGGAATCAATCAGAACACCAAGGTTTCGGACTTGGTCTGTGGTTTTTAAAGCGAGTGACTCCAGGTATTTACTAACATCAATCCTCTTTTCTTGATTGCCAAAAACAATGATCTCAGTTTAATTGTGTGGTTTAATTGAAGAAAACATTGGCTCATTCAGTTATTTATCTGCTTTAGACAGCGACACAACACCTCGACTGAACTGTAGTCATCTGAAGATATAACTGCTAGATATAACTGTGTGTCATCTGCATAGCTATGATAGTCAAAATTAAAGTTCTGAAGAATTTGAGCCAAGGGTAGCATATACAGGCTGAACAGGAGGGGTCCAAGAACTGCCCCTGGAGGGACCCATTAGGCCATTGCCATTCGATGAGACTGAACACTTCCAATGGTTACAAAATAACTCCTTTCTTCCAGATAGGACCTGAACCGTTTAAGGACTGTTCCATTTAGTCCTACCCATGTTTCCAACCTGTTCCGCAGTATATTATGATCTACCGTACCAAAAGCCGGACCGAGGTCCAACAAGACCAGAATTGACACCTTTCCCGAGTTAGTATTCAACCTTATATCATTTAGCACTTTGATAAGAGCAGATTCTGTACTGTGATGAGTTTGCAAACCTGATTGAAATTTGACAAAAAGTCCATTTTTCAAAGTTCCAAAAAGTGCTGAGTTGATTAAAAAGAACTTTCTCAAAAAGATGGGTCTATAGCTCGCTAACATGGAAGCGTCCGGTGTTTTATTTTTTTAGCAGAGGCTTAATGGCAGCTACTTTAAGAGCTTTAGGAAACTCGCCTGACTGAAGTGAGCAATTGATTATTGATGGTTGATGGTTTCAGCTGCTGAACCGTTTTCTCTCGTTTTTTGGGTCAACTGCATCAAATTCTGACATGGTAATAGAGCTTTTCCTGGGTGGCTTCAGATGTAGTGTCATTTTATCATTTTGCTGATTTGTGCGAATATTTAACCCGATGGATTGTATTTTTTCACAAAAATAACAAGCAAATTGATTGCATTTATCTGCTGTTAGGAGTTCTGGAGCCATCTGATTCGAGGTTCGTTGTGAGCTTGTCAACCACACCGAACAGAGTGCGAGTATTGTTGAAGTTCTTACTGATGATTTCACAAAAGTGTTGCTGTCTCGTCCTGACTAACGCTTGGTTAAAATTACAAAGACTTTGTCATCGCCAATTTGGACTTTAGTTTTTCTCCACTTTGATTTCGAGGTCTTGACCATCATTGTGCTCCTCCACGGTGTTCTAGGTCGCCTCGAGATTGTCTTAGTTTTAATAGGAGCGACAGCATTCATGCCGTTTGAGATTTTCCAGGTGAAATGATCCTAAAGTTCATCGACTGTCTCAGCATTCAAAAGTCTGCGGCACAGCAATGGCCTCCATAAACTTCGTGGCGGCGCTCTCATTTATGTACCTTTTTCTTAATAGACATAGAGGTTGTCTGAACTTTTGGAAGAATCTCTAATTCAAAGAATGCACAAAAAATGGATCAGAAATAGCAATAACCTTAGTGTCAATTGATAGCATTTCAACATCCTTCGAGATGGGGTCTAAGATGTGACCTTGAGTGTGGGTTGGACTCTTAATATGTTGAGAGAGGTCCAATGTGTCTCGTACAGCAGAGAGTTCTTTCCACTTTTTTTTCCATGATGTTGTCAACATGAATGTTAAAGTCTCCCGTTATGACAAATTACTTATAAAGTGAAAATGCAGTGAAGTGCTTACAGTAGACAATGTCGAAAAGCTTTATGATATGCATGCATAAGGAGTGCTGTGTTGTATTTTAGTGAAACATACGCTATGTTCAATTCATGTCGGTGTTTTTTAAAAACATGTGATCAGAATAAAACCGATTTTCATCAAAATTGCAAGACATAATGACATCATCAAGACTGTCTGTCAGTGAACTGTGATGACTGTTTTTGTTCTCCATTATGCCATTAAGGCAAAGATAACATTTTGTTCTGTTTAACAAAAGGTATAGTTCAAATTTGTAACAAAGAAAGACTCCTTTCCCCCCCCACCCCCCCTCAAATCTAAGGAAAGCATGAATTCTGTACAAGCTCTCTGACCTTTGAAATGCTCTTGGTTCGTCTGAGAGCAGTGCAGGTTAATGTGTAACAGTTATGTTAGTTACAAACCACCTTTTTTTCTGCTAGAAGGCCAAATGTTCTCTTATTTGAATTGGTGTATTTTATCAACCGACTTTCAAAAAAAATCATGCAAATCACGCAGTGTTGTAAGACAAAGTGGCAATATGAGACGGAATGTGGTTTTAATGTGCGTTACGAAATAACTATTACAGTCAATTGTGCATGAACTATTATGTTCATGTTGCTTTGGCCACATCCCCACCACGGAGAACCGCGGATGCAATCTCGAGCACTTCGAGACAACTGTCCTCTGCAGATCAATGTCGACTTCATGAGCGCATTTGGATACATTTTCTTCTTTTGCAGCGATCCGTATACAAGACTGTCACTCTATGATCCCATCAGCGGGGAAATAGCAAGTGTCCAGACTAAAACAATTAAAAAGGTGACAGAGAACGCACGTATTTGCAGTTATACTCCGACCGCATGTTATGCATGTACTCATGTGTTTGTTTTTTGCTCCTCTCCTGTCACCTGAAGTCACTGGATCCAAAATGGAATGAGGAATTCTATTTTAGAGTAAGTGTCAATGTCGTATTGCTTCACATCAATATACCCTCATATGGACACACAACTATTCCCATTCACAACTATGGACAAGCGAGAGTCTTCAATCAACCTATGATGCATTTCTAAGAATGTGGAATGAACATGCAAAGTTAACACAGGACGATTCCACGCTGCTCCCCCGAACGTACCATGAACCTGAAATACCTTGGCTTCAACTTGTGGCCTTGCTGAACAGGTGACATTGTTTGACGCAGGTCATCATTAAGGCTTTTGTGGTCTCCTTCACCTTTGATTTTAGGTCCATCCCAGGAAGCACCGCCTGCTGCTGGAGGTGTTTGATGAGAACCGCCTGGTAAGTGATATGCATATTGCAACTTGAAATAAGTTGGAATGTTACGTTTGTCTTCCAATTGCTGCTTTGTGCACATTTGTGCGTGTGTCATTGCGATGAATTCACCTGAGAAAATGTATGCGCATACAATTGTGCTGCTATGTGTGGGATGAGCAACACTGCAATAATCGTTTCTGGGTTGATAGTTAGTGTTGCCCCCTGAAACACTTTGACTACTGTATTATGTATTATATGGCCATGTTGAAGAGATTTTAGAGGTCGGGTATAGTGTTACAAAGGAGGACGTTGTACAATGGCATTCAAGCTACTGTAAAAATCGAATTTGATTTCGGCAGATAAGGCCCACACTGACGGATTGCAAGGTTAAGTCTGGTTTGACTGCATGTTAAAGATTAAGCGGCCCTTGTTTTGCCATGATGTACTACAGTAAAGTGTTTTACAACCGCAACAACTTATTTTTTACCCCAGCAGTAAATATGGGTACATCTTTTTCTTAAAAAAACAAAAACATCCTGACACACATTGCCTAAAGGTGTACCAAAAAAGGTCACATGGGCTGTTGATTTCAGATGATGTTTGTTAACAGAGGAGTTATTGTATGTAAACAGTTTCGTCATGAAACACATTCAACCGATTCTTATTTTTTTGCAGCTGAAGATCACGTGATGAGATGAGGTAGTAGACTGGCTATTAAATGCGTCAATTCTTGTTCAGTCATGACACACACACACACACACACAGTAGTTCCTGCATATTAGCATTTCATTCCAGTGCAAGTTCTGCCTTATGTTGTGGGCACATTTGAGCGAAAATGAAATGGTTGGTATGTCAGATAGGGATGGTGATTTTCACTTGAGCCATTGCGTTTTCATGGCCGATGTAAGAATCCCTCTCGAAATGTTCTAAACTATGGTTTTGATGCTGTCCAAAAGAGTTCCCATAGCAGAGGTCTGTGAGGCTGTAGTTCAACTTTCCTGAGCTGACATCATGTTGTTGCTCTTTGGACCACAAACTAGAAGCGACTGAATAAGCAGCGCCTCTGCTGGACTCCTTTTTGCCATTTCAGCAATCAATTCTACAAATTAGACAGAATTTGTATGAGCAGGGAATTATTATGCCCTACAATTTTGGGACCAAAAATGGCCAAAACACAACTTGTGAACATTATGCAAGACGTTTGCAAGTTTGTAAACCATTTAACAAACAAGGTACTCGACCAGAAAGACTAGCTAGATACTAGGATTTTTCCTCCTTGGCTCATTGAGGCAACTCAAGAGATAGAAGCTATGCCCACTGTCTTCTGTGATCAGAAACAAGGAAACAAGAGTAAAAACATTCCAGGGGCTACCCTTTGCGTCTGACGTGCTCTGAGCTATTTCCAAGTTTCCGATAATTGGCACGTTTCTGCTAACTTCAGCACAGTATGCGTTGTTTTGTGTTTCCACTGTAAAAAGTTTCAGAGTACCCAAAATCATGAATCTTTACAATCCCACTTTTTAGGTACCTGCTGATGTATGTGGTATGGTACAGTACTGTAAGGCGGAGGAGCTAAGATCCCTGCTGTCCATTTGATTGGTCGACTCTGAAATGTCACTAACGAGAATCAATTGACGGGAACCGTTTTTTGGGCTGCCCACAGCTGGACATTTCGCCTCGTAGTACTACTATTGGGTCCTATGTAAATGTTTCATGACAGAATATCTTCAAAGCTAGTGACAGTGTGACGTTGATACTATTCATGCTGCCCAAGGTCTCTTTTGATAGTTTTATAATGAAAGAGTTCTAAAACGTGATGGTGATCCTTTGGGGTTTTCCTGCTTTACAACATTGCCATGTAACAGTTATAAATAAAGGTGTTAAGATTATTTGGGTAATTTGAATATTAGCTAAGTGGCGGCACGGTTCATTGTCCGATAACATATGACTGGACGTAAATACATAGGCGTCATCCATTCTTTATTTCACGCACCATCAATTAATAGCCAGTCACAAGGTTTAGAGCGTGGTAGTTTAAATAGCACAACCTGGTTCACAATAGCCCGCCATTAATAAACAGCAACAGCAGTGACAGGAAATCAGACCAGTGCAGACTGTTACATGAGGTGTCGTATAACAGCAGTCACGCCACAGTCAAATCAGGTCGCCCTTACTCTTATCTTCCATTTTCTGTTGGGGGGCAGATACTGTAGCAGATTTACAACCTTATTTCTGCTGCTAGCAAATCCCACAAGTGAAGAAGCATTTGATAATCTGGACCAAATATTTTGACCATTAGTGTATATTATTTTGTTAACTACTCCGAGCCATTTAGATTCGTTCCCCTTGATTTCCTGTAAATCAATAGCAGCGGGTAAACATATTTTTGGGGGCACCGAGCGGCAGAAAGATTAGAAGCCGAGCCGGAGCAGGAAGTAGAGTCTTGAGTGAGAGGCCACAGGCAGATGTAACATTTCACACACAGCACTTGGGTTTGAGATGCAACACAGAAAGGTACCGTGTAGTTTTCGAGTTTCGGAGTGTTCAACTTGAGTGAGGTGACCGGACAAGACAGGAGCTATGAGACGCTGAAGAGGCTGGAACCATCTTAACTGGCCAATACGTTAAGGCTGTTAATCAGAGTATCAGTGGCAGTGTATCTGTCAGTTAAGTTTTAGAATCATTTTGGTCTCCATATGAGGCTTAACCTCCGGGATTGCTCCTGTTTTGAAAGGTTGTATGTTTTGGTCATGTCTCCAAACAGAACCACTGACCTCCTCTGACTCAAAGCTGAGATCAGCCTGGAGTGGAATGTAGGATGTCACCCGAGCTATTTTGGCTATGTACACCCACTAATGATTGTGATCGCAAAGCACGGAGCAGTTGCTTTTTCTTTTTTCCTGACCACTGGCTTTTATCATGCAGCGCTCCTCAGTGCTGCAGGGATTAGAGAGTTAAACGAATGGCACAGCGGCTCCGTTTGGACTTCGCGTCAAGGAGAAGCCACACCGACCCTCTGTCAGAGTGCCTCAGCAGCCATGGTGAGGAGAGTGGAGTCATTTTGTCAGCTGGTAGCCCCACAAAGAGTCTGGCGCACAGTTCTCTACACTTCAAGGTGACTTCGTTGTCACCGGACTATGGAAATTTACAACGATATTCTTCAGTATTTATACCGAGGGTTAACACAGGAGTATGTAGTCAAAAAAGTGTTGTTCAGATCTCGCTACAGCCCTGCGGCACGCTCACTGGAGACCGGGATAGCACCGTAGGGGATGGAGACCCCAGGAGCAGTGAAGCGGGAGCGGTTGCAGGTTCTGATGGGGGTTCGTGTAGCAGTAGTATGGCCAGCGACGCCGGGTACTGGAGTAGCAGCAGTATCTTCGAGCCAGAGACTCCAGAAAAGCACAGGACCGCCCAAGAGAAGAGCGTTCTCTGCTGCACGTCCAAGGTCCCCTTGAGACGTTGTTCCTCCTTGGTTATATTCCCAAAGAGCCCCTGTAGCACGCCACCTGCTTCTCCGGTAAACCCAGTCGCTCTTCCTGCTCTCCCAACAACGAGAGCTCCGCTCTTGACACCTGCCACCGATTTCTCACGGGAGGAAGAGGATATGACTCGGAAAGAGTCTGCCACATCTACAAGTGGCCAACGTCTCAAAGGAAACCCTTCATCTGAGTGTCGGGACACCAAACATATGGTACACTTTAATCTTCCTTTACAAGACAAACCTAAATGTACAGAGCTGGACAGCAATGATGTGATGGAAGAGTCATCGGCTCACGAGAAATCTCAGCATCACTCAAGGAGTGTTCTGCTACACTTTGCCCATCAGAAACCAGTTACAGCTGAAGTCAGTGCGGAATATCCTGACGCTCCCTACCCAGGTGCAGAGCCTGAGACTCGACATAACCCTAAGAAAAAACTGTACCGCAGTACCTCGGCTTGCTTGTTCTCCTCAGCGAAACCCTCAGAGGAACAACTCTGTGCCTTAGCAAAAGAACAAGAAAGGTTCGAGGAAAACCATTGTCATCGCGCCATTCAACGGAGCTTTTCTCTGGAGGTGCCCTATGCCAACACTGGGATTTCATGTCATGTTTCGAACACAAAACTCGGTAGTACATACTCTCCACATGTGCACATTCATCTTTCGCCGTGCTGTCCGGCCAAGTTGCCGAGCTTACCTAATAATGCAGATGCAAGCTGCAAAGGGAACAGTACCGCAAAGAACTTAAGCCAAAATGCTAAGGTGAGTTTCTTTGTTTGACATTGACTGATGCGCCCTGAGCTGACAATTGTCATTTTTATTTCTGACATCAATGGCAAGCAGCTCTTAAGCACCATTTGTTTTCAGACTCCGGCAGATAACAAAGGAAGTTTCTGTTTGCGTATAATGTTGTTCAACCGGTTGAAGAAAATTCTCTCAGCTTGAAGTGACATTTTATGCAATTAGTGTGACGTTGCTCGTTCGGTTGTGCAACACAATTTATGCATCAGCAAAATACTGTGCTCATTTCAAGGTGAATTTCGCCCGCTCAAGGGTAGTCATTAATATCACCATTCCATTGATTTCTCAGACCTATCAATGATATTTGCGATTTTTTGCATTCAATATAATATGATCATTCTGCTCTACTTTACTGATTTTATCCCTTAAAGCCTTTGTACTGACGGTAAACTCACGATACACTCGGTAAGAGGGGCACTCGGTAACAGAGAAGATTGCTGTAGTTAAGTAATGCAATTTCCACCCCGATGTGAACACTCGGAGATTTACAGTTACATTACAGTAAATCTGTTCGCAGTTTTTTTTTGAATTGAATTTCATTTTTTTAAGGAAAATCCTGAAATATTGAAATAATATCTCAAATGCTCTTATCCTATGATCGTTTGGATTTACAAGTATGTAAACTCAGTTATATATTACTGAAATATACCATGAGTCTCTTTGCACTATGAGTAATCTAACGAAGTATTTCCCCAAGCTAATATTAGTGGTGAGAAAAGCACTGCCCCTTGCTGATATAAATAAAGTGCTTTTGAAATATTCCCTGTGACTCCGGATAGTCTGGTGCTTTGTAGCACGGCTCAGTCCTGTGGATTCAAATTTAACAGCATGGCACTAGAGTAGCGCACAGTCACGCCAACCATGTCTGGAAATGGGGTGGGCCGGTGTTGGTGGGTGTCAATGTTGGCAGGGTGGGAGCGTGAGCCTTTCTCAGTAAAAGCATGGGGTGTGCTCCCTCCTCTGTGTGGGTGCCCCTGCGAGGCTGTGTTTGTGAAGTATCAGGTCCCCCCCACCCATATATAGTTTGATATATATATATATATATATAAAACTATGCTTTTTGACTGCGTGAGCATGTCCGGTGTCACTGAGGATTCGGGTTTTCCTTGAAAAAGACAAAAACCAAAAACTGTTTTATCCCATTGGACAGTGAACAACACTAACTATTAATCGCTGTCTCTTCTCAATTGTTTGCCAGGTGCGACGTCCACTTGAAACAAATAATCGCCTTTCCCCGTACAGTCGCTTAATTTTTCGTGGCAGGTTATAACGGTAATTACTAGGCTTTACACGATCAGGACCGATCCGATCACAAGATGGAGGAATGTGTCTATTTAAATGACCTGTTCATTTACCGTATATACTTGTGCACTTAATTGCTCCAAAAATTATATTTAAAATAAATAATGCACAGTGACAGACAGAATAAATGATAAATGATCTTCTATTAGATGGCAGGAGGTACATACAGTCATTAATGTATCCACTTTTTGTGACATTTTCGTTTGTTGGTGCGCCGTGACATTTTTCAAATGTAAAATATGTTCCTTGGCTCCATAAAGGTTGGAAATCACTGCTCTCGTCACATCGTGAATTCTAATCAGTCAGGTCAAACCAACATTACAACATGGCACAAATAATGGGTGCTAACTTACTGTCATGAAATTACTATATTTGTAATGAAAATGACTTCACCCACACCGAAACTTGAGAGCATGAGTCGACAGAACGGTGGCGTCCAACTGTTCGTGCTACCACTCGCTTGCTAGGCTACATCACGTTTTGTTACCTGCATCTGAGCCGTATCGTACATGAACATACCTCAAGCAAGCCTTAAAGGAACGTCCTCTCCTGTCCTGCGCACCGGTGACCACCATCACACGTTTTCCCCATATTGTCCTCATAATATAGTCGCCGTAATATAGTCACTCTTGTTGTCGTCGCCACGGTAACAAGTGTATCCGGTCGCATTTGAGTTGACAAGATAAAGCCCAATGATCATAAAAAACTGGATGCGGTGGCATTGGAATACAAGATTTTATTGCAGTAGTCTGCCATAGTGCAATCGTGAAAGAACAAATATGTCTTGTAGTCTGATCTGGGCATTACGTGTTGTCTGTTCCACACCGCCGACATGTTTTTTTTCTTTTTAAATAACTTTATCGGACGTCAGATATTTACAGGACTACGCCAAAAGACACGCGACAAGGCTAAAAATAAACTAGCTTTTGGATTCAAATATACTGTGCACGATGATGATGATCCGATCAATGACGTCATTGATCGGATTGGCGAACTATGACATTAAAGCCGATCAGCATACAAATTCCCAAGCCTGGATAAATTCAGAGGGTTGCGTCAGGAAGGGCATCCGGCTTAAAACTTTGCCAAACAAATATGAGCTTTCATTCAAAGAATTCCATACCGGATCGGTCGTGGCCCGGGTTAACAGAGTCCGCCACCGGCGCTGTCAACCTGCAGGGCGCCTGTGGAAATTCAGCTACTGTGGGTCAAAGTCGAAGAAGAAGAAGAGGTGGAGAGCGGGTTCTTCGGCAGAAAGAGAAGAGGAAAGCACAGAGCCTAGAACTGAATGTAGGGACTTTGAATGTTGGGACTATCTCGGGAGTTGGTTGACATGATGATTAGCAGAAAGGTTGCTATATTGTGTGTCCATGAGACCAGGTGGAAAGGCAGTCAGGCTAGAAATTTAAGGGCAGGGTTTAAATTATTTGACCATGGTGTAGATGGGAAGAGAAATAGAGTCGGGGTTATTTTAAAAGAAGAGTTGTCTAAGAATGTCTTGGAGGTGAAAAGAGTATCAGATCGAGTGATGAGGCTGAAATTTGGAATTGAGGGTGTTATGTATAGTGCGATTAGTGGCTATGCCCCACAGGTAGGATGTGACCTAGAGGTGAACGAGAAATTCTGGAAGGAGCTAAACGAAGTAGTTCTGAACATCCCAGACAGAGAGAGAGTCGTGATTGGTGCAGATTGTAATGGACATGTTGGTGAAGGTAATAGGGGTGATGAAGAAGTGATGGGTAAGTACGGCATCCAGGAAAGGAACTTGGAGGGACAGATGGTGGTAGACTTTGCAACAAGGATGCAAATGGCTGTAGTGAACACTTTTTTCCAGAAGAGGCACGAACATAGGGTGACCTACAAGAGCGGAGGTAGAAGCACACAGGTGGATTACATCTTGTGCAGACGATGTCATCTGAAGAAGGTTACCAACTGTAAGGTAGTGGAGAGTGTGGCTAGACAGCATAGGATGGTGGTGTGGAAGATTAGGAAGACAAAGGCAGAGAAGAGAACCATGTGGTGGAAGCTGAGACAGGACGAGTGTTGTGCGGCTTTTCGGGAAGAGGTGAGACAGGCTCTCGATGGACAGGAGGAGCTTCCAGAAGACTGCACCACTGCAGCCAAGTTGATCAGTGAGGCAGGCAGGAGAGTACTTGGTGTATCTTCTGGCAGGATAGGAGAGAAGGAGACTTGGTGGTGGAACCTCACAGTACAGGAAATCATACAAGGAAAACGGTTAGCTAAGAAGAAGTGGGACACCGAGAGGACCGAGGAGAGGCGAAAGGAATACATTGAGATGCGACACAGGGCAAAGGTAGAGGTGGCAAAGGCCACTGTATGGCAGGTTGGACACTAAAGAAGGAGAAAAGGATATATACAGGTTGGCCAGACAGAGGGTTAGAGATGGGAAGGATGTGCAGCAGGTTACGGCGATTAAGGATAGAGATGGAAATATGTTGACTGGTTCCAGTAGTGTGCTGGACAGATGGAAAGAATACTTCGAGGAGTTGATGAATGAGAAAAATGAGGGAGAAGGGAGAGTAGAAGAGGCAAGTGTGGTGGACCAGGAAGTGGCAATGATTAGCAAGGGGGACGTTAGAAAGGCATTAAAGAGGATGAAAAATGGAAAGGCAGTTGGAGGTATTCCTGTGGAGGTATGGAAACGTCTAGGAGAGGTGGCTGTGGAGTTTTTGACCAGCTTGTTCAATAGAATTCTAGCACGTGAGAAGATGCCTGAGGAATGGAGGAAAAGTGTGCTGGTGCCGATTTTTAAGAACAAGGGTGACGTGCAGAGCTGTGGGAACTCGAGAGGAATAAAGTTGATGAGCCACACAATGAAGTTATGGGAAAGAGTAGTGGAGGCGAGACTCAGGTCAGAAGTGATTATTTGCGAGCAACAGTATGGTTTCATGCCTAGAAAGAGTACCACAGATGCATTATTTGCCTTGAGGATGTTGATGGAAAAGTACAGAGAAGGTCAGAAGGAGCTACATTGTGTCTTTGTAGATCTAGAGAAAGCCTATGACAGAGTACCCAGAGAGGAACTGTGGTACTGCTTGCGGAAGTCTGGAGTGGCAGAGAAGTATGTTAGAATAATACAGGACATGTACGAGGGCAGCAGAACAGTGCTGAGGTGTGCTGGAGGTGTGACAGACGAATTTAAGGTGCACGTGGGACTGCATCAGGGATCAGCCCTGAGCCCCTTCCTGTTTGCAGTGGTGATGGACAGGCTGACAGATGAGGTTAGACTGGAATCCCCATGGACCATGATGTTTACAGATGACCTTGTGATCTGCAGTGAAAGCAGGGAGCAGCTGGAGGAACAGTTAGAAAGATGGAGGCATGCATTGGAAAGCAGAGGAATGAAGATTAGCCGAAGTAAGACAGAATATATGTGCATGAATGAGAGGGGTGGTGGGGGAAGAGAGAGGCTACAGGGAGAAGTGATAGCAAGGGTGGAGGACTTTAAATTCTTGGGGTCAACCGTCCAGAGCAATGGGGAGTGTGGTCAGGAAGTGAAGAAACGGGTCCAAGCAGGTTGGAACGGGTGGCGGAAGGTGTCAGGGGTGTTATGTGACAGAAGAGTCTCTGCTAGGATGAAGGGCAAAGTTTAGAAAACAGTGGTGAGGCCAGCCATGATGTATGGATTAGAGACAGTGGCACTGAAGAGCTGAGCTGGAGGTGGCGGAAATGAAGATGTTGAGGTTCGCTCTCGGAGTGACCAGATTGGAAAATGAGCTCATCAGAGGGACAGCCAAGGTTCGATGTTTTGGAGACAAAGTTAGAGAGAGCAGACTTGGATGGTTTGGACACGTCCAGTGGAGAAATACTGAGTATATTGGTGGATGGAGCTGCCAGGCAAGAGGGCTAGAGAAGACCAACGAGAAGGTTGATGAATGTCGTGAGGGAAGACATGAGGGCAGTTGGTGTTGGAGAGGAGGATGATGCAGGAAATAGGCTTACATGGAAAAGGAGGAGGCGCCGTGGCGAACCCCAAAGGGACAAGCCGAAAGGAAAAGAAGAGGAAGCCGATCAGCATAAAATGCTAATTATCGGCCGATACCGATAAGTCCGATAAAATCGGTGAAAAGTCTAGTAATTACCCTAGTTCATATGTTAACACAGATGTTAAAAGATTAATTGTTGAGCCCAGCAGGTCTTCATTCCTCACTCTGTTGCTAACCAAAATCACAGTACTTACTGAGTGAGGTATGTAAAGAGTCTGTCAGAGGAATGAAAGTGTGGCGTTTTATTGGCTGCTACTCACTCAGATGTTGTGAGTGAGTTCCCTCCGCGGTTTTAAAGATGATCAATTTTTGTCGTGGCCTTTGAACTCTCCTCAGTATTGTTTATGTTTTGGGTTTCTCTGTGTTTTCTCAATCCATTTTTTGAATTTATTTTGAATACCTTGCGCCTAATGGACACCTTTGCGGCTAAGTAAATAAAAACCCACGGCCACTATGGTAGTTTGTACAATTTTTAAATGCACAACATGTACAAGTACAAAGGTGTCTTGCGATACGAGTTTAATTTGTTCCGTGACCATGCTTGTAACTTAAAAAAAAACAACACTTATTGTACTTGAATATTGTACTTTAAGATATATTGTATCATAATTAAATCAACCGTAAAGAATAAAACAATTTGTGCATCATGAAGACTGAAGAAGACTCTCACAGCTACTGTAAATGACACAGTAAACTGTAGTAATATTGATCATTTTTCGTAGAGGATGAAACAATAGATGCCTGTGAGTATTGTTATATTCACTGTCTGCATGCGTTGATGCACCGTTTGTGTTCAAATATGTGTTTTTCAAAGGATTATAGCACTGACGATGGATGCTATTTGTTAGCCTGTCTATGGTGTTTTGCATTATGTCTTAGCATGAAGCATTGTCTGGTTGTTTCAAATGCACGTAATTATTTGGATTGGTATTGATTCTCTTTTGAAGAATTGTTCCCTATCTGCCAAACTGCTGATTGTTGTGGAGTGAGTTGATTTCACTGCCATCAGAGAGCGCTCGTACCTTGAATTTTGGCTCACAAGTCAAAGCAAAAAAATGGATCGAACAGCTTGTATCTTGAAAGTATGAGGGAAGACATGAGGGCAGGCACCACTGTTTATGGTGAGGTGTAACATTTGCCAAAGAAGACTAGTATTCTGGAATTGAAAAACACATTTTGATTCCGTTTTTGATTAATGGTAGGTTTTTTTCCTTTATTTTGTAATGAATAAAGCATAAATCAAGATACAATTGAGTCCACTTTAGGGCTGGACAGTTTGGGCGTAGGCCTATGCACTGTATATGGAATATGCTACATCATGTGTTGATTTCAAAATCAGTTTAACACTTAGGTCAACTGTTATCAGCCCATGGACGATGTCATGGGTTAATCAACAACTGAGTGCATGTTACACAAAATATATATTTTAAAAAAAAACTGTTCTTATGTAAGTTATGACTCAGAAGGTGATTCTACACACTCCCATCATACATTGCTAAGATGTCGTATAAATGCCAATGCAGTATCTGCTATGCACCACTTGAGCGAAATGCCATTCGAGAATCGTTGGACAGGCTAAGTGGGGCAGCGGCAAGCGCACCTGCCACCCTTTTTGTGGTTGTTTGTGTACATTTCCGAGTTCCAGTTGGAACGAGCCAAGGTTCCTTCAGGAGTGTTCGCGTTGTTTGCAGAAACCAGACTAAGAGGAAAGGAGCCCAGTTATTTCCCAAGCCTTTTCTTGCTGTAATAAACGTATAAAAGCGAGGTTTCAGGGTGACTTCCTCGTTTATCTTTGTGGTTATTTATTACCCCCACATGGATTGGTCCAGTGTATTATATCCCATCTTCCGCTGTTGTTTTTGTGCTGATAAACAACTTTACAAATGTACAGTGAATTTGTTGAAAATGTTTTCAAGCAGCCGATCAGGCGGACACTTTGTCATTTTTGACACTTTGTAGTACTGCTGCTCCAATAACATAAACTGGCTCGCTCGTCAGTAGTTAAGGTTTCACGAGCTCTGCGGTCCACCTGTCAAGTTGTTTAACGTTGCCAAGTGGAGATAATATCACTCGCTTTGCTTCACAGATGCCTCACTGTGTTACAAAACAACCTAAAAATTGAGCAGACCTTGGTCGTAGGATTTTTCGGACATGCTTTTAACGGACATCGCATTTTATCATTGACAATGTTCACGTTTGATACAGACGTGTAAATGTCAGACGAAACTTGTTAAGGCACCTGGGATTGCCATCTACACCTGTTGGCCTGTAGCTGTTAAAATCCAATACTGCACTGACATTTTATTGAAAGGATCATTTTCCCAATTAGGCTCAAGATCATTTGTACAATGTGACTTTTGATCTTTGGAGTCAGACTTTTACCAAAAGGGTATTTCAAGCTTCAACATGATAAAACTACAATGAACTCGTAACCTTAGTTCTTAGATAACACAATGGGGGCAGATGGAGGACATCAAATGCCATTGCCTTCTTCAGAAAAATCCCATTATTTACTGTATACACTTTTTACAATTGTGTAAAAGTCAAGTCCATTGACCTTAAGCGTGATGTAAATCAGACAAAAACGACACAAGTCATTACTACTAACAGCATCAGCTGTATTTGTATGGACTACAATCATAATATATGCATTTTAGCAGCTTACCAGGCTACTCCTCATCAAAAGGGAGGTGAAGGTCACAGTATAAACATGTGTACACAATATACAGCACACTGGCGGCATGGTGTAAATGCAGTTTCACAGTGATGACAAATGGAGTGAAAGAAAGTGCTGTGTCTTGAAGGCATTTCGTGCTCTGTAAATGCCTTGGAGGGCCGAGAGATGAAGAAGCAGGTCGAGCGTAACGTGATGGCTCAACACATGACTTTCCATTTCCTGCATCAGGACATAAAAATGCTGCTGCCTTGACTGTTTATTGTACTGTATCCCCCGTATTTCGTTATTTACTAATACAAGCTTGACAACAACAGATTCCAAAAGGTGATGTTTGTCGCAAACACAACACAGCACATCACCCGAAAAACAAAAACAAAGCCACCATACTGACATTGTAGCATGGTGGTGGTGGTGGCTCCTTCATGCTTTGGGGTTGCTTTGCTTGAGCTGGAACTGGGGCCTCCGTCGAGGTGGAGGGAAGGAGGGAATTTAGAACAGTTTGAAATAGCAGTCAGTCTTTGTATAAAACCTTCAGGCTTCTGCTAGAAAGGAAAACAATTTCAGAAAAAGCCTACTAGAACATCTGAAATGGATTTAGTGTTAAATGGTGACAGATACAGTCTGTTGTGCTCCCATTTTAAAATGAGTTTGAATGCGATTGCTCAATTATAATCACAGCCCCCCACCCCTCTCCAGTAATTAGATGGTGTGCGCATTATTTCCGTTGGTTATTTTTACGTGCCCTCGCAAACAGATTTAAGAAACATTCAGTTCAGTTGTACAGTTTGTAGGTCACGTGGAAAAGGTTTTGAAATGATTTCTTTTGGTCTCTTTATATGTCTATATATAAATCTCTCTCTCTATATATATATATATATATATCACAAAATCTGGTATTTGAACAGGAGTACACCGACTTTTTATATCCACTGTACATCATGCTGACAATTTAATTAGTTTGTGTTTGTGTGCTTATACTAATACTATCAAGTCATGATGTGTGTGTGTGTGTGTGTGTGTCCCTCATTCTCCTTGTCAGACACGTGATGACTTTCTGGGACAGGTGGATGTTCCTCTCAATCAGATACCAGTAAGTTATCGGTCCTGTGCCTTGCTCGTTGTGCTGTACAGAAAGTTCGTGGGCATCGCATGTGATTTGCTTTAGTGTACGAGAGCCTCTATGTAAATAGGAGCACCCTTAGTGTTGGGTTTGTTCCGCATCATTGTCACCAGTTGTGGAAACACAGTCCAACATGTTTATGTGACGTTACTGCATTTGTTTTGTAGTATACAAAATGTTCGCAAATGACCCCCCCCCCCCCCCCCCCCCGTACATGTACATGTACATGTTACGTTTACATACTCTGTGGTGGTACAGTGCTTTGCTTTGCATTGCTTTGAGTATAACAATTTTGTTGTTTTATTTTACTTTTTTTTTTTTTTTTTTCCTCAGACAGAAAATCCTAATGCACAAAGGCCTTACACATTCAAGGATTTTCTGCTTCACCCCAGAAGGTGACCATTTAAGCTTTTCATCTTTTGTTATGCATTTCAATGAAATGCATTGTTTGTTGCACAACTATCACAATAGTCTCAACATCTGTTCATCATGTTTGTGTGCAGTCACAAGTCCAGAGTGAAGGGCCATCTGCGACTCAAAATGACCTACATGCCAAGAAACGGGGGTTCGGACGAGGAACCAACAGATCAGAATGACAACACAGATGTAAGTCTGCTTTCGTAACAACTGTGTCTCATTGCAGCCTTCAAATATTCTGCACCACCATCGATCCGTTGTCACTGTTATTTACACAAATTTGATGGACTGGAACGCAGTAAGCCTATCCAGTGAACAGCCCCAAGCACAATAAGGAGGCAAAATCCACTCAGATGTGGATATATCGAATATATCTTGGAGGGGTATCGCGGGGGTTTTGTAGTGTCCAGGGTGGGCACAGACTACCTGGTCATAACCAGGATGAACCCATTCTTTGCCTTAGTTTTTATTCTCTCTCTATATTTTCTTCTTTTTCTTTTCTTCTTTCCTTTTTCCTCTCTTTTTTTCTTCTTTCTCTTCGTGTTAGTACCCTATGATTAACTTTTACAGCGGCAGCGTGGATCGTCGCGGCGAAAAAGAATAAACGCATAAATGCAAAAATACTATTGTATGCGTGCAAGGACACCACGGCATGGAAAAGAATGATCGCAACGGGTTTTGCTTTGTGTGCAGCCCGCATGGGAGTTTTTGGAATCTCAGGACATGTCAGGCCCTAGGCAGAGCGAGCAGACACCTGTTCTGCCCCCCGGCTGGGAGGAGCGTCAGGATAACCTCGGAAGAACCTTCTATGTCCACCACGAGAGCCGAACTACACAGTGGGGGCCGCCGACGTTACAGTTAAGATGACGCAATGATGAGCTAATATTTCTATCGGCGGACATATGGTGTGGCCTTGATGGCCAGAGTGTTTTCGTGTCACCCATGAACAGAGACAATAATGTGGACACAAGGCGACAACACAGCACAAGAGAGACGGCGCAGAATTATATTACACGCAGACAGATCTCAGACCCTGATGAGACCTCTGCGCAAGATGAGGTATTTTGATTTGTTTTTTTAGGATTTTCCCGAATGAAAGCAGGAGTTGTATTGGTTTTGAACAGTATGCAACAGAAGCTCAACACGGTCAACTCATTGGATGCCACCAGCCTCAAATCTCAATGCGTGCTTGATTCGTGACTGTCCCATTGTCTAGGAATGGGACGTTTTTAGAGAAGACGAATTGTGCTTGAACCAGGGCAACCGGCTCACATCGCCCCCACCTCAGATGCCCCCGGAGACGCAGATGTCGAACGACGAGCTCGGAAACATTTCTATTACAGGGGCCGCGGCTTGCGAGCGCCAGGCGGTGAGTCATTCCTTTCTTACATTCCTGTAAGATTACCAAACTGGAGTAGAGCGATAATGACATCAATATGAATGATGAGCCTGGAGAGCGAGGCCTGTATGGACGCTTCGTGGGCGACTCTTGCCGTTGATGCGGCCCTTCTCTCTGCTTCCAGGATCACGCGTGTCATTCGAGCCATTCCGCGCGCACGAGAAGTTTTCACACGCCGCCAGCGGAGGAGCATCCTGTTAATTCTGTGGTATTTCCTTCCTTCATGAAATCGCTCATTCCCAAGATTTCCTCACCCGACGTTATGTCGAAATTGTTTTTGGTTTTTCTGTGAACTCGCTCACGCATATTAAGGAGGTAATCAGTGATGAAAGTCCTTGTAAAGTGAAAATAAATCTTTCTAGAAATGTTAGTAACCTTTCAAATGTGCATGTAAAATGAGGCTTCAAAATCATAAAAACCAAGATATTCTCTCCGCTCTGCATGACGTGCGAGCACTCAAGGCTGACAACTAGGCTGTAAAGCGGCAGCCCCTGCGGACTACCCAAATGGAAGATACATTTTCGGGGGGTGTAGGCGTAGCTAGGAAGCTAACTGCACGTCGCAATAACCACTAATGGGAACGGAGGCGCTCAAGTTATTATATAGTGGGGCAGAGGCAACGAATGCCGGGTCCGAGGTGCGCCACTGGGCCATGTTTTAGCCACGCCCACCAGAAGTGGTGATCAGTTTAATGCTATAGCTCCACCATTGAGTACTACATCATTTTCAGTCTTTACTCGTTTTCAGCAATTACCTTGAAATATGCATACCGTATTTGGAAAGAAATCTCTACATTCACTTTTCAGGGTCTGAAATGTTTTCATGTTATTCAATAGCTGCTGGGGACCTCTGGGGGGCTGCCTCCAGGGTGGGAGGAAAAGAGAGACAGTAAAGGAAGACGCTATTATATCAACCACAACACCCGAACCAGCTCGTGGATACGGCCCCAGGCGCAGGTACGGCACACAGTTACAATGTTATGATGATTAATAACATACAAACAAAACATGCAGTCTCGGTATAACGTCCCTTCAAATGATTCTTATTGGTTTTCTTACAGAGAACACTTTCAGCATCAGCGGCCGCACAGAGCAGGGCGAGTACACCGCCCTTACCGTCCGTCCCCCCCGAAGCATCTCCGCAGCACGCTGCGAGCCCGGAAGCCGCACCTGAATCTGGCGCCATGCCGGTCGGTTGGGAGGTCCGCAGCGCTCCCAACGGAAGACCCTTTTTCATTGACCACAATACAAAGACTACGACCTGGGTGAGAATCGAAGACGTCTTCCAAGTCTAGGGCTGTCATTATTGAATCGTTTTACAATCGATTATCCTGTAGATAGTTTGTTGAGTAATCGCCCGCCCCCGCACCCCCTCAAAAAAACAAAACCAAATATGTATATATATATATATTTTACGACTAACGTGCATTTGATTCTCATTTATGAGGGCTGGACTTCTATCCTTAAACTGCATATGTTGGTACTGAGTGTATGGTATGAACTCTGTACAGAATTTGAGACAGCAAAATCAGCCTTTGCCAAACTGATTAGTATTAGCGCTCTGGCAATTACCGCAAAAAAACATTCAGCTCACTCATACATCATATTATATGTACATTGCACATCTAATATTCATTCATTCGTTTTCCGTACCACTTCTCCTCACTAGGGTCGCGGGCGCGCTGGAGCCATATAAACAATCAACCATTCGCAGCGCACTCACATTCACACCTACGGGCAATTTAGAGTCTTCAGTTAACCTACCGTGCGGGTTTTGGGGATGTGGAAAGAAACCGGAAGTACCCGGAGAAAACCCACGCAGGCACGGGGAGAACATGCACTCCACTTAGGCGAGGCCGGATTTGAACCCAGGTCTCCAGAACTGTGATGCAGCTGTGCTAACCAGTTGGTCACCGTGCCGCCTACACATCTAATAGTCGCTTACAGACGCTGCTGTGTCGTTTTGGCCAATGTTGTTCACTGGTCCAACAATGCATCGGTGTGCACCAAATTTCTGCGTGGTGAACATGTCGAGAGGGCAAATGGTTCTGGGCCGCGCAAATATGCTTTTATTCATATTTCGTGGATTGGCTCGAGACAGAAATCTTTTTTTGTGGTCGACTTAGCTGCGATAGCCTTTTTTTTCCCCCCACAGCCCTAGTACAGTCCTGTGTCCTTTGTTGGATTTGTTGGTTTAGCAATCCTCTAAAGACACCTCTAAAGATCATTCTCCCCGTCCAAATCAGACTCCCAAAAACATTGCAAACAGAAATCACAACAAATTGTGATCGAGTATTTGTATACAAGCAATTCAAAAGTCACTTTGACTGTATGGTACATCATATGTCTATGGAAACCGAATTGAGTGTTGATACGATATACTTGCTGTGATAGGTCCATGTGCTGGTACGCTCTCTGTCAGCACTAGTAAGACAGTACAGCACACTAGTAGAAGTAATGTTTTTATGGACAGCGGTTTGAGTATTTATCAGATATCCATCTAAAGGTCAAGGCACTAGTACACTCTTTGTCCTCACTAGTAGGACAACCTTTGCAAACTAGTAGGACAACTACATGCTCCTAGCGAGACAAAACTGCACTCGATGACATCTGCGTGATACTCGTACTACCGGTGTCATGATAAATATTCTACTAGTTAACGTCTACCTTCACTAGTAGTACTAATAGCGCACCAATGTCAACTAGTACACAATTTTAGTTCCATGTAGTTGCCCTACTAGGTTGAACAAAGAGTGCACTAGTACATGGGCCTTAAAGGAGATTGAATAAATGCTCAAACAGCTTTCCATAAAGCAATTTCCGTATTTTTTTTGGGGGGGGGGGGGAAACTTTATTAGTAAGACACAGTGATTCTACTAGTGCACGGAATTGTCTTACTAGTGAGGGCGAATAGTGTACAAATACATGAATGCTCCAACTGCATTTCTGCTAATGGCCAACCAATCATCAGCTGAAGGCCTCGGTCACATTCAAGAATTCTCTTGTAACTGCCGGTAACAACCTCGGCTCAACTTAGCTCCCTCTCCGCCATACAAAGGTTTTTAGTCAACATACTTCCTTGGCACCAATCACTACTTTTCTTTTAGCTAGGTAGGGATTTTAGGGCGGTAAAGAAAGCACCAAAAAGTTTATTTTCCAGAATAGGTTTCACAGGAAAAAAGCAAATGAGTGAATTTGTGAGTAGGCAGGGGTACACTTTACACAATTCTAAACGCTCAATAACTCACGTAAGCGTTTCCTGTTTCCTCTTCTCATCAGCAAGATCCCAGGCCTACGATTCCTGTTCATGCGAGGAGTAGACCCACACTTGACCCCTCCGATCTCGGCCCGTTGCCAGTGAGTTTATACAGTACATCTGTTGAAAGTCCTTTTTTGTTTTTTCTTTCTTCCTCTGAATGTTTGTGCGAGCCTTTGTTGACATTTGTATTCTCCCCAGCCTGGTTGGGAGGAGAGGGTCCACACAGATGGGAGGATATTCTACATTGATCACAGTGGGTGTCTCGCCTGATCTGAAGATCACATTTGCAGCCGACTAAAAGTCTTCTGTCTGTATTTCATAGACACCAAGGCCACACAATGGGATGATCCGAGGTTACAAAACTCAGCAATAACCGGACCGGTAAGTGTTCATTGTGTATCACATCTACTTCTCATCTTTGCGCATCATTGGAAACAAAGTCATGGATTGATTGGTTGTCTGTACGCTTGGTTACAGGCGGTGCCTTATTCCAGAGATTATAAACAGAAATATGACTACTTCCGCAAGAAGTTGAAGAAACCAGTGAGTGTTGTCAAGCGATGTCGACCCGCGTGCTCGTGGGGTTTCTGCGAAGGAAATGTAACGCACATTGTCTTGCAGGACAACATCCCCAATAGATTTGAGATGAAGGTGAGACGAAACGCAGTGCTGGAGGACTCGTACCGGCAAATCCTCCTAGTTAAGCGGCCAGACTTGTTGAAAGCACGACTGTGGGTGGAGTTTGAGGGAGAAAAGGGTTTGGACTACGGAGGCTTGGCCCGGGAGTGGTTCTTCCTCATGTCCAAAGAGATGTTCAACCCCTACTACGGACTCTTTGAATATTCTGCCACGTGAGTCCAAAAGCATGTTGGAGAAGCTCATTAAGTCCTGTTGCAATAGCTTTATTTAAACACGAAAGCGATGAGGCACGCCGTCTTGGAGAAGATTCTGACTTTTAAGTAACCTTAATTCCGATGCGGTTGGTCTTTCAGGGACAACTATACACTGCAGATTAATCCCAACTCAGGTCTGTGCAACGAGGACCATCTGACTTACTTCAAGTGTATTGGCCGTGTGGCGGGCATGGCCGTCTGGCATGGAAAACTGCTGGATGGTGAGTTTTTGTTGACTTTCATACACACGAAGAGATGGGATAGTCAGCTCGCAGGGGTGAAACTTCAGGATGAAACACAGAACATTGTGTGGGCCCCCCACACTTTTCCGAGAGACTGATCAAGTTTTCTATCATATAAAACAATGATTATTGCTTGTTAGTTTGTCTTAATTTACATGTTGTTTTTTTTCCACAAGGGTTATGGCTTTGAAGACTGTAGATGAACTGAAAGATTTTGACCTTCTGTGTCATTGTATGTGCAGCTTTCTTCATTCGGCCTTTCTACAAGATGATGCTGCAGAAACCCATAACCCTGCAGGACATGGAGTCCGTTGTAAGTGTCCAAATTCAAGAAATCTCTCCTTGATTATATTTACAGTCTGTTGTTATGACGGATGAATTCCTTCTGTGTGATTTGGTTGTTTTTCTCTCAGGATAGTGAATATTTTAATTCACTAAAGTGGATTTTGGAGAACGACCCAACTGACCTGGATTTGATGTTCACCATTGACGAGGAACTCTTTGGACAAGTTGGTCCTATGTGATCTGTCTGCCTCATTACCTTATCTGGTACGGATAAGTTTCCTTTGTCGCTCATGTTCCGTTTGCCCTCACCAGACTCACCAGCACGAGCTGAAGCCCGACGGTGCGGAGATTGTTGTCACTAATGACAACAAGAAGGAATACATCCAGTAAGCAACTTGCAAAAAAACAGCTTTGAACTCTTCTTGTGTCTGTAAATTGTACATGTGCACATTTTCTCATCAACAGTCTTGTGATGCAGTGGCGCTTTGTAAACCGAATCCAGAAGCAGATGACTGCCTTCAAGGATGTAAGGACATTTTTTGACTGGCAGAAAAACTTCCACTGTTGATGAGTGTTTCTAGTTGAAATTGACAATTCTACAATTGCTTTGATTTGCAGGGATTTTTTGAGCTAATCCCTCAAGATCTGATCAAGATCTTTGACGAGAACGAGCTCGAGGTGAGTTTTCTGTGGATCTGTGGTTTTATTATCCCTTTCACGCACGAATGAATTTGCTCTTTTGTTTCTCCCCCCCCCACCACAGTTGCTCATGTGTGGTCTCGGAGATGTGGACGTGAACGACTGGAGACAGAACACCAAGTACAAGAGCGGCTACAACTCCAACCACGTAGTTATCCAATGGTTTTGGAAAGTAAGAGACCTTCCATGCCTGGAGCCACGAGACCATAAACCTCTTGTTTTTTCCGCTTGCTTTTAAGAAGAGCTGACTCACAGCAGAAGTAAAAGAGGAAAATAGAAACAAAACTAAATAAAAGCCCAATTACAGCAACAATAAATAAATGCAGTGGTGCTGTGAGATACGAGTGACTCGACTTATTCAAGGTGTGCGCTAATGTTTGGACGAATTATTATCATTTCTTTTTCCTTTTCCGTTAGACGGACTAACGAATAGCATTGGTGTCATGTCACATAAACCTTGAAGCAATATATATTTGAACACGAATGGTAGAGTAACCCTTCTACACAGATAATATGAGAATAATCACAGGCATGCTCTTTCTCCCCCAAAAATGACCGTTACTGCGGTTTACCGTGGAGCGGAGATCAGCTCCATGTAAAGTACAATCCTGTTTTTGTATTTTAATGCCTCCAGGTAGCTAAGGCGCTCAGACCAGAAGGAGCAGTACAATGCCGATTGAATTGAAGCAAAAATCGTTTATTTCACCTATTTTGTTATGTCATTACTGTTATGGTTCTATAAAGAACAATAATATATATATATATATATAGTACTAGTTTTCTTCCCAAAATGTTTTTGGGGGGAGGCTGGAATGCATTCATGCCATTTCAATTCATTTCAATGGAGTAAGAGGATTTGAGTTACAGTGGGTACAGAAAGTTTTCAGACCCCTTTCAATTTTGCACTCTTTGTTATATTGTGCAGCCATTTGTTAAAATCATTTAAGTTCATTTTTTTCCTCATTAATGTACGCACAGCACCTCAGATTGACAGAAAAAAACTTCATTGTTGAAATTTTTGCTGATGTACTAAAAAAGAAAAAGTGAAATATCACACAGCCATAGGTTTTCAGACACCTTTGCTGTCACCCTCATATATTGAACTCGGGTGCCGTCCATTTCTTCGGATCATCCTCGAGATGGTTCGACACCTTCCTTGGAGTCCAGCTGTGTTGGATTATACTGATTGGACTTGATTGGGAAAGGCACACACCTGTCTTTAGAAGACCTTACGGCTCACAGCGCATGTCAGAGCAAATGAGAATCATGAGGTCGAAGGAACTGCCTGAAGAGCTCAGAGACAGAATTGTGGCAAGGCACAGATCTGGCCAAGGTTACAAAAACATTTCTGCTGTTCTTAAGGTTCCTAAGAGCACAGTGGCCTCCATAATCCTGAAAGGGAAGACGTTTGGGACGATCGGAACCCTTCCTAGAGCTGGCCATCCGGCAATTGGGGGAGAATAGCCTTGGTGAAAGAGGGAACGAAGAACACAAAGATCACTGTGGCTGAGCTCCAGAGATGCAGTCGGGAGATGGGAGAAAGTTCGAGAAAGTCAACCATCACTGCAGCCTCTCCTCAGTGTAAGACACATTAAAGCCCGCAGGGAGTTTGCTAAAAAACAACTGAAGGACCCCAAGATGGTGAGAAATAAGATTCTCTGGTCTGATGAGACCAAGATAGAAATTGTTGGCCTTAATTCTAAGCGGCATGTGTGGAGAAAAGCAGGCACTGCTCATCACCTGTCCAATACAGTCCCGACAGTGAAGCACGGTGGTGGCAGCATCATGCAACGGTGGGGGTGTTTTTCAGCTGAAGGGACAGGACGACTGGTTGCAATCGAAGGAAAGATGAATGCGGCCAAGTACGGGGACATCCTGGACGAAAACTTTCTCCGAAGGTTCACCTTCAAAAAAGACAATGACCCTAAGCACACAGCTAAAATACCGAAGGAGTGGCTTCAGAACAACTCTGTGACTGTTCTTGAATGGCCCAGCCAGAGCCCTGACTTCAACCCAATTGAGCATCTCTGGAGAGACCTGAAAATGGCTGCGCACCGACGTTCACCAGCCAACCTGACAGAACTGGAGAGGATCTGCGAGGAGGAATGGCAGATGATCCCCAAATCTAGGTGTGAAAAACATCATTCCCCAAAAGACTCAAAAAGCTGTATTAGCTCAAAAGGGGGCTTCTAATTATTACTGAGCAAAGGCTCTGAATACTTAGGGCTGTGTGATATTTCGGTTTTTCTTTTTTCAGAAATCTGCAAAAATGTCAACAATTGCGTTTCTTTTCTGTCAATATGGGGTGCTGTGTGTACATTGTGGGGGGAAAAAATGAACTTGAATGATTTTAGCAAATGGCTGCAATATAAAAAAAGAGTGACAAATCTAAGGGGGTCTGAATAGTTTACACTGTACATGTGTGGTCACGAAATAAATCAAACTTGAATTATAATTATAAATGTACCTTGAAGGGACTTTTTGTGTGGGGTGAATGTTTGAGTTGAATTATTGTTCTTCCTTCCCCTTTGTCCTTTTCGTAGGCAGTCCTGCTGATGGATGCCGAAAAGCGAATTCGTCTCTTGCAGTTTGTGACTGGAACCTCCAGAGTCCCGATGAACGGTTTTGCGGAACTTTATGGTGAGATTAACAAGTACAGTTCGGGTCCACAAGTTTGCTGTCTTTCCCGGCATTGTTGATTGGCATATTGTAATTACCCTTGTGTTTGTGTGCTATTGAATGCATTTTCCAGGATCTAATGGTCCGCAACGGTTCACCATTGAGCTGTGGGGAACGCGTGACAAACTCCCCCGAGCGCACACATGGTGAGCGATCCTCCGAGATTGTTTGTCAGCTCGTCATGGGGATTTTAATAATTTTATCAAGGGAGGGGCATTTCGGTACAACATGAATGCTGGATCAAAATAATGGAATCTACCAGTCGAAGTTTATGACCGTCCGAAACTAGATTGAACGTGTTCAAACGAGCATTAGGTTGCATTCTGCTCTTCTCGCTGTCGGGAGACATGTTTGAACGTTTACAATGTTTTAGGGCTCGTTTCCGAACACATTCCAAAGATTCTCCGTACTTCGTGCTAAAGGTCTGGTTTTCTTTATCTGATTTCTCTTTTACAAGTTACGTCTTCATAGAATATCAGGGAAGAAAAACAAAAAACAATTGATGTGCAATGAATAACAAAATATAATAATAACTGAACACAGTACTGTACAAGGGCATTAAGTTGCAACTATTGTCTAACTAACTCCTGTCTTTTCATGAATATAAAGTCTCCATTCATTTTTATTTTTTAAACCTTCAGCTTCCAATTGGCTTGCACAATACGTTACAATAAGTTGTAACACAAAATTCAAAATCGGTGTTCTCACTGCCACCTTGTTTTCTTCATCACTAATAGTACAGTCTTTCGACATCCAGTAGAGGGAGCGTCCACTCTTTCAACGAAAATGTAATTCTTCTCCATGGTCATACAATGCCCTGACCCCGCCTCCCGCCCCAAGATAGCTGGGATAGGCTCCGGCAGCCCGCGACCCGCCATTACATGCCTCTTTTGGAAACCAAGACTATCACATGAAATTGTTCCTTTGTACAAAAACGTTTGTAACTTGGTTTAAAAAAAAAAAAAAAGTCATGTGTTGGCAGTGATACAGCCAAAAGGGTACAATGTGATGGAAACAGTATATTATTGATATCGTCAAATAGCTAAAGTTAGGAATAAAGAAAATCTGACCAAAAAAACACACACGGGAAGTTTCATTACAATTGCATTAACATTATATTCAAAAAGGAAGCGAGGCGGACACAGATGGCCAGCACTGAGCCATAAAAGACTCAAATGAAATATACTCTCCCCACAGGCTTGTACCGCAGGACTAGCCATGTGACTGCATCTTTCAGTGTTGGGAAAGTTCATTTTCAGCGTGAACTAGTTCAAAGTTCAGTCCACCGTTCCAAAAACGAACGAGTTCATAGTTCTTTTTTTCCCTCAATATGTTGCTGACGGGCTATTGCCCTCAAAATACTGCAAATTAATTTCCCCATTGTTGCCACCCAGTCAGTCCACACTAGTAGCCAGCTGCAGCTTTCACCCTACAGTCTCAAAAACATAAGGAAACACTCGAACAGTCTTTTTTAATTGAGGAATTAAAATAAAAACAGTACGTTTGTCCTTAATATGCTAACAAAAACACGCAACACAGTATGACAGGAACAATGGTGGAAACGATATGAATACATTTACATTCCTTGCATCTCTGGCTGACTAAAAAATAATAATAATAAATTCCAAATTAGTGTGATCACACAGTGTTTGAAGTGAAGCGTTCTGATATAAATAATACTTTTCCTAGTAATCACGTTTTACAATGAGATAATGCATGACAAAACAACCAAATAACACATTCACTCCCATTGACGCAGTGTCCCTGAACTCACCTTGCGCACACGGTTCATGAACATTTGTTCATTGAACTTGTTCAGGTACAACACCACTGATGTCCTCACAACTCTGGAACAAGTATTAGGCTCAGCGATAAGCACAGTAGTTTGCTTAAGGCTAAACTTCTGCTCAGTCCAAATCACTTGTCCCGTGTGTGCTTGTTGAAATGCTCTTATAGCCTCTCACTATTGAAAAGAATTGATTTTAGTGTTGGGCGTTCCCTGATGCAGGTCAATAATTGGAGCCGTTAGAAACAGGATATATTTATCGCAGGAACGAGACACTATTGCTCGTGTGAGGTGCCGTTAAGTACCTTGTTGCTCTCGGAGGCATGTTTATCACAGCGGGAATGAGCCGATGGAATTCGCTTACCTATTTGCTCGCTTGACTTTGTTGCATGCTTGGACATATCAGGCGTGGGCACCGCCTCATTCTGTAGTCGCCACGTGGGCACTGTTTATAGCTTGAGGTCTATGTATTAGTACGCTGTGTCCTCACGAGTAGGCAACATTGGCATTCTTGCATGAATCTGACTAATAAAAAAAAATGAAAAATTCGTAGGGCAACTACATGATATGAGGTAAAACTGTGCACTAGTTGACAATGGCGTAATCCCAGTACCACGAGTTAAATTCTACTAGTAATCATCCGGGGTTTCATTTAAAGTATCTAACTTGTGCACTGAATTGTCACACAAGTGAGGACTGAGGACTGAGCTACCTTGACTTATAACTTTGATCTTTTTTTAGTCATCAGACAAATTTATGTGGTTTGGTAGAATACGGGCGGCACGGCGGACGACCGGTTAGAGCGTCGGCCTCACAGTTCCGAGGACCCGGGTTCAATCCCCGGCCCCGCCCGTGTGGACTTTGCATGTTCTCCCCGTGCCTGCGTGGCTTTTCTCCGGGCACTCCGCTAGTGGCAATAAACAGCTTCATGCAAGCACAAGCGACGGCTTGTATCTCGAAAACCTCGGGTCGAGTCGGGTCTCTCGCAAGTCAAGGGTGTAGAATACATTCTCAAACAGATCTTACAAGAGATGCTAATGTCTGAAGGTAGCGCTGCACCGCAGTTTGTGGGCGGATGTGATTTTTGGACTCTGATTGTGATTCACTTTGGATGGTCTTTCCGGTTTTTTTCCCCATCAAGCTTTAACCGTCTGGACCTTCCACCCTACGAGTCGTTTGAGGAACTACGGGAGAAACTTCACATCGCCATCGAGAACGCACAGGGCTTCGACGGCGTGGATTAGTCTATTCGCGGATACAAAAGTGAGAAGCCAAGCGGCGCCGGATGTCGTGAAGTTCCAAATTACAGCTGTAGGCTGTAAGACGCACAAAGGGCCGACACGTAGCCCTCACTTCGGTCGACACGAGGAATGACGACGTCTGGAGCGAAAGGTGTCATATCTCTACTAGTGTTCTGAATTGTACAAATCAGGGTCTTTTCATTGAATGTGAAATGACAAACACTAGCCGTGAGACCAGAGCCATATTCAACGTTTTCAGGGTGTCTGTGGACTGGCCCCCCTTATGTCCAATCGCCTGTATTATTGCTTTGGAAGTTGCTGTGAGCCATTGAAATAAATGTTTAGTTTTTTGTTTGTTTGTCATCTCATGTAGATTGAAATCAAATGATATCTTTTGAATGCCTATTTGGGGGCCGAGCAGTGCGGGACCCTGTGCGAGCCTGTGCGTTATTCCGACCCTGCATGGGACTATTACGTATCACCAAAACATTCATCTCATGGCTTTGGTTTCACATCACACTTTTAGGAAAGTTGTCCTTCCACTTCACTTTAGCAAAGTAAGGTAAAGTCATGTAAAAAGTAAAGAGTTAATTCATTGTGTAAGTGACAAGTATTGTGGGTCCAGGTGTGTAATCACTGCCCGCGTCTAATAGTAATAAAAAAAAAAAAAAAAAAAAAGAATAACAGGCATGACAGTGAAGTCATCCGATACATTAGCGAATTAAACTGCCGCCTCGAGATATGAGTTTAATTTGATGCGTGACCACGCTCGTAACCCAAAACACACGCAAGTCATAGAAATGAATGGAAAAGCCATTAATCTGTTCCAGCCTGAAACAAAAGCAAGAAAATATTTTGGAGTGTGTTTTTAATAAGAAAAAAATATGATATATTGTACTTTATAAAAACATACAATATTGACATTATTAGAATGTAAATAATGAAACGGTTTTTGGACAATGGACTCTGCTAGTCCTTCTGGTGTTTGACCACCTGGGGGCAGTATAATGCAGATATACATGGAAACGGGTCAGTCCTCAGCAAGCCACACTAATATTACCTGTAGTTGTTCGTAGAGGATTCAAAAATGTATGCCTGGGAGTGCTATTATACTAGCTTTATACATATATTGCTCCACTATATTGAAGGGTTATAACAGCACCACATAGATGCTATTCAATAGCCTGGCGTTTTAGCATTAAGCTGGTGGGCTTAATTCCCTTTGTTTGATGTTGAGCTTGACACTAAACTTCAACTGGGCGTGACAATGAACAGCTCGAGTTGTCTTTTGGTTACAATTTTTCATGACTGTATTTGCCAAACTGCTGCTTGTTGCGAAGTTAGTTGATTGACCGGCACCTCGAGTTTTTTGCTCGCAAGTCAAAGCAAAAGACGGCAGAACAACGGCTCGTATCTCGAAAAACCCGTGAGTCGGGTCACTCGTATCTCGAGGCGCCGCTGTATTCTTAAATTCAAATCTACTCCGACACCGAAGTCTTTTTTTCCCCTTCAAACGGGGGTAAAATGTATTGTTTCTATGAAGTTGTATACATGATTCATTCCAGTATATTAGAGCCATCACGGCGGGGAGTGTATGCCCCTTCGAAAGCGCAAAATGGGTGGGGTAAGTGCAAGTAAGCCAAGTATGTGTCGTTTCATGGAGTTAGAAATGTACCAATGCCAGGACCAGTTCAATGCTTGACGAATTCTAGTCCACATCCGTGTGTGTGTGCAGATGCAAAGGAGTTTGAGTATGTTACAGTACTATGCATCATTTGATATGCCTCTCTTATTAGACACAATGAAATTGTTGCCTCCTACAAAATGATGAAGCTTTTATTATGGCTGTCGGAGCGACTCAGAGCCGGTGCACCGCGACGTCACTCAGCCTTTTTGTTTATTTCTGCTCATTGTGAAGCATGCGCCAACACGCGACTGAATCATTTAGCATTTACTAGTCTCACTCTACAGCACTCAATTGAAAACTGTGTTTGTGTGCAATGGACTTTTCATACAATGTTTTATTCTTTTCTTTCAACGGTAAGATGTGTTTACACCGCGTGCTGTGTTTAGAGGTCGTTGACGAGGGCGGGTGTCGTGGGCTGGCTCTCGTCACTGACAACGATGCTTATGTGATGCTTTTACAAAGTTGCGCACTTTGTTCGTATCGACAAGTCTTACTTCTGAAGTGTCACCTGCACACTTCTTAAAATGATCCTCTGCTTCAAGTGCACCTGTGGAAAAGTTTACATGTGAACATTGCTGAAATGAAGCGCATTCTTTTCTTTGTCTCTCGTATTGAAAACGATTTATCGTCTCTCTTTGGTCATGTACTATCGCTATCCTTTATGTTCTAATCCTGAAAAGCAAGTACTGTTATGTTCATTTTGTCTAGGAGATAATAACACTTAATATCTGGACTGACATTTTCTTTGAAATGTCACCTGTAAGTCCATTATAGCTAACATTCATGCTACATAATGTATATGAAAATAGTTTAAAGCGTGCAATGAAATGTAGTTTTCGAAATTTAAATTTGCTGATAGCACAGCAAACAAATTGAGATATATTTCACTAATAAAGCAATGTAAAAACAACTGCGTCTCCATCATATCTGCCTCTGATTTGTGTATGTGTGTGAATGATTGTATTTGATTTCTTTCTGATTTTGAGGGTTTCCGCCTAGAATGAATTAATTCCCTTTACATGATTTGCGATGATGAACAAGAGTCAACCAATGCCAGAGTGGATCGTGTTTGATTTTGGAAGTAATGAAAATATCCTTTTCTTGAACAGACTGTTATGTATGGGACACCATTTGAGCATGAATTCGACATCATTAATAGCCATCCTAAGGTCCATGTCCCAATATGCGCTTTGTCCTCACTAGTAAGCCAATTAATTCAGCGTACTACTGGAATGAATAGGGTGCACAATTGTGTGACATCAAGCGCTTCATAATAGTTCAAGTAGTATTGACTCGTGTACAGTTTTGCCTCACTTGGCCTACTGGTAATGCCCCATTGCCAAAGTTGTTCTACTCGTGTAGAGAAATGTCACACAGCAGTGGGAAAAAACCTTAGTCGTAAGATACCGTGTTTCTACCAGTGCTCGTCTAAATTGACTTGACTAGTGAGCGTTACAAACAGCGTATTAGTGCTCACACAGCTTTCCATAAGACTGTTGTGTACACACGGGATGCGATTGCTTCTCTCCCACCGATGAGAGTCCGTCTAAGTTGTCATCCTGCCTCACTCCTCACGTGGCCGCCGCGACTCTCCCACATCTCCGCGGTGGGAACCTTTTGCGTGCTCGAGCCGAAATTTCTCCTGGCACTAAAACAACTCTCCTCCCCCTTCACGGCGGTCAGGGGATAGGTCGCACACGATTCAGGCCGGCCTTTTGGACACCGCTGAGGTCAGCGGGGATGGGTGGCGGCGGCCCTGCTGGCAGGCCGCCTACTGGCCTCCCCCTTCTCATTCCCCATTCCACCCCTCACAACCTCGGCAGCATTCATAACCCGATAATAACTTTTACCTCATTGATCAGTGGCCGCATCTGCTCACAAACTGTGCCATATTCAGAGTGGTGATTAACAGTGTGTGTGTGTGTGTGTGGGGGGGGGGTAACAAAGTCCAAATATTTCATTGCTCTACTTTTCAAGTATCTGTACTTTACTTGAGTATTTATTTTTATGACAACTTTTTACTTTTACTCCTCACCTTGTCAAAATTGGCTTGTTACTTTTGACATCCTCAACACAAGGTACAAAAAACATAAATAGAGAAAGGTCAATTCAACTTGATTGTGTGAGGGCTCGGGGCCTTAAAAGGCAGAAAATAACGGGAACATCAATTGGGGTGAGAATCCAAAAGAACCGATTCCTAGGAATCGTTTGTTTGGTTGCCTGATGATTCCACTTTTCAATGCCTATCGCATTGCAAATGAGTGATGAGTGTGTTTTGGTTCTGAACTTTCCAACATGGCATCACCTCGACCTCAGAACTGTCAGGCTCACCAGTTGTCCACAGTTTAGCCGTATTATAATAACATCCATCCATCCATCCATCCAATTTCTGAGCCGCTTCTCCACACGCGGGTCGCGCGCGTGCCGGAGCCTATCCCAGCTGTCATCGGGCAGGAGGCGGGGTACACCCTGAACCGGTCGCCAGCCAATCGCAGGGCACATACAAACAAACAAGCATTCGCACTCACATTCACACCTTCGGGCAATTTAAAGTCGTCAATTAACCGAGCACGCATGTTTTTGGGATGTGGGAGGAAAGCGGAGTGCCCGGAGAAAAGCCACGCAGGCACGGGGAGAACATGGCGGGGCCGGGGATTGAACCCCGGTCCTCAGAACTGCGAGGCAGACGCTCTAACCAGTCGCCCACCGTGCCGCCTTGTAATAACATATACAGTAAATAATGGTATTTTTTTGTTTACACTTTTGTATGTAATTTCATGACAGGGAAACTTTTTTTGTGTGTGTTTTTCTTTCATCGTGTTAAGTGATCAAAACAGGTTTTGCATATACAGTCATTGACAGTCAAAATGCATGTTTGCTTTTGACTTCAATCCATTAACGAGTCTGTACTTCTTTTCTTGCTCAAGTACAGGAGTTGAAAAAGTCTTTTTTTCCTCCTCAAATATCTGTATTAATGACACACCCTTGGCCTAGGGAGAGTCGGACTCGAACGCATCGCGAACGAGTCGTGAGTTATGTAAGCAAAAGGTCAGCAGCCTGCTGTGCGAGGCCTCAGCCACTTACGCGTTTGTGTACTGCGGAGATTACGTGCCGTTATTGTCGTTTGTTCACACAGACCAACGACTAGCATAACATCAAAACGGTATTCGCATCTCACAACATTAGAAGCACTAAATGTTAATGGCGTAGGAGTCTAGATGAGTAAAATTGTTAAGTCAACTCAAACGTATCAGCTTTGGTGCAGAAAACAGTGATATTTGCATCATTGTATTCTGTACGAGCAGTCCAGCGTTTTTGCTTTTTGTGGCATGTTATGTTTTTTGTTTTAAACACAACAGTGTGTCTTGAAGTTTTCTTTTTTTGTGTGGTGACTGAGAGTATATCACAGCCGGGAGTGCTGAATGCAGGTCCAAGAAGGGTGGGGGGGCGGTGAGGGGCCACAATCACCGATGGGCGAGGGATCAATATCGACATTGACGAGGCAGCTGTCTTGCGCCTTCCTCTCAATGCTTCCTCGCAAGGCCGAGAACATTTGGTGGGGTCTGCTCTTATCAATTCGGCATTGCTCGTGTTGAGAAAGGAAAGTGAAAGGTTCTGATAAAAGTCAGTTCTTCACAGCGCTCACGTCTCCATGGCAAAACGTGTCAACAATCACAGGTCAGACCGTGGATGCGCTCACATTTGTGCTTACATTTACCGAGAGTCCAGGAATATTTCTTTCATTTATTTCATTTTCCTTTCCCTGAAATGTATTTTTCTAAAATGTATTTTTGTACTTATCTCCTTTAGGTAATTGATTGACGGATTTATTATTATTAGTAAAATCAAATCATTTCAAATGTCTGTATTTATTTTGTTAAATCGTTGTTTAATGAATTATAATTGCATTAAATATAAATAGCAACAAAATGAGAATAAATTATTGGATTGGTAAAATGAACTATTTTACATTTTGTATTTACTCTTATCAGTCGGACTCCCGCAGATTCGGCATTCGCGGAGTCACCTATTCGCAGATTTTTCTTTTTCTTTTTTTGCGGAGAAATGTATACCCCGTTATTTGTGGGAAAACTCATCTATTAGCATTCTTTTTTTTTTTTTTTTTTACACAAGTCCCCCCTCAAAGGTTTTCATGACAAGTTACTGTCTAGAGTATTTTTGTAAGAATTCGAAATGCTATGACCTGCTTTCCAAGTGTTTCGGGAGCACACTTTGTGCTATATTTATATGGTTGAAACCATTAATATTGGAAATTTGAAATACTTTTGCAGCGTCAAGTATTTGTTGATTTTCATTATTCGCGAGCAGACTCGGTCTCTATCTCCCGTGAAACTATGGTATACTAATAGGACAATTACATGTAAGCATTTGATGTTAACTAGAAGTACTAGTAGCACACAGTTGTCATCTAGTGTACAGTTTTGCCTCACTAGTATCATGTATCCCTGACATCCACATACTAGTATGCTCTTTGTCCTCACTTGTAGAGCAACTTTGGCATAATAGTAGGACAATGACCATGTCACAAGTGAAGCAAAACGGCACTACTTGACAACTGAGTGCTACTAATACTACTAGTAACAATATAAAATCTAGTAATTAACATCTCGCATTTCACTAGTAGTACTAGTAGCACGCAGATGTCAACTAAGTGCACAGTTTTGCCTTACTACCAACATGCAATCGTCATGCTAGCTAGTATGTCAAAATTGTCCTACTAGTGTGCAGAAATATCATACAGTCATGAAAGGCGGTAGTTGAAAAAAAAAAAACAGAAAAAAAACTTCACTAGTAAGTTAGACACCTAGACTGTAATTCTACTAGTGTCCTTAATCCTCTCACTAGTGCGGACAAATAGCGTACTAGCGGACCATGGACCTTAAACTGGATATCAAATGAATGCTCAAAACGGTTTTATCATATTGTATAAACTGTGTAAAAGTACAATGTGTGTGTCTCTATATATTTCTACCGCTAGATGCCGCCATCCTCTGGAAACCTTCAACTCATGGCGAGCGGTGATGAACGAGAGTGATGAGTCCGGAGGAGGGTGGGCCACTAGTGCCCGAGTTGGTCACTATCTCCCCGAGGCAGGTTCTTCCCACACCAGTACCGGCCGGCCGGCGCCTCATTCGGAGGAAGTCGCTATGGGAGACTAGCTAGCTAGCTAGCTAGCATGCGAGGACCTTTCACGTAAATGGCGCTTGTCAAAAGGGAACTATATCAGCGTTTGCTGTTCGTTGCCGCTTTTCTTCCAATCACAGGTATGTTCGGGGACACTTTTGAAAAGTCTGACAGCACATGAACAGGAACAACAACAGGAGGGAGTTCGAGGCACGACTGTCGACCTCAGCATCAATTAATTGTGTGTAGTAATTCGGTCTGACAACATTTTACATCAATATCGTAAGTTTGCGATTTTTCATGGGAATAGTGAGTGGAAAGAACATGAAATGACGGTGTCAGACTTTGCTAAACGTATTGTGTCTTAAAAATCTGTTTACATTTGAACGCATCTTATCGTCATTTTGAAAGTCAATGTCGCCGAACTTCAGCACTAATTGAACATTAACACTAGAGGTCTGTTACCTCATTTACTTACCGGAGCAGACAAGTCACCTGACTAGAATGTCACGTTTCCCTATTAAAAACGCACTTTCAATCATTACAAGCATTGTAAAAAAACAGTATGTTGGTGAAAATCAGTGATTATAGAAAGACTAAATAAAATACTGTTTCATATAGATTTACCATTCCCGTATGGTTACGTCAAAACTTATTTAAACACACTTTTAATGTATTCCTTAGCGCCTGTTCTCAATCTCTTGCTGTCAAGAAATGAGAGACGATTGTATAACATCACTTTGAGGAAAAGAATAGAAGATTCGCTCGCACAGTTCTCCAAATTAGCGTGCTTGCTTCAAGCTGTTCTTTTTTTTTTTTTTTTCACTCCCAGTCGAAGTTTACTGTAAAACTGACACGGAAAACAAAAGAGAATCATCCATCCGTCCATTTTCTGTACCACTTATCCTCACTCGGGTCACGGGCGTATTCGGGCGAGAGGCGAGGTACACCCTGAACCGGTCGCCAGCCAGCCGCAGCAAAAGAAAATCACATCATTTCGTCAATTCAAAGTCAGCTAGCTTAATGTAAAATGCCATAGACAAGGTAACGGAAATTAGCATTGGTATAATGGAAATTCTATAAAGGTTTCAAACAACTGCTACTTAAACACACATGCAGCAGTAACCTACAAACAGAGCATACAATACTCAGTGGGATGTATTTTCTCTGCTCTGTGGGAACAAAAACTCCAGTATTACGGGAGTCCGTAGGAGTCCATTGGGGACCTTCTCTGCCGCTTCTTCTGGCTATTATTTCTGGCTTCTGACGCAGCTCCTCTCATTTTCAGGTGTTTTTTGCTTCAGCGAGTTATTTTTCATCAAGGAGCCCCACGATGCGACGGTCATGCGTAAAGAAGCCGTCATTTTGGACTGTCAGGTGCACGGAGAGATGCCCGTCGACGTCCGATGGCTGAGGAACGGAGCGAAAGTGGTGGAGAACGAGCGGGTGTACCTCCTCTCCAACAGCTCCCTTTACATTTCCGAAGTGGAGAGCAGACGAGGAGACAAATCAGACGAGGGGGTCTATCAGTGCCTTGCGCAGAACAAGTACGGCGCCATCCTCAGCCAGAGGGCCCGGCTGACAATCACAAGTGAGTATCGCATCGGAATCGTGTTGCGCGCTTTGTGTTCTGGATGTTTGCTGAGCAATTTGTTTTCACTGTTGTTTCACCGAAAGCATTAAGAGATGAGGATTTTATCAAGTTATGTTTGCTGCGCGAAATGTTGCATTCAGGGTGGCTACGGTGCACGAAAGAAAGATACTGTTTGGAAGGGGGATGTGGCCATTGGTGTGTTAATGAAGGAGCAGCGCTGTCCGGGATACCGCCACCAAAAGCTAAGAAGCAGATGACCCCCATTCACTGGGCTGGGCTTTCATGTGATTGCACCCTGAATTGTTCTTTTGGAATGCGTTCTCCCTCAATGCTGCGTTCCCAGTTTCAAGTTGGGAGGAGGGAGAGAAGAGTCTTGGGACGTCTCCCCCCCCCCCAAGTAGGAAAGACTTTTTTTTTTACACATTTGGTGTTTTTATCAAGATCGCCACTTGAAATTTCTCTTTCGGTGAAGTACACATTTTTGTGGTGATTGCATGACTAGTTTTGCAGAATGGAAAACCGAGCATTTATTCGTTGTTCTTCATAATATCCAGCTTTAAGGCCCATTTAATTCTATACAGATAGGTTGTTAGGCCCATTTACTAGTATGCTCTAAGATAATAGCAATAATAGATAGCACTAGCTCACTAGCAGTATGTGTCTTACTAGTATTTTTTCCACTACTGTATGACATTTCTGCACAATAGTAGCACAATTTTGGCACACTAGTAGGATAACTACATGTTACTAGTCATCTAGTGGGTACCAGTTGACAAATGCACGCTACTAGTACTACTAGTAAAGCACAAAATCTGAATCTGAATCTAAATGTTAACTAGTTGAAATGTATAATTTCACTCGGAGTACTAGTAGCATGCAGTTGTCTACGAGTCCACAGTTTTGCCTCATTGGTATCATGGAGTCGTCCTGTTGAGGACAAAGAGCGTACTAGTACATGGACCTTAAGATGAATATGAAGAATATCGAATAAACACTCAAATGACTTTCCATATTTGCACGTGTTAAGAGCTTGTGTTCCTCGAGTTCCATTTTCGCTTTGCGCTTGTTGCAGAGCATGTTCCCAGAGTTAAGAGATGATATTTAGTCTGTTTTTAGAAAAGGTACAAAACCTTTGGTCGGGCTCATGTAAAAGAACTGCTGTTCCCTGGTGGCACTCGAGATGTGATCACTTTATAAAAAAAACAAAAAACAAGCATATTAAGGTAATGGTTAATGTGAGAGCGGCCCGTAAGCTTTACTAGGTTGTTTTAAAATGACACTTAAGCCTGCTTGAGGGTCTATCTGGAAGCTCATAAAATTTGCACATATCTGAGAAGTGCTCCGTTGAAGGACATGGTGGTAACGGGGGGGGGGGGTTTGTTGCAAGTACCACACACACGAATGTGAATTGCCGTGTCCCTGTCCCACCGGCCCAAATGAGCAAACTTTATTGCAGGTCAGTTGTGGCTGCAGGCTTTGCACAATTGTTCCTTTTCCTGCTCCCCTCGCCACAGAGTGACAAGCTGAAAAGCTCGTTCACCCTCACCGTTTTCATCCATTATTCCTAATGTGTTCCCGAAAGAAAAGCTCTCTTTCAGTCTTGATATTGGTGGGCAGAACCACAGGAGCTGTTCACCCCCGCGAGGCCAATTAGAGCAGTTCAAAAGTGAAGGATTAGACATTGATTCCAAGTCTGCATGTTGTTAGTGCGGCAGGGATGCCAGTTTATCAATGTGACCGTCACTAGAGCACGAAGGTGAGAAGGGATTTGGCCCTTATGAAGTGGAATGTGACACACGAGTCACGTCATGTGACTTTGGTCCATAGATTTCAGGTTAATAGGGGACTTTTGCCCATCGCTTGGTTCCCTGTTTTGGCCTCTTGCAGCTTTCCAGCCCAGGTTTACTTGCTACGACGATAAACACCTCTCAGGCCATTTGCGCAACTCTGGCTTTGGAATAAGGAGAAAGGCTTCGACATTTCTAAACATTAGACTGGCACTCAGGAGTCCTAATTTGAAGCACTCCAAATGAGATCAAATCTTGCACTGTTAACGGAAGTGAGAGGGCAGTCCTTGTTTGGATCAAGACCACTAATTACTTCACCAATTAGCCTATTCATTGTTATTTGTCTTTCGCTATTCACTTCTTTGTAAGGCTGACATGATTAACCGAATAGCTGAAATAATTTGATTGTGAAAAAAAGTTGAAGCAAAAAATTGGCTCGCCAAGAGTAGAGTGTGTTGCTTACGTGCGTGTGTGTGTGTAAGGGTGTCATTCCGGAAGGTCCGGAGAGGGGGCTTGAAGTTTAACACCCGACACTCATTTCAGTCCTCCCTGATGGACTTAAACCAATTGTCACCCGACTGTCCGACAAGACACTGGCGCTGATGTCGCGATCGAATTATCCGATTGCTGGAGTGTGAAAGCACTTGCAGCATTAGGCGGAGAAGGCGGAAGGGTCTTCTGTTATGGCTCAATGCGCCAATAGGGCGGGATCTCTCGCTGAAAGAGGCTTCCGTCGCTCGAACACCATTGACAGACCTTTCAACTTAAAATGAGTAAAACACACTTTTGAAAGTGTTTACGAGCAAGTGTTCTCACGCTCTCGCTGTTAAGATAGGGAGCGCTATTGTATAACATCACTTTAAGGAAATGCAAAGTAGATTTTGCTCACGCAGTCCTCCGAAAGTAACGCAACGCGTGCTTATTTTTGTCACTCTCATACGATGAAACTGACACATAAAACTTAAAACCAAAATATTATTTAGAAATTATTATTAATAACACAAAAATGTTCAACCCAATGTGGGTGAATTTTGTCTAATGAATAATTTTGTCTCACAAAAGTCTGCTAGCTTAATGCTACATTACTCACAGGCACGTATTCGCTCTTGCTTCGTTGGTTGGAACAACTTCTGTTCCTGAAGCTTGGTTCGGGACCTTCTCTGTGTCTTCTTCCTCTGAGTTTCTCACAGTAGACATCAGTGCTGCCTGGCATGCTATGGCACAACGTGGTACTACGGACACTAGTCTTGTATAAGGCCTTGCGGCTTGCTTGTAAAAACCTGAGCAGTGCTTTAATGGAGGCAGTAGTAATCCCTGCACTAGTGGCATCCCAGAATACCGCCGTGTCAAGCTCAGGATGTTCTCACAAATGTCATTTTTATTGTGCTGCCTATAGAGGGCTTGTTTGAATGGGTTAAACCCCACATGGCATTATTTATAGTTGCTAAGGACTTGCACTGCTGCAGCGCTACGAGGAACTCTAATAGGACGAGAGCAAACTTTGCGCCATGCACGCTGTGGCGTGGGTGAATGAAATGGCCGTACACGAGACAACGGAAAGCGTGGAATCTTGTTTTTCCTCCTCTGCTGGACACGAAAGGTTACCATGGTTCCCCTCGATGGCAGGCTCAGAGGTCAAAGGTCTCCCTAAATGGTTCAGTGGAATGGAGGGCAGCGAAAGAGAGCCTAGTCTCTAATCTTCCTTCCAATAATACTTAAAGTTTCTTAGTTACATCGACAACCATGACAGGGTCTTTTTTTTTAAATAATTGTGGTTGTAGCTTGGAGTGGTTTAGAACTGCACTCCATCAACTTTGTAATATTATGGTGAATTTAATTAGCTGCATGAGTGGCAACAATGTGTAGATGCAGGAAAGCTAATAAAAGTATTGTTCAATTAATACCTCTCTGACAATGTCAATCAAAACTGAGCTCTGTCATGATTGATACCACTCTTGTTTTGTTTCTTTTTAAATTGTGCAAGTGCAGCTAATGTTGTGGCCGGTTAGTTTATGACCAAGTTATCTCAAAGTAAACTAAAGGTGTTGTTAAACAATCCATACCTACACATTGACCTTTATTATGGAGATTAAAGACAATGCAGTCACTGTGTGCGGTGTGTAGAAGGCTAGTGTTGAATGATTGAAAAACTTTGGAGACGAGATAAGGGGCCGGAGGAGGAAGGGGGATGAGTGCCCCCCCCCAGCATGGTGCTTTCAGGGGTCACGCCACTCGCTCATGGGAATAGTTCTTTGTGCAGTCAGGCCAGTGGTCACTTGACTGTCCTGCAGGCCGCGTAGAGCAGCGGCACATCTGCCAGCCCGCCTCCAATTGATTTGTTGGCTTTTTTTCAGCTTTGCATTCCTCTCCTCTGGCTTATCAGTCAGTTTCTTTTCTGTGGAGCCACTGTGTGTTGTTAAGGTCTCGTTCTTCAATTAATTAGTGGCCCAACTCAATAGAACTGCAATGACTGATTTCACCTGCGACAAGAGCGCTTTTCGAACTTTTTCAGTGGCGCTTTCACAGAGAGGATTTTGTTGTTGTTGTTGTTGTTGTTTTTTAGGATGCCATTCTTTAAGCGTGGAGTCTGATGAATGAGGTGATCAATTCTAATGTCTCCCCTAAATGATTGGACCCTGGGGGGGGGGGGGGGGGGGCAGGTTGAGTTGGGATAGGAGAGCATTATTGGAATTATTGATGTCTCAACTTCGGAGTTTTTCACGTTACGAGCCAGCTTCAGAGACACCCCCGCTTTAGTGAGGTGGGGAGGGGGGGGATTGCGCAATTGAGGTAGTGTAATGCCCTCACATGTGGGTAAGGAGAGCCACAGTTGCCGATGCACTTTCAGCCATTGATTGAACAAGACAAACAGTCAAACACAAAATGAGAGCGTACAGTAACCCCTTTTATTTCTTTACGTTTTCACCATTTAAATAAGTCAAGCTGATGCAAAAAATGTAAAAATTCATACAAAGAGGATTTAAGGATCATTTTACAGCAATGACATATTTTATGGTCACTACATGTCTTCTATTTTGTGCCTCTTATTTATTTTCATAGCCATGTGGTTTTAGCGCAGTCTTGAGCTGTGCAGACGAGAGACTGATCTCAGTAACCAGAGCAGAGAGGCTGAACTAATTCCTGGTATTTTGTAAGGGAACCTTTGTTTGGGCTTGACCTGTCCACTGACCTTCCGTTTGCTGAGTTGTTGACATCTGTTGTAAGGAACAGTACAAAAAAGTAACATCGACCTTTGGAATATATATATATATGTATGTAGTAGGGTTTTCAACTTAAACACTAGCCAATTTTGTTGCCATTATTTAACACTGTGTCGATTTCCATTTTTGTTGGCGTATAAATGATTGACCGATGACAAAGCCAGGTTGCACCCCGCTTTTCAGAAGAAGATGGGTGGTTAGATTTTCAGGGCAATGCAGTCAGATGGGCTGTGGGAGAACAACACCCTCTGCAATTGTTGAAAAGTCAGCAAAGTGATATGACACAAGATCAGCAAGTTGCAGGGGGCAGCAGAGAGGTGGCCAGGCCACGCATAGCTTTGTCTGAGCTTGGTGCTAGGCGGGATTTGTGGAGGTCAGAAGTCAGAGGTCAGCTTGCTGGCTAGGGCAGATGGTCAGCTTCTTTTTGCTTCTGGCGAATGAGCTCAAGTATTTACTATGCTCCTAATTGTTAAAAAAAAAATAATACAAACGGTCGGTGAGAATAACAATAAAATACCGACCTGTATAATATCATTATATTACTGGCGATCAATTGGGATGTGTTAGCCTTGATGAATTAATGCATGCATTAGAGCCTTTGGCAAACACCGCCGCCTAAAGTCTTAAGGTCAGTGGTATATTCTCAGCTGTGAGTGCAGCCCTACAATCATCGATTTTTCACCTTGACTGAGTAGATGATCAATAATCAATGATCATCACGCAGTTTGTCAAGCCGGCGTTATTTTCCTGAGTAGGGAGGCAGAGGATCAGTGCTGCTCATCTCTCACGCCCTCAAGCCATATCACTCCAGCATTAGCGTGGGGGGGGGGGTCAGTGTGGGTTTGTGTGTGTGAAGAAGAGGGGGGCTGGGATGCCTTTCCCCAATTGTGTTTTGACATCCAGCGGCCACAGTGGATCTTACAACAGAGGGGCAACAGGCTCAGGACTAATCTGATTAAACATGACACTGGTTGGGGCAAAAAAAAAAAGAAGCAGATCCTGTTTGCTTCTCATCTAGCAAGAAAGCTACTGACGCAGCACAAAGGTGTGATTTTTCACACCATTGATGTTTGTAAAACAACTGTAGTTCACTTAACTAAGACTGCAGCGATTAATCGTGTAACTATTTCAATTACAAGAAAGGTCAAAGTTTGGTACTGGATCATTTTTCCACAACAACACACACTAATGTTACCGCAATCGAGTGCACTGCTCCATGTACAAGTACGTTTGGGATCAGTTCACACTTAATATAAGTAAATGAATAGACAAAGTGCAATGTGTACCACGACAGCAAGAGAACGTATCCATGTTGGCTAATTTAATATAGTAACAGTTTGGATAAATTGTACTTGTCAGAGGAGTTTGAATGCACCGTACTTCTTACTTTTACTTGATTGCGTATTTATGCCGCTCCCTGCTTTTATTTATCCATCATTGCGTGTGCGATCTATTTTTAGACTTCATCTTTGACAAAGCCTCCGCAGGCCAATCAAAATAACACATTTGGAGGAAAAAACAGCTGCGCGACTGTTTACAGACTACGAAAAACAACAGCTTTATGATGCAGATGAGGATGATGATGTAATCTTGACATAGCCGCTTTTACACTTTCAATCACTTTGATTTGTTTTCAAACACATGTTGTTTGAAAACAAACACATAGGAAGCGCATTCATACACGAGCTGCCATTGGTCACAACGCACAGACTGGCTAACGGATTAGCCAGTTGACAGACAGCCAACTTTACACTCTCATTCGCTGACGACCACGTGACTCACCAGGCCGAGCCCCTCGTTTTAAAGCCACGCACACTCAAAGTCACAAGTACTACAGTAGAATGTGAGAATAGCAACCCCAATTGGACACAAATAATTCCATTGCCTTACACGCACGTTATTGTGTTTAATTGTGCATACTCAATCTTTATCCTATTACTTGATTAATCGATGGGATAGTCGATTCTAAAAATATTCGATGGCTGCAGCCTTACTTGAAATTGCTGCAAAGACCTATTAGAGTTATATATTCAATGACCGACAGAAAACAATCAATCAAACAGCATGAAGAGACAATTAATCAGCTAAATCAGTATCTACGTTTAATACAAATTCAATCTTACAAAATACAATTTGACCAATGAAGGTGTTCCCTTTGTGCATTTATTTTCTTCACTCTACAAGAAAGAACCACACGAAAGTGGATGTTTCTGCCGTTGAGTTTATAATCAAATAAGTCGACTTTACTACGCCGTATCGACGTTTAGCGCTTGAAGTTGACTCCTCGCCAACGGCAGGATTGCTACCCCTCGTCTTCCAATCCGCCGATTTCCAGAGGGCTTTGACATGCAGGCTCTCGCTAATTGCCGCAACTACATTCAGTGTGACGGTGAGTTGTTTGTTGAATCATTTGTTTGGATTTGTCAAATATGTCTATATTTATTCTAGGTCCGTGGCACAGAAAGGTTCGAGGACCGCAATTCAAAACTTTTTAAATACATTATTCAGAACGACCATAAATATCAGCATTTTGCATCCATCCAAAATAGGTCATCTTCCCGCACGACAGTACCTCAGTTTTCACTCGACTCCATCTGAAGCTTTCAACGCCTCCAATTTTGGCCGGCAACACGAAGCAAAATGGCTCATAAGTCGAAAAACCGGGAGACTCGTGAATCAAGGTACCATTGTACTTGAAATGAAATCTGGTTGTTTTAGTCAGGAGTATCGATTGAATGTACTTTTCCCGATCCCCAGCTATGTTTGAGGATCCTACAATTTTGTAAAGTCCTGACGTATTTCCATAAATTCCAGTTCATTTCAATGGAAAGCTTCCAACTTTAAACATTCACGGAGTTTTGCAAGCCTTGTTACTTGGAAACTGGGATTTCCAGGTTGGGACACTGATAAATGCTTATTGTATGATACTGTACTTTCGCTACAAAGATTACGCGAACAATAGGGAAGAATATATGACACGAATACCTCTGATTTTCATTTGTCACTGTTATTGTGTGCCTGCGTTGGGCTGCTAACACAGCAGCTCGAGCCGAAGGAGTTTGAGTCAAATGAAGGTTCCACTCAAAGGCCATTATGCGTCATCTCCACCTGCAGTATTGGAGTGGAATATTACAGCCTAGCACATTCTGATGTTAATCAGTCACATGGGCATCTTAAGGATTGTTTGGGCCTTGATGGAAGTCTGTGCTGCGCTCTACTAGTACATGAAAATAAATCAGTTGAAGTCATTACACGTTTGACACTCGTGAACGAATGAATCAATTAGCCACTCACGCAAAGACGCCATTCCAAATATCGGTCGCTTTGTTCTGTTCCGCTTGTTCAGGTATTTCATCGTTTACGGCCCAGCCAGCGTCGATCGTGGCAACTGAAGGCTCAGTTGCCAGATTTTCCTGCAAAATCAGTGCGCACCCTCCTCCCATCATCACTTGGGAGTTCAATCGGGTAACATTACCCCTCGTCACTGAAAGGTATGCACTCTGATGTTTTCACTCCACCTTCATGCTCTTTGCTTTTTTTGCATACTTGTTTGAACAGCAGGGTTATTTTGAAAGGCTCCCTCTCTGCTAGGATTATGTTCCATTTCTTGTATTTGTGTCACCCAGAATCACAGTCCTGCCCAGTGGCGCTCTTCAGATTCACGGGGTGCAGCGGGCAGACGGTGGCAATTACCGCTGCGTCGCCACCAACATTGCAAACCGGCGACGTAGCGCGGAGGCCACGCTCACCGTGACTTCAGGTGTGTCCCTGCACACGCGGTCATGTGCGCTCTTAACTTTCCCGAAAGAAGAAGAATAGAAATGGGTTTTCATTTCGTTTAACTGCACTGCGGTCCAGGTTCATGTGATTGATATCGCATATTTTATACACAGCAAAAAAAGAACTTGAGCAAAACAAAACAGTATTTTTCACATTTCTTTCAGAAAAACGGGAATCTAGAGTTCAAAAACTTGACGTGATCGAGAAAAACTGAGATCAGTTTTGGATTCCGCACCCAAACGTTTGTTAAAAACAGCTGTCAGACCTAACTCAACAAAAATTGTGTTTTTGTTTTTGGTAATTCATATGAGAAAGATGTATTTGCAACTACTCCAGGCGATGCACTTGGTTGGCACAGTTGTGCTCTCTTTTTGCGAGTTATTGACCGTGTCTAATTGCAATAATGATGGTTTTAAGAGGGGAATAAAGTTAGCTCAGCCCCAACTGCAGTGGCAGGTACCAAATGCATGACCTGCAACTGTGTGCAATTGAGCGGATGCCGCATGAAACGTGTACTAATGCTTCCCTCGCCTTCTTGCAGATCCCAACCCCCGGCGTCCCCAGAGGCCACGCATCACAGCCGGGCCCCAGAACATCTCCGTGCCGGCGCACCAGAGCGCCACTCTGGAGTGCATGGCCACAGGCAACCCCCGACCTATCGTTTCCTGGAGTCGAGCAGACAGCAAATCTATTGATGTCTACCACACCAAAGTGCTGGGAAATGGCAACCTCATCATTACGGACATCAAGCCCCAGCACGGAGGAGTCTACGTGTGCCGAGCTTCCACTCCTGGGACAAGAAACTTCACTGTCGCTGCAGCCAATGTGACTGTACTTGGTAAGGCTACACGGATGCATATGTTTTCTAGTACTCTATCTTTACATCCAACTACTCCATGGTTACAATTTTGGATATACTGTAACAGCTGGAATATTTTAAGATGAGTCGGTATGATTTTCTCATTCAATTTTGGTGAGATTTCCCACAATGATAGCGTCGATGCAACGATGCAAAATCCCGTTTTGTTGGATCAGGTTATAATTTCTCCTTTTCAGCTTTTCCGTTGGCCAATTTTCTACATGAACTTACAGTTTTGCTTATACGTTCACATACCCTGGCATCATTTTGTAAGGTGTATACCGTTCTTTAAAAAAAAAAAAAAAAAAAAAAAAAACACAAGTGGTCAGGCAAAACATTTATTTGACCTTTAGTGGGATTCTGATGAAACTATAAGGCATTTCAGAGTAACACAATAATTAAACAAAACGGCAATAAAGAAAGTCATGAGAATACGAGATGGTCATGACATTTACGTATATTCTCAGTATAAGCACCACCTTCTTTTTCTTAAGAAGTAGAGTCTGAGATATAGAAGTGAAAGATGAGCACTGACACTGGTTATTATGCATTTGATTTTTATGCAGTGACCCCCAAAAAATGGCCACCTCTTGTTTACATTCCAATTGCTGTAAATATCATATATATTCTGTCATTCACGTTCATATTCGTCCAATTTCACAACATGATTCAGACAAAGGAAACAAGTTGGACACAAATGGTCAGCATCGCTCAAATGTCATCTGCATTCAAGGGAACGTGAAATGTGACAATTTCATTGCATCGTGTTCAGATTTATTTTCCGATTGATGCGTTCCGTCCACAGCGCCGCCTTCTTTGGCGGAGTGGCCAGAGAGCCTGACGCGTCCGCGTGCCGGCACGGCTCGCTTTGTGTGCCGAGCTGAGGGGTTTCCCGCACCTCAGATCACCTGGCTCAAGAACGGAGAGAGAATTCACTCCAATGGCCGAATCAAGATGTACAGCAGGTATAGTTCTGGACGCCCCAAGTCCGAAGTAATATGACTGGGATTGCTTGAGTTTTATAAGCACAAGAGAAGATTAAAGAAGGAAACTAATAGACATTTTTCATCGTGATGTCAAAGTTGGAGCGTTCTCCGATGGCACTAGTAAACCAACACGAACATGTCAATTGATCAAAGCAGATTTCCAGAGAAAACAGGGGAAATGGCTCGAACGGCGATTCGAGCGGTCCTTTGAATGTGTGAATTGTCAGTCAAAGAGAAGCTGTTACAGTCGCTGAAGTGCTTTGAAGTAATTTACATTTCGACGGGTGAGTTGATTCCAAAATGGACGTAGTAGACATTCAGACAGTTTACGCGCTGCCTACTTCATTGACTTTTCTGTCGCAGATGTGCTCTTTTCACGTGTTGTAGACTGATATTAGCTAGCAGGCTACTTTTGTTTTTCTAAATTACTCCTAGAAAGACAACCCCCAAAAGCATTTTGTACCTGCCCCAGAGAATGTTTCTGCAAAGCAGATGATGGAGGTTTGGTTACCAGTCTGTCCTTTTTAGAAGTGGCTACTAGCAACCGCCGCGCACCAGGCCGTCTTGCCGTCTTCTCTGCACAACTTCGATTTATCCTCCTCATAAAACATCTTCAGCTGGATTGATTGTGATTGTTTTTTTTTTTTTTTTAAGGAAATAAGAAAAAAACACAACCTCTTTGTGGCACAAGCCCAAACACAACATGTTTTTGTCATCTTTCAGTTCAGTTCAGCAGTCGTCAATCGCTTTTGTGCCACCTGCAAGTATCCTGGCCTCAACATTATAGAATTTTTGTTTATTATTCTAATTATTTTTTTTTTACCAGCTAAAAACAGTCCACATGAATAATTAATGTATGTCCTTCCTTACATCAGGAAGGAAACTGAATCATTGAAATGAAAATTAGGATCTTGAATTGGTTTCGATCTAATTTGCTCCTGTTTTTTATTTAACTGTCGGTGCCCGTTAAAGGTAATTAAGCAATGGGAAAGGATGCACACGTTGAGGAAGTTGTGTGTGTGTGTGTGTGTGTGTGTGTGTGTCCCGCAGCAAACTAGTGATCAACCAGATCATTCCCGAGGACGACGCCATCTATCAGTGCCAGGCTGAAAACGAGCAGGGCGCGGTGCTCGCCATGGCGAGGCTCATCGTGGTCATGTCGGAGGACCGCCCCAGCGCGCCCAAAAATATCCGAGCGGACACGGTCTCGAGCTCGGCCATCCTGCTGGCTTGGGACAGGCCGCTTTATAACGCCGATAAAGTTATTGCGTACTCTGTGCACTACATGAAGGCTGAGGGTGAGTTGGGAAAACATGAGAACGCAAATCCTATTTGGATAGGATGCATGAGCAAAATGTATTAGGACGGCCGGTCATCGGGACAACGGACAAAGGTGGTCGGGGCCTGCTGTTTTACAATCTCTGTTCGAGTTCATCCCAAACTGTTCCCACAAAGTTCAACACATACTGTAGAACTGTACTACTAGACGAGACTACTACTACTACTACTACTAGAACTAGCCCTTAACCGAACCCTAAAAAAAATTGGACTGAATGTAGATATTACCAAAACATATATTGTTGACAAATCTGGATTCATCTGAGTGAGTGAGCCAAGATAATCCATCTATCTCGCACACGTGGGTCATGCAAAATGGGCGCAGAAACAAGAGTGGGATACAGTCCAACCCCTGAGGTATGAACCCATTCATTAGCAGGTATTTTCAAAGCACAGTTCCCCTTATTGCCCGAGTATTTTGACTGCTCTTTCAAAACCCATACAACATTGTCTTCTGTGACATGGAAAGCACCAAAAGAAAGAAGAACTTTGCTTTTTTTCGTTCAGTATGAACTCCCCGATATTCAGGATTTGATCAGGATTCTCAGATTTGATCTCAACACTGTACAAAAGCCTGAATGTTGAGAAATACCTATCAATTCTGCCTCCTATATCTGACATGGCTGACCACGTGCAATTATTGCTTAAGCTCGAAGGCAGTGGTCAAACAAAGCAAAACGGAAAAAGAAAGAGGGAAAAAAACCCTCCTTATCTTGACAAACAGGATTAGACCCCCTTTTAGAGGAGAGTCCAGTGGAGTTTCAAGAACCCGGGGCCGAGAAAACGATTCAACAACTCCCAAGGATTGCAGTGTGGCAGCAGAAATGACTTGAAGCCTTCCTGGGAACTCTTGCTATTGACAGCAAGAGTCACAGTGGAACAATGTTGCACCTTCACAAAAACTTGCACTTCATTATAATTCCATTGACGTGAAATGTACAGAATCCAACTGGGGGAAAAAGGAACACCTGCTGGATCTTGTAGGAGATGAATAAGTCAAAAAGTGGTTATTGTTCAATTCCAGGCATGTGTCATGTGTATTGTGATTTGGATGCACTGACGTCTCCACAGGCTGCGAGAATAGCTGTCATTGCAGCACACAGTCAGGCTGCAAGCGCTAGCACTAAATAGAGTCTCTATAAAGGAGAAACGAATTAGCCTGCGTGCTTGAGTGTTCAAATGTACAAATGGAAGCCAGTCACAGGGTGTGGAATGGAAGGGGGAGCAGACTTTGGTAGTCTTTTCACAAAGGATTGAAAGAGGCATTCAGTGGAAGGACAAAACTTTTTAAAAGTAATTTGTTCATCAGATCTGAGATGCGGAATCTGGGCGGCCGGCGTCGGGTCCCTGCGGCCTCCCCCGGGGTGGCCGCTTGTCGTGGGGCCGGCGGACCGCCCTGGGACGTGTCCCGTCCGCCGGGCTGCTATCAGGTGGACTCCCGGGCCTTATCCCGCCCCTCGATTGATTGGATGGGGTCCCCGGCCACAGCAATTACAAGACACTTTGTCAGTCTTTGTGCGTGCGGAACGGTGTCAATTCACTTGCACGTGTCCGCAGGCACACACCCCTGGGACTTTTTCGCTGGGTGTGGGGCCACTCACTTATTGTGAACAAATAACTCCTGAATATGCGTGCGGCATGCTTCTTCTCCTGTCCTGTCTTGTCCTGTCCTGGCCTTCCCTCGCAGGGTGTAGCACTACTGCCCCATACAACACTCATATCTAATGTTTCATTGTTCTAGATGTATAACGATTTACTTTTACGGATACGGATCCCGCATTAGGCTTGACCTAACAGCCGAACAGGACCAAAAAAAAAGCATGCACAATGTGATTTATCAGACATAAGACTAATTGTGCTGGCGAAAGAGAAGTGCTAACCCTATACGCGAAGTGGTCCCATGTAGCGCAGGCACGTGTAAATGCCAGAAACCCAATTTATTGGGACATATCTATTGAGCAATGCAATTTAGGACTTTCTGAATGATCCAAGGGCTGACTTGGAGCCAGTCACAAGGAGTCATGCCGTATCAGCTTTGACAAAACGAGAAGTCACCCTTCATCGATGTGCCGGCTAAGTAGCTCCGTACGCGACTTGACTAACGTGCATGTTATATGCCGTTCATTCGGTAATAAGTTTGATAGAAACACTATATAGACTTGAATGACTTGTGCTGGAAGGTTATACTAGCATATCAACTCGCAGGTTCTTACAAGTGTTTAGACACTAAAAAAAAAAAAGAATCCCAGCGCACCGCTCGACAGTAGCACTGCCTTGCTCATTTTCCCACATCCTGTCCTGCCCTTTTCTGTCCTCTCTTATCTGGTTCTCTGGGTTAGTTATCGCATGTCCTCACCGGGTGTGTGTCCCACCCACCCCACCCCCCAATCTACAAATAGCTGTTGTAATGTTACTTGTGTTCAAATATCTAGACTGTCTCACTATTGTTCCGCTGTGGTTTTCCACCCCAAGTCCTTTTGTCCACTCTGTCCCCTAAAACCCTTTTCTGTCCGGCTGCATTTTGACTAAACATCAAAAATAATTAAAACGTTTAAAAATAAACCGAGGAAGGTTTTCAAATTCCCCTGTTGCACAGCGAAACTGTTCCAGCACAAAGGCGTACGGATCCGCCATTCTGCAAGGCCAGGCAGCTGAACAGTACAGGTTTCAAAAATACATAAATAAATACAAATAAAAAAAACAAAGCTTGACTTGTATAAGGCTTGTGGCACTCCCAAAAGAAGTGATCAACTTAGTAATATTGCTTGGTTCTTCCACTTCCACTTCCAATTCCATCCCTTCAAACCTCATTTGGCGCTTGCAGTGCTCTTCCAAATTCTCCGTTGTGAAAACTATGAGAGCTGAAGTGCAAAACCTCCTTTAAATATGGCACATGTGCAATTTGTTAAGAGTCAATTTACCGCCCGCTATTTGTAAATCAGGCCTTAAGAAAGCAAATAATCAGTTTTAAGGACCATGGATGCCAGCTCAACCTGTTTGGTTTAGAGGAATGATTTAATATGATTTATAACACTTTTATTATTGTAGTACTCAAATAAAGATGTGCTGTCGCAGCGTACGCAGATGCTGATGAAGACTAGAAAGTCACAATGGTTATTTTTCCTAGTTTCTGCAATATTTCCAAATATTGGGGGGGGGGGAAAAGCAATGAAACAATGCAAAACAGTCCAAAAATAGTAAGTTTTCCCAAAAGCTCTGAGGTTTGATTTTATTTAAAAAATGGACTTTTCTTCCTGTTTTTGCCATTATTTTGCCCATTTGTTTGACAGCTAAACCATTTAGTCGAGGCATTTAAAAAACAAAAAAAAATGATTTGTCCAACTGTTATTTGGTTGTTTTTTTAACAGCTTAGTGGACATACAGAATACAAACTTTTTTCTCTTGATGAATTGTTCAAAGGTCAACGTAACACTGATGATTTATCACTAATGGTGCGAAACGGAGACACTTGACAGTTAACTCATTTGTCCAGGATTAAACAACGAGGAGTACCAAGTTGTGATTGGGAATGATACGACTCGCTATATTATCGATGACCTGGAGCCAGCTCGCAACTACACGTTCTACGTGGTCGCCTACATGCCCATGGGAGCCAGTCGCATGTCTGACCACATGTTCCAGCACACACTCGAGGATGGTAAGGAATTTGACAATCGTGCGCTTGCAACATTCAACATTCAAGTCACATGTTCGAGACAGAAGAACAGCGTTGACTCTTTGTTTGTTTCCAAGATGTTTTATTACAGTTGATGAGTATCGTTGTTGCTGACGTAAAGGGGAAGTCCAATGTCCCCATGCCTGTGTTCGTGTTTTTCTCCGATTGTGTCCACAAGCTCATTTACGGCCGAGCTTCTCCTGGATTCATTTTCGTGTCGATGGCTGCCTCTGGTGAACATGACGTTACTTTGAGGCTGTGTCCACAGCAACATAAAAAAAAAAAAAAACATGGATTTTATATATTTCTACATGAAAATAACAGTTTTGAAAATAACACTGAAATTTCACTTTAAAACAAAAAAAACGACCAGAAAAATGCTCATGTTTCATTCACTAATAACACCCCGTCATATATGATTCCCCTTATCCCCAACTTGCCATATTTGTTACCATGCTTTTCCCAGAAATTACTTTCTTCAGACTTGTAAAATCTTATGGTTATTAGTTAGAGCGCCACCTATAGCTTTGGCATACTCTTCTATGGACCTAATTTCAAGTCCAGTTGGAAGTAGTATAGGCTATAATACAAATCCGAGGAGGCAAAAGTGCTCACACTCTCTACTGTACCAGTAGAGAAAAAAACACTTAAGTACAGACTCTGAAAGGTAAAAAATATTTTTTTACTGTCAATTACACTATGTACAAAAAAATCTCTGTACACAAAATAGTTTTTGTGTACTTTTTTTCAACCTGCATTGTGCTCGTAGTGGAAAAAAAAAAAAAAGAACAAATCACTGTACACAGCTTTGCTGCGAGCTCAATTCTGACAGGATGTCTTGCATGGGCAAAACATAGCAAAAGAAGCAAAAAAATAACTGAATGACATCATCATATCCACTTAAGAAAATACACCTCACCTAGTACAGATGTCTGTTTTCAAATGTTGGGCGTAAAAGTCCAAACGCAGAAACATTGATACTCAATTCAAGTGTACAGTATAATGCAAATAAATGCATAGAGACAAATGAGATCTTCAGATACATATCGGTAATAAAAGTAGATGTATTTCTCTCCTGTCTTGTCCGTTCATAGTTCCCCTCCGCGGCCCCGAGCTCAGCCTCACCAGCCGTAGCCCCACCGACATCCAGGTGTCGTGGCGAGCCCTCCCTGACAAGCTGAGCCGCGGCCGAGTCTCCGCCTACCGTTTGTCGTACCGAACCGGCGCCGAGAACTCGGTCTCTCAGCTCGAGCTGCCGGGAGAAAAGACAAAGTACCTGATAGAAAACCTGCAGCCTGACACCGTCTACCTCCTGCGAATCGCTGCCGCCACCGGCGTTGGGTGGGGCGAGCAGTCGGCCTGGACCTCCCACCGCACCCCGAAGGCATCCGGTGCGCAAGGTAAACGTAGCCACATAAAAATCCCCCAAAATGTATTTACTCCAAGTACAGTGGTACCTGGACTTGCAGGTTTTTGGACAATTAAGTTCAGTGAAGGTGAAGTGCAAATGAAATTTTCACAGTTGAAGTTCGCTGTAAAACTAAGCATAGAACAAAAGAGAAATCAACTTTTTTTTGTATTTTTGCTTCGTGCATACGCAATGCGAATTGTCCTACATGGGCTAGCGAAACTAGCATCGATGCCGCAGGAGTTACCCTTTCAGCGCCGCATATTTCTTTTTCTCTTTTTTTGCATCAAAAAAGAAATGCACATTTGTAGACCACAAAAGCATTACTTACAGGCATTTATTCTTTATCCTCTGTGAAAGTTTTCTTCGCGTTTAACCATCAAATCTCAGTGCATTTGATCTATGTCTGAACTAGAGTGCCCACTAGTGGCCGAGACGTGCATAGCAGAAGTAGGCGTATTGAATTAAAGCATGAAATCATGATGCACAAACGCTTACATTCTTTACACTTTCTGTTGTTGTGTTATAGCTGTATGTTTTTATACAGTGCAATACTTTAGATTGCCTGCTACTTTTCTTGTTTTTGTGAGGAATGGAGCAGTTTAACGGCATTTCCATTCATTTCAATGGGGAAAGTTGGTTTGAGAGCCGAGTGATTTGAGTTAGGAGCATCGTCTTGAAAGGACTTTAACTCTTAAGTCAAGGCATCACTGCATTTAAAGCAAAGCTGAATCTCTCTGTTCTGTCTAACTGCTTGGAGAGGTTTGCCAATAATCTTGTTAAGGCAGTGCGTTTGTTACTCGGTGACCTTTGCCCTGTGCTGTCAGTCATGGGTCATAAAGGGAGCCACGCCGGTGGGAGAGAGAAGATGGCCGTTTAGAATCTTTGAGGTAGGGGGCGGTCGTGGCATCGTATTTGTTGTGTGTCTTTTGTTGACATTCGGGCGTCTGCTAACAGTCATCTTCATCCGTAAAATAAGAGCGTGTGAAATCGCTCCCTCTGTCGCCAGGGAGGTCGTGCCTGCTGTGTATTAAGTGTGAAGCGGCCGGTAAACATCGCTTTTCAAAGACGACTCCTCCGACTAGAAACCGCTTCCCGTGGAGGAAAAGTGATTGTCCCACTGTATGGAAAGTCGTTTGAGCGTTTACTCGCTAGCCTTGATATCCAGCTTGAGGTCTACCAGTAAAACAAGTCTGTGCACCAGGAGAACAACTCGAGTGCACTGTCATGTTTGTTTCCCCACACTTGCCTGTTATGCAATTAAAGCTTACTCTTGAACTAGTAACACGGCGAAGCTCCTGGACACAACTAGTAGTTTTGCCTCACTAGAAACATGGAGTTGTTCTACTAATATACATGCACCTTAAACGAGGTTATCAAGGATATCGAATAAATGCTTCAAACGGCTTTTCACATGACTGTTCGTCCAACATTTACATTCTCCCCCCCCCCCCCCCACAGTTCCACTTTCTCCTGAGCTGGATTTGGAGCCCTTGAACTGCACCACAATTTTGGCGCGCTGGCGGCTGGCACAGAGAAATTCGGCCAGCGTGCAAGGCTACAAACTCTTCTACCACGAGGAGAGCCGGTCTGAGAGTGTCCCGCTTCGGCTGCGTGCCTCGGATCACTCGCACACTATCGGAGGCCTCGGTGAGTTGGCACTGAAATATCGCTAATATTGTATTTTGGGGCACTGAATATTGGGCACTCTGACTCTGGAAATTGGTAAGTGCCGTAATAGTGCTGTACCCCTGGACGGAAAAATACATTCTAAGGTAAATCATTTAAAACGGTGTCGCTGAGATGGTTTCAGATGGGTGCTGTACTTAATTTGCAGATTGCTAGCATCCAACGCCAAGAAAACGAAGTACAAATGAACACAACAAAAGATCAGTTCCAATATCAGGACAAAATACAACGGAGCGTACGAATGTCTCTTGATTAGCACAAATAAAATGACTCGGATCTACTTGACGAGGGACCAGGGAGCTGAGCGAAGATTCAAGACTTCTGCTCAGTTTATTCTTTCTGAAACTAAAAACTTTCTGAGGCTAAAAAAAAACAAAAAAAAACAAAACGAAGCATTTCTCGGTTGAATTGTTTCGGTTTCATATTTTGCAAGTTTTTGGTCAGATATTTTCCATATGCTGACATCAGTGTCGTAAAGCAACTCAAGTGCCCCGATGTTCATCCGTGTTGTATCATACAACTTCTACGATGAAAAAAGTTCTCGCTAGCTCCCAGTTGTCGTCCGCGCATTACCGGACGTAACATGTTGACGACAATCTGGAGGTGCGCTCATTCCTCGCCACCGGTCCCGAGGGAACCGAATCTTTTAAAACTAGCGGCGATTGGGATAGCCAAAGTTAGCGAGGCTAACCGCTATGCTCTTTCTCAACAAGCTTTTTGTCGACATATGAAGACTGCGTCGCCTTGTGGGCCGAACATTTCGCCGCTCCACAAAACGTTATAGTCTGGCGACAGCAGCAAGCGGGAGAGTCAGAAGTCCTTTGTAAATTGGCCGATCGGAAGACAATATGCAAAAACACGTAATTAGCGGTTAGTTGACTTCAAGTATTAAACTTTGACGCGGAGTGGTAAAGTCGACTGGCTGACTTGATTTGGTTCAAACTCGCTCAAAAAGTTCAGCCTTTGCAGAGATAATAGTTGCTTTTGATTGACACTGTCACTTAATGTTTGCAGTAGTCTAAAACTGCACCACGCCGTACTGAAAGTTAGGCATTATCGGGTCAACTTTAGAGCTACTACTGATGGACCTTTATTGTCTGTCATTTTGATACAGCTGTTCGACGAGTCCTAGATCGTGCCAGCGTACCTAATATTCTGGCTGGCTGGATTTTCCTCCAGTTTTATGACTGATACGTTTTCAAAGGTTTCGTGTGTTGTCAAGCAGAACAGAACAGCACCACAACCCGCAAGCCACTTCCATGCCGGACTGCGCGTGCGTGTGTGTGTGTCTTTTCAGCAGCTGCTGTATAGTGTTTGGGAGCACATTGCAGCTCATCTGGCCCTTGAGGTCGCTCACATTCATTCTGGCTTTTTTTTGGGGGGGGGGGGAGTCTCACGCAATGCAGTGGACAACTGACCATCTGTGGCCGGAGGGGGTCAACCAGGTGGCCAGCAGCTGACTTGTAAATCAGGCCGTGTGATACTTCTACAGCATCCGAAAGAGAGACGAGTAGGCACTATAAATGACTTATGGTGAAAAAGCAAGCTGCTTCACACATTGGATTTAGTTCTTTGGTTCTAAGATATTCCTGCAAGCAAGCCTTACGGCTCATTTTCATCAATGTAAGCAAGTTAAAATGTAAAACATCTGTCCAGTCTCATATGACAATCTAATGTAATCTCGTCACTTGATGTTGGACGGCTCCCCGAATGCTTTGAATCACGAATTCACGGTGTGGAAAGAGTTGCCGATAATCATTAAGCCGCTGTGAACCTCGGTCACGTCACGTCACAACAAAGTTTCCCCTTTGCCAAAGGCGCGTCTTGGTGGCATTTTGAGGAGGCAGATTTACTGGGTGTTTTATGGCCGCTGTGAGCAGTTTTTGCTGACATCAAAGACTCTCATTGTGTTTGGCTTCCAGAGTCACAAAGCTTGTTTATTGGCCGATGCTTCAATGCAACGCAGCCCCTCGCCGGCCGAGCCGGACGCCAAACAATCGGCGTGTTTACGTGCGCTAAAGAGAACGGAACTATTGGATTCAATCCATTGAAAGAAGACTTTTGAAATGCACCTTCATGAGACCGTGTTTGACTTTTTCAAAGTTCATTTAACACACCCAGATGGGCATAGCCGCACTCCGTTGCTCAAATATTAGCGCCAACTTTCCACATACCAACCGGGCTTTTTTCTCTCTCTCTCTCTCTCTCTCTTAGAGTTCAAATGAAAATAACAAATCTGTATTTTGTTGTTTGTCCATGACAATTTAAATATAATGCCAGCATACACGCATGTAATAATATTCAACTCTGCGTCTTGTTACCCTAATGAATGTTACTCGTCAATAGTACAGAGGCGCCACAAATTGTTCCCGAGTAAGAGTACTGTTACTTCATGTGTCGAGTAGAAGTCAAAAATAGTCTTCCAAATAATTACTTGAGTAAGAGTGATAAGTATACCGTGAAAAATACAACTACGGAAATGCTGAGTAACTGGTGAGTGACTTCTGTTGTATTATTTTGGGCGGGGATGAAAGTCAAATAGACAAAAACTATAAAGTGCGAATGTGCAAATTCAGATATTGCACAACAATATCCCTTGAACTGAAACTATAATAAATGGAATCTTGGCAAAATGACACGAATTAGGTCCAATTCTGGCACAAGAAATTGTCTTAAATCAACATTCATTGTTTACACTCATGAAACAGCACTGAAGTTCTAGAGCTGTTCTTTTCTCTCTCCGACAAGCCGAAGCATCTAATACCAATAATACATTTATCCCCCAAAAATAATAATAATTGAATTCTAAAAGCAGTGAACAGAGTGTAGCTCAATGCAAGTGCCATTTCTTCTTTTCAAAAATACTCACGTAAAGGTAAAAAAAATAAAAAATAAAAAAATGTGGCAATAAAACTCTACAATTTTCTACATTTTTTTTTTTTTTTTTTGGAATCTTTTTATCTTGTGGGTTGTTTGTGGTGACGGACGTTGAAAACCTCCTGCGAGGCAACATCACAAGCTGTGCTAGTGAAAGTCCCGCTGGAGGGACTTCCCATTAACGGCTTTTACAGTTTTTACCAGCTTGTTTTCATGGTGATTAGTGTCCAATTGCGATAGCATTGCTCAGAGGCATCCTCCGTGCAGTGGAATTCTGGAGCGCCCTTCACGTTGAAACGTTGAAAGGTTGAAAGGCTTGCAGCCAAAATCAGCATCAGCATTTTCAGATTTGAGTTTGCTTTCACACACAGTTTTCTGCTCTCACTTAGACAAAAAAGGTCACACACAAAAAAAAGACGTGTGAGGGTTGCGGTGTGAGTGAAAGTTTTTTTTTTTTTGGGGGGTGTGCAAGACCTATTTTGGTAGGTGTGTTTTGGTAGAGGTTTTTAATTGTGTGTGAAGATTTTCGGCGTCTCAGAGTTTTTTGGGTGCGTGAGAGAAGTTTTCTGATGCACGTAAGAGTTTTTTGGCTGTGTGTGTGTGTGAGAGAGAGTTTTGGTGCATGAACGTGTATTTTTTTTTTTTTTTTTTTTTTCTGGTGCATGTGAGGTGCATGGTGCATCTACAGTTTGTATTTGTATTTGCTTTTATTTTGCCTTGTGAGAGTTTTTTTCCCCCAAGTGAAAGGTCGTCTGTTGTGTGTGAGTTTCTTTCCAGTGAGCGCAGGTGTTTTGGGTGAGAGTTTTTGTCGGTTTGAAATTGGACGGCTAAATCCCATTCAGATCCAGTGTGCTGACATACTGTATATCATTTGTTTTAGATTCCATGCAGTATATACTGTAGCGCTGCAATAGATTACACGTATTGAGCTGTTTTGTGACGAGATGATTCCACAGTCGGCTTTCCTTTATTGAGCACTCAGACTCGTCTTGTGAGGTTCCTCTCTGTATTGTGGTTGTAATGTAAGCAGACATGCAGCGAGCAAATGCTGCCTGTTCGTTTTCTTGGTGACCGGAACATCTTTAGAATTTGTATATTCTTGTAGCGTAAATAGCATTTCCAATACATCTGTTGTTCTCCTCTGTTGTCCATCATATTGATTTCTGAACGCTCAGCCGTGACCGGAGCGGATGCTGCCGATTTAGCGTTCGGAGCGGTCCGGCAAAGTCGAGTTTGACAATCCCAAATGATTGAAAGCGCATTGGGAGGGACAGGAATGCGTTCCTGAGGTTCCGCTCGGGTGTAAGAGGTCTGACCTTTTCCTCCTATGTGTGTGTGGACCGTGTCCTTTGCCTGGCCCGTGAGAAGAGCTCAAATAACTCGTACCTTGTGGCACCAGGCAGCACTGCGTGCACTGCACATTCGTGTCTAACAACAACACATCATCCACCATATTATACATGTTATTCTGCTCCTTACTTTAGGGATCATTTTGTGCTGGCATTTGTGTTTGTTTTGTGTGTGTGGGTGAGAGTGGCGATATGGGGGACGGGATGATAGATGCCGGGGTGTGGACTCATGTGGGGAGTTGACATTTACGGCCCCCCGTTCAGGTCAGGCTTGCTTACGGCCTGGGGGGGGCCTTTCATGGCGCAAAACAAAACCTCCGAGGCCAATGGGATCTGCATTTTCTGCAGTTAAAAAAAAGAAAAGAAAAGAAAAGAAAAGAAAAGACTGAGCACTGATGGCTCGAATATGCCCTTTAATACAAACGCCATGATTTACGGAAGTGGAGCTGTGAGAGATTTACACCAGTGGGAAGCACAGGAAAGTTCTTCACTCAAGGAATGTCTATGGACTGAAGAGTACAGTATTCCAAGAACACAATTTGTTTGCGATGAAGAATTTCCAAACTTTATGCTCCGCTTGTATAAGCTCCCCGTGGGCGTGTACGCTGCGATAATTAGCAGAACTACAGGCTGACGTGGTGGTTTGATCCCAAACTTGCTCGAATATTGTTCAAACCAGCATCTTATCAAGCCGTACTTCTGCTAGTTATCGCAGCGTACGCGGACGGCGAGCCCAATATCCCGATTTCCGGGTTTTGGGCGTGATGTTCGCAAAGCAACAACAGAGGGCGATATTGCCCAACATGGCGGCCCCCTGAGATCGGTGAAAATGGATGAATTTATCTCTTGAATTCTTATTCCGCGAAGGCAATATTAATCTGAATACCAGCTTTAGACTCGCGGGGTTGCATACAACATATTCTTGCCCCCCCCCCCCCCCCCCCAAAATGTGGCTATTTGGTTTATCCCTGTTTATTGGGGAAGGAAAATGATCAATTCCCCCGTTTTTCCACTCACTTCCTGTGCTTGATCCTCCCCACCCCCCTTCCAAAAGAGCCCTATATCCCCTCCTTCTGCAGGATTTAGCTTGCCCGGATTCCGTGTCAAAGGTCACGGCCCAGATGTCACAGCTTACGACTCCTGCTCCCCCGACCCGCTCAGAGATCCTGTGTGGCATAATTACGCCGGGTCCTTTGCATTGAGATGCACGCCATATGATTGTCTTCCGAGATGAACACTGAGGTGTCAAATACTTGAGCTCGGCATGAAAATATGTCTGCTCAAACAGAGACTTGACGATGGCAAATTTAGGGGAATTCTTCTCATGTTCCACACCCGTGACCTGAGTTTTGCCGAGTTTTATCTCAAGCTGACCTCCTGGCCTTGGTCTGGCTCCAGTGAAACTCCTCAGGCCTCCTAAACAAGCTCCACCCACGTGCACACAACTTCTTCTCTGGTGTTTCTGACGATAATGCACTTCTGAAGGAAGCAGTCTCATTAAAACACCTGCCCAAAAGTTGTTTACTATACTGGTTACATTAGCTTTATTTGTATACGCGTAGTACAGGTTACCTTGAGACAGAGAGGTGTGCACTCGAGTCATGAATTTGACGACTTCAGACTGGACAATATGTTCAAAGTCTTTCAACTCGACTCGGCTTTGAACAGAAATGACTTGTCACTTCACTTCACTTCACTTCACTTGGATTTCAACCAATTGAGCTACTTTGAAACCAACACGCTGTAGCTTTCTCTTTCTATAGCAATAGCTATGATATGACAATACAACATAAATCCCAAATAAATAAGGTATATATTCCAAGAACCGCTGTTAACATGTACAGAAACGACAACAATCAGGACATTATTTATTGCAAGAAGAAAAAAACCAATCACATTGCATTGTAGGAATGGTGCAGCTTGAGGTCACGTATGCTCGTTTTGGTGAGGATTAGCGGCTAGCTTTTGTGAAGGAACACGCAAATAGTTACCGTGCGCTATCTGGGCTTCCTGGATATTACGGTGTCGTGTGATCAACAATCTGTCTTGTGCTCCAATTGCTTTTTTTTATTCACTTTCTTTACCACGTCAGCACACAGCTAGCGTCTATTCGACATGAAACGACATACTTCTTCGTGTCCTTTTCTTTGCCTCTTTTTGACGTCCTATTTTCACGTAGCGCCCTCTGGTGTCCCGACTGAGATACCACAGTTGGATAAACTAATACCTCCGTAACAAGATGACAAAATTGTGTTCCTCTTTTTTCAACGAATGCCATGTGCTTTTGATACTCACAAGAAATGCCCCATTTCAAACTGAAATCTGTTCATATTTGTGTTTGACATTGTCTCGTTAGAAATGAAACAAGAAAATGCAGTTGCCTGCTATATACACACTATGAATTTAAGAAAAATACTGTTGATTATCTAAAAGAGGAAACTAACTGGTTGTTCATCGTTAAGTCTCATTTTCTCTTTTGTATCCATAATTGCTCTTTAACCAAGCAAAAATGTATATTATCCTTATACTTGATTATTATTATTATGCACTTGTTTATCAAATTTGTTTTGATAAATAAAATACATTTGGATTTTAAAATATATCAAACATATCAATGCAGTAAATATATACGTATTAATTACCCTTTAAATATTATGTATAGTAAAATACATTTTTATTTGGTTTGCTAAAATGACTCGAAAGGACTCGAGACTGAAATTGTAAGACTTGCGACTTGACTCGGGACTCGCGTGCCTTGATTTGAGATTTGACTCCGAACTTGCCTTTATGGACTTGGGACTCAGGGCAAAGACTTGAGACTTGCAAAGCAATGACCTGGTCCCACATTTGCCTCGAGATAAGAGTGACCTGACAAACTTCTTCGAAATACAAGCCGTGGTTCAGCTGATTTTGATTTGACTTGTGAGCAAAAACTTGAGATACGAGCACTGTTTGGTGACATTGAACTCGACTCACAATGAGCATCAGTGAAGAACAATTCATATTACTGTGACTTACTGATGCCCTGCGATTGGCTGGCGACCGGTTCAGGGTGTACCCCGACTCTGGGATGGGCTCCTCCCTAGTGAGGATAAGCGGTAAAGAAACTGGATGGATGGTGACTTCCTGAGGACCTGCTCCCTGTGTCGAATATCTGTATACCTGTATCTTATACCGCCCCCCAGTGGCCAAGGCACACGCTATTGTTTCTGGATGCAGCTGTACCTAATCTAAGGTATTTTTTCATGGCCCTGTTTGAAGAAAGCCATCTATTATTAGCCTAATCACTCCATTTCACAATATCAATTAAAAAAGCCTTATGTGCTTGCTAAAAATGTTTTTTTCCTGTAAATTCTCAGTCATGCAGGTCGTGTTCATCCACAAAGGTTGAATAGAGGCAACTCATTTCTTGATTGTTGATTTTTTTGAAAAATGACTTAAAGTATGCTATTTTATTTTAAGTGAAGGTGTGAAAAAAATAGAGTTGCACACTATTATTGTTTTAGAAAACATTTTGACTTGCTCAGCTATTGTAGCGCCAGTGGGATGTTTGTACGTCATTATTTTATTTTTTTTATCCCTTGCTGAAATTTCACAATAAAGCCTTTAAGATTTTATTTTTTTTCCATTTTTTTACGCCGACTGGAACCTACTTCGAATAGTTTGGCGGATGCGCTTTTAATGTGATGTTATTTTATATCCTCATTTATAAGACTGCCACAAATGTCCTCCCTTGTCGCCACCCCTTAACCCCCTAAATCGTGGAGCAGCAGACCCTGACCTGGGCCGGGCTGGAGAAAGGACCTTCTTTTGTCAGGGTGACGGATCGAGTCAGAGTCTTCTAGGGAGAGCATCTGCCCCATCGAGATCACTGTCACACTCGCCACACCATCACATCCAAAGCCCACATTGACCCCGTGCCCACACAGTTCGGATAGGCACTATTAATCCTCAGTGTCGACATACCGAAATCTTTGTCGACGATCGCAACTGAAATTCCACACCGACTGATGTTGAGCCGGCGTTCCTCTCCGTTCACTTTAATTGCAGACCCAAGGAAGAAATACCATGTGAATCTTCTGGCGTACAACGCGGTTGGAGATGGCTACCAGGCAGACCAGACTATCAGCACCCCCGGATGTGTCTGTGAGTATACAAATGAAAGACACGACACTGGAAAAAATATATACATGCAACAATTTCGTTTTTTGCTCTGACTTCTGACTTTCCTTTTATGAACTCTTCTTGATTGTTCTATTATTACACACCACTTAAATATGGATTCGCCCCCTGGCGGCTGACTAGTGGAGCCGCACAGCCGGCGTGTTAAATGACGATCGGGTTTAACTTAATCGTAGCAGCCAAAATTATGATCATGATAAAAATGTGACTAATTTTGCAGCCCTAACATGCACTCGCTCTTTCAAAATCAAAATGTCGCACAGTGCTCCAAAGAAGAGGCAAAGCGTGCCTGCTTCAAACTGTTGAGGTTTACTGTTAAGCCGACGCATAAAAAAGAGAATTGAACCTTCTGAAACACCATTTGAAACACCAAAAACACACCCCTAGGACTCTTTCACTGGGTGGGGGGGTCACGCACTTACTGTAAACAAATAACTCATGAATATGCAAATCGCTTGTGCATCCCCTCACTTATACTCTCGTCCTGTACACGTTTATCATTTACGTAATTGATGCCACCACACTGCAGTTGTACAGCCGGGTTCGCGACCTTGCTCCTGCATACTGCACAATAAGATCATGTCGTGTTTGACTTCTCTCATCCTGTTTACAGTTAGTGCTTTGTCTTTTGTCTTTGTTTCTTTCTCCCTTCTCGAAACTTTTTTCTGTTCGACTGATTGTCAATCAACCTTCAACTATAATAGCACAGCGGAAGCTTCAAAACTCCGCTGTGACACGGTAAAACTGTTTCGGCATAAAAGGGATACAGATTTTCCATTCTGCTTGACCTAACGGCCGAACAGGACAACAAAAAAATGTAATCTGAGATGCCATAGACGGGCTGATGGAAATTAGCATCGATGTTACAGTGCTTCTAAACGTAGCAACTACTAACACACCCGAAGCAACAACACATGCTGTATGGCACGTTGTGGCACAAAACCCATCAAAATGATTGCTCAAAAATCCACGATATAGCAGCCGCGATATGACTAATTATGTGCCCCGACGTCGTTTCTCAGCCGTTCGGGATCGCCTGGTGCCGCCTCCGCCACCTCCTCATAACGTGCATGCCAAGGCCAACGGTTCGTCATCCATCTTGCTTGAGTGGGGCAGACCAGCCTTCACCTCCGCCCACGCGATCAACTACACTGTCCGCTGCAACCCCGTTGGCCTGCAGAACGCCTCCCTGGTGCTCTACCTGCAGACGTAAGAGCTTGTTCGCCATACGTGAGGAGCCTTGTGTCCATAGATTCATCGGGGGGGGGCGGGGTTACTTTTTTTTCCCAATCAGGAATGAGCAAAGCCTTTTAGTACGGAATCTGCAGCCCAACACCAAGTACGAATTTGCTATCCGGCTCCATATTGAGCAGCTGTCCAGCCCGTGGAGCCCTGTGGTCTACCAAAGCACCTTCCCTGAGGGTGAGTGCCTTGTCACCTGCAAAGCAAGACTGCCAATGAACACGCATCAGTCCTTTGTATGCAACCTGCATAGACCTGGTGGTCTAGGGGTTAGCATATCTGCTTCACGGTTTTGAGCTTCTTCATGGTACTCTGTTCTTCCCGTGTGGAGTTTACAAGTTCTCCTAATGCTTGGTGGGGTTTTTTTTTTCTGGATATTCTGGTTTCCTCCCAAAGTCAAAAATCTTGCACGTTAAGTTCATTGAAGACAATGAATGGGCTGACGAGCAGTCGAGCAGTCTCGCCTCTCAACCAAAGTCGGCTGGGATCGACGATACGATAGAAACTGGATGGATGGTGTTTAGTGAACGGTAAAAAACAAACACAGTTAGCACACTCACACAGAAGCTGCTGTCGGCCACAGCTCGCGGCCAGACACTCGCGTGCTACCCCAACGGGCCTCTTAAAGACACACACACGTGTACACAGACGCTACAATACGTGCGGTGTTTTCTGTATATATTATGCTTGAATTTGGTTGTTTTTAAATACGTTTACAGTGTGTTTCGTGTGAACTTTAAGTGTTTGAGTGTGTGTGTGTGTGTGCGGGGTTAAAACAACAACAAAAGTTTTTTATATAGTCCCTTTGTATTGCGGATTTTCGCCTTTTGCGTGTGCATCTGAAATACAGGTATAGAAATCGTCGTCGAAATATGAAATGTAACTCCTTGGCTGGCGTGGATGTTTCTGTTCGTCAACCGGAATCCAGCAGTTTGCTGCCACAAATGGTTGTGTTGGATCAAATCCATTTTTCAACAGGGTCTCGCTCAGCTTCCGCAGACCGCATCTGCCGCGACGAGCAGACGACAGCGCAGCTTTTGCGTTGGAAATAACGATTACGGGGTGAATCTCGGCCCATGTGGGAGGGAAAAAAGCGAAAGAAGTTTAGGGCCTCGCATTCAAACAGATGATCTATCCGCGTATGTGTCGCGATGGTGACTTTCTACTCTCGCTCCGCTAACCTCGTCGAAGTTGCGAACTGAGCTCCCGCTGCCGCCGTCGGACTGACCTGACTTGTCGCCCGTGCGTCCCAGCTCCCACGCTGCCTCCCACCGACATCAAGGCGACTCTGATCGAGGAGGACACGGCCCTGGTGTCGTGGAAGCCCCCGGAGGAAGCCAGCCTTTCTGTTACACGCTACACCATCCTGTACGCTTCCCGAAGGGAGCGCCTCGCCGGGGAATGGCGGGTGCTGCAAAGAGAAGGTAAGGCCGAGACAGAGAGAACGGCGTCACAGGGCGGATGGGACACAGGATGTCCCTTGGACATCAGTAACTCTTTTCGTCTTCACTGCCCTTTTCTCTTCCTTCTTTGTGTGTAACCATTGTGATGACAAAATAAGAGCAATGCGGTGCTTCTGTGTGGCCGCCAGGAAGCATCACCATGGCGCTGCTGGAGAACTTGAAGCCCGGCCACTTTTACCTCGTCAAAGTGTCGGCGTCCAACAACATGGGCGACGGGCCCTTCTCTCGCACGGTGGAGCTGACGGTGCGAGCGGATCCGACCTCTGGTCACGACCCGCGGTTCTCGCGGGGCTCCACGCGCTCCAACGGTTTGTCGCGGTCTACCGCGTCTCCTTTTTTGTGGGGGAATTCTTTTCATTTCAACTCTACCACATTTTGTACTACTCAAAATGCGCATTGCTCCATCTCAGGCAACGTCATTTTTTTCACGTCATTATTTTATTGTGCTGAGTAAAACAGACAGAAAGTAACAACATGGAGTTTTTCGCAAATACATGAAATATAGCCACATGTTGACACTTGGCACATCACAATGATTCAACAAAAAAAGTCTTCAACCAATACAAAAATAATAACTCGGATGTACCGAGATCAACTCCGTAGATGAAATATCATCAGATACATCCCGTGACCTGCAGAGGATCAGAATGGTCAAACTTCCTGCGCACCGTGTGACATTTGGACGATTGCACATTTTTCAGAGGGTTAGGGTAATATGTGAGTGAAAACCTGCAGGCATGACTCAAGTCAATTTAGACTACATCGTTTTTTGCATTTGAAATAAAATAGTAGTAAGGAGGGACACAAAGAATTGTATTTGTATATAAAGCATTTCAATTAGGATGTCAAATTTTAGGACGCAGGGACAGACAGCAAAGGTTATTTTCCCAGTGTATTTCTCAAATATGCAATGGGATCAAAGTGTAGTACACTTTGAGAATTCATCTCAAATTGCATTTGTACATTTGATTTGCTGGGATGCAAATGGCCTCGAATGGTCGGCGGAAATTCCTTCTTTCCTCACGTTGCTCATAATGCGGCGAGAAAGCTTGACCTCCTTGCGTCCAAATGTCCTCCTCCTCCTCCTCCTGAGCTTCACTTCACATCTTCAAACCCCAATTGTCGGTCATTTGCTCCATTGGGGTGCGGCAAGCCATTCGACGGAAACGAAGAATGGTACATAAAATTGCTTCCTCGTCCAGAAATGTACAAATGATCTCATCCGGGAGAAAACATCAAAACTAGTTAAGCCTTGAGTCTCGAATGGAACCCATTTGACCCCAAATTGTACGATTTAGAAAAGTTTTCAACTGGAACCAAAGTTACTGTGATAGAGCCCCCAAAGTGCCACTTGGTGTGAACCCGTTGGAAATGAGCACCCTTGGAAAATGTCATTACGCAGCTGAAATTGTCGGGAGTGAGGGCGAATCTGACCTCGTCGTCTTGCTTTTTACAGCGTTTGCCGACGGCTTCTACCACCTGGACCGAACGTCTATGACGGGCGTCACTGTGGGGGTCTCCATCGCGCTCGCGTGCATCATCATCTGTGCTTTCATCCTGGTGTGCAGAGGCAAACACAGGTGCAGCAGTTGTCTACTTGTTGTTTGACATCCGCGCTTCAGCTTCAGTCAGTTTCACGCGACTTGTTTCTTTTCCCTGAAGGAAACCATCAGCTGTTAAACTGCACGGCGAAGGAAGGAGCCCGGCCGCCGGACGCCCCGGCTCGGAGGGCTCGGCTGAGAACGCCGACGTGAGTGCGGCCGTGCTGAGCCGGAATCATTTCATCGATAGCAAGGTGCTTAACACGGAACGCGACGTGCCATTGAATCGTCTTGCCCATCCCTTTTCTTTACCGCTGTTGGGTAACACAAGGTAAAAAAAAAAAGAAAAAAAAAGGCCATTATTCCAAATAAACGAATCAATAAAAACGTCCCCGTTCCATCGAAGCGGCACGGTGACGGCTCGTAAAACAAAAACGGGGTTTACGATGTGTCCGCTGTGACGATCGGATGAGATCCCATTCAAAAGCCGTGTAAGAAATTGCGCCTTCACTCAGAGAACGATTCTGACTTGAAACTGTCGTCGTGTTATGATTTGTAATATCTTTATTATGCTGGTTGCAGTGTGATGAGAGCTGCTTCTCCAAAATTGGTTGTCTTTGTTTAGACGCACGCCAAGGACAGAAACACCTCTGAGGCAAATGACCTTTTGCACTCCATCATCCTGTTTCTTTGTGTATTGCCTGCCTAATTCGCCAGATATTTCAACTCTGTTAATTCTCATCGAGAGGCGATGACAGCCATGCATCTCTGAACCAAAATGTCCCGGATTTGGCTTTCCGTCTTTCGCGCTTATCCTCATTTTGTCTGCTTCTGCAGGGTGGAACAGATCTCATCATCAATTCACTTGGTCCAGTTGAGGCGAGTGCCGAGCAGAGAAGCAAATGGTTTTCCTTCAGAGCGAAAGATGCGCAGGTAAGTAAATAACCCTAATCAAGCATTTGCGATAACTCTCAGGATGCTCGCTCCTTCTTATCGCTGAGGTGGAAGTGTGGCCCTCTCTTCTTGGCAGAGTTGTTTTCATTCATATTGGAGAGTTTTCAAGCACGAACGGCCCATTTACGGTCAAATCCCGAAGGGGCGAAATACTTTTTCATGGCGCTTGGCAAAAATCACGGAAAATGCAAAACAAATGGCTCATGTTTTCTGCAAACAGGATCAACTGCTTAAATGGTTTCTGTGTAGGAACGTGCAACGTCGACGAGATGGCGAAGTGGCCGCACGCGATCAACGGAACAAATTGGAATTCTCACGTCAGGCCGACCGACGCAAAAAAGAACTATTGAGTCGACTTTACCACAGGAAAAAAAGAGAGGCGCTCTAAAGTAACTGATGAGGGGGAAAATAGAAATATCATCCATACGGGAAATTAAGATGTGCGTAAATCATGATTCAATTAAAAGCTGAAATTTGAAAAAAAAGACCTACATAAATGGTTGAAAATAATGCTCATCTGAAAGGTTCAATGCAACAGCATTCAATCAAACCGAGCTGAACTCAACAAATATACTGTACTAGTTTGAAGCCATGAAGCACAGGGTGAGCTTTTCATTTAGCAATGCGTCACATACCACTAGAGGGAGCCCTCGTACCACTAATGAGGATCTCTGGTCTAACCGTACAACGTGTCGTTAACGACTTTCTGAGTGGATGTCCTCTCTGTATTGTAGAAGATGAAAGGGGGGGCGGCCTCCTCCCGGCCAGGTTCCACCGTGCTGAGCTACGAAGAGGAGCGGCCCGCCTCCCCGCGGGCTCTGCTCGGGCGGCCCGGAGATTCGGAGGGCTCCTCCGGCGGCGAGGGCGGCCACGCCACCGACGACTCCGGCCGCTTCTCGCAGGACGAGACGGAGATGACCGACCTGTCGTCCGGTCCCAGCGGCCGCCAGCCGTCCGTGACGCCGGAAGACGGCGGCGGCGGCGACGAAGAGGAAGAAACGTGTCGAGTGGCCCGGCACGGTCAGACTCGTTTGAGGTTGGTGGAGTGCGTTGAGGAGCTCTGCTGTCATCAGGAAGCCCAAAGTGGTCGGCCTTTGCTTTCGCTGTCTCAAGTTGTGTGAGTCTGTGTGTGTGTGTGTGTGTGTGTGTGTGTGTGTGCAAAGCCAATTGAGCATTTATTCACATTCATATATCCATGTACTTGTCCTCACTAGTATAGTAAGACAATTCAGCGCACTAGTAGAACGACGAGGGCGCCATAGTGTCTTCTTTGTCACATTTTTTTTTCCATGATTATTTCTGCACACTAGTTGGACAACTACAGTACATGTTACTAGTGAGGCATAGTTCTGCACTAGTTGACATTTGTGTCCTATTAGTACTGATAGCCAAGCATTGGATTGTCGAATAGTGAGGTCAAAAAGTGTAGTAGTACACGGACCTTAAGCAGGATATCAATGATATTGAATATGCTCAAAAGGCTTTCCATATGTATGTGTGTGTGTTAACTTGCAACAAACTTTACCACAAAACTCCACTGGAACCACTTCCTGCAAACTTTTTGTCTTGAACTAGTAGTGAGTTGCAAGTGTACATTGCGTCTGCAAGCGAGTGCAGAGGGTGAATGAGGAGCCACAGACGGAAAGAAACGAAAACACACTTTTTTTATAGCCAAGCCTGGTCAAGTTTTGACCATTTTACTCCAGCTTTTTGGGAATTTTCTCTTGATTTGTTTTGTATGTCCTTTTAAAAAAAAAAAAAAAAAAAAAAAAAGAAATCTCACCTACCATGAATGTTTGGGGAAAAAAAAAAAAAAAAGAAAAGATTGTCAAAACTTTATTTAAGAGAGTTTATCACTGGAGTGAAAGGGACGTCCTTTTCGCTGATTGTCTACCTCGGTCCGCTCGCGAGCGAACCCTCCGCTGTATATTTAATAACTACTGTGTTATGCGACATTTACATAACCTGTGATCCTTCCTGATTATTTTCATTTTTTGGGGGGGAGGGATCGTCATCCAATTTCGTCTCTTTTTTTTCCCCCTTACTTACTGGAATGTAAGGGCGGTGCAGCTTCCATTCCTTCCTCACGCTGGATGCAAAACACTTTTTTTTTTTTTTCTCCTCGGGTGTTGCCGAGGTCGTGAGCCAGTATTAATACGTGTTTTCGAATCCATTATTGAGTAATGGCGTGGAAGCAGGTAATGTGTGTGTGTGTGTGTGTGTGTGTGTATACATATATTATTTTTTTTTTTGGTGTGTTGACGACGTGTCGCCGCCCTCGCTGTTCCTATTTTTATACTACCTGCCATTGATTTGTCTTTGTCGGCTTTCCTAAACTCAGGGAACAAAGTTTAGTCCGTTTTGAAAAGTCACGTGGTGTCACGTGGCGAACTGACAGGGTATCTTCTCAGTACTAAGCTGTGTATGTATTTGCGATGAATGTATCTCTCCGTGCCGGTAGCCGAGACAAACCCGCACAGGACCCGAACGGCCGAACCTTTTGTGATTCTTTTATTTTGTTATTGTTTGACTTCCACTACTACCTCCCGCTTGTGTCAGCGGGCACACAGCAAGTGTACGGCGAGCCGTTGGAACATTTATTCCATATCCGCGATATCCACCTTCGAGTCTGTCCGCTGGATATGAACCCATAATGAATACATGCTCATGCAAGCGCACGCAGCGGGCACGCGGGTACCGAAGCGCCTGACGATCGGCCTTATTGCGGACGCATCTGGACTGTCGTGTTTCTCAGGCAATGCGTCGCAAGTGTTTTCCTCATCAGGGATGTAAGTGAAGAATCATGAACGAACGACATAGCGTTCTACTCCCTGAAATGTTCCCTTTTTGTACTACTGAGTACACAATGTCGTTGAATCGAGCTTTTGTTTTTTCCTCCAGAGTAGATAAAGATTAGCACTTGTCTGCCGAGTAGTTTTCTATTAGCGAGCCAATCGGCAACGGTGACCGACACTAATCCCCAAAGACGTGTTTGCTTACCTGACTTTTGATTTGATTTGAATCTTGTCAGTGGACAGGAAAATGTGGAATAATCAAACACATTCGACCAAAGATGAAGATCAGCGGAGGTGCTGCTCCTCAAAACCAAGCCTTTAATGCACATTAGTGGCCTTCAACTGCGACAAGTTCTCCAGGAAAGTGCCGGCAGCATTCAGCCCCCCCCCCCCCAATCTCACGGAGTGACAATTCCTAATCAGTGCTACGGTGCACACAAAGACAAAGTCGTGCTGACTTTCTCTCAAAACGGATGTTTGTGCTCGCAAAAGCGCACCCGCTCGTCTATTCTGTCATTCACATCGTTTACGAGTGCAGTGCGTTACATGGCCGCGACCGACAGAGGCTCTGTTGAGTCGGTCTCAACTCGTTCAGCTATGGGAACAAATAGGATATTCTAATATGGTTCCCAAAAAATCTTGCTACAGTGAATTCATCTGGTCAAATGCCCATCCCTCGTGTATGAAGCTAATCCATCCTTTTACGGCTTGCACGAAAGATGAGCGGACGCACGGACGGATGTTCTCACATTGCTGCTTCGAAGCAATCAGGGGTTCAATCAGGGGTCGTTTTCCTATGACACAATCGGTTTCATTTGGTTTTCAGGAGCAAACAAACGCAACAAACCAAAGATGTTTTTAAATGGTCGCCGTTGCACGTCGGGGAGAATGGATCAGTTCAAATGCATCCTGTCTGTGTGTGATTTGTTGTCCTTGTCCAGTCTTCTCATATTATTAGCATCTTTCCGAGAAGAAAGCGTGGCACGCCGCACTCGGCTTTAAATCACGCGATTGTGCCATTTCGTTTGATTGAGATTCCAGTGAAAGGTGTTTTTGGTTTTTCTTCAACGATTAGGAGAATCTGGCCAAATGCAACTTCTTCCCTCAGGAGGACAACCTTGCCTGTTGCCCTGCGCTCTTCTCGTGTGTTCCTATCCGATCATGTGCGTTACGAGGGATCGAAATAACAAGAGTGTCTCGTTTTCTCCCTTTTGACAGTAATGTTGTGATGATGAGTTCGAGTGTCGAGAGCCGCGGGTCTTTTTTTTTTTTTTTTACATATAAACTCAGGTGGACCCCGGGGCTGCTCCTCCTCAGAAGAGAAAGTCATGATAATTGAATGTATCTCTTGTAATTATGCTGCTTTTATTAATGCGTGTCTGTCTGTCTGTCTTTGTCATCACAATTATTTGTTTTTTGTTTAGGAGATTTTAGACTGTGGTTACTTACGAAAAGTCTGATTCTTAATAAAAGTACAAAAATATAACAAACTTGTGAGTTGTTTTAATCGGTTTGTGAATGAGTGGGAAAACTCGTGTCGTTGTTCAGTCTTTGAAATCCATCCAAAACAAGTACTGTACAAACAAATACATCAATCCCGAGATCAGGACAAAATACAGTTAGGCATACAACTGACGATGGAATTCGGCTCAGGAAAAATACAAATACAAAAATGTTGCATTTGTATTTTGGAACAATTTGTCTGAGAGTCACAAACATCGGCGTGTGTTGTTCAACTCCTTTCCTTTCCTTGACGACTTGAGGTTGGGCCAAAATAAAATATGTGGCCAGGCGCTTTCGTTTCTTAAGACATGTCACGTTTGTATGCGTCTACCAGGGAAGAAGGTGTTAAACACGCACGTATCACTTTCATTCCACTGTTAGGTAATGCAACGTTGTCGCGTTTCCTTGTTTTTGTTTTCAAAGCTGTTCTACTTCCGCCACGCACATGGGTGGCCCCGCCCCGCCCCGCCCCCCGCCTCAACCCGTTTGGCTACCGCGTGGCCTTATGGGAAAGAAAGTTTTGTTAAGTCGGTGGGTGGCTTTCTCCCCACGGACTTCTCTCCTTTTTTCAAACCACATTTCCCAGAATCCATTGGCTTCGTTGTGACGTCATCTGTTTTTCCGGCACCCAGGATCGTGCAATAGCGAACAGTTTATCTGGAAACAGCTTCATCGTTGCCGGACACCAAAACACAGGTTTTTGTCCTTATTTTTGTTTTCAATTTTTCATTCAGTAATACTCTTCGTTCGTTTCCCCGCAAAGGTGAATTGAGCTTTGCCCATATGAATTGGCGACGGTACACGCTATTGTGTCGTTACTAATGCATTTAGAACCAGTTAATCAAGGTAAAAATCACAATCATGAACAAAACACTTTAGCATAACGACATTTGTTTGCCCAAAGGGTTAAGTGTCGCCTAATCTTCTCCAAATGATCTTATGTCACACTTGCTGAAATGGTACAAACTTGAAAGTTCATGAAATGCATCACTGAGTCGGGACGTAATGGCGCTATGAAGCGACATAAGCCCTCGTCTTCAGCAAAATGTTGACTTGTGCACGCGTAATAATGGTATGCTACGCTTTTATTGTCAATTCTTCAATGTGTGGAACAGGTTTCTCCAAAGGCCTCCGCGTCGACGTTGATGATCACAGCGTACGTGACGTCACCCACGTTTGCGACAAGCACAATTCAAAGTGGGCATCTATGATTGTGGATAACATCTCTTGTTTGGTTTTGCACACTCCTCAGTGCTGCTGACAATCCGATATCATGTCAAACACGTCCAGTGACACCGAGTGGTCCTGTGGCTGGAGCATCGTCAGCATGGAGGTGAAATACAACACCATTCTCCACAAAATTAAGCCAGTAGCTTTGTGCCTTGACATACGAGGGACCCGGCTTACAAGTTTGCTGTTGATCGGACCATTTTTTTAAAAATCGAAGGTGGCAGGTGACTCAACTACGCTTGACACGATTAGAATTTTTAGGGCCGATCAGAGAGTTAAAAAAACAAAAAAACAAAACGATCACCGATCACCGATCCGATCACAAGATGGAGGAATGTGTACTTAATTGTTCCCAAAATTCTATTGAAACACAAATCACGTATGTGAGCCACAGTGACAGACAGAACAAATGAATGGTCTTCTATTAGATGGCAGGAAGTAAACACAGTCGTGAAGGAATTCTCTCGCGGCTGCTCGATTCCCAAGTTCCTCCGCGTAACTGACAGCTTGCAGTTTAAACTGCTCTTCGTAGGCGCCATTTTCGGGGGTCCTTGGCCAAACCCATGTTGTTTTGCACAATGCGCATACCTTTAGCGTCCTCTTTCACCCTTCCCCCTTTAACGTCCGCGTGCGGTCCTCAGTCACGTCCGCCTTTCCTCTATATAAGCGCCGTGTCGGCAGGAAACGCTCCCAGTCAGTCAAGCGGAGGGCACATCAAAGTCAAAGCCCTGCGATTGGCTGGCGACCGGTTCAGGGCGTACCCCGCCTCCCGCCCGAAGATAGCCGGGATAGGCTCCGGCACGCCCGCGACCCTCGTGAGGAGAAGCGGCTCACAAAATGGACGGGATGGACGGAACTCGGTGCACACAGAAGGCGCGCCGCATTTTTAGGCGCCGCCGTCCGTTTTGGACTTTTAAGTGCGCCTTATGGTCGTGAAAACACGCTATACTGTGCAGGCGGCGACGCGGAGTAAATGTTTTTTGCGGAGCCGATCAACGCCGAATTATGACATTCAAGCCGATCAGCATAAAATGCTAAAAATAATGCTAAATACTTTTTAGTTTTTTAGAACAAACGTGGACGGTAAATTTGTATTTGCCTGAGCCTGAGCCCGACAGCTCACAAAATCAAATGAGCCGCACGTTGACTCCTAGGATAATGCTTATTAGATGTCTCGTTTATCTTCTTTGTGTTATGCTCGCAGGGTTCAGATTTTGAGACTTTGATGGCAGACGCCACGGGACGACATGGAGCCGATGACCGAGAGCGCCCTGCTGTGGTGGAACCAGAACTGCGCGACTCTCGAGACTCAGCTTCTGCTTGTATGAATCTCTCTGTCATGAGCTACACTGTTCCGAAACACGAGTGTACAAAATCTATTTCCATGACGTGTGACATTAGCATCTGAATATGACCTTTTGGAAGACTGCGTCGTGCAAATTGAAGTGACTCACACCAGACCTAGTTTCAAGTTAAGTGGAGTAAACCCATATCCAGAATTGTTTTCAACCCATTCTTGAATCGGAATAATCTTTATTGGACAAGTATGTACAAAAAAAAAAAAAAACACGAATAGTTTTTCTCCAGTAGTTGGAGCCGCTCTAGTACGAAAACAGACTTTTGAGACATAAAAAACACAGTCACTGAGCAATAAAAGGTTACCAGTAATTTGGTAATGCCGGTAATTTTGTTTTTTTTTTGTGAGTCCACTAGCAATTAGAGCAGTTTGAAACGACTAATCTCGCAATAGTCCGGTGCAATGACCATTGTGCAAAGGCCGCAGAAACGTCAAGAAATGTATGCGTTTTAAAGTCACTAGTCGTGCGATAATCTGGGACAATGTCGATTGTGCAAATGTTGCAGATGCTACTCAGGCACATGAGCGGCCAGTATTGGTGAACAACAGATTTGCAGGTAGTGCAACAGTGAGTGCACGAGTTATGTATAATTGGCCCGACAGAAACGTGACAACAAACTCGAGAGAAAAATTGGCAGAATGTTGCAATGGAATTGTGAGTTAACTGTTGAAGAAGTTGATGGCAAGCGGGAAGAAGCTGTTGGAATGTCTGCTTGTTTTAGTTTGCATTGTTCGGTAGCGCCGACCCGAGCGAAGGAGCTGGAAGAGGTGGAGGGTCCAGGAGGAGTTTTCATGCTCTTGTTTTAGTTCTGGCAGCGTGCAAGTCCTCAAGGGTGGGTAGGGGGGTACCGACAATCCTTTCAGCAGTTTGGATTGTGCGTTGCAGTCGGAGTTTGTCTTTTTTTTGTATCAGCACCAAACCAGACTGTGATGGATGAACACAGGACCGCTTCGATGAGCGCTGTGTAGAACTGCCTCAACAGCTCCTGTGCCAGGCTGTGCCTCCTCAGAAGCCGCAGGATGTAAATCCTCTGCTTAAGTTTGGCAGTGAACCACGGCTTGCTGTTGTTGAACGTGCGAAATGATTTTGTTGGAACACAGACCTCTTCACAGAAACTGATATAGGATGTGACAGTGTGCGTATATTCATCCTGGCTGCCAGCTGAATTTTCAAATACGGTCCAGTCTGTGCTGTCGAAAGAGCGTTGAAGTTCTATCTTTGCTTCGTTGGTCCACTTTTTCAATGTTTTCAGCGAAGGCTTCGCACATTTAAGTTCTTGCCTGTATGTTGGTATTAAGTGAATTAAGCAGTGATCAGACGAGCCCAGGGCTGCACGAGGTTTGGCACGGCATGCGTTGTTTAGCGTCGTGTAGCGGTGGTCTAAAATGTTATTTTCCCTGGTAGGACAGTCGATGTGCTGCTTGTATTTCGGGACTTCGTGGTTGAGTTTAGCTTTGTTAAAGTCCCCGAGAATAATGAGGGGTGAGTCCGGGTGTTTTTTTTTTTTTTTTCATTTCGTTGACTTGCTCAGCGAGCAAGTAAGCAGTGCGGCATTCGCGTTAGCTTGTGCACCGTCACTGTGCATTGTGTAATAAACAATCACTTTCGTCTATTTGTCGAAAAAAAAAAAGAGCGGTCATTTATGTGTTTCAAAAATATTGAATACATTTCTCAATTGTCTTTTGGGAAAGCCTCCTGAACATTTCTTCAATATTCTTGATATCCAGCTTAAGGTCATACTGGTTGGCCAAATGTGGGAAAAAAACCCCCATCTTTCTACTCATGCTCTGTCGTCATTCTACGAGTGTGCTGCATTGTCGTTAAAAAGCGTTCTAGTACATGGACGGACCGTAAACTGAAGGACAAGAATATTGAAGAAATGTGAGGTTCCATACAATAATTGGGCCTTTGCTCACTTTTGACGGCAAAAGGGTGTGATGGAACTCAAATTTCCCCCTTTTTTGGGTTACATCACATATTTGCCTCTTGTCACTAAACATTCAGGTGTAATTTCTGTACACTTTTAGCTGGATGTAATCATGACAAAGTTGACGGCTCACCGGGAGACCAAACCGTGGACGAGACGTCGGAGAGAACATCACACGGAAACCTCTCGGCCACTCGGTCGCCACTTCCTGTACAAACGGAACCCCGCCGCCCTCAAGCCGGAGCCGATGACGCAGCAGCGAGCGAGCGCGTCGCTGTGTCGTCCTCCAGCGACCACTCGGACATCGTGACGTTGAAGGAGCTGAGGGAGGACGAGCGTGACGAGGGCTCGTATCTGGGCACGTCGAGCAGCAGCCGGTACGCCTTCACCGCCGCAGAGCCCGGTAGGACAACAAGGCCTCGTCGCCTTTGCCCGCGCTTTTTATTTCCAGTCAAACCATTTATATATTGGGGCGCAATGTTACCCCCCCCAAAAAAAAAAAATCCCAGTCTTCCTTGTTCTTTTGTGTTCATTTGACACGGCCAAAGCAGGTCTGAGCTTGAGTCATTGGAACGTTGTGCAGAGCCTCACGGATTTCGGCCGCCATCTCCGACACTTTTACAGGTGGCCTGATTCCAAGTGTGACAATTGAAAAGCTTGTTCGCAAACAACTAATCGACGGGAGAAAGTTGCTCGCACGCGTGCGTCGACTGATCACGGTCACCAATAACGCTTTGCAGTTCTTTCCTGTTTTGCTACTTGCTCGTATTTTCTATTTGTTTGGCTCGCATGAACTTAAGAGAGGGTTTCCCAAACTTCATTGAGCCCGGGTACATATGTTACGTTCGACAAATCTCGGGGCACACCACCGAACAAAAATGGACACAAAAAGCTTTTATAGCCGACTGAAATAACGACAATCTCATCTCAATGTACTCGGAACGCTAACTTGGGCCTGAATTTAGTCAAACTCCAAACTTTTACAGTGAAGCCTCGCTCTTTGCGGAGGATAGGGACCGGCCCGGCCCCTGCCTCATTTTGTAACTCTAACTCTATAACTGCCACAAGATTCCGGCAAAGCGCTTAAAACGGAGGATCATAAAGCATCGACATCATGCTTCTCGTATGTACACGTTACATTTACGACTCTTCACTAGTTCAAAACATTCAACACAAACCACCTTCACGTGAGGCTCATCCAGCGTATTAGCTCTCATACTGTATACAACAACAGTATTCCGATATTTTGGGGATTCATTTCATCATTTATTTCGACCATGTGGAAAAAATAACAAAGACAAACAAGATTTGAACCAAAAAATCCAATGATACATATTCAAAAAGGAGTAGGAAGAAGTTGAAGATATTTACTCCTACCCCGAGATCCGCTTATATATCAAAACAGTACGATAGTAATGTTACGATGATATAACAATAGTAATAAGTGTATTATTCATATCCAAAGAACCCTGGAACAACACACACGCGAAGAGGTCCAAGGTGATTTGCAAACATTGCAAATTCCCACCATGCCGAACCCGCTGCTGCGCTGGGCGAGAACCAATACGGTTTTTTCCCCTTTGACCAAGTTGTGCAAAAAATGAGCCGGCGGTCCCCGAGGCGAGCATTCTTTCACCCGCCTCACGTCGACGCTCGTCTTCTCACGTAAAGTTAGAACGTTTATACGTGTAACTTTGGTGTCGAAACCGTCTATTGTCGGTGAATATTCAGTTAACGTCATCATGTTGTTGTTTTTTTTTATCAAGAAAGAAAATATGTTTCTCCTCCCGTCCGACAGTGGTGACATTTAAGAGCTGACACATAGATTGACATGATTTCCTCATATGTTATAAGTTGTTACGGTAGTTAATTTTGGTGCTGTTTGCACGTCACTAGTACAGAATTTGAGTAAGCAGCTTTTGCTTAAGTTGAAAAACACGAGTTCTTTTTTTTTTTTTTAACTTACTGAAAGGCAAACATTTGCATGATGGAAAATGACACACAAAATACTGACGTCAGGATTATTTTGGCATGAATAATATCACTATGTATGCATGTATGTTTCCGTACGCTCTCTGAAGCTATTTCGTTTTTTTTGAATTGAACACGCAGTATGCGTATTTCCACATGACCGTCGCGTGTTTCTCTGGAAGTTTTGCCAGCTCAGCTGCCGCCTGCGGCCACAAACTCCAGCAGCAGCGAGGGAGAAGTCACACCAAACGTTGTGGTGCGAAGACGCAGGTTGAGGAGGAATACGACAAGCAATGCGACAGAGTCCTGCCAGGGGGAGATGACAATGGAGTCCGAGGAGGAAGACGAGAAGCAGCGGGCGGAGCGAGCCGGAGACGGGCCTGCCGCGCCGACGGCGCGAGGCCGAGGCAGCGGAACCCTCAACTCTTGCATCCTGCTCGCCCTCGTCGTCGCCCTGAGCACGGGCTTCGGACACTTCTATGGTACGGAACCAGCCGTTTTTCTCCCGTTGTTCGATGTGTGGGCAGCACGGCACGGGGGCTCCGACCTTCCAAATGTACGGAATAACATTTCTACTCGTAATGAACTTAACTGAATTGACCTACTTAGTACTTGGGCAGAATCCTGGCATCTTCAAAAGCCTCCCTTTTGTTGAGCCATGAACTTTGCAGCATCAAAGTGAGCGAGCCGTTTTCAATACTTTGGATCGCTCAGTGATTTACCGACACGGCGTGACGCTCGCTTCTGCCATCGAGTCAAAAAGTGCATTGACTTGTTCCGCCTGTCGCGATACGTCGCTGGCGTCCGTAGATGAACAACATCCATTATTTGTAGTCAATCATTTTCCGACCAATAAGGTGAAATTGGATCATTTTCCACAGCACACCTGATGACCTGATCGCTCGCTAATTGGGAATCATTGCTCTGAATTTCATTTCGTAGGCGTCAATGTGAGCGTGAATGCTTGTTCGTCTATATGTGCGCTCCGATTGGTCGGCGACCGGTCCAGGGTGAACCCCACCTCTCCCCCAAAGTCAGCTGGGATAAACTCCAGCTCTCCCTCGTGTGGAGGAGTAGTCTCGGAAATGGATGGATGGATGGATGGATGTTTTAGCAGTTTGTGTCCTTTCTGCAGTCGTATTGTGTTGTCTTGCTTCCAGGCACAGTGCATAAGCAAGAGAGGCGGAAAACCGTAGACCGAGTCAGAGAAAATCAACTCGACGGTGTGAGGGATGTTCTTCAATATCAGGTAAGTGGACACCTTTCCATGGGATGACCAAAAACATTGGAATTCTAAATGGCAGCATTTAGATTGAGCTGGGAAAATCTTTTTCATCATCGTTAATTCCATCTGAAAGTCAAAGCATACATATTCTATGAAAGCAGCCTCATCAGTCCTCGCTTTTTCTTCCTGTCTGCAAGCGCTCAAGTCTTTTGAAAGCGTGTGTTTTTGTTTTCCCATTCAGATCAAAAGCGACAACCTTAGCCTGGATGAGTTGGATGAGCAGATGCTTACTTCATTGTTCATACAAGCTGTCAAGAAGATGAACAAGGAGAACGAGGAGCTCAGCATCCAGCGAGGACGTGGTCGGGTAACTTCCACTTCATTTGCTCCTCCTCTTTTATCTCATTCATAATTGCAAGCCCGGTCGATCCCCTCCCCGCAACCTCGGTCAAATCCGGCCCCTCCTCACTGCTGTCCTTCATCTCTGCCATTATCCACTCTTCTCTCTCCACCAGTATTCTCCCATCATTGCTCAAAACTGGCGGCACGGCGGACGACCGGTTAGAGCGTCAGCCTCACAGTTCTGAGGACCGGGGTTCAATCCCCGGCCGGCCCCGCCTGTGTGGAGTTTGCATGTTCTTCCCGTGCCTGCGTGGGTTCTCTCCGGGCGCATCCCACATCCCAAAAACATGCATTCATTGGAGACTCTAAATTGCCCGTAGGTGTGACTGTGAGTGCGGATGGTTGTTTGTTTGTATGTATGTATGTGCCCTGCGGTTGGCTGGCAACCGGTTCAGGGTGTACCCCGCCTCCAGCCCGATAGGCTGCGGCACGCCCGCGACCCGCGTGAGGAGAAGCGCGACAGAAAATGAATGGATGGATGCTCAAAACTGTAGCTATTCACCACTCTTCTCAAAAAGCTGGTTTAGATAGCAACAAGTACAAAACCTCCTCACCATCTCCAATGTAGCCTTCATTTCCAAAGTCCTTAAAAAAAGTCGTTATCACTCAACTTCACTCATTTATCACATAACAGCCTTTCCGAGCATTTCCAGTATGGTTTTCGTCCGCTCTACGGTACTTCAACAGCTCTATTAAAGATCCTCATTGACCTCTTCATTGCAGCTGACTTTCCACCCGCATTCTACTTGACCTGAGTGCGGCCTTTCACACCATCTCACACCGCATCCTCCTCAATAGGCGCTCATCCGTCAGGATTGCCCACACCCCACTCGACTGGTTCCACTCATACCTCAAAGACCACACTCAGTTCATCCATCTTAAGTCCTTCTCATCCAACCCCTACCCAGTCACCTCATCGTTGCCCCAGGGCTCTGTCCTGGAGCCCCTGATTTTCATCATTTACGTCCTCCCCGCCAGCACCATTCTCCGTAAATGAAATATCCTCTTTCATTGCTTTGCAGATGACACCCAGCTCTACCGCTCCTGCAAACTGAACATCTCACTTCCTCCCTCCAGCCTATCAGAAATGAACGCCTGGTTCACGTCCAACGTCATGAAATTGAACTGAAAAAAACACAAGCTGTACATTATTCAAAATTCACAGTTTCTCCATCCTAGTTGATGGCTCCTTAGTTTCCCCTTCCCCTCAGGTGTAGCATCTGGGTGTCGTTCTCGACAGCACACTATCTTTCCATTCCCGTATCGGTAACATAACCCAGTCGTCTTACTTCCAACCATGCGACATCAACCGACTTCACCCCTCATACCGCCTTATCTTTGTTCACAGTCTTGTCACTTCCTGTCTTCATTATTGTAACTCTCTTCAGCCTTCTCATTTGGTCCAGAACGTCGCTATATACATCCTCACCAAAAACCCCTCTTTCCACAACATCGCCCCCATCCTTCAGCAACTTTACTGGCTCACGGTCAAATGAAGAATTCAGTTCAAACTTATCCTTCAACCTTCAAGGCCCCTCAAAAACTTGCTCCTCCATACTTGTCCACATCACCACTCTAGCCCGAACCCTCCAATCTTCCTCCTCAGTCCACCGGACTGTTTCACCTGCGATTCTGAGTACCTAGCTCTTGAACTCTTTGCCACCAGACCTTCGCAACTCAGTCTCCTTCCACGCCTTTAAATCCAAACTCAAAATCCAAACTATTTCAGATGGCCTACTCACTAGAACTGCACTGCCCAGTATTTTGATTACTTTTCTCTGAATAATTCTTCTATCTATACTGTTGTTTTATTGATGTACAGTGTCCTTGAGCATCTCAAAAGGTGCATACAGATAAATGTATTCAGACACAAATGACAAGATTTCCACATTTTACCAATTTGTAGCAGTCCTATTCACGGGAGATATGGATGGAGCAGTTCCGCAAATAGTGGGAAAAGTGGGATCCAGAAGCACTTTAATATATGTTCAAACTAATCTGACAGTTTTACCTTTAAAAAGAAATGGCTTGTAGATTATTATATTTTGAAAAAATGCACCGGAGGTGCGCACCTACTGCACATGTAGTGACAACTCTCAGTACCTTCCACTAACAATCCCTTTCCACCTTGCAGAAGAAGCTGAGGAAGCAGCGCTTTAAGATTCAAGATCTGGCGGCTAAGGCAGCTGCACCCGACGTGCTTCTGTCTGAAAACCAGAGGCTGAAGGACGAGCTGGAGGGAGCGAAGAAACTGCTTTCCGAAAACCAGAGGCTGGAGGGAGAGAAGAAACTGCTGTCCGAAAACCAGAGGCTGAAGGACGAGCTGCAAGGAGAGAAGAAATTGCATAAGGAGGGAGCGAAGAAACTGCTGTCTGAAAACCAGAGGCTGAAGGACGAGCTGGAAGGAGAGAAGAAATTGCTGTCCGAAAACCAGAGGCTGAAGGACGAGCTGGAGGGAGAGAAGAAACTGCTGTCCGAAAACCAGAGGCTGGAGGGAGCGAAGAAACTGCTGTCTGAAAACCAGAGGCTGAAGGACGAGCTACAAGGAGAGAAGAAATTGCTGTCTGAAAACCAGAGGCTGAAGGGCGAGCTACAAGGAGAGAAGAAATTGCTATTCGAAAACCAGAGGCTGAAGGACGAGCTGGAGGGAGAGAAGAAACTGCTGTCCGAAAACCAGAGGCTGAAGAACGAGCTGGAGGGACAGAAGAAACTGCTGTCCGAAAACCAGAGGCTGAAGGACGAGCTGGAGGGACAGAAGAAACTGCTGTCCGAAAACCAGAAGCTGAAGGACGAGCTGGAAGGAGAGAAGGAATTGCTGTCTGAAAACCAGAGGCTGAAGGACGAGCTGGCGGGAGAGAAGAAACTGCTGTCCGAAAACCAGAGGCTGAAGGACAAGCTGGAAGGAGAGAAGAAATTGCTGTCCGAAAACCAGAGACTAAAGGACGAGCTGGAGGGGGAGAAGGAACTGAAGAAGAAGCTCGACAAGGAGAGGAAGCTTACATATGAGGCGGCGGCCCAAGAGTTCCAGGTCCGCCTGAGAAAGCTGGAGGAGAGGCTGGGCTTTGAGCAGCAGCGCTCCAACCTGTGGGAGAGGCTCTACCTGGAAACTAAAGAAGACCGGGCCAAAGGAGATACGGAACCCAAACAGACGAAGGCAAAAGCACGTACATCAGGGATAGTGAAAGACACATTTGATGCAGTCAAGAACTCCACCAAGGAATTTGTCCACCATCACAAAGAGCAGATTAAGAAAGCCAAGGAAGCCGTAAAGGAAAACCTGCGTAAATTCTCCGCTTCCGTCAAATCAACTTTCCGCCACTTCAAGGTTTCAGCCAGCACCTTCTTCAACAAGATGAAGAGAGAAGGTACAAAATTCGATGCAGAAGACAAATACAAGGCAAAAAAATGCCATCCCCAACAAGACGCCAACACACGGAAATCAGGTAGCACAGTCCACAAAGAGCGAGGCCAGAGCACCAACCCGAAAGGATGCCGAGGAGTCTTCGACTGCGCCTACCATGAGTCCATGAGTGTTTTCAACAAAGCCGCGGAGCCCATACGAGCTGACGAGTTCCACCAGCTGCTGTGGAGCTACTTGCAGCGGGAAGTCCACAACTTCCACCACTGGAAGGAACTGGAGAGCTTCATCAAAGGCTTCTTTCACAACGGCCTCTTCATTCACGACCACATGCTCTTCAGTGACTTTGTGAGCAGGTTGGAACACTACCTGGTGAACATGCCCGAGTACCACGGCCTTCAGGATGACGCCTTTGGCGATATCGACGACTTCATCTACAGACACCTCTTTGGCGAGGCGTACGCAAAAAGCAGTGGGCCCAGGTGAGCAAACTGCTGACACGCTTGGGTTAGGGATCAACAAGAGCGAAAATCAGTCCGTTATTGACACTCCCTCCGTAACCCCACAAAATGTTTAGATTTTTAAAAAAAATTGAAAAAAAATTCAGTTATTTTATATAAATTCATTACACACAGTTCAAGATTGCAAGCTTTTATATGTTGTATTTTTGATGATTATGGCTTACAGATTATGAAAACCTAAAATGTTGTGAATATGTCAAAATCCCAATCAAAAAAGGATATTTTAAGCACAAATGTCAGGCATCTGCAAAGGGTGGACATTTTGCATTCTGTCCTTGGTGGGGCCTCCTTTTTCATGAACTACTGCATCAATGCGTCGTCATGTCGGCGGTCAGATGCAATGGAAGCCCGGCTTGCTTTGACAGCTGCCTTCAGGTCATCTGCATTGTTGAGTCCGGTGTGTCTCAATTGCCTCTTGACAGCGGCCCATCGTTTTTCAATGGGGTTCAGGTCGGGGGAGTTTGCAGGCCAATCAAGCACAGTACCCCGTAGTCATTGAGCCATCTTTCGCTAACTTTGGTAGTGTGGGCAGGTGGAAAATACAATCGGCATCTCCATACAACTTCTGAACAGAAGGAAGCATGAAGTGCTCAAGAAATTCCTGGTAGATTGCTGCACTGACTGTGGACTTCAGAAAACACAGTGGACCAACACCAGCAGATGACATGGCACAGCAAATCATCACTGACTGTGGAAACTTCACACCGGACTTCAAGCAACGTGGATTATGTACTTTGATTTCCAAATGAAATGCAACATTAACGTTTGTCTGAAAGGAGGACTTGGGACTGTGGCTGTGAATATTCTCAGTCATGCTCATGTAATTGTCAGGGCAACTGGACTGTTCTGTTTGTCTTAGAAGATGTTTTGCCTCTCATCCGAGCAGGCTTGATCAGTTCATGCAACAAGGCTTAGTTAGGATGCACTAGCCAGTGTTTATGTGGAAAACTCAACGACCGTATTTTCACGACCATATGACGCACCGCATTCAAAGGCCCAGTCGCACCGTATTATGGGGCGCAGGCATGGCGAAACATACGCTAGCTTCAAACATACGGTAGCATGCATGCACGCGAAAACAATGTTTTTCAAAAGGCAGCGGGAGCAAAACTGAGTTCGGTTGTGCTTTATTGAAGTATTTAACAATGTACTCACGTTATTTTTGGATCAATCCTAAAACCAAAAATCCATCAAAGTCCTCATGTTCTGTATCCGAAATGAACAGCTGGGCAAGTTCTCCATCAAACACGCCGGGTTCCCTCTCGTCATTGTCGGAGTCAGTCGTCGCGTGCGGCTCCTCAGAAATGATGCCGGCTTTTACGAAAGCTTGAGCAACCGTGCACGCAGACACGTTAGCCCGAGCATCCACGATCCATTCACAAATTGTGGCGTAACTCGCCCGCCGCTGCCTCCTCGTCTTAGTAAAGCTGTGTTCGCCATCTGTCATCCATGGCTCCCACGCCGCTCGCAACTTCACTTCGAACGCCCTGTTTACACCGATGTCCAGCGGGCTTGCAAGCGGGCCACGAAACGTTAAGCTAGTTGGTGCTAACACTGTTTGCCGACATTCTGTCCAATCATGCTCTGAAGCTTCGGTAAACATTAGTTTGTGCGCATCAGAATCAGAATCATCTTTATTTGCCAAGTATGTCCAAAACACACAAGGAATTTGTCTCCGGTAGTTAGAGCCGCTCTAGTACGACACAGACAGTCAATTTACAGAACACTTTGAAGACATAAAGACATTGACAAAAAACAACAACAAACAACAATTGTGCACAAAATGTTGACAACAGCGACGCCCAAGTATGTTGTCAACGCAATCCGTCGGGTTCACGTCAGTGTGCACTGTCGGAGAGTTGTCGTTGAGATCTCACACGACACTAAAATCGCCTGCAATAGCTGATGGGGCCGATATCGGATCGAGGCATGAAATAGACACCGTGAGTTTTCCAATATTCAACTTTTTCCCAATATTCTCATTTTCTGACACAGAATTTGGGGGTTTCATTATCTGTAAGCGGCGGCACGGTGGCCGACCGGTTAGAGCGTCAGCCTCACAGTTCTGAGGACCCGGGTTCAATCCCCGGCCCCGCCTGTGTGGAGTTTGCATGTTCTCCCCGTGCCTGCGTGGGTTTCCTCCCACATCCCAAAAACATGCATTCATTGGAGACTCTAAATTGCCCGTAGGCATGACTGTGAGTGCGAATGGTTGTTTGTTCCTATGTGCCCTGCGATTGGCTGGCAACCAGTTCAGTTCAGCTCAGAAAATGGATGGATGGATGGATTATCTGTAAGCCATAATCATCAAATTTACAAGAAACAAAGTCTTTAAATATTTACATTTATGTAATGATCCTCTCTGTGTTGACAAAAAATGTCGAACTTTTTCCCCATATTTTAATTTTGGGGGAAGCACCTGTGCAGTGGTGCCTTGATTTCCAAGTTGAATTTGTTCCGTGAGCAGGATTTTGGCTCAACACACTCATCAGAATCAGAATCAGAATCAGAATCATCTTTATTTGCCAAGTATGTCCAAAACACACAAGGAATTTGTCTCCGGTAGTTGGAGCCGCTCTATCTAGTACAACAGACAGTCATATCTCAAATCAACTTTGCCCTTTGAAATGAATGAAAATTCATCTGTTCCAGACCCCCCCAAAAACACAAAAATAGCAATGTACAGTATTGTATAAAATATCCAGCGATAACATCGTAAAATAAATCCAACTGATACTTTTTTTTACTAGCGCTGAACTTAAACTTCATTTAAGAGTTCGAGACTAGTTCTTGTACACTCACCTGTTGTAAATGTGTATTCACAAAGCAGAATGCTTCATACATAATAGGGTTTCCCACATAAACATTTCTTTGTGGGAAGCCACTACAATTGAATTTTGGCCACCGCACATAGATATTGGCTTCTTTTGTGTGTCTGCTAAGAATCCACACTACCAATTTCCTTTCTGATACGCGACTCAAAATACAAATGTCCCTCAAATGATTGAAGTAACAAAAGTAGCAATATTTAATTTTGAGAATCGATCTTCTGGTATGAGTGGCATCGACATTGTCAGCCAGATATATATGCAACTGTAAAGTCTCCTGTCCACCATTCATGCAGCGTCAGCTCAGCTTCCCACTTCGCACTGCCACACTTTGCTCTTTTCCATTTTCTCATTTGGGCACTTGCTGTACGTACCTCTACTCGTTGTATTCTGACATGTTTGATCTCGAATCTTGCAGCGGGCCTCTCGAACGACCAGACTCGTACTCTCGAGAGGAGTCGAGGATGAAACATCAAGGTCTTCGGCAGCAGAGACAAAAGAGCGTGGCATCGCAGCAAGCCAAGAAACGGGCACTTGGCCGACGTCAAAATCAAACCGGGCCCCATGCCGTCCGAACGCAAATACTGAATACTTCTCGACAGGTTTGATAGTAATACGTACTCGATTCTTTCGTCCTATTCTGGGTTCCTCTTGATGCCTGTTTGCACAATATTCTTGTTTTTGAACGCTACTGAATGTCCTCCGGGTGGTTGTCCGTGGATTCCGGTGGAACATTTTCAGATGCACTTTAAATGTATTGGCTTTGAATTGAGATATTTTCATGTTTTGAAAAGAGCATCTGTGTTGCGGGGGGGGGGGGGGGGGGGGGCAAAATACAAAAGGAGGGTGTTTTGGCAAGGCCATGAATTCACTGCTCCGTAACAGTAGCGTCTTAACTTTCATTGAAATAATACCGAAACATTGGGTTACAAATGAGGTGCACGCGCTGTTCTTTTAGTCCAATACGCAATTAAAATGCTGTTGTCCACTCCAAACATTGCTAACGCTCGACAATGTTGACCTTTGAGACAGTTGGCAGGAATCAGCTTCAACAACTGTTAGTTAACACTATGATTTGTTTACGAAGGTGTGATTGGTTATGGTATTCTATGTAAAAAAAAAAAAAAAAAGACTTAAAATAGCTGGCAGCCCAAGCTATTGTGGGGGGGGGGGGGAAAGCAAGTGGATTTGATTTGTAGTGTGACGCAATTTAATGCTGTTCTAACATTCCATTTTTTGTTCTCATCTGAATGAGACACAGAGAGAGAGAGAAGTGGGGGGGGGGAAATAACTTCACAATTAAGATTTTTGTGTAAAGTATGATTATTATTATTTCATCAGCTATTGCATGAAGTCGGACATGGTCGCCAAACGTTCCTGTGGTTGCCGATGCCGTTCATAAATAAAGATTCTTCTTCCAACTCCTCCCTGAGTGTGAAATATGTCTGTTGTTTTCGTGCAGTTGTTTTCACCCAGAAATGCTGAGATCTTCGACAACATAAACATAAAAACGCATCAGCGTGAACTAACGTGTCTGCTTTGAAAGCGACACTGACAAGATTTGTCTGCACTTTTGAACTTCTCCATAATGTCAAAGAGAACCAAGTGAATGTGCATGTGGATATGTAATTTGGAGCCAGAGAAGCGGGTCCTCGTTGAATGTTTCCGATTCGTCCACGTAGTTCGCCCGGCCGAGTTCAGGTGAGCGCTCGAACCTCATCTTTAGTGGGGAGTGCACATGGCTGCAATGGGAGAGAAACATTTTAGCTGCCTGTTCCAGGTCTCCGTACAGCGCATCCGGAAAGAATCAAGAGTGCTTCACTTTTTCCACATTTTGTCATGTTATGTATGGCCTTATTCTAAAATTGAATAAATTCATTTTGAATTCTTGGAAACGTGTTAAACAAAAAATCTTGTTGGACATGCAGTGGCTATATATAACGTCTACGATGCTTTGGGGCTGTTTTTCTTCTGATGGAATTTGCAGCAGAACAGTGTGCTGTAGGTGTGACAGAGGAGTTTAAGGTGGAGGTGGGACTGCATCAGGGATCAGCCCTGAGCCCCTTCCTGTTTGCAGTGGTGATGGATACGTTGACAGATGAGGTTAGACTGGAATCCCCGTGGACCATGATGTTTGCAGATGACATTGTGATCTGCAATGAAAGCAGGGAGCAGGTGGAGGAACAGTTAGAAAGATGGAGGCATGCACTGGAAAGAAGAGGAATGAAGATTAGCCGAACTAAGACAGAATATATGTGCATGAACGAGAGCGGTGGTGGTGGGGGAAGAGTGAGGCTACAGGGAGAAGAGATAGCAAGGGTGGAGGACTTGAAATACTTGGGGTCAACCGTCCAGAGCAATGGGGAGTGTGGTCAGGAAGTGAAGAAACGGGTGGAGGAAGGTGTCAGGTGTGTTATGTGACAGAAGAGTCTCTGCTAGGATGAAGGGCAAAGCTTATAAAACAGTGGTGAGGCCGGCCATGATGGACGGAGTAGAGACAATGGCACTGAAGAGACGACAGGAAGCAGAACAAATGAAGATGTTGAGGTTCGCTCTCGGAGTGACCAGGTTGGATCAAATTAGAAAGGAGCTCATCAGAGGGACGGCCGAGGTTCGATGTTTTGGAGACAAAGTTAGAGAGAGCAGCTACTTGGATGGTTTGGACACGTCCAGAGGAGAGAGAGTGAGTATATTGGTAGAAGGATGATGAGGATGGAGCTGCCAGGCAAGAGAGCGAGAGGAAGAGCAAAGAGAAGGTCGAAGGATGTCGTGAGGGCAGTTGGTGTTGGAGAGGAGGCTATATGAAACACAACGAACCCAATGGGAATGTAGTCATGAACCACGAGTCTCAGTTTGTTTTCATCCTGCCAGAAAAGGTGGATCAACAGCGGAAGCCAGACAATCAGGGCCGTCGGGCGAACAATGATCGCGACTGCAACCAGGCTCAACAATTTTTTGCTCGGGAGGGAACAACACGAATAAGGTGTCAGCCAGGAATCCACGGCACATACATATCGAGATGTTTACGACGTTAAGGGGACCTGCTGTGTGTTTTGGATGCTGGCTGGATGCTTCCTTTTTGAGGAGGGAGGGGCTGGCTTTTCCCCAGTTTTACATCCTCCTCTTTGCTCCCAAAAATTGAGCGCTGTCTCAAAGTCTCCATGTGGATGCTGTGTTCTTGACTCATCATATCGTCTGGAACAGAGGCCCAAACTCTGGGCATCGGATGGGGAGTGTCGCCATTTCAAAGACGACACAGGTTCGTATTTTAAGAGTATGGCAACTTTCACTTTCAATGCTGGAACGCCATAATAATGCATTTGCCCCGATAAAACTGCCATTTAAAGTTTACATACAGCAAGGCACCGCTTCTCAAACCTTTGACACAAATACCTTCTGAAAAACTAGTTGCCTGCCCATTTAACTTTTCCCTTCTTGTGCTCCAAATTTTGTATTTTATATTTGCACTCAAAGGACTGTCCGTATCTGCAAATTTTCCTCGTAATAAAGCTTGTGATCCTGATTCCTGATTTTCTTTTCCCAAAGAGAAAATGTGAACGTTGCACAATTTGTCAATGTTTTGATGCACTTGTATTCACTTGTAAAAACCCAATAAACAAAGCTTGAGAAAAAAACAAAACAAAACACATCAGCTCGTGCATAAAGTCAGAAATGGCCGCCAACATGTTCCAGTGGCGGTCGACGCCTTTCATAAATAAAGATTCTTCGTCCAAGTCCTCCCTCGGGAAAATGAGTGTGAAATATGTCTGTTGTTTTCGTGTAGTTGTTTTCACCCAGAAATGCTGAGATCTTCTACAAAAAAAAGATCAAAATAGATCAGCATGAACTTTGAAAGCGACACTGACAAGATTTGTCTGCACTTTTTACCTTCTCCATAACGTCAAAGAGAATCACGTGAGTAGGAAGTGAACGTGCATGCGGATACGAAGTTTGGAGCCAGAAAAGCGGGTCCTCGTTGAATCGGTCCGATTCGTTCACGTAGTCCGCCTGGCCGAGATCAGGCGGGCACTCGAGGAACCGCATCTTTAGTGGGCAGTGCACGTGGCTGCAAGGGGAGGCAAAACCTTCAGCTGCCTGTTCCGGGTCTCCATACAGCGCCTCCGGAGAACATTCAGAGCGCTTCACTTTTTCCACATTTCGTCATGTTATGGCCTTAAGTTCATTTTTCAGTTTTGAGAATGTCCTTGGACATGCGCATATAAAATGTCTACTGTGCTTTGGGGCTGTTGTTCTTCTGATGGAATTGGCGCCTTAATCAATATGTAGGGAATAAAGAACAGTCCGAAATAGCAGTCGGTGTTAGCGCAAAACGCTCAGGCCTCGACCGGACAGAAAAGCAAATCTAAGGAAACACCTGAGATTCACTCATTTATTTCGACGGAAGAGGGTGGCACGCTTGTGCGACCTCATCTCATGTTCTCATTGGAGTTGTACAGGTGCTATAGGTTGTATTCATGGTGGAAAAGGTTTTGAAATGTTTTGTCTTGGGCTCATTTTCTTAAACCACAAAAACCTGGCATTTGAAGAGGTGTGTGTCCACTGTAGGTATTCCTAGGCTTTACCATCAAGCTCCACGAGGGCTATAACCTAGCAAAATATGGAGTAAGCGAAGGACTCGTCGTGCAGTTTGGCACCTGTAGTAAGGCGTGGAGTGGCAGGACATGGCGAAGAGGATGTCCGGCTCTGAGGCGTTGCGGCAAAGTGCGTGGATGTGGCTCATGATGTCCAGAGCGCCGCGTTGATGAATCAGGCCTGTGTATAGGGCTATGAGCAGGTTGGATGCTAACAAAAAACTAGCGGCTGCTCTTCGCCACGTTCTCATACGGGCCACCGACGCTCCTGTTAACAGACACAAATGGTCACGTGGGTCATGACCCCAAAGAATAAGATTGCGGATACAAGCAGCCGAAACGAGTTTCCTATGTCGGGTGCACAGGCTCTCCCTTTGTGTGAGAAGTGTGAGAAGCTCGGTCATCTGGGCGGGGCTCAGCGGAGAGCCGCTGCTTCTCTACGTTGATATGGGCCAGATAAGGTGACTCGGGCATCTGTTGACCATGTTGAGATGTTCCATGCACGTCCCACCGGGTAGAAGTGTGTGTAAAGGGGAGAACTGAGTCAGTGCATGGGGGGTGGAGGAGATGTATCAATGTATGTGAGCCTATATATGGGCATATCTTATAGTATGGATGGATAGTATATTTCTTGACGGATCATTTGTCTTAGGATAGGATTTGTGTAAGGTAATTGACTAGCTCCTTGCTACAAAGTATTTCCGCATAGGATACTTATATTGTACATTTGTCTTCATTTATTTCTACTGCATGTTCGAAATGAAAAGTTCAATTATTCATCATGAAATGAATTACAAAACAACGAGAATTCACTCATTCACTTTCCGTGCCGCTTCTCCTCACGCGGGTCGCGGGCGTGCTGGAGCCTAACCCAGCCGACTATGGGCGAGAGGCGAGGGACACCCTGAACTGGTTGCCAGCCAATCGCAGGGCACATAGAAACAAACAGCCATTCACACACATCTAGTTTTCAATGAACCGAGCATGCATGCTTTTGGGATGTGGGAGGAAACCGGAGTGCCCGGAGAAACCCTACGCAGGCACGGGGAGAACATGCAAACTCTACAAAGGCCAGGCCGGATTTGAACTCAGGTCCTCAGAACTGTGAAGCTGATGTGCTAAGCAGTCGCCCATTGTGCTACCACAAAGAAAACAGTGTAGTAAAAGTGTAGTCAGTTTTCATACACACACATAAAATGTATTAGTGAAGGCTGATAACTGCAAGTTAACTCTGTTGATTCTGCTGGACCTTAGTGCTGCCTTTGACACAGTAGACCACACTATTCTATTAAACAGACTTAAACACCTGCTTGGCCTCTCTGGCACTTTACGCAAATGGTTCTTATTCTACATCACCGACAGAACTTTTATGGTAAGTCTAGGTACATGCTCCTCTGAAATCCATGAAATAGCATGTGGTGTGCCACAGGGATCAATTTTAGCCCCAGTCCTATTCATCTTGTATACAGTATACTTCCTCTTTGTGGTGTCATCAGGAGGCATTTCTTATTTTTTAACTCTGTGTGTGTGTGTGTGTGTGTGTGTGTGTGTGTGTGTGTGCATGTATGTATGTCTCTATGTGGATGAGTGGGAGGAAGGGATTGATTTAAACTATAGTATATAATTCACTTTGAGATGGATATCATTGTATGAAAAGTGCTCCATAAACAAAGCTTGCTTTGATTTGAGTTGTATTTATTTATTTATTTTTGTTATAGCAGCCAATTTAAAAACAGGCATGGAGTCTATTAGGACTGAAGTTGTAAAGGGTTGTGACAGGGACTTACCACAAAAGATCATACAGAAGGGAAGCACAGGGTAGATGAATCTAAACTCCTTGTGAGGAAGCAAACTGAAAAGAATTCAAACATGCCACGAGTTTACTAGACGGATTGATATTAGTAGATCCGAGGGGAGAGCGAGCGAGAGAGAATTCCGATGCGTTACCTGTATACGCCGATGGTCCAAGCAATGGTCACGAGCAGAATTCTGTACCTTTTGTAAGCGAGGAAGCATCCGTAAAAAAAGAACAGGAGATGGGGGCCTATTATGACGGGGAAGCCCTGAGTGAGGTACCAGTGCCAGGGGTGGGTGCCGTATAAGTTGGCCACTCCGTCCAAGACGTTCACGTTCAGGAAGTTGAAATGCACGAAGATCCACTACACAACAGAAAACAACTGACGAACCAAAAACATCCTTTCATTTACGCACACATCGACGCTGGCCTTCAAAGCAATCTCTTGACTCGCATACTCTATTTTGACTTACCTTTTTTGCCATTTGATAGTAATAAAGTATCTGAGGCCATTCTGGGATCAAAGCTATTCGGCTGCGGAGCTCCCAGGCAGCCAAGATAAATTTCACTTTATCATTTTAACATTTTAACACAATTTCATTCCCACATCACGCTTTTTAGGAAAGTCTTGTGACTTAACTGTCAAATCTGATACAGTAATCTGATATTTAAATGTCGTGCCATAGAGAAATGGATTGGAATTGTAAAATAAACACGTTGTAACCCTAATTTCTGGCGGAAGACGACTCACTTTGAATTGAACAAGCATCACTCATAGAGTATGCATTTTTCCTGGAGTGAACCAGCATCCTATTGCGCCATAAATACCAAAAATGTGACTGTGGTCTAAGAACTTTTATTTGAAAGGTCAAACACATCAATAGCAGTTGAGCTTTGTGAATACTTCGTATACCAATATGTGAACTCCTCTCTTAGCGCCGCGCTCTCTGAGCCCGAAAAGAAGTTCACGGGATTCCACTGTCAGTAAGCTATTCAGTAGCACCTTGATTTGAATGTTATCACATGTACGTGACCAAAATAGATTCATAGCTAGAAAAAAAAAAGCATCAACTGCTACATAACAATATTAACGGTGACCTTCTATTAAATGCAGCAAAAAGGAAGACTGGTAATGTTGCTATTGGGTGGTTGAAGTCAAGAAATGTGCCTTACGTTCTTTTGGTAATTTTAGTCACTTGTATTTCTGTATACGCGCTACGGCAAATGGATGTATTTCTGTACTGTATTTGTTTTTACACGTCTTTAATCATGTCGAATGTTTAGTTATCTTGTGTATGAAAGGCAAATACAGCCGTATTGCCTTGCGTTGCCTTGAAGTTTTCAGTCACATTATTTTGTCTTTTTTCAAATGAGGCTGAAACTGTGGCTTTTCATCAGACGTGTTTAGTTGGATGTTGTCAAGCTTGTACACTACTGTCATAGTGAAATATAACAAATATATTTGTTAAACAGCACACTGTCCGCTTGCTAACTGAATCATCTTGCTGGTTTTATTATAAATCTCACTTGAGTTCTAGGCAGGACACGCCCTGCTGCAATATGATTGGGTACTCCACCCAGGCAGGAAGGGCGGGCTACACAGATAAAAGGGGGCATGTAAATATACACATTTGGTCATAATCATAATCATAATCATAACTAGCGCTGCGGGTTGGTTTACCGGCAGGCAAATCGACACGTTTGGAAAATTTACAGGTGTGACGAGAACACGAGAACTGCATGACAAAACAAATTTGTCGGTGTGGCAATGGCAACAGAGTGTGACGAAATTACAAAGGTATGATATCAAAGGATTTGGATCAATTTCCATATTCAATGTCTTTAGATGAAAAATGTGTTATGTGCAGTATATATGTGCTGCACAAAAAAGGCCCGTAGGTTAGGTGTTATTGTAGTATTTCTACTTTATAGGGTATCATATAGTAATAGTAGTATACATACATACCACTTATGTAAATACTAGATAAGGGGCAAAATGCGACCATTTAAGGGCAGTCTGGACTCCTGCACTGTAACTGTGGCCGCACAAAAATGCAAATGGACCCTGGGCCGTAGGTTGGACACCACTGCTGTAGGAGAAGTCCAAAGCCGTGTCAAAGGTTATATTGAGTATATGCGGTCCACACAAAAACGTAGGACGAGCAGCAAATGGCCCCCGACCCGCAGATTGGACACCACTGCTGGAAGACAAGTGCAAAAGTATGACGCATTCAACTGTTGGAAAAAGGTCCACAGTTGTACGCTGAAAAGGTCATAGGTCACTTTCGGTTGGGTTTGGAATGTGGATTGTAATGACTTTCTTGTTCGCATCGGGGGTGCTACACGTGTCCGCATTTTCATAGGCCGAGGTGTGACGTAGCCCAATTAGCTCTTTGATCAACTGAAAGCATGTCCTGTTTTGTGGCTTCAATAAACATGAAATCCAAGGGAAAATCTTAGGTTTCATTGTCATACGATTGTGTAAGTGTTCAGTGAGAGAGTATGTTTCACCTTTTCATAGAAGATGCGGTCGATTAGGGTTGAAATCACAACGGCTGAAGCCCTAGAGAGGAGACAAAAACATTTTGACCTCCAAAAACCAGAAGTCAGAAGCTGTGTACATATATGAAACACAACGAACCCAATGGGAATGTAGTCATGAACCACGAGTCTCAGTTTGTTTTCATCCTGCCAGAAATGGTGGATCAACAGCGGGAGCCAGACAATCAGGGCCGTCGGGCGAACAATGATCGCGAATGCAACCAGGCTCAAATATTTTTTGCTTGGGGGGGGCGGACAACGCGAAAAAGGTGTCAGCCAGGAATCCACGGCACATACATATCGAGACGTTTATGACGTTAAGGGGACCTGCTGTGTGTTTTGGATGCTGGCAGGGGGAAGTAGCACAGAGCCAGGCTAGTGATGGTGGTCTCCACGCTGTTGGTCAGCGTTCTGCTGCAACTATACCATGTGTACCACGAGCACAGATGGCAGAAGAACTGCACGCACGAGAACACAACCAACATGCGACGGAACTGACATTCACCCAAGACAGAAACATGTATCGTTACCGTCCATTTCGCGACGTCTCGATCTTCCAGTTCTCTGAGGAAGAAGAAGAATTTGAAATCTGCAAACGCTGTGATGAGTGCTTGAAGTTGTCGGGGCAGCCAAATCTGCAGGGAAAACTCATTTGAGTAACAAATCACAGCTGACCAAAATATGGCTGAAAGTAAAGACGAAAAAAAAACACCAAAAACACTTTCCAGAAGATACACAGAGTCACAGTGTATCCAGTGTAGTATTTTATAGATGGCCGCAAAGAAGAGAGGATAGGTGAAGCCTCTTATGCCCTCCTTCCATTCCCACGTTAGATGCCCATAAGTCACACTGTTAAGGTTTTCAAACATGTCAGAAAAAATGAAAAATCTGGCTGGTTTAATTGTAGTTAGTACTATTTGTTTTGAAACATTTAGATACAATTTTTATTCAATTTACATGTCCAATATAGTTTAATCAAATCCTTAAGTATTTTTTTACTTTCCTACACATACAGTAAGTGCAAATTTAATATTGAAACTGCAGGTTATTGTGGGTTACAAGAAAATTCATCCATCCATCCATTTTCTACCGCTTATCCGAGGTCGGGTTGCGGGGGACACCCAGACTTCCCTCTCCCCATCCACTTCATCCAGCTCTTCCGGGGGGATCCCGAGGCGTTCCCAGGCCAGCCGAAGGATGTAGTCTCTCCAGCGTGTCCTGGGTCGTCCCCGGGGTCTCCTCCTGGTGGGACGTGCCCGGAACACCTCACCGGGGAGGCGTCCGGGAGGCATCCGAATCAGATGCCCCAGCCACCTCATCTGGCTCCTCTCGATGCGGAGGAGCAGCGGCTCTACTCTGAGATCCTCCCGGATGACCGAGCTTCTCACCCTATCTCTAAGGGAGAGCCCGGACACCCTGCGGAGGAAACTCATTTCGGCCGCTTGTATCCGGGATCTTGTTCCTTCGGTCACGACCCCCAGTTCGTTACAATAGGTGAGGGTAGGAACATAGATCAACCGGTAAATTGAGAGCTTCGCCTTTCGGCTCCTTCTTTACCACAACGGATCGATACAAAGTCTACATCACTGCAGACGCTGCACCGATCCGCCTGTCGATCTCCCGTTCCATTCTTCCCTCACTCGTGAACAAGACCCCAAGATACTTGAACTCGTCCCCTTGGGGCAGGAGCTCATCCCCGACCTGGAGAGGGCACTCCACCCTTTTCCGACTGAGGACCATGGTCTCAGATTTGGCGGTGCTGATTCTCATCCCAGTCGCTGCACACTCAGCTGCGAACTGCCCCAGTGAGAGTTGGAGGTCACGGCTTGATGAAGCCAACAGAACCACATCATCTGCAAAAAGCAGAGATGTAATACTGAGGCCACCAAACCGGACCCCCTCTACATCTCGGCTGCGCCTAGAAATTCTGTCCATAAAAGTCATGAACAGAATCGGTGACAAAGGGCAGCCTTGGCGGAGTCTAACCTTCACCGGAAACAAGTTTGACTTACTGCCGGATATGCGGACCAAACTCTGACTCCGGTCGTACAGGGACCGAACAGCCCGTATCAGGGAGTTCGGTACCCCATACTCCCGAAGCACCCCCCACAGGACCCCCCAAGGGACACGGTTGAACGCCTTCTCCAAGTCAAAAAAACATATGTAGACTGGTTGGGCGAACTCCCATGCACCCTGGAGGACGTTCCTCCCAATCACGCCCTTCCAGGTCTGACTGTAATTGCCCACGTGAGTATTGAAGTCCCCCAGCAGAATGATGGAGACCCCAGCGGGAGCGCTCTCCAGCACCTCCTCCAAAGACTCCAAAGAGGGTGGGTACTCTGAACTGCTGTTTGGTGCATAGGCACAAACAACAGTAAGGACCCGTCCCCCCACCCGAAGGCGGAGGGAGGCTACCCTCTCGTCCACCGGGGTGAACCCCAACGTACAGGCGCCGAGCCGGGGAGCAATAAGTATACCCAAACCTGCTCGGCACCTCTCACCATGGGCAACTCCAGAGTCACCAAGGTCCCCGCCTTCAGCTACCGCCCAGCTCACACTGCACCCGACCCCTATGGCTCCTCCCACAGATGGTGAGCCCATGGGAAGGGGGACCCATGTTACCCTTTCAAGCTGTGCCCGGCCAGGCCCCATGGGTGCAGGCCCGGCCACCAGGCGCTCGCCTTCCAGCCCCACCTCCAGGCCTGGCTCCAGAGGGGGACCCCGTCCGGGCAAGGGAAACCTGAGTCCATTTTTTGTCGTCATCATAAGTGGTCTTTGAGCCGTGCTTTGTCTGGTCCCTCACCTAGGACCTGTTTGCCATGGGTGACCCTGCCAGGGGCATAAAGCCCCAGACAACTTAGCTCCTAGGATCATTGGGAAACACAAACCCCTCCACCACGATAAGGTGTTGGCTCAAGGAGGGGTACAAGAAAATTAAATACTTTATACCATCCATCCATACATCCATCTTCTACCGCTTATCCGAGGTCGGGTCACGGGGGCAGTAGCTTCAGCAGGGACGCCCAGACTTCCCTTTCCCCAGCCACTTCATCCATCTCTTCCGGAGGGATCCCTAGGCGTTCCCAGGCCAGCCGAAGGATGTAGTCTCTCCAGCGTGTCCTGGGTCGTCCCCGGGGTCTCCTCCTGGTGGTCTCATTGCTCTCATTGGAGCAGTTCGCAGCCGAGTGTGAAGCGGCTGGGATGAGAATCAGCACCTCCAAATCTGAGACCATGGTCCTCAGTCGGAAAAGGGTGGCGTGCCCTCTCCAGGTCGGGGATGAGATCCTGCCCCAAGTGGAGGAGTTCAAGTATCTTGGGGTCTTGTTCACAAGTGAGGGAAGAATGGAACGGGAGATCGACAGGCGGATCGGTGCAGCGTCTGCAGTGATGCGGACTTGGTATCGATCTGTTGTGGTAAAGAAGGAGCTAAGCCGAAAGGCGAAGCTCTCGATTTACCGGTCGATCTACGTTCCTACCCTCACCTATGGTCATGGCCATTTTATACCTTTTAGGAATCAAATGTTTGTCTCGTTTTTCATTAACACTGAGGCCCACTGCTGGTCATGATGGTGTTACATGAGAGCTTAGTATATTTTGAGGTTGTACTTTGTTTGTCATGATATGAGCTTTTGGACTTTTGCATTGTTTTGAATGTTTAGTTTTGGCTCGTGTTATTTCTTGTTTCCCTATGTCTGTTGTTCATGTCTTGTCAAATTGTAAGGTTTTCGTCTCCACCTGTTCTCGTCAACCCTGTTCCTTGTGTCTACCAATCAGCTCCCTCCAACCACTAGTGTCTCATCCAGGTGTTCCTCGTTTTTTCATGAATTTGTTTGTATTTGGTTTGCTGCTTTCTTTCTGTCTGTGTTGATTCAATGCTGTTGCTTTTCCTTTCATTTTCCAGCACGTCAAGTTTCCCTGAAGTTTGCAGTGATGAGTGACGTGCTGTATTTTGTTTCACAGTGTTTTTTTTGTTACTTTGAACCTTGTATTTTGGAACTTCCATCCATCCATTTTCTGAGCCGCTTCTCCTCACTAGGGTCGCGGGCGTGCTGGAGCCTATCCCAGCTGTCATCGGGCAGGAGGCGGGGTACACCCTGAACTGGTTGCCAGCCAATCGCAGGGCACATAGAAACTAACAACCATTCGCACTCACAGTCATGCCTACGGGCAATTTAGAGTCTCCAATTAATGCATGTTTTTTGGGATGTGGGAGGAAACCGGAGTGCCCGGAGAAAACCCACGCAGGCACGGGGAGAACATGCAAACTCCACACAGGCGGGGACGGGGATTGAACCCCGCACCTCAGAACTGTGAGGCTAACGCTCTAACCAGTCGGCCACCGTGCCGCTTATTTTGGAACTTATTATTGTTAATTTAATGTTTGTGTTTCACGTGCTTTCTTTGACTTTTTGTTTTCAAAATCTATCTATTTTTTGTGTGCATCCTGCAGTCCTGCTTGCCTCCCTGCTTCTCTGCATTTGGGTACAACCTTTGTCTCGACACCACACGACCGTGGTGTAGTAATTTTGAGAACCACTGCTCTAGACCAAAATCAACTGGGAGTCCACACACCTGCAACCCTAATAAGGACAAGCGCAATAGAAAATGCATGGACCGCTCGTGTAAAAACGAACTGCGTTGAAAGGATATTTGAAGGCCATGTGATGGGCGACCTCCACAGACTGCCAGTACTCATCTGGAATGAAGCTGCTCTGAACCAGGAAACAGTTGATGACACGGAAAATCACAGAAAACACTGCCAATCTCAGCACTTCTGTATGGAGCAAGAAGAATGACTTTACATTGGAGTGAAAAACAACAATAACCGCAAGCTAGTTATACGATGACAGCACATCCATCAGGAAACCCACCTGTCCTAAGACTAGCATGGTCTTCCTTTTTGAACAGTAGGGGCTCGCTTTTCCCCAGTTTCACATCCTCTTTCTTTCTCCCGAAGCTCGAACGCTGTCTCAAAGTCCCCATGTGGATGTTGTGTCCTTAGGCGTGACTGCAGACGATCATTTACCTGTATGCTGAGACATTCAAGTGAAATTTCAAAATACTCCATAAAGATCTTGAAGATACCAAACTGGCATGAATGAAAAAGGCAACGACTTAACTTTTTTTTTTGTGTGAGACAAAGCTCAGTGAAATAGACTTCAGCGCTTCTGCGTCTACTGACTTTCAGTGTGATGTTATCAGCCTTCAAATCAAAAGTTCTGCAACTATTTGCAACTGGTCGGATCCCATTGGAGTCATTTAACAAAGTCTCGGTACCAAACAAAGCAACAAACGAAAAGACTAACGCAGAGCACCACTGACAAATAGTAAAAAGAGTCTGTGACGATCCCTGAAAAAAAAAAAGGGTGAGGCAAAAGCAAACAAAAGCACTGTGACAAGAAGTGTACACAAGGAAGAAATAAAAGTTTAAAGCGAGGCGGGTTCTCAGGAAGATGTCAAAGCTGAAGACGGTAAGATCTCAGAACTAGAAAAACAACTAAAAACATCTAAGGAGAATGGCAAAACCACAGGAGCGAAGCAGGATGTGGTAGCAAGGAACTATCTGGTGTCTTTCTGGTCTGGCGACAGAGGAGATCACTCCACCCGGTTCACGATGACACAAGAAGCTGGAAAAAACAGGAAGGACAGGAAAACAACATGACAAATTCCGATGTCGCCATTATCCTTAAACTTACAGCTTTCAAATTGAAAGTTAAACAGTTTCAATATAACAAATAGTAATTCCTCATTATATTACATATAGCGTACATAGATTCATTGCACACATACATTCGATGCACACGTACACTTGATGCACGACAGCGTCTACTACCCAGGTGCCGCAAAGATGACAAGACATTGTCAATCATCAAGTGTTTATTGAAAACCCGAAAGGTGACTGTCAGCCGTAACCGTGCTGCCGCCACATTCTTTATGCGGCTACACATGCTGGCTCCACTTGCGCTCGGCCCTTATCTTAAAAGAGTCTTGCGATTTTCTGTTTCAATACTGTCTTGTTATAGCCCTAATGCCTATTCCCAAATAAAACTATTTACAGTTTTTATACACCAATGCATTGCTTCTCAAACCTTTTTACACAAATACCGCCTGAAAAAAATTGTTGCGCGTTCATCAAAATCAGGGCAGAGGTTTTAGTTCTAAAAAAAAAAAAGTTAAAACCCTCTGTGCGTGAATTATAAAAGCCAGAGTCCATCCATCCATCCATTTATCCGAGGTCGGGTCACGGGGGCAGTAGCTTTAGCAGGGACACCCTGCGGAGGAAACTCATTTCGGCCGCTTGTATCCGGGATCTCGTTCTTTCGGTCACGACCCACAGCTCGTGACCATAGGTGAGGGTAGGAACGTAGATCGACCGGTAAATCGAGAGCTTCGCCTTTCGGCTTAGCTCCTTCTTTACCACAACGGATCGATACAAAGTCCGCATCAATCCAGACGCTGCACCGATCCGCCTGTCGATCTCCCGTTCCATTCTTCCCTCACTCGTGAACAAGACCCCAAGATACTTGAACTCCTCCACTTGGGACAGGATCTCATTCCCGACCTGGAGAGGGCACGCCACCCTTTATCCGACTGAGGATAAAGGGTGAGATGGATTAATGCAAAATGGGAAATTGTGCAGTAGTCTGAGGAGTCCACATTTCAAATTGTTTTTGGAAATCATGGACATTGTGTCCTCCAGCCAAAGACAATCTAGTGTTATCAAAGGAAAGTTCAAAAGTCAGCATCTTCGATGGTATGGGGGTTTGTTGGTGCCCATGGCATGGGTGACTTGCACATCTGTGAAGGCACCAGTAATGGTGAAAGGTGCTCATAGGCTTTGGGGCAACATATGCTGCCATCCAAGCAACATCTTTTTTTATGGACGTCCCTGCTTATTTCAGCAAGACAATGCACATTCTAAGCCAGATTGTCCATGTGTTACAACAGTGTGGTTTCGTCATAAAAGAATGCGGGTACTGGACTGGCTAACCCCATTGAAATCTGTGGCACAATATTAAGCACAAAACACCACAACAAAGACACTGTTGAGCAACTGAAGTACATGAAGCAATAATGGGAAAGAATTCCACCGACAAAAGCTTCAACAATTAATGTCCTCAGTTCCCAAACACTTACTGATTGTTGTTAAAAGGAAAGGTGATGTAGCACAGTGGTAAATATGCCCCTCTCCCAGCTTTGTGTTGAAATGTGTTGCAGGCATCAAATTCAAAATGAGTGAATACAATATTTTCAAAAACAACTAATTCTATCAGTTTGAAAATTAAATATCGTGTATTTGTAGTGTATTCAGTTGAATATAGGTTTGAAAGGATTTGTAAATCAATGTATTATGTTTTTATTGACATTTTACACAACGTCCCAACATTGTAAAAGTCGCATTTTATTCAGTATAGCTCAATGCAATTATCCTGACGTAAGGTCTTCAGATAGCTTTTTAAACTGGTAACTATGCATTTCTTGTTAGCTAATAGGTTGATATGTCAGCTGATTGTGTGCATACTTTCTCAGAAATATAACATTACCAAGGTTAGATATTCAAAACCATGGGTGGGGGGAATCTTGACACTGGTTGGGAATCACTGCAGTACACTATCAACTGATTGTTGGATACAAACAGCATGCAACTTTGAAATCAATAACACATTAATCCTTGGTCGCTACTTTGCAGATTTCGCCTCTGGTTTGGAACTGAATCCCTGTCCATGGGGGAAGTCAGAGCTCCATTCTGAAGTCAGTTGTCCATGCTGGAAGTCAGAGCTCTGTGCTCGTCAGAGCTCCGTGCTGAAGTCAGAGATCCGTGATGGTCAGAGCTCCTCGCTGGTCAGAGCTCCGTGCTGGCCGTGAAGAACGATCCAAGTGTCATCCCCATTCAAATGAATCAGAATCAGAATCATCTTTATTTGCCAAGTATGTCCAAAAAACACACAAGGAATTTGTCTCCGGTCGTTGGAGCCGCTCTAGTACGACAACAGACGCACAATTGACAGAGAACACTTTGGAGACAGAAAGACATTGACAAAAAACAGTCACTGAGCAATAAAGGGTTGCTCGTTATCTGGTAATGCCGATACATTTTTTTTCAATGCATGAGCAACTAATCACAGCTTGGTTGTCATGCCGAGCGGCGGTAGCGCTGTTTCTGCCCGTACCTAGTCATTTGGGGGCACAGGGAACTCCACCACCCACCCACATCCACATGAACTGAAGTATTGTACTTTCGTTCAATTTTGACTTATGATGAGCTATGTTATTTAGAGCACTTTTCAAACATTTAAAATATGTTGCAATTATCTGACAGCAAGGATCACCAACGTGGTGCCTCCGGGCAACAGGTAGCCCCCAAGGACACCATGAGGAGCTTGCAGGCCCGTTCTAAAAATATCTTACGAGTGATGCGACATTGTGATTTTATAGGACCATTGTAGAAAGGATCATATGAAAATGTAGACACTGGCAGAAATGTATCAAAAATTGTGTCGCATATATATGTTTTTCTTCTCATTATTGTGAGACATCATTAACATAAGTGAACTCATAAACGAATAGCATTCATTATGAATAATAACATAATAATAACACTATTAGAGGTAATTTGAGCAAATTTGTTATTTCAGAAATGTAGCCCTTCCCATTAATCAGTACCCAAGAAGTAACTCTCAGCTTCCAAAAAGTCGCTGACCCATGTCTGACAGCTTAAATTAGCCTACTAATATTTGGCACCAGAGATTTAGAATAGTCATGATTATCTTCAACTGAAACGTTTGAATTCGAGAAAATTCTCCTATTTCCTGTGAGATGTAGTCCTTCAGATCCTTCTTCGTGATTAGTATACAACAAGGGACTCATCTCAACACTTCTACTGCAATTGATAAGAACATGAATCAACATTCAATACAGTTGACCATTTCAACCACTTTTATACTCACATCTTGGTGATGAAAATGCTAAATCGCAAATGCAATATTTGTAAAAGAAACTAGATCGCAATTAGATTATTTTCCCAAATCATTCAGCCCTAGGCCTGTGTGATGATGAGGGCAATTTAATTAGGCCCACAATGGGTTTAAAGCTAATTGGCTTCCCAATGACAAGGACTGGCTAAATGTGGCTAAAGGTTTAGCCACATAACAACGTTATGTTTTGGCTAACTACACACGTGTGGCTAGGAGATTTCTGTAGTGTTTAGCCACATTGGCTAAAAGCCTTCATGACCCTGTGCCAACCCTGCAATTGGTAAAACAGCTAACCTGTTCCACCATTAAAAAAATTATAAAAATAGAACTATATAATATATACGACAGGTATCTTCAAATGGCGTTTTTTTTCCCCCTCAGAATGGAGTCAGTTTTTTAGAAAGCTAGCTTGTTGATGTGTGACTCGTTTGCAGTAAATGATGTCGAGTTTGAGCATAATAAGATAATATTTCAAACATGTATTTCAGTGGGTAAATAAATGTTTGAAATAAATCTCGCTTTTTTAAAAACTATTTATTGTTGTTATATGACTTCATGTCAATAGTACAAATACATCTTCGTCTTTTCATTTAAGCCGACCTGTTTTATTTTTGTTTTGTCCATTGTTGACCCCAGAGAAAGCATGCTAATCATCTGGAGAGATAGAAAAATCTCCCTATATGTATTTGAATATTGGGGTGGAAAATATCTATTGAATTGTTACTTTTTTTTCTTGTGACTTAAGTACATTTATAAGTGTGTAGAACTTTTACTTTTGCAATAAAGCGGTGGCTTCAGTACTTTCACTTTTACCAGTTTTGTTTTTGTTTTTTTTAAATCCCGAGTGAGGTGTTCCAGGCACGCTGGAGTGACTACGTCCCCCCCCCCCCCCCCCCCGGAAGAGCTGAATGAAGTGGCTGGGGAGAGGCAAATCTGGGAGTCCCTGCTAAAGCTACTGCCCCCCGCGACCCGACCTCGGATAAGCGGTAGAAAATGGATGGATGGATGACATTGAACTGTTGACGACTGGTTAGCACATCTGCCTCACAGTTCTGAGGACCAGGGTTCAAATCCCGCCTTGCCTGTGTGGAGTTTGCATGTTCTCCCCGTGCCTGTGTGGGTTTTCTCCGGGTACTTCGTTTCCTCCCACATCCCCAAAAACATGCATGTTCGGTTCATGAGGAAACGAAACTGCCCGTGGGTGTGAATGGTTGTTTGTTGATACCAGAAGGCATTCACACCCTTTCCCTTTGTCCACATTTTGCGATGTTACAGACTTATTCTAAAGCTGATTTGAGAATAGTTTTCTTTTTTAAAAAAAATCGACATAAAATATCCCATTATGAAAAAAATCAAAACATAGTTGTGTAAATGTATTGAAAATGTAAAGATTTAAGCATAATAGGTACATAAGTATTCACACCCATGGCAAAATGTTTTGGTAGCAATCACAGCCTCAATTCTTCTGTACGAGCTTGGCACACCTGTTTTGGGGCATTTTCTCCCATTCTTCTCTACAGATCCTCTGAAGGTCAGTCAGGTTGGATGGGCAGTGTCGGTGGACGGCCATTTTTAGGTCTTTCCGGATTTGTTCGATTGGATTCAAGTCCGGGCTCTGGCTGGGCCACTCGAGGACACACACGGGCTGCTCCTGAAGCCATTCCTTTGTTATCTTGGCTGTGTGCGTTGGGTCATTGTTGCGTTGGAAGGTGAATCGACGCCCTAGTCCGAGTTCCAGAGCACTCTGGAACAAGTTCTCTTGAAGAATTTCTCTATATTTGGCAGCTGTCATCTTACCCTCTGTGATGACTCGTCGCCCAGTTCCTGCAGCAGATAAACAGCACCACAGCACGATGCTGCCACCACCATGCTTCACAGTAGGGACGGTGTGAGCTCGGTGACGAGCAGCATCATAAAAAACAAGTTTTCCCTTTGGTTTTAATGCAAAATAAAAAAACTTACCTTCGGAAAATCTTCAGATTGATTGACTTTTTTTTTCAAACCACCTCAGATTTCTTGAGAACAATTTGCTTCAGTATGCTAATAACATACTGAGGCAAATTGTCATAGTGATGGGCATGGCAGTTTTTTGGAGTGGACTGAATTCATAGAATCGGTTCGTTAAAAAGATTTGTTGAAAATATTCGCACACCGAATCGTTCAGTTCTTTTGAGCGACAACACTGGCGAATCGCAAATCATACGGCAGTACGTTTAGTGAAGTCCCGCCCCCACCCTGCACGCTGGCTGCTCATTTGTCAATCGCCAAAGATTTAGAAGTGAGCGACAGAACGTAACAGTAGTTCCGTTCCCGCTCCCAGCAGACTCGCTCACGGCGGCGGTCGAACTCAAAGAACGAATCATTTCATGAACTGATTCAGTTCAGTACGTTCATTCAAAAGATTTGTTCTTTTGAACAAAACGTTGGCAAACGAAACAACACTATATGTCATCTATATGTATGCATAATAACTGATCACAGTGATTGTAGTTCAAGTCACAGGTATTTGGAACTGAACATTATATTATTGCACTTAAAAATTCAATCTATTTATGAAAACCTAGGAATTATTACCATTCCAATTTCTACATACTACTACTACTACTAATAATAATACATTTGATTTTACATAACAATCCTGGTCAGATGAGATATTTTGTTCCAACAATTTGTTTATTGTATAATAGACCTTATTCATTGCATGGGAAGTATAGAATGTTATGCATAAGAAATTAAGTCTTTTAACGAACGGAAAATTGAGAGAGAATATCCATTCAAATATGTTTGTTTTTTTTTTTTTATTTCTTTGGGATGGATAGTCGAAACTGATATCAAAGGAAAATTAATGAGTCATATGTTTCAACTACTAGTGAAAAAAAACAATACAATCTACATTGTTTGGAAACACACAAAGAAAAACAAATAAGAGAAAGCCTATACAGTATCAATGACCATAGTGTACAACACAACCTTCCTGTCATTCATTAAAAAAATACACCCCAACAAAGAAAATATACAAATTTTAATGCCATGAAATGACCCTAATTACCATTGTACCAGCATGTTTGAATTTAGCAAAGCCACTATTGTATTCACAGTACAAGAAACAATTTATTCATGGTTTTGCATGTGTGTATGTTTCGGTGTCAACACGTTTGCAGCATTTTGATGACTATTTCATCCTTCAGTGTTTGACTCATTCACAGTACATGTATTGCAAGCCTCCAAACATTAAGTAGCTGGAAGTTCTTTCTCCAGGCGCAACAGAATCAATTCCTCTGTTGAAAACAGGTCCTATGCGATTTACAAATCCCATTAACCAAGACTGCTTTTCAACACACTTTTTGGGGTTTGTGCTTTATTTTCTATTACAATCGAGCCGAAGCCTGTATTCTGGTGTAAAGTGTGTAAAGTACTTTATGGACATGGCTTTTTTGATACTGCATACCCTTTTACTCAATGCGAAGGGCTTTCCGCTGTCTATACGTACACCTGTGAACTGTAAAAATCTTTGGTCGAGATTTGTAGTATCTAACAGAACGGTATAGAAAGAGAACAATACATATCACAAAAAAAAACATACGATAACTTACTGGTCAACTAACAACACTGCAGATCTTTGACCAACATTTTTCAAAAACCATTGTCAAAATGAACCATATGACACACGTACAAGTTTCTTCACAATTGTTCTTGATTATTAGATGATGTCCACCTTTGTAGTAAAGCTGTGAATAATTGAACACAAAAACACCAGGAAAAATATATATATACACACACGCGTACATCATCTCTTACTACAGATTGAAATGATGTGAATTGAAATTTGGACCGAAAAACATCATCCGGTAGGATTTCATTGCACAAGACTTACACTGGCACATGGACTGTATTGTTCACTTGTTTTTTTTTTTTTTTTTGTATACACAGAGCATTGTACTTTGTTTTTCTTTCCCCCAAATGATTGACGAGGTGGACTGTAATTTTAGAAGTCCTAATTGATGAGCCTTTTAGTTGCTCTGAAAATGAATAACACAAAGGAGGACTCTGCTGAATGAAACCTGCCACAATCTCTATCCCTGGTCAATAGACGCACCTGTGCTAACAACCAGGTTTCTGTGGAGGTTTGGGTTCTGGCTATGCCTGTTTCTGCTGCGTACTGAAGAAAATGTAGTGTCACATCCAGGAACTTTACATTTGTGAAGCAATTTGAGATGGACAGTCTTGTAGTGGGCCCTGAAAGTCCCTTTGTTACTGTAGACCTTTTGGCAAAAGTGGCAGGTTATTGGAGACCCACTCCCCCCTCCCTGAAGTCCATTCTGTGCTTCCCCACCACAAATCAAGATCTCCCCTGCCCCATGCAACAACATCCCTCGTCCAGGCCTCCCACCACTGATGTCGTCAGAGCTCTCCTCACTGTCCTCCACGTGGAGTCCCTCGACATCCTCCTCAGCACCATCTCCTTCTTTACTGTCAACTCCATCTGAGTCCCAGCAGGATCGGCCACTGCTGCTGCAGTGAATTGTCGCACAGGACGAGGTGCTAAGGTCCAGTACTGTCCCATCTTCACCACTTCCCCCTCTTAATACACAGATCCCTGGTTTTTGAGATGTTTCATTGCTTGCTAAAGGTGTTTGAATTTTGCTCATGGGGTAGACCAAACCCATGCGATTGTGTCCTCGGAATACCACAGAGTTCTGGCAGCTTGGTTCCTGCTGAAGAGACATATCTCTGTCCATGGCAACAGAGTCTCTCTCTTGGTAGTGGGTTGAGGGAGTGTAGAGGAAATGTGTTTGGTTTTCAAGGTCTTTGGTCATCAGCTTGTGGTGAAGGTTCAAATTTGCACTATGTCTGAAGAAGAAATATAAGCATTTCAATGTAACAGCATTATACAGTCCATAAATGAGGCACAATATATGCATTGATATGGCTACGATGCAACTACATTGAAAGATCTTCAGCAAGTCGTCGTCCCCACAAGGGGCCATATATCAAATAGCAAACTGATTTGAAAGGTTAATAATCAATTGTAACAACATTCGACAACGCTCCCATAATGTTGACTTTTTAGCCTCTAATAGAATAGAAACGCTCTGTTGCTTGACTTAGTTTCCCTCGATTGGTCATTTGTATGGCAGATCGAGAGTAGAAGCTAAATGAACTATATATTTTCAAACAGAGTTACACTCCAAAACATCGAGAAATATCATTCATTTTGCCTTTTATTGCACTTCAACTCAACTGCACCTCATTGCTGCCCATGACTTCGATGCAATCCCGTGTCTTAGTGCTTGCAAATTATAGACTAGCGATGACCTCGATAGGAGCAATTTCAGGGAAGAGGTCAACTTGAGTTATGAACAAATTTGTGAAATTCTAGTTATGAAAAATTGTTGTTGGAGTATGCAGAGACATGCCGAGGCCAGATGATGTGGACCAGTTGATAATTGTTTCAATAAATCTTTAGTGTAGAAAGTAATCAAATTGTTACTCTTATGTTGAAATTGTTTCATGTCAACATTTTGGAAATATGAAGCCTCCGCTTCTTTCCATAACCATTGCGTGATTCAAAGCCCCAATCTACCTTTATTTTCTGTAATATATTCAAGCAAGAAGCTTCTCTTCATCTCACCTGTCTCGGCTCCTGCGTGAGGGAAACGTTGCGCTGCAGCCATTGACTGTGCACATGTGGATCTCCTTAAGGTGCGCGTTTTGGTAGTGCATCTTGACACGATGGGGGTTCTTAAAAGTCTTACTGCAGATTTCACAGGGGTGAAACTGATAAGTATAAGAGTCAAGGTCTGATAAACTTGAGTTATCGTGACAGTCTACACTGGCCTCAGATCCTTCCTTCTTGTGTTCTGAAAGGTGAAGAGCATTCCCATTAGTCCACTTCAGCTTTGAAACCTGATCATCTTCATACTGTGTATTTGTACACTCTTTACCATCACTTTCCTCATCACAGTTGAGTTCCTGACTGCCCAACTGAGTGTCACCAAGGCTCTTCATCAACTTTTTTTTCAAAGGAGAGCACGAGCTAATGGTGGTCAGTCTTTCTACTTGTTGTGTGTTGTAATCGTTGTGCTCTTCCTGTGACATCCCTATAGTTTGGAGTATACAAGACTTGCTACTTTTGCTTTCTCGGTCCTCATCAAAATACATCCCTCTCTCTTTGCGCTCAATCCCAGCTCTCCCAAAGCACATTTGTCCTTCTGCTCTGTGACCATCACATTCTTCTTTGTCTCTGTCCAGTAAGGAAATGGCCTCTTCAAAGTTACTCCCCTCATCAATCCGCTCATCTCGTTCTACCATCTCCTTTTCAATCTTTATTGGCATGCTTGACTTTCGAGACTTTTTTTTGGGCATGGGGTCAGCGTTGCAGATGTCAGAAACAGTGGTATGTTTTCGAGAAACCGACGATGACAGTAGGGGGAGTGAGGGGAGTGTTCCTGGGGTGTTGGCAAGCTCTGCTGGGGTAACAAGGCTGCGGTAGAAAGGCAGGACTGGCTGTACTGTTTTTAAATTGGGAAAGAGAATGGCACTCTGGCCTATACTGGGGAAAGAGTTGCTGTGCATCTTTGGGCCACAATCCACCTGGTTCACCATGTAGCTGGGAACTGACTTGTGACTTTCTGTAGAGCAGATTGGAATGGATGTGACATATTCAGATGTTTTCTCTCCGGGAGAGCACTCATCCGCAGACAAGTTGTCCCTTATGTCTTTGTCTCTGTTGTTGCGATTCATGGGCATGTGAAGTCGTGGGTTAGGATTGGCACTGTGGCGGTTGCGACTGCGCAGTGAACTGAACACCATGTTGCATCCTTCAATTGTACACTTGTGCTTAATCTTCAAGTGCACTGCATTGAAATGGATTTTCAGTGTGCCTTTATCATAGAAGGTTTTCTCGCAGGCATTGCAAAATACACGGCCCTTCTTCAGAGATCCTCCGCCCCCACTTCCTACTGAAATCACCACTCCACTGCTCTCATTGTGCAGTTTACCAACGGGTGACATTTGAATCACATCAGAGATCATGGAGGGTGTGGGGGGCCCATCAGAGTAGTTGTCACTGGTTGAAAAATCTTCCACTTCAATCTTTGTTGTCGAGGAAAGACATTCAACGCGTTTGTCTCCACCTTGGTCTTGATCAGCAGTAAATATAACAGAGTTGGAACCCATATGGCTGCTGTCTGCTGAATATGGAATATGAAGGGGGTTATCACTTACTGGATTGTCCTGCTCTTGATCATCTTGCCTCTGACTCTGATGCTCTACTGATCCTTGGCATGATTCCTGGTGTTGTTGGTGAAGCTGCTGGTGTGAACCTGCTGGGGAGCCAAGAAATGGAGCTGGAATAGAACTTAACATCTGGAAAGGCAGCATGAAGGCCATGCCATTAATGAAGTTCTCAAAGTGGTGCATGTTGTTGCCATTCTGCTTCTCTGCTTTGGTTGTAGACAAGTTGGTGGCGGGGCACGGAGTGTTACGCTCAATGAAAGTGCGAATATCTGAGATGGTGCAAGTGCTGGGAACTAAAACTGCTTGCCCCTCCTTGTCTTGTAGAGCCATGAGCTCCACTATGGATTTGGTCTCACCAAAGCGAAGGAAATGCTGCAGCATTGCAATCTCCTCCTCAAATGTCATGATAGTCCAGCGATCCAGTACCTTCCCTGCTACATCCTACCAACAAAATAGGGGAAATAGGACAGCAAAGTGGCACAAGGAAGTGAAGTGGGAAGGGTATATGAATGGATGTGGTAGATTGAAAGTGAGAGGGGAAAGGAAGAAAGATAGAGAACATTTCAACATTAGTGCTGTCTTTTGTGTTACTCATTCATATTTATACTTCAGGATTGATGACAGACCCTGCCCGAGACAGAACTGCAAAATAAAGGAATCACATGAAGAACAAACACTGAAAAAGTTCACTATACTGGCGTGTAATCATACAAGTCATTTCCATTCATTTCGGGAGGCTGTGGCTCAGTTGGTAGAGCGGGACGTCCATTGACCGAATCACGGCTCGAACTGTCGAACGGTATTGAAGTATCCTTGGGCAAGACACTGAACCCTGAATCGCTCCAAGTGGGCCCGGTACCACCTTGCATGTCAGCAGCTGCCCACTGAGGTGTGAATGGCTTTGTAAAGCACTTTGGGCACCATATGGTGTACAAACCGCAATTCCAATGAAGAAACCAGAATACAGTGGCACCTCAGGTTGCCAATGACTGTTTACGAACAATTCGGGTTAGGTACTAAACTTTTGTGAATGGTCTTGGTCTGGACAAATGGAAGGATCTATGTTGTGCTTCTTCTGCTGCGTGACGACCACTGAATCTGCGCATAACACTCGGATGTAAGCTGCAAAGTAATTGTCTGCTTGGCGGCGTGAGGTGGAAATCTGTTCTCGGCGGAGGTGCCGCCTCCACATCTTCAATCATCCAATCACCAGTCGAATAGTGTTTGTAATTGATGTGGTAAAAAGAAGTCTGGAAACCCTTTTTTTCATCCAAAAATACTATTTACAGTATATATATGATTTATTTAATTGTAGCATCTCTTTATTAAAACAACAAACAGTTAAGGTTGGTGGAATCACATCAAAATGGCTCGACATGGTGGCGTTCGCGAGGCGGAAGTTCCGCCTATACGCACAATCAACCAATCAGATGCAACCAGCATGCGCTATAGTCACATGAAGGTTTTTCTAAAAAAGTAAACAAAGAGCTAAACAGTCAGAGAGGCGCCCAAAGATAGTGTTAGCAAGCAGTTTTCATCCAGTAGATGAGCAGAAATACTCAAAATAATAGACGTGCGTCACGCAATGCAACTAAGGAGGTAGGCACGGTTTCTTCGATTTTTTCTTCTTCTTGCTCTTTATAAGACTGACAAAAATCATAAAATCGTCGCTGGTGAGAGCGTGAGTGAGGCAATCAAAAATAATCAAGAGAAATGTGCAGCAAATTGCCCAACAAAGCAATGAATCTTTTAAATGACAATGTGATGTCCCACTTTCTGATTTTATTTTCTGAACAGAAAAATACAAGTTTCCCTGGATCGGTTTGTTGTGCCAAAATCAACCAATGAATTAGAAAAGAAAACACCTGAATCAGAATTTCAACGTTACTATGGAAGAAGACTCTTCTTCAATGAGGGGCTGTAGTCCTCTTTCCCCTCCTAAGTTAAAGTTAATGAGCAATAAACTGTTATTTATTTTGTGTTTTATTTCTTTAAAACAGTGTGTTTTCACTTATTTCGATATTGCACTATATTTTTAACCACACACTGATAAAAAGCAAGTATAATTTAATTTTGGGGCTGGAACGGATTAATTGCATTTCCACTCATTTCAAAGGGAAACATTACTTCGGTTTAAGAACATTTTGAGTTACAAACAGGGTCACGGAACGAATTAAGTTCGTAACCCGAGGGTCAACTGTACAATGATTGGCAAATCCTTTCCACCTATTTTTCAAAGACAAAATCTGTAATCTTCAAATGAATGAACCTGATTGTTTTTTTTAATTATTATTTTTAAAAATCTCATTTTGAATTTGATGCCCCCAATACGTTCCAACGAAAGACTGGGAATGTTGAGGAGTGCTAAACACATACCTGTTTGAAACATTCCAGAGGTGAACAGGTTAATTGGAAACAGGTGAATGTCATGATTGGGTGTAAAATTAGCATCCCCAAAGACCCAGTTGTTCACGAGCAAGGATGGGTCGAGGTTCACCACTTTGTGAACAACTGCATGAGCAAATAGTTCAACAGTTTAAGAACAATGTCACTATTCAGTTCCAAGTCATTTCGGGATGCCATCATCTACGGTCCATAATATCATCAAACTATTCAGAGAATTGTTTTGCATCAAGGTCTCGAGTGTCATCATGGTGTGTGTAAAAGTGCGACAATAATAATGTTTTTATCTCATCTCATCTCAGGTGTTTTCAGCTTCTGGTGCCACATTGATGGTTTATGCGACCAAAAGGAGGAAGACCGTCTGCATCCTCAGCGGCATGCGCAGCATGGTTGAAAGCGGGGCTACCCGAGAAAAAAAAGCCAAACACAGTCACCGACGACAACAGCGGGAAGTACAGTGTGGATGTGATTGACCAGCTGGTGCGAGAGTACACAGTCACTGTTTTACAACATGATTGAAATTGCAGCGCTAAATGCACATGCGCTTTATCAGGCATGGACTGGGGGTGAAGGAGAGACAGGTGGACTTCCTGGTGGAGCTTGCAAGCTTGCTCAGTCACGTGGGAGCTAAGAAGGCGAATGAGGACAAACTTCGGCAACAAGGTCTCACGCCTGGCCAAGGGAAAAGGGCAATGTGTCTGTCTCCTCATTAACCTACTGATGACACAGCTTCAGGAGCAACTGAGGGTTCAGTATTTTGCTCAAGCATAATTGTACATGGCCACAGGGAGCGAGGATTGACCCACAACCTTTGGGCGGAAAGAGGAAAAGAACCATCCGGACTGTTATGGACGCAAAGTTCAAAAGCCAGCATCTGTGATGGTATGGGACTGTGTTAGTGCCAATGGCATGGGTAACTTACACATCTGTGAAGGCACCATTCATTCTGGAAGGTACGTACAGGTTTTGGAGAAACATATGCTGCCATCCAAGCAACGACAATGCCAAACCACATTCTGCACGTGTTACAACAGCGTGGCTTCGTAGTAAAAGAGTGTGGGTACTAGACTGGCCTGCCTGCAGTCCAGACCTGTCTCCCATTGAAAATGTGTGGCGCCTTAAGAAGCGTAAAATACGAAAACGGAGACCCCGGACTGTTGAACAGCTGAAGCTGTAAATCAAGCAAGAATGGGAAAGAATTCCACCTACAAAGCTTCAACAATTAGTGTCCTCAGTTCCCAATCGTTTATTGAATGTTGTTAAAAGAAAAGACCCCACATTTGGTCAATTTTAGAAATAATTTTTCATCATAAACACGATCGAATTCTTTAGAACAGGGGGTGTCAAACTCTTTTTTGTCTCGGCCCGCATTGTAGTGATGATTTCCCTCACAGGGGCGTTAGAACGGTGAAATCATCCATCCATCCATTTTCTGAGCCGCTTATCCTCACAAGGGTCGTGGCAGTGCTGGAGCCTATCCCAGCATTCAACGGGCAGGAGGCGGGGTACACCCTGAACTGGTTGCCAGCCAATCGCAGGACACATATAAACAAACAACCATTCACACTCACATTCACACCTACGGGCAATTTAGAGTGCTCAATTAACCCACCATACATGTTTTTTGGGGTGTGGGAGGGGCGTGATGTGCTTTATTGTTGGTTCTAAAGCATAGGTGTCAAACTCAAGGCCCAGGGGCCAGATGCGTCCCGCCACATCATTTTATGTGGCCCGCGAAAGCAAATCATGCTCGTCAACTTCCGTGATTTTCGCTCAAATCTGTACCCAAATTCCAAATTGTCATAATAATAAAAAATTATGTTGAGATATTGCATTTTTATGTGACCAAACCCTTCTTCTACAGTAACTTAAACAATACTTTAACAAACTATTATCCTTGTCTTCTGATTTCAAAACTAGTAATGGTAATAATATTTTTGTTTATGATTAAATATTTATATGGTTTCACTGGGCGGCATGGTGGCCGACTGGTTAGAGCGTCTACCTCACAGTTCTGAGGACCGGGGTTCAATCCCCGGCCCCGCCTGTGTGGAGTTTGCATGTTCTCCCCGTGCCTGCGTGGGTTTTCTCCAAGCACTCCGGTTTCCTCCCACATCCCAAAAACATGCATAGTAGGTTAATTGACGACTCTAAATTGCCCCGTAGGTGTGAATGTGAGCGCGAATGGTTGTTTGTTTGTATGTGCCTTGCAATTGGCTCGCAACCGGTTCAGGGTGTACCCCGCCTCCTGCCCGATGATAGCTGGGATAGGCTCCAGCACGCCCGCGACCCTAGTGAGGAGAAGTGGCTCAGAAAATGGATGGATGTTTTTCTCCATAGCTTTAATATTTCATCAGAACCACTCACACCATTTATATTAGATGGAGTAGCTGTTTTGTAGTTATTAATAGTTTGTATATTTTTCCCCAGAAACCATTAACATTATGTCTTTGCAGCTTCCTTGCCAGTGAGTCTGCCATCATGTTACTTTAATTTATTTTAATGTGGCAAAGTGCAGATTTAAACCTAGCATTAGTGCATTTTTTATTTTCCCCCGCCCTCCTTTCCCTTGTCAGGCTGCAGGGAGATACCCCCGACCCTTTTTGGTCCCCCTTGGGTCCCCGCCATCCTCTCGCCTCTCCTGGCACCCTTGCCAATTATTGCTCGCAGCGGGTGCTTAACATGGGCTTGCTTTTGGCAGACTGTGATCTGTTTTTTTTTTCGGGTGGCAGTTGGCTCCTGCATTGGGCCTGGTTGCTGGTTGGGCCCCCCATGCTTTCTGGGGGTAGTGGAGGTGGCGGCGGTGGAGGGGTGCACTGGGTGGGGGGTGGTGGGGAGGATTGGGCGTGGGAGGGGGTGGTCTGGTACCTGTGCCCTCCCTTTGGGACTGGTCGGGGCGCTTCGATTGGTCTGGGGGACCGCCCTGGGTCCTGGGGAGTAGGTGGCGTCCCCCTGGCTGGGATGGGCTCGGTGGCTTGCAGATGGGGGGGGGGGGGGGGGGGGGGGGGGGCAGGCTAGCCCTTCCTCACTGTGACGGCTCAGCAAATCCATACACCAGTTGACTAACATGCATGTGATATGGTGTTCATTTACTAATAAGTTCCATAGACAATGCAATAGGCTTGAATTGCTTATGCTGGGACAATTTACAATGACACAGGATATATTAAGACAGTGGTCCCCAACCCACGGTCAGGGGACCGGTACCGGTCAATTTATATAATTTCCGTTGTATTGCGTTTCATGTGTCAAATGTGTTTTATTTTGAAAATTGACTGGATCTTCTCCGCCACAACAGCTGTACGTCTCAACTGACACATCAAGACTGCACAGAACGCTTATGTTTCCGACCCCAGCCGACTCGCTAACGGCGGCCAAGCTAAAAGAACAAATCATTTAATAAACTGATTCAGGGCGGCACGGTGGCCGACTGGTTAGAGCGTCAGCCTCACAGTTCTGAGGTGCGGGGTTCAATCCCCGTCCCCGCCTGTGTGGAGTTTGTATGTTCTCCCCGTGCCTGCGTGGGTTTTCTCCGGGCACTCCGGTTTCCTCCCACATCCCAAAAACATGCATGAATTGGAGACTCTAAATTGCCCGTAGGCATGACTGTGAGTGCGAATGGTTGTTTGTTCCTATGTGCCCTGCGATTGGCTGGCAACCAGTTCAGGGTGTACCCCGTCTCCTGCCCGATGACAGCTGGGATAGGCTCCAGCACCCCCGCGACCCTAGTGAGGAGAAGCGGCTCAGAAAATGGATGGATGGAAACTGATTCAGTTCATTACGTTCACAGAAAAGATTCGTTCTTTTGAACGAAACATTCACTAATGAAACGACACTTGACTGCACGTCCGTCATGTGATACGTTACAAAAAATAAGGCCGCAAACTACCGCGAATTATTTAAAAAATAAACATCTTTTGAGACCTTCTATTCAAATGGTAAAACGCCACCTGAGGAGCCAGAAGAAGAGAATCAGAATCAGAATCAGAATGCTCTTTATTTGCCAAGTATGTCCAAAAAACACACAAGGAATTTGTCTCCGGTCGTCGGAGCCGCTCTAGTACCACAACAGACACTCAATTGAAAGAGAACACTTTTGAGACATAAAGAAATTGACAAAAAACAGTTACTGAGCAATAAAGGGTTGCTCGTTATCTGGTAATGCCGGTCCATTTTTTTTTTTTTTTTTGACAATTGTGCAAAAAGATGCAGAGTCCTCTAGCACTTTGCACTTAGAGCAGTTTGAATGACTAATATTGCAATAGTCCGGTGCATTGAACATTGTGCAAAGGGCGCCGAGACTTCAAGGAGTGGATGCGGTTTAAAGTGACGAGTAGTGCGATCATCTGGGAAAATGTTGATTGTGCAAATGTTGCAGATACTCCTCAATCAGTGTGCAAATGGAGCAGATGCTACTCTGGCACGAGTGGCCAGTATTGGTCAATAACAGATATGCAAATAGTGCAGCGTGGCGAGACGACTACAGTGAGTGCACGAGTAATACATCATTGGCCCCACAGAAATGTGACAACCAACTCAAGTCAAAAAATTGCCTGCATGTTGCAATGGAATTGTAGGTTAGGTGTTTAAGAAGTTGATCGCAAGAGGGAAGAAGCTGTTGGGATGTCTACTAGTTCTAGTTTGCATTGATCGGTAGCGCCTACCTGAGGGAAGGCTCTTCCGGAAGAGCTGGTGACCGGGATGCGGCGGGTCAGAGAGGATTTTGCACGCTCTTGTCTTAGTTCTGGCAGCGTGTAAGTCCTCAAGGGTGGGTAGTTTTGATTTTCAGCAGTTTGGATTGTCCGTTGCAGTCGGAGTTTGTCCTTTTTTGTAGCAGCACCAAACCAGACTGTGATGGAAGAACACAGGACCGATTCGATGACCGCTGTGTAGAACTGCCTCAGCAGCTCCTGTGGCAGGCCGTGCTTTCTCAGAAGCCGCAGGAACTACATCCTCTGCTGGGCTATCAGGAGTCCTACTTAAAATACACGTTTATCTCAACAAGTAACTCTCACGCACTGAGTCTGCTCTGCATAATACTGTATGCGGCGACAAGCTAGCCAACGAAACGTGGAGACCAAGCACCCTGGACTAAAAGATAACCCGTTGGGGATTTTTGAAAGAAAAAGACATCAACTGAATACCCTGCTACCATTTCCAACATCGTATCTTTGTGAAGCAGGCTTTTCTGCAGTGACAGTAACAAGGACAAAATTAAAGAGCTGACTGGACATCAGGAACAAGCCCAGGGCTGACACTGATTCTGCGTTATGGTGAGTTGTTGTATTTAACATTCGTTTTTAAGCCGGTTGTGTGCATTTATCTTTGCTGTATGTGTATATATTAGACTTTAACGTCATAATTCGCCGATCCGATCTCCACAAAAGACATTTACTCTGCGTCGCCATCGTGCACAGTATACTTGAATCCAAAAGCTGGTTTATTTTTAGCCTTGTTGTGCTTGTTGTAGCCTAGCAAGGTAGTGGTACCACGGACGGTTGGACGTAAACATGCCGCCGTTCTGTCGAATCATGCTCGAAAGTTTCGGTGTGGGTGAAGTCATTTCATTCAAAAGAAAGTAATTTCATGACAGTAAGTTAGCAGCCATTATTTCTGTCACGTTGCAATGTTGGTTTGACCTGACTGATTAGAATACACGATCTGACGAGAGCAGTGATTTCCAACCTTTATGGAGCCAAGGAACATATTTGACAATTGAAAAAAAATCTCACGGAACACCAACAAACTAAAATGTCACCAAAAAGTGGATACATTAATGACTGTATGTACCTCCTGCCATCTAATAGAAGGTCATTTATCATTTATTCTGTCTGTCACTGTGCCTCACTGGCATAAATAGAGGAACAAAGATACATTATTTATTGTAAATATCATTTTTGGAGCAATTAAGTACACAAGTATATACAGTAAATGAACAGGTCATAGAAATAGACACATTCCTCCATCTTGTGATCGGATCGGTGATCGGTTATCGGTTTTTTCAACTCGCTGATCGGTGATCGTCCCCAAAAATTCTGATAGTGTAAAATATATATATATATATATATAAAATATGCCACACCTTGACAGCCAGCCCGTGAGAAAAAATGCCTACTCTAAACTGGTCCGCGGTGCAAAAAAGGTTGGGGACCACTATTAAGATATCAACTCACAGGTTCTTACAAGTGTTGAGACACTATAAAAGCATCCTACCGAACCAGTGTCAAATATACCGCACATAATACAACATTTTGCTTTGAGATAGTATTTTAAACTTGTTTTGCTTCGATGAAAAGAGACTTCAGCGCTGCACTACATGCAAACTTCCTTTGTTTTAACGCAAGTCCTATCGGGGTGACCTTTGAAGCAAACTTTGCCACTGAGCACACCAGTCGGTCTCCTCACTTATCTTTGCACTGGCGCAAACATTGACCTGATAACTGACCGTATAGCAACCTGCGCCCCCTTTCAGATATCCATTTGCGTGCATGGCAAAAATCAATTGTGTGATTAATCTGCATGAATGAGGGGTGCTCTGATCAGGGTTTTATTCTGCTGATTTTGATACCGATCATCCATGAGTGATATCTGCTGATCACTGCCGATACCGTTCATATGGATTAGCTGAAAACTTTATTTGTGGTGAGTGGTATTGGCTATGGCGACTGGTAATCATCTGCCCTACAGTTCTGAGGACTTGGTTTCAAATCCGGCCTCACCTGTGTGGCGTTTGCATGTTTTCCCCCGTGCCTGTGTGGGTTTTCTTTGGGTACTCCGGTTTCGTCTCACATTCCATGAAACATGCTCGGTAGGTTAATTGACGACTCTAAATTGCCCATAGGTGTGCACGTGCATGTGAATGATTATCTATATGTGCGCTGCCATTGGCCATTTCAGGGTGTACCCAGCCTCTCGCCCAGTCAGCCGAAATAGGCGTCAGCACGCCCGTGACCCTAGTAAGGATAAGCGGTACGGAAAATGGATCGATTGATAAAACTGAATTTAAATAATAATACAATCATAGAAATTAATAATAATTCTGTGACGCACGGAACCGAGACCACAAAACCGGGAACCAAACTCTGGATTGTGTGTGTGTGTGTGTATATATATATATATATATATATATCCAGCAGCCCACGACCCTACTGAGGATAAGCGGTGAAGAAAATCGATGGATGGATATTTATATATATATATACACACACATATATATACACAATAAGCTTCATCATGCAACAAAACTGTGACACGAAACACACTGCCAACACAACAAAAGACTTCATCAGAGGGAAAAAGTGGAAGGTCTGAGACTGGCCAAGTCAATCACCGGACCTTAACCAAATAGAGCATGCATTTTACCTCCTGAAGAGGAGACTGAAGGGAGAAACCCACAGAAACAAACAAGAACTAAAAGAGGCTGCAGTAAAGACCTGGAAAAGCATTTCAAATGAAGAATGCAACAGTCAAAGAGTCGCAGGCTTGATGCATTTATTGCAAGTAAGGGTAATGCCACTAAATATTCAATGTTATTCACTTGAAGTTCATTTAATCATAACTGTTCCAATATTTTTACTCACTTGAAAAGTGGGTGGCTTCAAACAAAAGGTGCTCTGTCCTCAGTTGTTTAACACATCTAGATGTAAATACCGTCCATCCATCCAGCCATCCATCCATCCATTTTCTGAGCCGCTTCTCCTCACGCGGGTCGCGGGAGTGCTGGACCCTATCCCAGCTATCTTCGGGCAGGAGGCGGGGTACTCCCTCAACTGGTTGCCGGCCAATCGCAGGGCACACATAAACAAACAACCATTTGCACTCACATTCACACCTACGGGCAATTTAGAGTTGCCAATTAACCTACCATGCATGTTTCTGTTTTCTGTGAAGTGCAGTTACTCACCCCACGTCTGATCCAATCAGCTTTATAGGTAAAATGAGTCAAATGTGGAGCAATGACTCACAGATGGTCAACTGGGCTCTTGTTCTTGAAAAGACACCTTACTCAGCGCAATGTATGCAACTCCTTCATTTGGTAAATCACCAAATTGCTTGAGAATATATGACGTGTCAGGAAAGAAACCACAAGCCACAGAGTTTTCTGAAATCATTTCACAAATACCAACCTTAGCCCGATGAACAGCTCATGCACACACTCATAACAATATCGACGTCAACGTCAAAGCAACTGTTCCTTGAACACAGTGATCTTGTGTCCAGCATGGTCTATTTACTGCACAAATAAAATATATATCCGCTAAGGTTGAATCAAACAAACTGTTCTTGTTTGTGGTTTCCATGACCTGGATCTTTAAGCATGAGAATGGTGACCCAGTAGGGGAGCGCCATGACAGTCTGCCATCTTGAAATTACAGCCGCCATAAGGGACAAGCAGCATTAAACATGTAATAATTACGCGGTTCACTCAAATTCAGCGCATAAATTGAGACACCGGAGGAGAAGATCATCTTATCACCATACCCTGGCAAATCTGCACTACTGCAGCAGCATAATGCAGGACCACGGATATGCAATGAAGACAGTTAATTACGCCATTGGCAAGAAAGCCAAAAATACAACTTAAGCAACGGTGCATTTAAAAGAGGATAAACGTCGGGTTAGCCTTCCCCAGGTGGAAGGAGCTCATGAGAGCATTTTCTTTCAAGGGACGCTGAAGTTGCCAGCTTTCTCCTCGCCAAGTAAGTCAACGCTGCCTAAATTAGTTTTGTTACAGCATTACACAGTCAGACCAACCGTCCCGTATTAGCCGTTGTTCCGACAAATTTTCCTATTCTTCAAATCGCCCTACCGGAGTATGAATTGGCAGTTACATCTGTCGATTGTAGCTAGCGCACTGGGAAATAACTACGAAATAACTACTTTCAGTTTCAGTTGGGGTCCAGCAATAAATGCTCAACAAAACCCCAGCTTCCTCTCAATCCAGGCTAGCCCTTCCTCACTGTGACGGCTCAGCAAATCCATACATGCATGTGATATGGTGTTCATTCACTAATTAGTTCCATAGACAATGCAATAGGCTTGAATTGCTTATGCTGGGACAATTTACAATGACACAGGATATATTAAGACAGTGGTCCCCAACCCACGGTCAGGGGACCGGTACCGGTCAATTTATATAATTTCCGTTGTATTGCGTTTCATGTGTCAAATGTGTTTTATTTTGAAAATTGACTGGATCTTCTCCGCCACAACAGCTGTACGTCTCAACTGACACATCAAGACTGCACAGAACGCTTATGTTTCCGACCCCAGCCGACTCGCTAACGGCGGCCAAGCTAAAAGGACAAATCATTTAATAAACTGATTCAGTTCATTACGTTCACAGAAAAGATTCGTTCTTTTGAACGAAACATTCACGAATGAAACGACACTTGACTGCATGTCCGTCATGTGATACGTTACTAAAAATAAGGCCGCAAACTAGCGAGAATTATTTAAAAAATAAACATCTTTTGAGACCTTCTTTTCAAATGGAAAAACGCCACCTGAGGAGCCAGAAGAAGAGAACCAGAATCAGAATCAGAATGCTCTTTATTTGCCAAGTATGTCCAAAAAACACACAAGGAATTTGTCTCCGGTCGTCGGAAATGCTCTAGTACGACAACAGACACTCAATTGAAAGAGAACCCTTTTGAGACATAAAGAAATTGACAAAAAATGGATGGGGAGAGGGAATTCTGGGCGACCCTGCTAAAGCTACTGCCCCCGCGACCCGACCTCGGATAAGCGGTAGAAAATGGATGGATGGATGGGTTATTTGATTTATTGTCAAGAAAATTAATATTACTGAAATAATTTTACATACAGGCATAGTGGACGACTGGTTAGAGCGTCTGCCTCACAGTTCTGAGGACCGGGGTTCAATCCCCGGCCCCGCCTATGTGGAGTTTGCATGTTCTCCCCGTGCCTGCGTGGCTTTTCTCCGGGCACTCCGGTTTCCTCCCACATCCCAAAAACATGCATGCTAGGTTAATTGACAACTTTAAATTGCCCGTAGGTGTGAATGTGAGTGCGAATGGTTGTTTGTTTGTTTGTTTGTATGTGCCCTGCGATTGGCTGGCGACCGGTTCAGGGTGTACCCCGCCTCCTGCCCGATGACAGCTGGGATGGGCTCCAGCACGTCCGCGACCCTCGTGAGGAGAAGCGCGACAGAAAATGGATGGATGGATGAATTCTACATACAGTGGAACCTCTATACAACGGACCCCGATAGAATGGATATCTGATAAAACGGAGCTTCGGGACTGAACAATGTGTTCAAAAATAGTTTCCATTTGTCACTTAAACTGCCATTGACAAAGTCTGTTGGTTCCAGAATTGTTTACTGGCACTGTGGCGCAATACAGGCAGAGAATGGGACTGACGCATTGCTGGTTCACAGATATACAATATGACTAGACGTGCCTCCCGTGCCTACGTGGCGGCCATGTTGAATGTGGGCCATTGATGTGGCGGCCATCGTCATGATGCTTATATCTATTTATATATTGTGCCGTAGATTGCAGCGCAGCGAGAAAGAGCGGCATGGCGCCAGTGTTAACACTGAGGAATACAAAACACTATTCTCTGGAGTCTGAAACATGCTATTTTTGGTGCAGTCAATATTTTTTGTCAAGCCGTTTGACTTTGGCAACAGATTTGGAACTAGGAAGCACAGTAATTCCTTGCGGCTCATCAAAGCCACTCACGTATGAGTATGAGTACTGTACGTCAACAATGTCATCATGACCAAGCACAAGTTTGTAAGTGGTAAGTTTGGATAAAATGTCAAACTTTTTTTTTTTTAATATTTATTTTCAATAACTCTGTACTGTACTGGGCATTTTAGGGAAAAAAAAAACCTATAAAACAATAATTTTGGACTGTAAAGTAATATGGGTGTATATGGCCATAAACAAAAGTGGTTCAATGTAACAGACAGACGGCTATATTGGATACCCCCCCCCCCCCCCAACCCCCGCCCCTCTTAGTCTGTTCTATTGAGGTTCTATTGTATACATACATTTTAAAATGTCTATAATTGCTTATAATTAATAATTAAATTAATTTAAAATAGTAAAGTTTCAAAATGAGAATTATTTTATTGGTAAAACAGTTTTTCATGTCTGTATCATTATGTATGTTTTATTCATTTATCTGATAAAATGTTGTTATTTTAAACTAAACTAAACTAAAATAAAATAAACCGGAGTGCCCGGAGAAAACCCACGCAGGCACGGGGAGAACATGCAAACTCCACACAGGGGGGATTGAACCTCGGTCCTCAGAACTGTGAGGCAGACGCTCTAACCAGTTAAATATTCTTGTCCAATGGTCCCCAACCACTGGGCCGTGGGCCATTTAGTACCGGGTCGCCCATATAAAAGAAGAGTGGGACACGAGTCACCTCTCCATCGATCATAATTTTCAGTTCAGGAAACTCCGTCGCTACAGGCATCCCCACGCAGAAAGATATGGATTTGCGTGAACTAGTCCGTGGCAGAAAAAAGGTTGGTAACCACTGTTCCAGTCAGATTCTTCAGTGCATTTTGTTGACATGAAGTGACAAACCCCAGCACAAAGTTACCATCCACCTGGTGAGAAGAAATCAGAACCTTCAAACAATTAGCCTACTACGAACAATAAAGGGAAGACTTCGAGTCAAAAATTGTTGTTGGCCAATTTGATGAATTACAACCCCAATTCCAATGAAGTTGGGACGTTGTGTTAAACATAAATAAAAACAGAATACGATTTGCAAAACATGTTCAACTTATACTTAATTGATTACACTACAAAGACAAGACATTTAATGTTCAAACTGATAAACTTGATTGTTTTGGCAAATAATCATTAACGTAGAATTTGATGGCTGCAACAAGTTCCAAAAAAGCTGGGACAGGTGACAAAAAAGACTGAGAAAGGCTCATCCAACACCTGTTTGGAACATCCCACAGGTGAACAGGCGAATTGGGAACAGGTGGGTGCCATGATTGCTTCCCTGAATTGCTCAGTCATTCCCAAGCAAAGATGGGGCGAGGTTCACCTCTTTGTGAACACGTGCGTGAGAAAATAGTCGAACAGTTTAAGGACGATGTTCCTCAACGTACAAATGCAAGGAATTTAGGGATTTCATCATCTGCGCTCCATAATATCATCAAAAGGTTCAGATAATTTGGAGAAATCACTGCACGAAATCACGTGACCTTCGATCCCTCAGGCGGCACTGCATCAAAAACCGACATCAATGTGTAAAGGATATCACCACATGGGCTCAGGAACACTTCATAAAACCAATGGCAGTAAATACAATTCGGCGCTACATATGCAAGTGTAACTTGAAACGCTACTATGCAAAGCAAAAGCCATTTATCAACAACACCCAGAAACACCGCCGGCTTCTCTGGGCCCGAGCTCATCTAAGATGGACCGATGCAAAGTGGAAAAGTGTTCTGTGGTCCGACGAGTCCACATTTCAAACTGTTTTTGGAAATTGTGGACGTCGTGTCCTCCGGGCCAAAGAGGAAAAGAACCATCCGGACTGTTATGGACGCAAAGTTCAAAACCCAGTATCTGTGATGGTATGGGGCTGTGTTACTGCCAATGGCATGGGTAACTTACACGTCTGTGAAGGCATCATTAATGCTGAAAGGTACATACTGGTTTTGGAGAAACATATGCTGCCATCCAAGCAACGTCTTTTTCATGGACGCCCCTGCTTATTTCACCAAGACAATGCCAAACCACATTCTGCACGTGTTACAACAGCGTGGCTTCGTAGTAAAATAGTGCGGGTACTAGACTGGCCTGCCTGCAGTCCAGACCTGTCTCCCATTGAAAATTACGAAGGATAAAATACGACAAAGGAGACCTCGGACTGTTGAACAGCTGAAGCTGTACATCGAGGAAGAATGGGAAAGAATTCCACCTCCAAAGCTTCAACAATTACTGTCCTCAGTTCCCAAACATTATTGAATGTTGTTCAAAGAAAAGGTGATGTAACACAGTGGTAAACATGACCCTGTCCCAGCTTTTTTGGAACGTGTTGCAGCCATAAAGTTCTAAGTTAATGATTATTTGTGTATAGTGTATTCAATTAAATATACGGTGAACATGATTTGCAAATCATTGTATTCTGTTTTTATTTATGTTTAACACAATGTCCCAACTTCATTGGAATTGGGGTTGTATAATGGCAGTCTGACAGACCAGGTGTGAATGTCAGCTTGAGTTGATTGCATGCTCATAGCTAACGTTAGTTAACCTTACCACAACACAAGACCAAGCAAGCCCGCAACATGTGCTTTACGGAGACTTGGCTTTGTGAGGCTGTACCAGATGGCGCTGTCATGCTTTCAGGCTTCCATCTTCACTGGGCAGACCGCGACATGGGATCTTCGGGGAAAACAAAAGGCGGCGGGATATGCTTCTATATCAACGAAAAATGGTGTACGGACGTCACGGAGCTCAGCACACACTGCAGCCCGCATTTGGAGTCGCTGTTTTTGAACTGTAAGCCATTCTACTTGCCGCGTGAATTTGCATCATTCATACTGGCTGGCGTGTACATTCCACCTCAAGCTAACATGAACGCTGCACTGCTAATGCTCGTCAAACAAGTCAACCAAATTGAAAAAAAAAACACCCGGATTCAGCCCTCATTATTCTCGGGGACTTTAACAAAGCTAAACCTAACCACGAACTCCCTAAATACAAGCAGGACATCGACTTTCCTACCAGGGAAAATAACAATTTGGACCACTGCTATACTACGCTAAAAAACTCATACCGTGCTATACCTCGTGCAGCCCTGGGCTTGTCTGATCACTGCTTAATTCACTTAATACCGACATACAGGCAAGAGCTTAAATGCGCGACGCCTACAGTGAAAAAGTGGACCAATGAAGCCAAGATGGAACTTCAAAGCTGTGTAGACTGCACAGACTGGAGTGTCTTTGAAAATTCAGCTGGCAGCCTGGATGAATATACGGACACTGTCACATCCTGTATCAGTTTCTGTGAAGAAGTGTGTGTACCAACAAAGTCATGTCGCACATTCAACAACAACAAGCCGTGGTTCACTGCCAAACTGCAGCTTCGCCAAGCTAAGGAGGACGCATATCAAAGCGGTGACAGCTCGCTCTAGTCTTCACACAGATCTTCAACAGATCTCTGGAACTGTGCGAAGTGCCATCCTGTTTCAAACGCTCCACCATCATTCCAGTCCCCAAGAAACCTACAATCTCGGGTCTAAATGACTACAGGCTTGTCGCCTTGACATCTGTGGTCATGAAGTCTTTTGAACGTCTCGTGCTGGACCACCTCATGAGCGCCACAGGTCCCCTGGTAGACCCCCTGCAGTTTGCCTACCGAGCGAACAGGTCTGCGGATGATGCAGTCAACATGGGACTGCACTTCATCCTAGAACACCTCGACAGTGCAGGGACCTACGCGAGGATCCTCTTTGTGGACTTCAGCTCAGCGTTCAACACCATCATCCCTGAACTCCTTTCCTCCAAGCTTCTCCAGCTCAGCGTCTCACCTGTCATCTGCCAGTGGATTTACAGCTTCCTGACGGGTAGGACACAGCAGGTGAGGCTGAGAGAGACCACCTCATCCACATGCAGCATCAGCACTGGGGCTTGGTTGTTGCATCCGCTCTTCGCTGCTCTTCTCTCTCTACACGAACGACTGCACCTCAACGCACCCGGCTGTCAAACTCCTGAAGTTTGCAGATGACATAACTGTCATCGGCCTCATCAAGGACGGTGACGAGTCTGCATATAGACAGGAAGTGGAGCGGCTGGAGCAGCTGGAGCTGTGGTGCGGCCGACACAACCTGGAGCTGAACACGCTCAAGACTGTAGAGATGATCGTGGACTTCAGGAGGCATCCTTCGCCACAGCTGCCCCTCACGCTGTCCAGCTGCCTTGTGTAAACCGTCGAGACCTTCAAGTTCCTGGGAATTACAGTCTCTCAGGAACGGAAGTGGGCGATCAACATCAACTACGTCCTCACAAAGGCCCAGCAGAGGATGTACTTCCTGCGGCTTCTGAGAAAGCACGGCCTGCCACCGGAGCTGCTGAGGCAGTTCTACACAGCGGTCATCGAATCAGTCCTGTGTTCTTCCATCACAGTCTGGTTTGGTGCTGCTACAAAAAAGGACAAACTCCGACTGCAACGGACAATCCAAACTGCTGAAAGGAACTGCCGAACTGCTCTAAGTGCTAGAGGACTCTGCATCTTTTTACAAAATTGTCAAAAGAAAAAAAAAAATAATAATGTACCGGCATTAGCAGATAACGAGCAACCCTTTATTGCTCAGTGACTGTTTTTTTGGTCAATGTCTTTATGTCCCAAAAGTATTCTCTGTCAATCGACCGTCTGTTGTCGTACTAGAGCGGCTCCGACTACCGGAGACAAATTCCTTGTGTGTTTTTTGGACATACTTGGCAAATAAAGATGATTCTGATTCTGATTCTGAACAGCAGCCCATTATGATGAATGTTGTTAATACTGTATACGAACCCAAATTCCAATGAATGGGACCTTGTGTAAAACTTAATGAAAACAGAATATATCCATCCATCCATTTTCTGAGCCGCTTCTCCTCACAAGGGTCGCGGGCGTGCTGGAGCCTATCCCAGCTATCATTGGGCAGGAGGCGGGGTACACCCTGAACTGGTTGCCAGCCAATCGCAGGGCACATACAAACAAACAACCAGTCGCACTCACATTCATACCTCCGGGCAATTTAGAGTTGTCAATTAACCTACCATGCATGTTTGTAGGATGTGGGAGGAAACCGGAGTGCCCGTAGAAAACCCACGCAGGCACGGGGAGAACATGCAAACTCCACACAGGCGGGGCCGGGGATTGGACCCCGGTCCTCAGAACTGTGAGGCTGACGCTCTAACCAGTTGCTCACCGTGCCGATAAACAGAATACAATGATTTGCAAATCATTTGGAAATCATATTGAGTTGAATATATGACAAAAACAAGATATTTAATGTTCAAACTGATCAACTTAGTTGTTTTTTTTGGTAAATATTTACTCATTTTGAATTTGATGCTTGCAACACGTTCCAAAAAAGCTGGGACGGGGGCCTGTTTACCACTGTGTTACATCACCTTAACAACACTCAATAAGCGTTTGGGAACTGAGGGCACACAAATTGTTGAAGCTTTGTAGGTGGAATTCTTTCCCGGTCTTGCTAGGTGTACAACATAAGTTGCTCAACAGTCTTGGGTCTATGTTTTCATATTTTGAGCTTCATAATGAGCCACACATTTTCAATGGGAGTACAAGACTGGACTGCTGGCAGGCACTCTATTATTCTCCGAAGCCACACTGTTGTAACACGTGCAGAATGTGGCGTGGCATTGTCTTGGTGAAATAAGCAGGGGCGTCCCTAAAAAAAGAGATTGCTTGGTTGGCGGCACATGTTGCTCCAACCCTGCATGTACCTTTCAGCATTAATGGCGCCTTCACACATGTGTTACCCATGCCATGGGCACTAACATATCCTCATACCATCTCACGAGGTCCATGATTTACCCACAAAATTGAAATGTGTACTCATCAGACCACAGCACACGTTTCCACTTTGGGTCAGTCCATTTCAGATGACCTTGGGGCCAGAGAAGCCCCAAGAAGATGTTTCTGGGTGTTGTTGAAACTGTATATGGCTTTTCGCTTGACATGGTTTTAACTTGCATTTGTAGATGCAACTGTGTTGAATGACAATTGTTTTTGGAAGTGTTCCTGAGTCCATGCAGCAATATCCTTTACACAATCATGCCGGTATTTAATGCAATGCCACCTGAGGGATCGAAGGTCACAGTTCTTCAATGTGGTTTTACGGCCTTGCCGCTTACATGCAAAGATTTCTCCAGCTTCTCGGAATCTTTTGATGGTATTATGGACCGCAGAAGATCCATCCATCCATCCGTTTCCTTTACTGCTTATCCTCACTAGGGTCGTTTGCGTGCTGGAGCCTATCCCAGCTATCTTCGGGCGAGAGGCAGGGTACACCCTGAACTGGTCGCCTGCCAATCACAGCTGCAGAAGATGAAAACCCGAAAGTCCTTGCAATTGTACGTTGAGAAACTTTGTTCTTAAATTGTTGACTATTTGCTCACCCCGTTGTTCACAAAGTTGTGAACCCCTCCCCATCCTTCCGTGTGAACAACTGAGCCTTTCAGTGATGTTTCTTCAATACCCAATCATGACAATCACACATTTCCAATTAATCTGTTCACCTGTGGGATGTTCCAAACAGGTGTTTTTGTCATGAGCGGTGCCCTGCAGTCCTTTTCGTTGGAGCCTGGTGGCGCTTTACGCTCCTCTCGCCCTCTCTTTCTCCCTCCCTCTCGCTCTTCACAGTAATCAGCACCACCTCGGCCGCGCACTTGTCATCAATCAGCCCTCATTATCACCTGCATAAAAGCCTGCCAGATCCCGGAAATTATGAACGCTCTCTTGCGGTACCACGACTCCTCCGTCTCCACGTAAGCTTACTCAATTCCTCGTGTCCTTTCTCTCCTTGTCCTCAGTGTTCCCTCCGTGTTCCTCACATCCACAGCGTCAAGCCAGCCGTCAGTCCTCGCCACCGCCTGCCACACGTTCCGTGCCTCCACAACCCACCAGCAAATCTCAAGGACCATCTCCATATCCCCTTTTTCAAGAGACTGTTCTCAACCTCTCAGCCTCCGCCTGCTCTTGGGTCCCGTCTGAATCAACTCGTGACAGTTTTTTGACCGTTCCACAACTTCCCCAGTCTTTTGTTGCCCCTGTCGCAGCTTTTTTTTTGGAACACGTTCAGGGCAATATATTCAAAATGAGAAAAAACAATAACGTTCATCCGATTGAACATTCAATATCTTGTCTTTGTAGTGTATTCAATTGAATATAGGTTAGAAGGGATTTGCAAATCATTGTATTCTGTTTTTATTTACATTTTCCACAACATCCCAACTTCATTGCAACTTACTGGCTTGCTGAAATGTTGTGCATTCTATTGCTCTTTGTTGCCTTTAAAAATGGGAATATGTGATGCATAGAAGATGTCGAGCGTCAGCACATTTGCAGTCTTAGTTCCTGGTCAGGCTTTAGAATACAATTCAAAGAATGCCACCCACTAAATACAATAATAAACAAATGATTCATAGAATTAGTAAATACTATGAATAAATAAATTAAAGCACTTCAGACAATAGTGTGTGTGTGTGCATGCCAGACAATAGTGTGTGTGTGTGCATGCGTGTGTGGTTAAGCAGTGTCAATGTAATTGCAGTTTCTGTAATGTGTACATGCAGAATATGTTTATTTATACGTGTATTGATGTTTATTTTGTATTCGGTTTGTACGGACTCTGTAAAATAGCGGTTGTGATTCCAATGATAACTGCTGCTTCTTTTTTACATTTAAGCATGTGAGAACATACCATGAACGACGAAAGATTAAGCAATCTGGGTGCACTGAGCATCGAGTCTCGGAGGGCCAAGGCATTGAATCTCCACTCATTTGTTCAGTTTGCCAGAAATCACCAAAACTGCAGAATACAGTTGCTGCACTAATTTACAGAATCTCACAAAGTGTCAATATTTTTCATAGTCAATATGTTGTCTGTGAGGTGCTTTGCTTTTGGTTACAATGGTTAACCACTAGTTGTAATAATATATATATATATATATATATATATATATATATATATACCGTAATTTCTCGTGTATAATGCGCATTCCCCCACCCAAGAATTGTCAAAAGTCAATAGTGTGCATTATACATAGGTATAGGGGAAAATGAAAAAGCTTTCACATTTTATGAATGTATGCCGCCATCTAGAGGTTATGAAAAAGATGGACACTTTCATTCCAATGTCACCGCCACCTAGAGGTTATGAGAAAGGTGTACACTTGCATTCTAATATGCCGCCACCTCGAGGTTATGAAAAAGGTGTAGCCTACACTTTCAGTCCAATATGACAGGGGTAAGTATGACTGCGTATATGTACAGTTATGCTCAGAAGTTTACATACCCTGGCAGAATTTGTGAAATATTGTTTTTTTTTAAATATGATTGAACAACAACCATCATTAATTTTTTGGTGGTTATGTTTTGTTTAATGATCATGTTTTTCTGAAAAGCTTGACAGTTTAATTTGAATCCCATTAAAATAAAATTAAATGTGTTTCGCCTTGCCCTTCATGTTTTCTTGAAAGAATTGTACCCATCTTACAAATTCTGCCTGGGTAATCAAACATATGAGCACAACTGTGTGTTTTCTCATTTACTAAATAAAAGTATGAATTTCAAAATAAGAGCAAGTAAATAATAAGTATTAATAATAAGTATTACATGTTCAAATAAAGTGCTTGACTTCAGAATAATTATTTGAAAAAATACTTCATGTTTTGATCATATGGGTAAAAGAAAAATCATGCATTGTCAAAATGCGTTATACATAGGTAGAAGTGTTTTCCAGAATTTTGAGGTCAACTTTGGGGGTGCGCATTATACATGCGTGCACATTATACATGAGAAATCTCGGTTTATATATATATATATATATATATATATATATATATATATATATATATATATATATATATATATATATATATAAAACCCCTATACAGGCTCGCTGTTCAGGGTGTCCATACAGTATATATTCTTTTTTCATTTGTGCTAATAAAGAGAAGAAGAAAAAGTTAAGGTTCAAGCAGAAAAACAGAACAGAAGACCTTTACCTGGAGTACATATCCTCGTATGTAGTCCTGTAGCGTCCAGTCAAGTGCATTGAGAATCTTGATAACCTCTTCCTGTTTGAGAACGGAAAAAAGCCGGTCCAAGAGGATCTTCAAGCGTATGGGAATAGCTTGGGTTCCATATAGCATCAGGCTGCAGATGTCAAACACCACGTTGGAATGCACAATCTCCACCTGGCTGTTCTGATACACGTGGTGCACCTTCAATTTACTCAGAGCTAGAACATATACACATAATTTGGGATTACTTTACATTTCAGTGGGAAAAAAAATCCTATTCCGTAAAATTGACATTTGTAGTACAGTACTACAAAATGGATTGTCGAACAGAAACAAACTTTACTAATAATGGTATTAGTATGGTAATAATGCATGAAATGTTACATTTTCTATGAATTTTGGCCAACTGATTTGTGGATTAACACAAATAATAATACATACTGTCAATGTATTTCGTTATTTGTACAGCCAAAATATATATTTGACAACACTGCTCCCCAAAACATTGGTCGAGTCTGAGTAGTAGTGTGTGTATGAGTCAACACATTTTACTCTACATGAATTGCTAAAAGTATTTCAAAGCTGTTGTCAACTAATTCAATTGTATGAATTGAATGAGTTGACTGCGTTTCAGCTCTTACCGTGTGCAACCCAGCCATGCTTGCAGTGTTCACACTGCCGTCGTTTCAGCTTCCCAGGTTTAAAGTTGTCGCAGTTGCAATTCAACAAAGTACAACGAATTGCCTACAAAACACATCATAAAAAAAAAAACATACAAATTCAAGATGCTTATTTGTCATGTGCACAGTAAAAATACAACAATATTACTGAGCAAGCCGGCACGGTGGACGACTGGTTCTGGGGACCGGGGTTCAATCCCCGGCCTCTCCCCGTGCCTGGGTGGGTTTTCTACGGCCACTCCGCTTTCCTCCCACATCACAAAAACATGCGTGGTAGGTTGATTGGAGACTCTAAATTGCCCGTAGGTGTGAATGTGAGTACGAATGGTTTTTTTGTTTCTATGTGCCCTTCGATTGGCTGGCGACCGGTTCAGGGCGTGCCCCGCTTCCCGCCCGAAGAACGCTGGGATAGTCTCCAGCACGCCCGCGACCCACGTGAGGAGAAGCGGTAAAGAAAATGGATGGATGGATGAATACTGAGCAATTAGCCTCTTACTTTGTGTCCCTCCAAATTTCAAATGATAAATGAAAACAATGAACAGAAAAAAGCGGGGCCTAGCCAATGTACGATTTACAATTTAAAAAAATGACAATTTAATAAAAACAATGTTTTCATGTTTGGCAGTAGTACTAGTTTAGTCAAGATGCATAAAAAAAACAACAACAATTCTATAAGTAGGGTGTGTGACGTGTGTGAACCCAGCTAAAGCAACCAATACCTGAGTCATACACACAATCAAAAGGCACACACACGCACACACACACATGCACACGTGCTTCAAAAGTTAGTGCTAATGGATCTTTTCATGAAACTTTTTTTGAAAAAGCACATACGATGTCTGGACATACAGTCAAAGAGTTTTGTGGTAAGCTGCTGACTTGGACGCGACCCTGCAGAGTGCTGCAGCACAATACGGTGTCTGGACTTGCCCTCTCCGACTTTGCCTTGGACACAAAAGGGGGACAAAGCATTTACACTCCAGAAACTGGAAAAAACACCATCGGATTTATGATCAAAGCCAGTGTTGAAAACCGATCTATAATGCATGATCAGTGGCGCTTTCGTATACATGTGCGGCATGCCGAGTTCCACTAAGAAGAAGATGCGGGTGGCTCCTCATTTCTTCACTCCTGACATCTCGGTTCACATTATTTTATATCGGACCTTTACTCCAAATTAAAATGACGGCAACTTCAACTTCAATGTCCTGTGTCGCGACTTGGTTGCAGGAGTGCTGTCTACAGCTAAACGTTTCTAAAACTGTTGGCATGTATTGCACTAAAACAAATAGAGTATCGCCTGACCCCGACATACTTGTTAATGGAGAAAAAATGCAAATTGTCAGCCAATGCAAATATCTTGGGTTAATCATAGATTCACAGCTTTCCTTTAAAGCCCATATTGACAAATTGTGTAAAAATATCCAATTAAACCTCGCAAATTTTCGTGCAGTTCGAAATGAAATGTCAACTGAAGCCGCAAAAATGTACTTACATGCAATGATTCTTAGTCACTTTAACTATTGCATAAGCAGTTGGTCCCAGGCTGGTCAGAATGCAAAAAAAACATTGGAGGTTTTGTACAAACAAGTCATTAAAGTGATGGATAAAAAAAACCAAGGCACTATCATCACTGTGCAATTAAAAAAAAATACAGTCGTTTAAACTGGGAGAGCCTTCACATATTTGCAGATTTCAATTTGATTTCTAAAGTACTGCACGATTTGGCTCCAGCTCCTCTGGCTGAGTTCATCAGCCAAAGAAACGGCTCTGAGCGTGTCACTCGAGGCTCTGTCAGAATCATTCAGAATCAGAATCAGAATCATCTTTATTCTTCTGCGCAGGAGCACTTTCACGAAGTCGGCCCGGTCTGTGAGGAGGTTCAACCGCTTCCAACATACAAGGCCTTCACAAAGAAACGCAAAATGTGGCTAGTTAACACCTATAGCTGCCAACACTAAAAGACGAGTATGTTATGATGTTTTTTTTTGTTTTTTTTTGTTATGATCAAATGATTTGTGGTTTTATTCTCTCTTAATAGTATAGTAAGTCTTTGATGATGTATCCTGTATGATATTGTCTTGTAGATGTATTTGACTGCTTTTTGACATCATGGCCAGGGGACTACAGATGAAAACGAGCCTTCTGGCTAATTCTGGCTTTTTTTAATCATGTCTACTTCATGTTGCATTGTCCCCTTTCAAATAAACTGATTAATAATAAACAAAGGGTTCAACTGAAGCCTTGGCATTCATGTTTTTTTGTTTTAGTTCTGGCTTGCCACTGGACTGTGGTCAGATGTGAAAAACAAAACAAAACAAAAAACATTGCTCATCTCTCAGCAACGTCATCGCATCATTGCAGAACGCTAAGAGCTAACAATGTCCAGTGAGGCCTACTGTGGCTGCACAAACACCTCCTGCTGGCTGCTCTCTCTAATATACATCTCAAACAGGTGCCCAGAATATGTTCAACAGACTGGCACACACACACACACACAATGTTCCGTGATCTCCGAGTCTCAGGTCATTATCTGTGATGGAGTTCAAGAGTTCTCGAGAAGAAGATGACAAGGAGAAGGAGATCAATGGCACCAGGCCAATCAGGCCCCTCTTCCCCTTTCCTCAAAGCTTCTTCAAATCAATGACAGGAGAATTGAATGTGCTAAACGATTCAACTGAGTATGAAAATCACAAACTCAGGGCAGCATTCCTTTTGTGTTCGAGTCAACGACCAAAATTACATCACTTGAAATCATATTGTGTACTCGGCACATACCTTTAATTCATCTTAATGTAAATAGGGTTATATACAGAGAGGAATAACAAGCTGTATGTGCTGTCTAAATGCCCCCCCCCCCCCCCCCCCCTCCCCAAAAAAAGAACATTGACATTGGCCATTAATATGGTCTGGGCCCTTGTCAATCACAGGCCGGTAGGATTGTGAACGCACAGTGGCCATCAGTAGCCGCCGCTCAGTAGGGAAACAAGTGCCAGGAAGTGAATTTCAACTTGCATTAAACATCTTCAAAAGAATATCTCGGCACAGATTACAATAAAAGCAATGAGAGAACATTTAGATGAGATTAGTAAGGTAATATGCAAAATAAATGTTCGTTTTCAATAATAACAATCAGTCCAATATACTGTCGATATATCTACAATTGGTATAAAAGAAGAATAAACGTATTTAAATACAAGCCCAATTCCAATGAAGTTGGGACGCTGTGTTAAACAAATCAAAAGAGATTTGCAAATCATGTTCAACTTATATTTCATTGAATACACTACAAAGACAAGATATTTCATGTTCAAATTGATCAACTTGATTGTTTTTAGCAAATAATCATCAACTTAGAATTTGATGGTTGCAACGCGTTCCAAAAAAGCTGGGACAGCTGGGTGGCCAAAAAGACGGAGAAAGTTGAGGAATGCTCATCCAACCCCTGTTTGGAACATCCCACAGGTGAACGGGCGAATTGGGAACAGGTGGGGGCCATGATTGCTTCCCTGAATTGCTCAGTCATTCACAAGCAAAGATGGGGCGAGGTTCACCTCTTTGTGAACAAGTGCGGGAGAAAATGGTCCAACAGTTTAAAGACAATGTTCCTCAATGTACAATTGCAAGGAATTGAGGGATTTTTCGTCATCTACGGTCCATAATATCATCAAAAGGTTCCGAGAATCTGGAGAAAACACCGCATGTAAGCGGCAAGGCCGAAAACCAACATTGAATGCCCGTGACCTTCGATCCCTCAGGCGGCACTGCATCAAAAACCGACATCAATGTGTAAAGGATATCAGCACATGGGCTCAGGAACACTTCAGAAAACCAATATCAGTAAAAACAGTTCAGCGCTACATCCGGAAGTGCAACTTGAAACGCTCCTATGCAAAGCAAAAGCCATTTATCAACAACACCCAGAAACGTCGCCGGCTTCTCTGGGCCCGAGCTCCTCTAAGATGGACCGATGCAAAGTGGAAAAATGTTCTGTGGTCCTACGAGTCCACATTTCAAATTGTTTTGGGAAATTGTGGATGTCGTGTCCTCTGGGCCAAAGAGGAAAAGAAACATCCAGACTGTTATGGACGCAAAGTTCAAAAGCCAGCATCTGTGATGGTATGGGGCTGTGTTAGTGCCAATGGCATGGGTAACTTACACATCTGTGAAGGCACCATTATTGCTGAAAGGTATATACAGGTTTTGAAGAAACATATGCTGCCATCCAAGCAACGTCTTTTTCACGGACTCCCCTGCTTATTTCAGCAAGACAATGCCAAACCACATTCTGCACGTGTCACAACAGCGTGGCTTCGTAGTAAAAGAGTGCGGGTACTCGACTGGCCTGCCTGCAGTGCAGACCTGTCTCCCATTGAAAATGTGTGGCGCATTATGAAGCGTCAAATACGACAACGGAGACCCCGGACTGTTGAACGGCTGAAGCTGTACGTCGAGCAAGAATGGGAAAGAATTCCACCTCCAAAGCTTCAACAATGAGTGTCCTCAGTTCCCAAACGTTTATTGAATGTTGTTAGAAGAAAAGGTGATGTAAAACAGCGGTAAACATGAGCCTGTCTGTCCCAGCTTTTTTGGAACATGTTGCAGCCATAAAATTCCAAGTTAATGATTATTTGCTAAAAGCAATCAAGTTGATCAGTTTGAACATGAAATCTCTCGTCTTTGTAGTGTATTCAATGAAATCTAGGTCGAACGTGATTTGCAAATCATTGTATTCTGTTTTGATTTCTGTTTAACACAAGGTCCCAACTTCATTGGAATCGGGCTTGTATATTTGATCTCGATTGACTGGATTCTAATGCACTGACCCACCAGCCAATGTTTTGGTGTAGTTTTACTGATCACTGGACAAATAAAATCAAAATGTCTGGCTGATTTACAAACTAGGTTTGTCAGATTTCAAATATATTATATATATACCTACGGTCAGAAAATATGGACTTATTTGGGCACTCAGTTCGTGATTTCATTTTAAGTATTGTAAAAAAAAAAAAAAAAATGCTGAACTGTTTGTAATCGAAATATAAACATCACTGAATTTACTGTTAACAATGCTGTTAATAAAGTACGCATTGACAAAACTAAAGAAGAAAATGCACTCCCACCTACTTGTGTGTAATGTTTTTGTTGTTTATTTCTACTTGACATTAGAGTGTACATCTTATTACTACATTCAAGATCAGATAAGGAGACATTACAAAAAACAAAAAAAAACAAATGAACTAACTAGTAACTAGTAAGTAATCATCTAGTGATCAAAGTTTCGGGGGTGGCAGTAGCTATTTCTGGAAGGACTTGTGTTTTGTCGTCGGAGGACAAGGGTTCGAGTCCTACAACTGACAAAATGTCAAGTGGCAACTAGTTGTTGGAGAGATGCCAGTCCGCTTGCCCTTGAGCAAGGCATTGTCCCCAGCACCCCAACTCTTTGCGGACCTCTTTCACTCGGAATCTCTCATTTCTGCATGTGTACATCGGACTGGGAGTTGAATTTCCCTTTCGGTATAATTAAAAAAAAAACCAATCTATTTATAGTTTTGATAGTCATTAAAAAAAAAAGCATTATCTACCAAAAAAATGCAATACCATATGGGGAAAACCAAAAGCAGAATTCATCGTAGAATCAAACCATTCTGCACTTCATTTGTAATTTCAAAACCTCAAACTGGCACATCAAATTTGCAATAATGGGGGGTGGGGGGGAGGGGGGGAGGGGCAGGGGGCGATAAAGTAAGCGAAAGAGGGAATACAATCATAATAATAATCATAATAATAATAACTTAGATTTATACATCTATATAGCGTCTGGGCCAGTTCAGGTTGTACCCCGCTTCACCTGACCCGTGACCCGTGACCCGTGACCCGTGACCCGTGACCCGAACGTGGACAAGTGATGTTATGGTACAGATGCCTGACAGGCAAAAGGATTCAACCTTAGTTGGGGGATTTAGTTCCCCTTCGCTTTATAAATGAAAAAACAAACAACCAATGGCTTCTTTCAGGTTTTACATGCAATATTAGTTCTCGGTACAATCCTCAACTCACTAAGTCCTTCAACGTAGACTGAACGTGACAAAAACCCTTTTAAACAAACCTAACATAAACGCTGTATTGCCAAGAATCTATACGCGGTAAAAGAGAAACTCGTGATTTGACTTTCATCTCGCGCTCCATCTTGGGCGAGCGAATGCAGAATAGAACAAATATGAAACAGCACAAAACATATAGAACGTGCACAGTAACTTTGCCTTAATATACTGCACATGAGAGATGTCCCACAGTTGAGGAATGACAAAAAAAAAAAAAAGAAGACATTTAAGCATCGGGGCAAGGAGGTGACTCTCGGCTCTCTGCTTGGAACTATTCGGCCTGCAAAACGGATGGCGGTGGCGGGGACGTTAGTATACCGCGAGAGATGTGTGAGAGTTTTGCCCTGAGCTATCCTCTGACGTGATCTCTTTGCCTCTCGACAATCTCGTCACATCTGGCCGACAAATCCTCACGAGCCTTTGGGTGGCAGTGAAAGGGGTGAGTGCGACTCTCTGTGTAGAAAGGCTGGATCGTAGCCCTGGGAGACACTAAAGGGGTAAAAGGCCGGTGCAGTTACCCATCCATTTTCACTAATGGACCATTTCGAGTCTAATGAAGATGGCAGGGTTGCCAGTCTAAGCAGCAGAACAAATAAGCTCGTACAAAGTGGGGTGGAACCGAGCACGCGCAAGCGGTCGCATTTCTAATTGATAGCGGATAGTTGGGATAACATGAGGATCACTGAAAATCGTCGCGTTGTAGCATTGACGGACTCAACATATCGACAAGCTCTCGTCGGAAATGAACCAATCAGAATTTTACTCTTAAAGTTAACATTTGAAATGAGGGAATGAGGCTGGAATTATATCGCTGATGAATCAGCCCTTTCAAGCTTCTGTATGAAGTCATATTTTGCCAGATGTTACGACAGCTTACAAACTCCAACAATTCTGTACATGAGTCACATCAAACAAGGACAGTGATTTTTCTCCTTCCAATATTTCGTGTTCCTTCCACACGCATACAGAGGATTGGGTTGGAAACGATAAACCGATGTGACCGCATATCCGTTCATAAAAAGGTGAGAGATGCAACTACATCGGTAGCAGATGTATCGGTTATCGATACAAAATCCACCGGGAATCCTTCCATACATCGGTTGTTGGGCTGCGGGCCGGCTAGCGCGAGGCTAGGAATCGGTTTCATCTCGTAAAAAAGGGCAAAAGGTCTCACGCTGTGCTCTACAGGTAACGTTACGTTAAGCAAACAGGACCAGCGACACTACTATTTCAACTGCATTGCTCCGTAGAGTCACTATTTCAACATCAAACAGCTTTTCGGTAGTGAAGCGACTTTCGTGTTTACAGCAATAGTAAAGCGAAGTTCCCCCAGGAGTTGTAAACATTGAATGCAACATTATCTCAAGTCCGCCGTCGACACGAAATGCGCGCCGCAGATTGTAAACGTGCAGAATATATGGCAAAGGTAGGTCCATCTGGGCAATTTTCTTGGGCTGTAACTCAGCAAACTAATGCGTCTTCTCGAGTCCTTGCGGTCCACTTACACATTGGTGTCGGTTACTATGTAACTCTAAAAAGAAAGTTCCGAGGACACACAGCCAGGTGTATCCCGCAGGTGACGCAACGATCGGCAGCTGAACCAAGCTACTCATCATGACTTCAAAACTCAAAAAGTCAGTCAGCACGAAAAAAAAGCAGTGCATGTGTGTAGTGGGCGTCCTCGCTTGAATGGCACGCTGTGCGAGAGCCCCCATATTGTTTGTGCACAGTTTGTGGCGAGAAACTCTTCAAAATTCATTGTTGTAGTGTTGTGGTCTACTTAAATAATGAATTTGATTTTTAAAAAAAAAAAAAAAAAAAAAAGAATATATATATATATATATTTTTTTTTTTGCAATGCTTAGGGTTGAGTGTTTTTTTTTTTTTACTGTACACGTTTGAAAATAAGGTTAGACAAATGTCATTTTATAGAACTGGGTTAAGTCAAGTCAAGGTTCTTGATGATTAGCACATGTGCAAATCACATATTTTCCGCACCGAATCGAATCGGGAATCGTATCGTTCCCATACTGAATCGAATCCTTCCGCCCGTGAGGACATGGTTTTTGAATCGAATCGCTACCCGTTTATCTCCATATTGTCAGAGATTCCCAAGCACTAATGCGAAGGTTTTTTTCTGCTCCGCCGCCACCAAAGATCGTTGTTACATCATTGCTGGAACAAAACATGATGCTGCTATGAAAGTGCATTCCAGCAGGCTGTACCTCAGGACCAGCTGCCAGGAAGAAACGGGAGGCCGAACTGCTCTGGCTCCCAAATCGGAGTTGAAAAGTTGCATGGTCCCAGTTAAGGCTTGTGGTGACAAAGCAGCAGTCTCAGGATTATTTTGTGTTTCGGAACTCGATGCAACACAATGTCGGTGATGAACATGAAATCACGTAGATGTTCAAATACCGACACGAGGTGACCGATACTAGCATATCACAGGTATCATATTTCATATTATTACAATTGTGTTAAGATGTGCTCTACCATGACAATACTACAATGTACAAGTAACAAACAAATATAGATATGATATATTGTATATATCCATCAGTCATTTTTCTTGTCATACATTTGAGTTAACTTTCATATCATAATAATAATAAGAAGAATTTGTATTCTTAGAAATATGATTGTAACTCTTCAATAATAGCAAATTTCAGGTAGAAAAATGAAAATGAATGGATTCAATGGTAAAGAATAATAAACTGCATCTTAGGCTCTTGGAATGTGTTTTGATAACTTTTACTGATTCTAAGTGGCAAACATGCCTCTGGAAAAAAACATCTCTCCAGCTATTTACATTGTTATGGAGCCAGTTGTTTCTATGAATTGATAGTTTGGAAATTTAGGAACATCCTACTTTGATTGGTAATTCTTGTCTGACTGACGGAATTCAAACAATACTTTTTTTCCCAGGTAAAAACATAAATAATTGGGGGGGGGGGGGGGGGGGGGGGGGGGGGGGAAGCACAGTCTGTAATACTTCATCCATAATTGAATTTCTAATACAATGACACAATTCCGATGTACAAGTGACTATAAAACATTGTCATTTCTTGTTTATGAGTCATTTTCTTTTTATACATCTAAGTTTACTTTGACATAATAAATATCAGTATTATAAATATGATTAGAACTTAAGTGATAGCAACATTTGGCTAGAAAAAGAAATGGAAGTTAATGGATTCAAACTGCATTTTGGATTCTTGGAATGTGTTTTCCAAACTTTTAGTGACTAGAAGTGAAATAAATGCCTCTGGGATCAGAACAAAATATCTGTCCAGCTATTGAAATGGTCATGTAGTCATTTATTTACGGTTTATGAATTGTTATTTTGTCACTTTTTGAATATAATGCATTGGTGGGGAGTTCTTGTCTGACCTAGTGAATCATCCCCCCCCCCAAAAAAAGTCCACTTTTTTAAGTCAAAACAAAAATAATTTGTGGGAAAAGCAGTATTTGTTATATTTTGATATCTGTAATTCAACTTCTAATGACTGCTCAAGAATTTCAAATTGAAGGCAAAAGTACAATTATTGAAAATGTCCAACGACTTCCAGGGATCCGCTGTCCACTGTTTCACCTTTTGTTAAACTGCCGTGTGAGGAGGTGAATAATCAAAATATCTTCTTACCTCCGCCATTGTCATTCAGTCAGACGTTTCCAACGACACCACAGCGTCGGCCATTCCTTGAGTTCCACAAAACAACCGTTCATACAAGCACTAAATGCAAACGCGCCATCACACCCAGCAGTCCCCCCTCTACAATAAGCGCACATGGACTCTGCTTCTCACTTTTTTCTTTTTCTTTCTCTCTCTCTCTCTCCCCCCCCCCCCCCCCCCCCCCCCCCCACACACACACACATAGATACACCTCCTCTGCTTTCTCCTTTATGTTGCCATGGACTAGCTCCTAAACTAGTCAAGATGTTTTGTGTGTGCGCGCGTGCGTGTGTGCGTTTGAAACTGGGCACAGGGGATTGGAATGAGATCCTCCCACTCGGCATTCTCACCTCTGGAGTAGCCGACTCCCTCCCTCGCTTGATCACGGTACACATACACAGAGAGACACGCACGTACACACATGTACACACGCCCCCCCCCCCCCCCCCCCCCCTTTCGAGTCACAGGGCAGTCCCCTCACAGCTGGCTGGAAGAGGGCACGACACTCATCTTTCACAGAGATTTGATCAAAAGGAACCACAAAGGCTCGAGGCTCTTCGAATGCATTCATACTCTTTCGCCCCTCGCGTTCTCTGAGCAATAGCCGAAATCAACGGCGCTCCTTTGGGCGCACACAGCCAAGCGGATGTGTCTGGATTCACCTTAACACGGCCCTGTGAACAGCCTCCGTAACAAGTTATGCCTTGTGCCGTCAGGAATGTGGCAATGTCTGCGCTGGAAGTTTTTGGGGGGAGAGGACGAGCCAACCTCAACATTGAGTTCCCCGCACACTTCGGATCTCATTTAACCACTTTTAATGCGACGTTTGACAATGGTATCAAAAGACATTTATTTAATCTGAGGACTTTTCCGAAAACTTTTATACAGAATAAGCATAACCGCTCATTTATTTGTGAGTAGAAGCAAATCCTAATTCTGTATTTAAAGTCCGTATGAAATACAAATATCGTCAGTCAATACCAAATCCATGTTTTACAAATGCAGACATTTGTGACAATGCTGCATGCATCATGAACACTTCAGGTCAGGTTGACTTGTACTTTTGTGTGTATAGATTTTGAGATTGTTTTTGTTTTACCAACTCAGCGTCCCCTCCCCTCTGTGGAAAAAAAGTATTTGACACAACGAGTTGGAACAGGTGCACCTGGTCTGCTCCTTTGGGGGCTTCAAGGGAAGTGTGGTGGCTGGGAGTCATTCAGGGTGTGCCACCAATTGAAATAACAATTGCATCTGTCGTACAAACTTCTTCAGAACGAGCATTGTACGCAGGGTGTATCATATAATTTATTCCCAGTATCCATCTTAGTCGTTTGCCATTTTTAAACTTTTCCTGACAAAGGAGCTATATTTCAGAACATTCCTTCAACGTAAGGGTTGCGGGGTAACGATTGTCCCATTTTCACGACCCAAAGTCTTGCAATCATATCTATATACCTTTCTTATCTTCTCGGCCACCGCCTCGCCAATCAGAAATACCGTATGGCAATTAGCTTCACTCATCAAAATGCAGCTAATAGCGCTTGCACTTTCCGCACGGAATGACTTTTCCACTTTCCACTTGAGATCAAAGCTGTTTTGATTCAAGAAAATTGCAAAAAAAAAACAAACATCTCGTCAAAACACGTAACACAAGGTTGCGAAGCCCCGAAGTCTTCCACGGTTGTCCGGGCAAGCGGATCTGCGTAGCGGCCTTGTATTTATTCCATACCTAAGGGATGCATACCAAACACAGCCCCAGACCTGGCCGGGATCAGGTCTGCGTCGCTTGTCGGATTGCCGCTCCCTGGGTCGGAGCGCCACAGACGTATTAGCGGCCCCGGGGCAAAGCGTGGGAGTGCGGCTAAAGCCGCGGCAAATAAACTCCACGTGCGGCGGAACAGGTCACGCTGCCTACTTCATTGCCGACTTAACGTGTCTGTCATTAACCTTTGTGCAGGGGAGACAGAATGGGGCTTGAGTTATCCAACAGCTGGGAGCCTTCGAAAACATTCACCACGCCAAGAAATACTTTCACTGGACGGAAATTACAACAAGGCAAATGATATGCGTTTTTCTCCACATTGCTTCCTCTTCAATGATGTTATTTTGATTTCTGAGATTGATTCGCAGCTTTCATTTGACATGTCCCGCCTCAATGCTTCATCCTTAATAAGAAGAATATGGTTTTCCCAGAAGTTGTGAAGTTTTATATCGACATAAATATCAGAATATTGTCTCAGCTCTGTGTGTATGTATGTTGTGTTTTAATCTGTACTTCACGTAACACCGCGGAAGTGTATGCACACTTTCTGCACAAGTGTATGCACACCACGTGTATCCGCCAAGTGCCTGTTGTTCTTCACTTTGTTGACAGTTTAAAAAAAAAAATACAAATTCAAAAATGTGGAGTTGCTACCTCCTCGTTCCTTGCATAATGTTCGTACCAGGCTCTGGCTTCTGCACCAAACGGCGCAAAGTTGATGACTTATTCGATAACAACACTCTCGCTTTCAATAACGTTGAGAGCGGGAGAGCTGCTTTAATTGAAGAAGAAATGAATCTTCATTGACAAACCTTTTTGAGCACTTTTTGCAGTGGATTAAGCATCATTATAGGCTTACAGTAGATTGCGTGGAGCGTGCAATGCAGTCATACAACAGTGCATTTATCATCGTGTTAAAAGAAGAGGACTCTGTAGCAAGAAAAAAAATGGAGGAGAGCACTTTCGACATGCAGTATGTGATTGTTCGTTCATGTGGGAGGTACAGGGCTTTTATATACAACAGCATTAGTGAAAGTAGAAATAGCTACTGAGTGCTCTTCAAATGTTAACAGAGGACCGAAGGTTATTTGTACTTAATATGGACATATTTTCTCTCTATTTATGTAGTAAAATGTGACCACAGATAGAATAGATGAGAGCAATCCTAATGGTATATTCACACGCAGGCAAGTGAAATGAATTCCTGACTCCATTTAAATTGCTTTTTTTTTAGATTCCCACTGAATCATATTTTTACATTTTGGCTGTCAGCCTTAAACTTATATTTGTGGGCTCTTCAATGGCCGTGTGCTTGAGTAGAAGTCAATAGAAAGTCATTTGTAAAACAACGACGACGACTGACTTAAGAAGCGATACATTGCAATACAAAGCACGAAAGTATGAAATGTGCATTAAATAGGGAATGGTGAAGATATTATGTACGAAACAATACGGCATCACTCATCTTTTTTTCATCACTAAAGCTCCAATTTGTACTATACCTCGATTCAACACAGTGGAGCTCGTCCTGGCAAGAATGTTAGATCATTGTGTCAGATCCTTCTGCAGATCCAGCAAGGCAGAAAGGGCCAGAAACAAGCAGCAAGTGAATGTAGCTACATTGAAGGCCTTGCAAAGCATCTCAAAATCACAATCAGAATCCGAATCATCTTTATTTGCCGAGTATGTCCAAAAAACACACAAGGAATTTGTCTCCGGTCGTCGGAGCCGCTCGAGTACGACAACAGACGGTCGATTGACAGAGAACACTTTGGCGACATAAAGACATTGACAAAAAACAAAAACAGTCACTGAGCAATAAAGGGTTGCTAGTTATCTGATAATAACGGTACTTTTTTTTTTTGACAATTGTGCAAAAAGATGCAGAGTCCACGAGCACTTAGAGCAGTTCGAAAGACTGATATTGCCATAGTCTGGTGCAAAGGGCGCCGAGACTTCAAGCGAGTAGTGCGATCATCTGGGACAATGTTGATTGTGCAAATGTTGCAGATACTCCTCAATCAGCGTGCAAATGGAGCAGATGCTACTCTGGCATGAGTGGCCAGTATTGGTCAACAACAGATATGCAAATAGTGCAGCGTGGTGAGGCTACTATAGTGAGTGCACAAGTAATGTATAAATGGCCCCACAGAAATGTGACAACAAACTCAAGACAAATAAATTGGCAGCATGTTGCAATGGAATTGTAGGTTAGGTGTTTAAGAAGTTGATCGCAAGAGGGAAGAAGCTGTTGGAATGTCTGCTAGTTCTAGTTTTCATTGATCGGTAGCGCCTACCTAAGGGGAGGAGCAGGAAGAGCCGGTGACCGGGATGTGGAGGGTCCGAGAGGATTTTGCACGCCCTTGTCTTAGTTCTGGCAGCGTGCAAGTCCTCAACGGCAGCGTGCAAGTCCTCAACGGTGGGTAGGGTGGGTACCGACAATCCTTTCAGCAGAGTTTGTCCTTTTTTGTAGCAGCACCAAACCAGACTGTGATGGAAGAACACAGGACCGATTCGATGACCGCTGTGTAGAACTGCCTCAGCAGCTCCGGTGGCAGGCCGTGCTTTCTCAGAAGCCGCAGGAAGTACATCCTCTGCTGGGCCTTTTTGAGGACGGAGTTGATGAACGAAACAGAGGATAGGACCCAAAAATGCACGACTCCACTACAAATGGATAGTTTCAAATAAGACAGGTTTAATATACGGGCAGAGGTCGGTACACATGTAGGCAATCCAAAAAGACAACAGTATCTAAAAACGTGAGGCAAAAAGGCAAGGTCGATAATCAGAACAGGGTCGAGTCTTACTGTGAGTCGGTGACGTGGAAACAAGGAATGCTGGAACGCGACGACAAGGTACAACGAGCTGGCGACTAGAAAGAATGAGAAACGAGGTTAAATGTAAGGGGTAATTCGGGTGAACGGGGCACAGGTGGTGAAGATGCTCCCAGGAGCAGGTGTGTACGAGACAGGAGGAAGACAACAACCAGAACACACACCCATGACAGGTGTTCATTCACTCAGTTCGATAGACGCGCTCCAGGGTTTAATTGTTTCTGCTGGGACCACTAATAACAACACAGGTTATACTAAAATATTAACTCACAGGTTCTTACAGCTGTTTTGACACCCAAAAAGAATCCCACCGCACCACTCGTCAGTAGCACTGCCTTGCTCGTTTCCCACTTCCTGTCCTGTCCTCCCTTTTTCTGTCCTCTCTCATCTTCTTCTCCTGATGAGTTATTGCATGCCCCCCCTCCCCACCCACCATCCACAAAAAAAGTACACGGTTTGAGTGTTATCACGTTACTTGTGCTCAAATATTGAGGCTGTCTAACTGTGGTTCTACTGTGGTTCGAATCCCTATTCCCCTTGTCCACTCTGTCCCTCTGTCTGTCCCCTAAAACCCTTTTCTGTCCAGCTGCATTTTCAATAGCACATTTGGCCATCCAGGCCTCCATACCCTCCCAAGAGTCTGGTATTGATCAGACTTGTCTACATTAGAGTGAGGGGAGATGCTTTTATGATAATCCACTCACCCTCCCCCACAGATCATAATGGCTGCATTAGACACTCATCCCTTCCATATCCAACACCCGTCGGCAGTCGTTCTCTTTGGGCTAACTGTTTGTATTACACTAGTTCAACGTGCTCTTTAGAATGGGAGTGGTGGAGTCTGAAACACAAAAGCATAGGAAACTTTCCATGAATTTCCAATAAATGAAGACCAGAAAGGAGGCACTTGAAAGTTTCAAAAGTGATAGATAGCACAGTAGAGGGGTAAAGGGTTGGACACCCATTACAAATTACTGAATGCTTTCTCAGTCAAGCCACACCGATAAGCTGGCCATCTGAGGCCTTCCAGACTTTTAGTGTGCTGTCCTTAGTGGCTCCAGACAACAGCCAAATCAATACCTAACTCTTAGAATATTTCCACTCAAGACAACAAAGATAAAATACTTGATGACTGGTGTCAAAGAAAATGTTTGAATGGATTGGTAAGAAGCATATCGTAGGAAGCACAAGATCCAATAGCGGTGCAAATATGCGGCCTCTAAAATATTTCAGAATTTGAATCACAATCAGAATCCGAATCATCTTTATTTGCCAAGTATGTCCAAAACACACACAAGGAATTTGTCTCCGGTCGTCGGAGCCGCTCTAGTACGACAACAGACGGTCAATTGACACAGAACACTTTGGAGACATAAAAAAATTGACAAAAAACAGTCACTGAGCAATAATGGGCTGCTCGTTATCTGGTAATGCCGGTACATTTATTTATTTATTTATTTATTTTTGGACAATTGTGCAAAAAGATGCAGAGTCCTCTAGCACTTAGAGCAGTTCGAAAGACTAATATTGCAATAGTCCGGTGCAATGACCATTGTGCAAAGGGCGCCGAGACTTCAAGCGAGTAGTGCGATCATCTGGGACAATGTTGATTGTGCAAATGTTGCAGATACTCCTCAGTCAGTGTGCAAACGGAGCAGATGCTACTCTGGCATGAGTGGCCGGTATTGGTCAACAACAGATATGCAAATAGTGCAGCGTGGCGAGGCGAGACGACTACAGCGAGTGCACGAGTAATATATAATACAATTGGCCCGACAGAAATGTGACAACGAACTCAAGTCAAAAAATTGTCAGCATTTTGTAAGGGAATTTTTGTAGTCGTCACCAGGAGTGCATTAGGAAATGCACTCCAAGCACTCTCTTCCACACTCTGGACAGCTTCGGAAACTCAGAGTGTTGTTAGAATGTGCTGTTCGGTTATTCAAAGCACTACACTCTGGGAGTGTTGGCGGCTACTCCGACGACTCTGACAGACCGGAGACAGAGCGCCAGAGCGGCAGGTGGGATGAGCATGGAAGCTGTTCAACCGAAATGTTGTGGGCTGACGGGGGATTTGAACGACCTCATTCACTCAGTCGTTCGCAAATTCAAAGAAAGTGAGCGCGCGCTGCTGCCTCTCGGATCACTCGCACTCTCAGAGTAGACTTATGGCATCGGATTGAATTTCCGAACGCACCCCAGGTTTCGGCACGAGAGAGAAGTGACGTTCTTAAAAGGCTCAGGAAAGCACTGGAAAAATAAGAAGAGTAGAGAAAAGGAGCCACCTGGACACCATCAGTCTCAGTGAAGGTAAACAGCTCTGACATTCCTCCCGGCACACTGGCCTACAAGGGTCAAAGGCCATAATGACAAACGAGTGACCCAGGAGCCCTGAGAGGCCAAGAGAAGAGCCTCTGGAATCTCTCAGCAGGGGGACAGGGGACGCAGAGACATATTCACTACCAGCTTTTAGAGCCCTTCCTAACAACAAATCAAAACCTAGTGGGTTGCAAGATTCTGGGCCGTGATGCAAGACCCGACCTGCAGCTCACGTAGAAGCTACCACTGTTTTTTTTACTTTATTTACAATAAATATCAATGATCAATTATGATCAAACTTTCTAATAATAAATGAATAAATGCATACATACACTAATCAAATTATTTGTTTTTAAAATTGTATGATTTCTAATTTGTAATGAAGTGATTATTAATTCAACAATTATTTATTAGAATCAATGTGTCATATTCAATCAATCAACCAATTATTTAATAAGCCAAATTAATAACAAATAAATACAAATGAATGAAAACATTTCAGTTCACCATTTTTAGGGAAAATGCTCTCTCGACGTAAGGCAATTCGTTGCGCCGCAATATCAATCATTGGGATCACAGAGAAACAAACAAGCCATATTTGCTTCAGGTGGGAGGATTGTACCCTGCCTCACTCCAGAAGTCAGCTGGGCTAGACTCCAAATACCTGCAACACGAATGCTACAAGCTATTAGAAAACAGATGGGTGGATAGAATGCCAATATAGGTTCAGCCTCTGCGTTAACGTTTGACTGGTAACAGTTAGCACATTTCCATCGAGTTAGAAAGCTCTTCGCTTTAAGCATCGGCTCGGTGTGTAGACATTAGAAACTCACCATGGAAAGGTTGAGCCTAATTCTGTTTTGGTCTTCAATGAACCTAGCACGCATGTTTTTGGGATGTGGGAGGAAAGCGCAGTGCCCGGAGAAAAGCCACGCAGGCACGGGGAGAACGTGCAAACTCCACACAGGCGGGGTCCTCAGAACTGTGAGGCGGACGCTCTAACCAGTCGCCACCACTGCGCCGCGATTGTTTTGATGTTTTTATTTTTGTATTGGCAATAAGAATTCTCATTGCATCAAATCTGAATGATGTCACGCAGCTATGCTGTGCAAATAATGATTAAATCTCAAAAATGGACAGGCAATTTTTGAATACCATTTTAGCATGCTTAACATTAATACATGTGTAAAATGTTAACCATACCAACCATATTAATAATAAAGGGAACATATTATGGGAATTACTTCTACTTGGGTCTATAGAGTGTCTGCCCACCAATTCAATACCAAATTACACAACCAAGTAAATCTCTTGACGGGCATATTTTGAATAATGAAAACAATGATGTCCACGTGATGTCACAGAGGTGTGTCAACCAAGAGAGCCCCACAACATCCAAAGGTTTTAGGAACTCCTGGAAGATGTCATCCACTCCCAGGGCCCCGCCACCGAAATGCTTTTGAACCACCTCAGCGACCTCAACACTGGAGGTTGGCATGCCCACCTCAGCGTCCCCAGACACTTCTTTCTATTAGGAAGGCTTGTCAGTGGAATTGAACTAACAACCTCCTGAGTCGAGGTCAGCTGCGCCCAATCCCCACTATCCACAGTGTTGATGGTGCACCACTTCCCCCAACTGATACGCCGGATTGTGGACCACAATTTCCTCAAAGCCGTCCGGAGGTTGTTCTCCACAGCCTCAAAAAACCCTTCCCACTCCCAATTTTTTACTCAGCAACCAAGAAAGCTGCATTGAGCTCCGAATGCCGGTAACCACCAGCGGCCTTCAGAGTCCAAAAAGCAGGTCTCACTCGAATTGCCTCGAATTGAGCAATGAACTCCCCCAACAGAACAAGGGAGTCCCCAGCTGGAGCGCCCTCCAATATCTCCCCCCAAAGACACCAAAAAGGGTTGGTACCCTTCCCACCTGCTGTACATAGGCACAAACAACAGTCAGGACATGTCCCATCACCCAAAGGCTGATGGAGGCTACCCTATTGTCTACTGGGGTGAAGTCCAACGCACAGGCACCAAGCTGTGGGACAAGTTTGCCCACACATCTGCTTGGCCTTTGTGACAATGAGAAACTCCAGAGTAGAATAAGTCCAACCCCTCTCAAGAAGACTGGTTCCCAAACCCAGACTGTGCGTCGAGGAGAGCCTAACTACATGTAGTCAGAACCTCTCCCACCTCTCACACCAGCTGAGGCTCCTTCCCTGACAGAGAAGTGACATTCTACGTTCCCAGAGACAGCATCTGCAGCAGGGGATCAGACTGCCAAGGTCCCTGCCTTCAGCTGCATCCAAACTCACAATGCGACCCTCTCGGCCCCACCCAAAGGTGGTGAGCCCATGAGAAGGGGGATCCACGTCATCTCGTCAGGGTGTGTCCGGCTGTGCCCCATGGGTGCCGGCAAACCTCCAGGTCTGGCTACAGATGGGAACACCAGTAAGCTGTGTCCCAGTGAGGAAAACGTCTTCCAATAATGTTGTTCTTCATAAGGGATTCCGAACCATTCTTTGTCTGATCCCTCACCTATGACCTGTTTGCCCTGGGTGACCCTACCAACAACTTAGGTCCTATAATCATGGGAACACACAAAACCCTCCACCATAGTAATCACCTTTGAACCAAGCCTCCTGGTCTCCTAATTTGCATGGAGTCATGAGGTGAAATTCAGGATACAGTGAGCAAATGAACCAGCAAATGAAGGAAACTAACATAGATGTAAATTCGGGTACACGATATGTGGTATTTTGACCAAAGAATGCCAGAGACATTTTATTAAGACACCTGGGAAATGTTTTAAATTGTGAAAAATGGATAGTATGTCTCCTTTGAGAGGTGTACATATACTATATGTATATATGTTATATAATAATATAACAGCAGAGGTGGGTAGTAACGCGCTACATTTACTGCTTTACATTTACTCAAGTCACATTTTTGATCATCTGTACTTGTCAGAATACTTTAAATGCACTGTACTTTTTACTTTTACTTGAGTATTTATGTGAAGAAGGATCGACACGTTTACTCCGTGACAATGATCGACATGCCGTTCGCTACTTTTATTTACCCATTCATGCGCGTGCGCGTCTATTTTTAGACTCCATCTAAAATTGGCCGTTGCACCAATCAAACGGGATCACTAGTGTCATTTGACTCCAATTCACCAATCAGACAACACAAGGCAGTCACATGCGCACGTAGCCTTCGTGAGCCAATCAAAATGACTCAAAACAGCCGCGTGAGTGTGTTTACTTTACAGACTTTACAGAATCAGAATCAGAATCATCTTTATTTGCCAAGTATGTCCAAATTTGTCTCCGGTAGTTGGAGCCGCTCTAGTACAACAGACAGTCAATTTACAGAACACTTTGGAGACATAAAGACATCGACAAAAAACAACAACAAACAACAATTGTGCAAGCCTCCTGGTCTCCTAATTTCAGACAGCTTTGTCACGCAGCTCTTAAATTGTGACTGCCATACTTTGATATTTCAGTGCACTTCTAACTTGAACAAACACCTGGCGGTAAGTTGCAGAGGTTTCTATTGTTGTTTTGGCAGTGGATATGGCAAAAGTAGCAGTATCCCTATGGTGTCGCACACGCACACACAATCACTAAGTCGAGTCAGCAAACAGTTATTTAAGTGAATAAAGCAAATCACGTTTCTGTAGGGCCCAATGCATGTGTTGTTGGTTTTTGGGCCCTTAAAAATGTAAATGGTGGCAGGTGTGTGTGTCGACTCCCATATATTATTATTATTATATATATTTTTTTATGTTCATGCTCTGATTTAAAAAAAATAATAATCAGAAGTTACTCACAAATGACTCTTGAGAGGTTTTTTCATTGAGCACTTTCTCACTTTTACTCAAATAAATACTTGGATGACTACTTTTGACTTTTACTTCCAAAGTAACAGTACTCTGACTTGAGTAGAATATTTGGCTACTCTCTCTGTATAACAGTGATCAAATTTCAAAAATTTTGTATTACCATTTCAGTTCCTAATTATCAGTGTGACTCCATCCATCCATCCCTTTTCTAAGACGCTTCTCCTCACGCGGGTCGCGGGCGTGCCGGAGCCTATCCCAGCGATCATCGGGCAGGAGGCGGGGTACACTCTGAACTGGTGGTTGCCAGCCAATCGCAGGGCACAGACAAACAAACAACCATTCGCGCTCACATTCACGCCTACGGGGCAATTTAGAGTCGTCAATTAACCGACCATGCGTGTTTTTGGGATGTGGGAGGAAACCGGAGTGGCCGGGGAAAACCCACGCAGGCACGACGGGGAGAACATGCAAACTCCTCAGAACTATGAGGCAGACGCTCTAACCAGTCGGTCACCGTGCCGCCTCGGCGTGACTCAATATCACTAAATATGCTTTACTGTACTTAAGGGCAAGCAAGCGAGAGAGAGAGTGTGAGCGAGTGAATGAGTGAAGGAGAAAGAGGGAGGCGAGCATACAGTATGAGGGGCCGTCAGGGACATGACCTCACATACACTACTAAAATGCTCTCACACGCTGCTCGCACACTACTGATCCCCCCCGCTCATATACACAACTGCAATGTTCTCATACACAATACTAAAATATGGGGAGAGATACCTGTATGTCTGAAAATTATTTCCATTTGTGTTTTTCAAATCCACAAATTATTTGCACGTTTTTTAAAAATCCACAAATATATCCACGATTTACACGTTTTTCAAATCCACAAATATATATTCCATCCATCCATTTTCAACACCGCTTATCCTGGTTAGGGTCGCGGGACGCTGCAGCCTATCCCAGCAAAAGGCGGACTCGACCCTGAACCGGTCGCCAGTCAGTCGCAGGGCACATATAGACACGGACGACCATTCGCACCGTCACTGAGTGGGAACTGAAATGGAAGCCCTTCTGGGTTTTCAAACTGAACCTCGCGTCCACGTAGCTTACTTCACTGATGTCTGCTGAACAACCTCCAAATAGCTTAACCGGAGGAGTGCGTTACTTCACAACATCACGTAATCAAAGAACTTGGCTCAGAGTCAGCCGAACATGCACGCTCAGTTAATGTGAAAAATCCCTCAGCAGGACTTCTTTTCATAAGAAAGAGACTAGATTAAATGTATGGATTACCGGAAGCAATAGAGGAAGCACTTTTCACATACCTTGAACATTTTCCCAGAATTGGACCCAAAGAACATCACAAGCTCAGAGAGCTGTCTGACATGTTATTGGAAATGGAGTCTGCAAAACTAGAAGGATACTTAGCAGGTCTTTCTTATCTTGACACAACAAGGGGCATTAGCCCTATAGTGGAAAGGTTGCCATACGAACTCAAGGACAAATGGATGATGGATGGTTCAAAATACAAACAGGATGACAAGATACCCTTCGCACCGTTCCGCTTGTTCACGGAGTTCATACGCAATCAAGCAAGGGCACGTAAAGACCCAAGTTTGAACCCTTTCAGGCCACATATTACAACACACACGAGCAGTTACACAGAAAACAATAGCAATCTCTGTGTTCCCCTCTTCCAGCTCCACATCCTCTGCTGAAGATCCAGGTAAGTTATGCCTCATTCACCACATACAAAATTGGAGAGCATTCAGGGGAAAGCCCATTGATAAAAGAAGGAGAATATTAAAGGAACATAACTGTCATGAACTGCCCCGCAGTAGTGTTGTTGGAGCCTGTGAGCATTTGCGACAATAACATTTGCTCTCAGTGCTTTGCATCAAATACGCACCTTGCTCGATTCTGCAATGCAATGCAATCTTGAATGTTTCGAGTGCAACAGCGAAAGACACCCATCTGCTCTCCACCCAGGGCCAGCTCCATGGTCTCAAAAGCCCTCTCAATCCTATGCAAACCATGGCAGGGAGAGGGAAGAAGTCCAAGAATCTGTTGTTGTGTCCAAATGCATTGAAATATGTGGACTTTCATGGTAAGTCTTGCTCCAAATATGCCAAATATGTAACTGTCTACCCAGCCGGAAAAGCAAAAATATGTATGCCATGCTGGATGACCAGAGCAATAAGTGGTGAGTCCGCACAGAGTTCTTCAACATGTTTGATATAAATGGCCCCACCTTACCATACTCCTTGAGAACCTGTTCTGGAGTAGGTGAAACAGCCGGCCGCAAAGCTTCAGGTTACGTCGTGGAGTCTGCAGATGGCGCCACCAGCTTTAGCCTCACAACACTCCTGGAATGCTACATGATTCCTGACAACAGGGACGAAATCCCTACATCAGCAGCAGCACAGTGCCACCACCACCTTAGACGAATAGCTCAGGAAATACCTCCACTTGACTCATCAGCTCAGATCCTACTGCCACTAGGAAGAGACATTCGAAGAGTTCATAAGGTGCGCAACGAGATAGGTGGCCCCCCTGAGGCAGCATACGCACAACGGCTTGACTTAGGGTGGGTCATCATTGGAGATGTGTGTTTGGGCAGCACACAGAAGCCATCTGAAGTCACTACCATGAAAACATACATTCTTGAGAATGGCAGAGCGAGCTATTTTCCACCGTGTGAAAACCATTTGATTGTTAAAAATAAACCTGACCCTTGAAACCAACCACATCCTCTTACTTACCTTTCAAAGGGACGTCTCCTCAGTGCAAATGGTAATAAGCTGGGAAGTTCAGTATACCACCAAACAAAGGATAACAAACTGTGCCCCTCTATAGAAGATCTCTTCTTCCTACAGACACTGGATAAGGAATTTGGTCAGGACAGTGCAAACAATTTGGTTGCTTCTATTCCATTCTGCCTGCCTCGCAGGACCCTACCCAATAACCGCAAATATGCCATGAGCCGCCTCAAGTCCTGAAAGCGCACCTTGGAAAGATGTGCGGAGATGAAAGCTCAGTTTAAAGTGTTCATGCAGACCATGCTAGACAACCGCGAGAGTTAGGCATCGAGAATCGTGAACCAATTGAAACCGGGGCTAACGTTCCGGTTCTCCCTGAATCGAAAAATTTCGGTTACCAGTTTCGATGCCTAGTCCGCCGACCCCGAATAAGAAGTGGCAAAAACCAACAAAGAAGCGGCGAAAACCAACGAAGAAGAAGAACGCGCACAAAGATGTTCTTGTGCCCAACGGCGGCGAACAAAAGTGTGTCATGATCTGTGCCCTACAGTCCTTTGCGCTCCTCTCGCTCTTTCCCTCCCTCTCTCGCTTCACAGTAATCAGCACCACCTCGGCCGCGCACCTGTCATCAATCAGCCCTCATCATCACCTGCATTTAAGCCTGCCAGATGCCGGAAACTCTCGCCAGAGTATTGCCGCATCTACAGCGGTACCACAGCGGTACCTCACAACCTCTCAGCCTCTCAGCCTCCGCCTGCTCTTGGGTCTTGGGAATCAAAATAAGGAACCGGAATCAGAACCGGAATTGCTCAAATTCAAACGATGCCCAACCCTAACAATTGCCTTGCAGAGCTTGCGCCACAAACACAGGAAGGTAAGGAGTTCTGGTACCTGCCCTTTTTTGGTGTGTATCACCCTCAAACGCTATCTCAGATTTGTGTAGTCTTCGACTCCAGTGCACAGTTTAAAGGCATATTCCTAAATGACGTGCTGCTTCCTGGTCCAAACATGCACAACAGCTTACTTGTTGTTCTTGTGAGATTTAGGAACAACACAGTTGCATTCACAGCTGACATACAGCACGTTTTACTGCTTCCTAGTGAGAGAAGACTGCAGCCATTTTCTACGCTTTGTCTGGCACAAGGACAATAACTTCAACTACAACTACAGAATGAAAGTGCAAGTTTTTGGAAACAGTCCCTCGCCTGGAATGGCCAGTTATGGATTAGGCAGAGCAGCCCAACAGGGAGAAAAACAGTATGGTAGTGACCTCCGCCATTTCATTGAGCACGACTTCTAGGGGGATGAGATACTCTGAAATCAGTCCCATCAGTAGAGCGACTAGTTGATCTGCTTCAGAGAACACAAAAGATGTTGGCAGCTTCGAACCTACGACTCCATAAGATTTCCTTCAATAAGGCTGAAGTGATGGACTCATTCCCAGTGGAAGACGGGGGCAAAGACCTCTAAAACCTTGACCTGTTCATTGATGACCTACCAGATCAAAGACGTCTGGGTGTTAGATGTTGCATAACGTCAGACTACTTTACGTTCCATATCCCTAAAATGGAGAGACCTTACACTCGCATAGGTCTGCTCTCCACAGTAAATAGTCTTTTTGACCCGGTTGGCTTTCTGTCTCCTATAACTACCGTATTTTCACGACCATAAGGCACACTTAAAAGTCTTAAATTTTCTCCAAAATGGACAGGGCGCCTTATAATGCGGCGCACCTTATCTGTGCACCGAGTTCCAAAAAATGTTGTTGTGTGACTTTGATGAGCGCTCCGCTTGACTGACTGGGAGCATTTCCTGCCGACACGCTGCTTATATAGAGGAAAGGCAGACGTGACTGAGGACTGCATGCGGACGTTAAAGGGGGAAGGGTGCGCGTGAAGGAGGACACTAAAGGCACGCCCCCAGTTGGTATATAGCGCCGGTATGTGCAATGTGCAAAACAACATCGGTTTGGCTAAGGACCACCGAAAATGGCACCTATGAAAAGACACTGCATAAGTTTAAACTGCAAGCTATCAGTTATGTGGAGGAATCAGAATCAGAATCAGAATCATCTTTATTTGCCAAGTATGTCCAAAACACACAAGGAATTTGTCTCCGGTAGTTGGAGCCGCTCTAGTACAACAGACAGTCAATTTACAGAACACTTTGGAGACATAGAGACATTGACAAAAAACAACAACAAACAACAATTGTGCAAAAAGATGCAGAGTCCTCTAGCACTTAGAGCAGTTCGAATGGCTAATATCGCAATAGTCCGGTGCAATGACCATTGTGCAAAGGGCACTGAGACTTCAAGGAGTGTATGCGGTTTAAAGTGACGAGTAGTGCGATAATCTGGGACAATGGTTGTGCAAATGTTACAGATACTCCTCAATCAGTGTGCAAATGGAGCAGATGCTACTCTGGCATGAGTGGCCATTATATGCAAATAGTGCAGCACGGCGAGACAACTACAGCGAGTGCACGAGTAATACATCATTGGCCCCACAGAAATGTGACAACCAACTCAAGTCAAAAAATTGCCATCTTGTTGTAAGTTAGCTGTTTAAGAAGTTGATTGCAAGAGGGAAGAAGCTGTTGGAATGTCTACTAGTTCTAGTTTGGATTGATCGGAAGCGCCTACCTGGGGGAAGGAGCTGGAAGAGCTGGTGACCGGGGTGGGGAGGGTCCGAGAGGATTTTGCACGCCCTTGTCTTAGTTCTGGCAGCGTGCAAGTCTTCAAGGGTGGGTAGGGGGGTACCGACAATCCTTTCAGCAGTTTTGATTGTCCGTTGCAGTCGGAGTTTGTCCTTTTTTGTAGCAGCACCAAACCAGACTGTGATGGAAGAACACAGGACTGATTCGATGACCGCTGTGTAGAACTGTCTCAGCAGCTCCGGTGGCAGGCCGTGCTTTCTCAGAAGCCGCAGGAAGTACATCCTCTGCTGGGCCTTTTTGAGGACGGAGTTGATGTTGGTCGCCCACTTCAGGTCCTGGGAGATTGTAATTCCCAGGAACTTGAAGGTCTCGACGGTTGACACAAGGAACATGGGAATCGAGCAGCCGCAAGAGAATTCAAGATCAAAGAATCCATGGTTCGCAAGTGGAGGAAGCAGAAAAACGAGCTTTGCCAAATCAAGAAGACGAAGCTGAGTTTCCGCGGAAGCAAGGCGAGGTGGCCCGAGTTGGAAGACCAACTCGAGCATTGGATTAATGATCAAAGAACAGCCGGGAGAAGCGTCTCTACAGTCATCATTCGACTGAGGGCAATAACGCTTGCAGACGAAATGAAAATCGAACATTTTCAAGGAGGTGCTTTTGTTTTATGAAACGGCGCCATATATCCATCTATCGCCGGGCGAGTTACGCGACCATATGTGAATGGATTGTGGATGCCTGGGCTAAAGTATCTGCTTTGACTGTTGTCCGAGCTTTCGCGAAAGCCGGCATCATTGCTGAACAGCCCCCCGGCAACGAGACTGACTCGGACAATGACGAGGGAGAACCCGACATGTTTGATGGGGAACTTGCCCAGCTGTTCATTTCGGATACAGAAATGAACGTGAGTACATTGTTAAATACTTCAATAAAGTACAACTGAACTCAGTTTTGCTCAACATGCTAGCGTATGTTTTAGCATGCGTGCATGCTACCGTATATGTTTTAAGCTAGCGTATGTTTTACCATGCCTGCGCCCAATAATACGGTGCACCTTATGTATGTGTTAAATACAGAAATAGGCCCCGTAACTGAGACTGCGCCTTTTAATACGGTGCACCTATGGTTGTAAAAATACGATATTCAAGGAGGGCTGCTACTTTGAGAGCTTTCAGCACAACCTTCCAACTGGAACTGAACCCTCCCTGAAGAAATGCATGGAATGGCAAACGTCACTGCAACATCTCAGCAGCATCCAAGTGCCCTGCGCGTACTCACTCATCTTCCACTCTGAAGTCCAGAGCAGAGAGCTACAGTATGTGTTTTCTCCAACACATCAGTGAAAGCCATATGTGCCATCGCCTATCTGAAGGTCACCAGCACTAATGGAAGACTAGAACTGGGGTTTTTCTTTGGAAGGGGGCACGTCTTGCACCTCAGACTGAGCTCACTGTTCCCGGGTTAGAATTGTGTGCTGCAGTCATGGCTGTTGAAATAACAGAGATAGTAAGTGAAGAGATTGACCTTTTACTTGACACAGTCAGCTTCAAAACAGACAGCAAGGTAATACTTGGTTCCATACATGACTAATTGAGACACTTTTACATCTATGTGAACAATAGAGTTCAGCCCATTAGACAGTCTACCTCACCTGCCCAATGGCATTTCGTGTAAACGGACCAGAATCCATCGTCCAAATTTGTCTGAATTTCCATATCTTCGAAATGTTGTCAAAAACATTACCTTGTGACAGTCACATTATAATCGTTAATACATTATGGGTTCAATAGTTGTCTTTTTCATGTTTTTATGACATCAAACTTCTAATTACAGATGCAATTGCAGCCTGAATCAAAGCACCAGTATGAGATTTTGACGTTCCATCATCAAAAATAGCTGTGTTTATGGATTAATTCGGATTTTGCCAATTCTGTTTTCAACCTTGGTAACAAAATAAGCAAGCATATTTCCCATATCCACAATTCCTGCTTAAAAGGTGCAATTTTCCCCATTGTGGGACTAATTAAGGTTATCTTATATTACAAATATTTATTAATAATACTAATATACTTTTAACCTGCCCAAGTTCTGAAGTGACATGTGCAGTGAAGGTACTAATTAATTTCTGGCTCAGACATGGCGTCCTGTGTGGACATGTATTTTATTTTATATTTTAGATTTATATCTCTAAACACAGGTGGCACGGTAAGCGACTGGTCAGAGCGTCTGCCTCACAGTTCTGAGGACCCGGGTTCAATCCCCGGCCCCGCCTGTGTGGAGTTTGCACGTTCTCCCCGTGCCTGCGTGGCTTTTCTCCGGGCACTCCGCTTTCTTCCCACATCCCCAAAACATGCGTGATAGGTTAATTGACAACTCTAAATTGCCCGTCGGTGTGAATGTGAGTGCGAATGGTTGTTTGTTTGTACGTGCCCTGCGATTGGCTGGCAACCAGTTCAGGGTGTAGCCCGCCTCCTGCCCGATGACAGCTGGGATAGGCTCCAGTACGCCCGCGACCCTAGTGAGGAGAAGCGCGACAGAAAATGGATGGATCTCTAAACACTGTATTAAATGGCCTGTTGTTTTTTTTGTAAAAATTATATGATAAGTGTACTGTAGCCCCATATCACTTATTTTGATGTTTGGCGACCGCATGACACAATAGCTGAGCAATTACCATCATGGTTTTCGGTCTTTTCCTAACCACTCCTCGTCCTCCCTTTGTGAAGCAAAACAACTAACAAGTGTGGTTTATCTGCTACCATGGAGGCGATGATCAGTGACTCACAATGTGTCGACATTCGGCTCCGTGGCTTGGCAGACAGGCGGGCGTAGTGAAATAGCGTGCACCGAGCAGCTGTTCAATGTGGACGCGACGGAAATGTCAGACGCTGGACTTTTTTTTTCCAATATCCGGAACAATCAGTATTACGGCCGTAACGAGTCGACGTTCAACGATTTCCGTAACAGAATACGGACGTTCCGTAACATTTAACATCTTTGTCGATTTATTTAATCTCTTTGCCCCTGAGACTGATATAGAGATCTGTCCTGAGGTACAGACTGTATCCACACAAATTACAGAAAGGTTCCTTAGCTCAAAAAGATGGGAAAGATTCTCCACATGGAAATCACTGACCTGGGCTCTGGTCAATCTCAAGCAGGTTGCCCACTGCTTTGCTCATTCAGAAGATAGTAAAGCAGTAAATATGTTCATCTGAGATGTGCAACATGTATCCTATGCAGAGGAGTTTAGTTGCACCATTGAAAGACATAATTTGCTCCTCTCGTGAAGCTCAATCCATACATAGACAACAATGGTTAGAATAGGTGGGCGCATCAATCAGTCAGGCATGAGTTAAATGAGACACACCCCATCATCTTGCCTGGCAGCCACCATGTCTCAACTTTTCTTGTGCGTCACCACCATCAAAGGATTCAACACCAAGGGAGTCAAGGGATTCACTTCTCAAAGGGTGCTGTCAGGGAGAGCGGTGTGTGGTTAGTTGGAGCAAAAAGATGCATCAACAAAGTCCTTAGTAACTGTGTCACGTTCAAGAAGCTCAAAGGCAAGATCGAGCAGCAAAAAAGGAGCGAATTGCCAGCGGATAGACTACAGACGGACCCTCCCTTCTCCTATGCAGGAATGGATATGTTTCGGCCGTGGGACATTTTCACCAGACAAACACTTGGAGGACAGGCTAACAGCAAATTATGGGCTTTGCTTCACATCTGCATATGTACCAGAGCTGTTCATATTGAAGTTGTGGAAGAGATGTCCTCCTCCAGTTTCATAAACGCATTGAGATGGTTCTTTGCAATTCCTGGCCCAGCAAAACAGTCAACATCCGACTGTGGTACAAACTTTGCTGGCGCATGCAAAGAGATGGGAATCAGTACTGCAGAGCATGGAAAAGTCCAAGCTTAGCTTCAGATGCAGAAGTGTTTTTGGATCTTCAACCCACCCCATTCAGCCACATGGGTGGAGTGTGGGAGTGCTTAAATGGAGTGTCCCAACGAATACTGGGCTGTATGTTGCTACAAGCTGGACGTACTCACCATATTCCTTGCTGAGGTCACAGCAATAATCAATGCTCGCCCATGAGTTCCTGTCTTTTCTGACTCTGAGCATCCTCACGTCCTCTCACCTTTCATCTTCTTTCTCCTCAGCCCTTTGAAGGCATTCTCCGTTAGTAATAAGTACAATATAAGTAAGCTATTTTTTCTGAGAAATACGTTTGTTGGAGGATGCTGTGTGCATTTGGAGAGGTGAATGTTGCAGCCACTCATCTTAACCTGTAGTCTGTACTTCGCAAACATGCAAATGTTGAACTGCCACGTGTGTTTATAGCAGTTAGGTTTGTTCATGTTACATGTACTTACTTACCGCTCTGTATGTATTTGTGTTTCAGTTTCACACTTCCATATGATAAACAGGCAGCTTCACTCCCAGTTTCCTGACTTATTGTGTGAGGTGTTTAGGCTAACTGGATAGCAGGATAGGACATTCTGTAAGGCTAGGATAGCCTGTAAGCCAGTGATTACCAACCTTTATGGAGCCAAGGCACAGCATTTACATTTGAAAAACCTCACGGCACACCAACAAACAAAAAAGTCACAAAAAGTGGATGCGTGAATTACTGTATGTACTTCCTCCTATCTAATAGAAGAGCATGTATTTGTTCTGTCTGTCACTGTGCCTCACTGGCATAAATAGATAAACCAAAATACATTATTTCTTGTAAAGAATTTTTTTTAGAGCCATAACGTAAAATGTTTGAATTTCCCATGGCACACCTGAAGAGCGCTCACGGGCACAGTAATGTGCCCCGGCACACTGGTTGAGAATCACTGCTCTAAGCACACATACATTATATTATATATCTAAATTCCGTTTCAAATGAGTTGCTGTACCACCAAAGGTGTATTGCTTGACATGAGATCCCCCAACTGTATTTGTTCACAGAGTAAACTAGTGGCTAGAGAACAAGGAGGTAAGATTTCTAGTAGCTTTCCAACTATGTTCAGTGTGGGAAGTTGGTACACCTCTGTACTATAGTGAAAACAATCTGAATAGGAATACACTTGCTGTCCATGACCCACCCAAAATGGTTCCGCGACCCACTTTTGTGTCCTGACCCAACAGTTGAGAATCGCTCTAAACTAAACTAAACTGAAGTGTCCAATGAGTGTGTATACGTGTATATATTAGGGCTGTAACAAAGAGTGCAACGATTCGTTTTGGCAGCGATTCAATTCATATCACGATTTGTGGTTGCCGATTCAATTTATGCAAAAAATGTCTGCCACTGCGAATGGTTCCCGGGCCCACATTCGCCATGGCATCAGGGTTAGATTTTTGTAAATACTGTCTGCCAGTCAATGCTAGAGCATGCTCCCGAATTAAATTGAAACGGTTCAAGTTTCAATGAACAAAAAGCACTACTGTCGATTACTGTTGTGGGCGTTGGTCTTTTTTTTTTTTTTTTAATAAATGTGTGGCTTTGTGTGAGGCTTCTATAGCATTAGCCCATGTGTGCGGCAGCCGCTAGCGAAGCATAGTCTGGCAATGCTGAGCGAAGCATAGTCTGGGAAAAACGAAACGCAACGATTAGAACTCTTCCGATTGTGTAAACATCATGCCGATGAAAAATATTGCGAGACATTGCCTATTCGATTTTGGAGCTTGCGGATGATCAAAGGCTGACTTGGAACCAATCAGTCACAAAAGAGTTGAGCCACGCTATGAAGTCACGTACTTTAAAGGTCAGATGACAAAGATGTTATGGGGTCAGTTCAAATTAATATTTGCATTGTTTATATGTTATGTAGTACATGCACGTAACTTCCAGCAAGTTTTCAACCATAGTTTAGGTAAAAATGAGGTTTTTATGACGCATATTGAGTCCTCCCCGAACATACCCGAAGCTCAAGACACCGGGGGGTGGTTACTCTATCCACCGCAAGGTCTAGCAGAAATGACGTTGCAATTGACAAACACAGGGCGTTACACACTATACGCAACGGCGAGCAACGTGTTGGAATATGTGGAGGAGGAGGATTTCAATGTACAGGAGCAGCCAATTGAAATGGGCATCGTCAAAGCGTTGTTTGAGCCTATCAGACAGTGACGACGATCAGCAGTCAAGTAGCAGCTGGACAACAGAAAAAGAGAGTGGCCACTGGCTCGATGTGATGGCATGTTAAAAGCAAGTCTTTTTATACACTCATGGCTGTGCCAATGACAGGGGTGCCAATATTTTTTAGCACGACTATACGTATTAGTATGCAGTATTCCTATATATTGTGTGCCCCTCACTCGAGTTGCGTTATAACACGCTGCACACAAAGTCTTTGCCGTGTGTCTGTTGGTTTGTCGTATAGGCAAAAGTACAGACGTCAGTACGGAAAACTACTGCGTTTTTTCCTACTCCTCAGTACATAGTAACCATAATAGAGTCGTAGGTATATACAAGAAATCCTCACCTTTTTCCTGCGCCGCTTCGCTGGCGCACCATGGCGGCTGCGAGATTGAGTTCTGTTGCCGTCGGTTGAGGTCCCGATGGCCGTAGGAAAAATAGTTGGCACCGCAGCTGGTTTCAGCTTCTGCTCCTGTATCCAATGCTTTCTGCTCAGCCTTTCTCAAAACACGCCGGTTCGAAGTGATCAGCACAGCCGCTGCCTGAACCATTTGTACAGCCAAATGCCACACAATAAACCATCGTGACATTGTTAAATCATATGATAACAAATATACAAGGACGGGAACAACCGCATGGAACAATAGCACACAACGCCGAATGAACAGGATGTTTGGCTCGTGTGACGTCACAGCGCCGGAAAGAGACGAGTGGTGGTTTGTAAAGGGGTTCTCGAGTTATCAATAAAAAATGTCAAATCTTTGTCCTCTGACCATTAAGTATGACATAACTCCTTTCATCTCTGCATCTCCATGCTTTTCCAGGTGTTTGAAATACAATCTTACACAGGATGGGCACATACGACCGCTACGCTCTCAGGGCGAGTTATATACCTGTAAATCAATGACCCCTGTTTTGGTTGCTCACTTCTCCTAAATGATCAGTTTTTGACTTATTTCATGTTCCTCAATATTGTATTTGTTCGCCTTCCACTAACAAAACACAAAACCCTCTTTTAAATACAGGATATTAATTCAGAATGTTGAGTGTGCAAAAGCACGGCGATAACCAGCCCGGCGAGCTGCCGTCCCGCTCGACTTGAAATCACCACGAAAGTTGGGAAAAAAAGACAATGTGTTGATGCAGGACTGTATGCTTTGCTTAAAGACAAAATGTCCTGGCCAAAGAATGAGTGGGCTCTACTGAGCTAACATTCATAGCTATGCATTTGACGATCGGTCCATATTGGACTCAAGTATTGACGCGGATGAATAGGCTTTAATAATACGACTCATATCGTTCGGCATTGAGTGAATTGTAAACAATCCAGTCATTTGGCATAGAGATGCGTAGAGATCAACGGATCGGAAGATGCAGGGCGGGATCAGTCCTTGAAAACATTTCCGACAATCCTGTCATGAACAGAACAGAGGATAGGACCCAAAAATGCTCGACTCCAAAACAAATGGACAGTTTCAAAAAGAGAGGTTGAATATACGGGCATAGGTCGGTACACGGGCAGGCAATCCAAAAAAGGCAACAGTATCCAAAAACGTGAGGCAAAAAGGCGGGGTCGATAATCGGAACAGGGTCTCGTCTTACTGGGAGCCTTTGACGTGGAAACGAGGAACGCTGGAACGTGACGACAAGGTACAACGAACCGGCGACGAGAAAGAATGAGACACGAGGTTAAATGCAAGGGGTAATTAGGGTGAACGAGGCACAGGTGGGGAAGATGCTCTCAGGAGCAGGTGTGTGTGAAACGGGGGGGGGGGAAGATAAAATCCGGAACACACACCCGTGACAAATCCTGTTGTTTCCTGTAAGGGAATCAGGTAAAATTAGATATGTCAGGTAATTAAATATAAAGATTTTCCTGATGTACTGTAATGTGCTTTGCCATAAAACAACTTATTGTGATTGTTAGTGAAGCTTCTCCCACAAAGGAAAAACAATCTCTCAAAAGTCCATCCATCCATCCATCCATCCATCCATCCATTTTCTTTAGCGCTTATCCTCACGAGGGTCGCGGGTTGCTGGAGTCTATCCCAGCTATCTTCGGGCGGGAGGCGGGGTACATCCTGAACTGGTCGCCAGCCAATCGCAGGGCACGTAGAAACAAACAACTATTCACACTCACATTCACACCTATGGGCAATTTAGATTCTTCCATCACCCTACCACGCACGTTTTTGGGATGTGGGAGGAAACCGGAGTGGCTGGAGAAAAGCCACGCAAGCACGAGGAGAACATGCAAACTCCACACAGACGGGGCCGGGATTTGAACCCCGGTCCTCAGAACTGTGAGGCGGATGCGCTAACCAGTCGTCCCCCCCGTGCCGGCCTCTCAAAAGTCAATAAATCAATCTCATGGACAAAATCAATGCAGTTACCAATGACAAAATGTGAAAAAGACCTTTCTTTGTATTCTGGCCGTAATTACTGTGTAACAATATGTTTAGGATGACAGAAAATACAAATTTACAGCTTATATAACATAAAGTGCTCCATAGAACACAGTTTACTCACTACACTAGGCATAAAATGGGCTTCGCTTCATATATGCACGCAATGCAGTAAGGGTACTGCAGACACCTAGTTTCATGCTATATGGTCCCCAAACTTTTTCCTGTGAGGGCTACATAACTTTTCCCTTTCCTGATGGGGGGCCGGGGACAGTTTGTAAGAGAAAAAGTGTGACGATCGCAGGGGTGCCTCATTGTAAACATTGATTGTTTTCCAGAAAGCCACACATAACCAAATGAAAAACCTTTTCCGGGATCTTCACAGACAAAAAAGTCAGGAAAAAAATTATAACACTGTTCATGAAATAAATAACACTATTTATCAAATAAATAATAACCAAATAACCCTCTCTGCGTTTTTCACAGTCCATGGAACATTAACTTTCTGTCTTAACAGGCAAAGGTTGAGTTTAGTTGTCAGAGCAGAATCTCTGACTTAAATGACTCATATGAGCAGTCTCTGAACATTCTTGTGTTCCTTCCTTGTAATCCTTTTGTATGTTCCAGTAGGCTTGCAGAGACCGCGGTTTGCAGCTCTCTCTCTCATCAACTTCCCTGTGAAAAACACAAAGCAAGCGGGCTGAGAAACCGAACGAAGTGATACAGCACCTACACAGCGCAATACATTTCACTACCAGTATGGTTGTGGAGATGGATTTTATCCCAGTAGATTTGATTATGATCATATTTGTTTCTACTCAGAATGACTCATTCAAGTCAGAAAAGTGAGCTTACCTATCATCAGTGTGAACTGTGGGCGAGAAGTTGAATGTCAGGTTCCATTCTAGTCAGAGCCAGTCTCAAACACTGATGCAGATGTTCATCTGTCAATCTTGATCTCATCTGAGTTTTCAGGAGTTTCATGTGTGAAAAGGTGTGGAAAAAGTGTGGACGTCTTCATTGCGTGTTTTTAAAAAAAACATTTTTATGTTAGGGTACATGTCGTTCGGGACCGCGGGATAGAAGTCAATGAGACTGTTGGGCTTGAATGCGTCTTTCAGAACATCAGAGTTCTGTAACTCGGCCAACTCAAACTGATAAGAAGGCTGGGCTTCATCGATGTCGGCAACATAGGGGTTCTGGAAAAGACGGATTTCTTTTGCATTAACATGTAGTTTAGGGAATCGCACACCGAACTCTGCCTTCAGCATTTCCAGTGCTTCCACACACTTTTCAGCTGGGAACGGAACCGCTCGACTCTCTGCCGAGAGGTTTTGGGTAGCAGGGAGATGGATGAAGTTGTGCCTTTTCATTTGTTCCAAAAGCAGCGCTAGTTTCACCTGAAATTATTTTATGTGGGAATACATGTCACAAATGACTTTCCCCTTGTAGCTCCAAGTTAATGCTGTTGAGTATTTTTGTCACGTCTGTTAAAAATGCGAGGTTCCATTTCCATTCTGGGTCGATCAGCTCTGGGACCGTTTTGTGTTTTGAATGAAGAAATGCGTTAATTTCGGGTAGCAGCTCGTAAACACGCCCAAACACTCAACCATCGGACCTCTGTGTAGCACAGAACATCGTCGTGCGCAGACTCCAGTTCAGACAGGATTTGTTGGAACTGCATGTTTTTAGGTCTCTTAGCTCTGATGAAGTTTATGCATGACACCACAACCTTCATGACAGAATCCCACTTCAACACTTTGCAGCACAGTGCTTGCCGGTGAATTAGCCAGTGGACTTGTAGCGGGGCGGTGAGACCCCGTTCTTCCATTTCCCGGTTCATGCGGTTCCTATTAAACCCCGAGACGCGCCCACCGTACTAGGAGCCCCGTCAGTCGTGATGCTGGCAAGCTTTGACCTGTCCAGGTCCAACTCCTTCATTGTTTTGGCATACTTTGCCGAATATATCCTCCCGCGTCGTAGTCCCTTTGAGACTTTGGAGGGCTGCCAGCTCCTCGCACATCTCAAAGTTTGCGCCAACTCCACGAATAAAAATGGGCAGCTGCGCTGTGTTTTGCACGTCCATGCTCTCATCCAGTTCTAATGAAAAAAAGTCAAATTCTTTCATCTTCTGTTGCAGCTGGGCATATACATTACCCCCGATTTCTTCAATGCTCTGATGATTGTACTCGCCGACAGACTCATGGGATTAAAGACATCTTTCTTCTCGGGACACACGTCCTCTGCGACAGGATTCAAACATTTCTTAACAAACTCTCCATCAGTGAAAGGTTTACCACTGCTTGCTATCAGTTGAGCAACCTGAAAGCTGGCCCGAATGGATGACTGGTTCAGCTGAGCTTGGCGTACAAATGTATTCTGCTGCGCTAACAGAAGAAGGATCTGAGATGTCCAGCACACCCATACACACACCTTCAAACACCTTGGCAAGGGAACAAAAGTGTCATGCATCCACCTAGCTACCAAAATCTGCACAACATGCAATCATCTTCTAGAAAGAGCTTTTTGGCAGCACTACAGGACACACATGGGGAGAGACCAGAGAACCTTAGCCCTGGAGGACGATGAGGAGGAACGAGTGGACACACTGTTATAGCAACCATTCATCATATTGTGAGGCATCTACAGTTTGTGGCAGAAAATGAATGGTGTATTCATGCGATTGGTATCTTTGTGTTTCTTATCCATCAGGCCAGGGTATCATGGAGGGGTACCAGCTACTGTGGTCCAATGGGAAGACGGACAACTGGACAGGGCAAGCTGGCAAGGGAACCTCAGCCAAGGAGCAAGGTGAGGAGGAATGGGTGGACACAATGGACTCTCTTTGTTTTCCACAGTGCTATGTCCTGAGTGCTAAGTGTCATTTGACATATTCCTGCTTTAATACCACCTTGGACCATCAGGAATATGTTTGTTAATGAGAGAAGTGCTTAAAACATAGCACTCATGGCTCTGACACAGCGAACATGTATTCACCATGTTGTGAGACATCTGACAATGTGTGGTTTTTACAACATATTGAGACAGTCAACAATACACGAAACATTGTATCGATGTGATTGGTGCCTGTGTGTTTCTGATCCATCAGGCAAGGGCATGGAGGAATACCAGCAACTGTGGTCAGACAGGAGGATGGGTTGGATGGGCAAAGCTGGCAAGAGATCTGCCCTGGAGGGCTGTGAGGATAGCAGATGGCCACAATGTCAGAGCTTATCAAGTACATCGCAATCAATTAGAATAGTGTCAAGAGAATAATTTAATTAGGTAGTTCAATTCAAAAAGTGAAACTTGTATTAAAAAGATGCACTACACACTCAGAGTGAAATATTTAATGATCTTTTTGTATATGTATAATGTTGATGATTATAGCTTACAGGAAATGAAAACAAAAAATTCACCATCTCTAGAAACTAAAATGTTACTGTACATAACAATCAAGATATAAGTACAATTATTTTCAATGTGGAAATTATGCAGGCAGGAATTTTCCCTCTGAAAAATATTTTCCAAAGTTTTTCATTAGTCTATATAATGTATGAGTACTGAACCATGTGGTGGAAGCCAGGACGAGTGTTGTGCAGCTTTTCGGGAAGAGGTGAGACAGGCTCTCGGTGGACAGGAGGAGCTTCCAGAAGACTGGACCACTGCAGCCAAGGTGATCAGTGAGGCAGGCAGGAGAGTACTTGGTGTATCTTCTGGCAGGAAAGAAGAGAAGGAGACTTGGTGGTGGAACCTCACAGTACAGGAAATCATACAAGGAAAAAGGTTAGCTAAGAAGAAGTGGGACACTGAGAGGACCGAGAAGAAGCGAAAGGAATACATTGAGATGCGACACAGGGCAAAGGTAGCGGTGGCAAAGGCCACTGTATGGCAGGTTGGACACTAAAGAAGGAGAAAAGGATCTATACAGGCTGGCCAGACAGAGGGCAAGCGATGGGAAGGATGTGCAGCAGGTTAGGGTGATAAAGGACAGAGATGGAAATATGTTGACTGGTGCCGGCAGTGTGCTAGCTAGATGGAAAGAATACTTCGAGGAGTTGATGAATGACGAAAATGATAGAGAAGGGAGAGTAGAAGAGGCAAGTGTGGTGGATCAGGAAGTGGCAATGATTAGTAAGGGGGAAGTTAGAAAGGCATTAAAGAGGATGGAAAATGAAAAGGCAGTTGGTCCGGATGATGTTCCTGTGGAGGTATGGAAGCATCTAGAAGAGGTGGCTGTGGAGTTTTTGACCAGCTTGCTCAATAGAATTCTAACGGGTGAGAAGATGCCTGAGGAATGGAGGAAAAGTGTGCTGGTGCCCATTTTTAAGAACAAGGGTGATGTGCAGAGCTGTGGGAACTATAGAGGAATCAAGTTGATGAGCCACACAATGAAGTTATGGGAAAGAGTAGTGGAGGCGAGACTCAGGTCAGAAGTGAGTATTTACTAGCAACAGTATGGTTTCATGCCTAGAAAGAGTATCACAGATGCATTATTTGCATTGAGAATGTTGATGGAAAAGTACAGAGGTCAGAAGGAGCTACATTGTGTCTTCGTAGATCGAGAGAACGTACCCAGAGTGCTTGACAGAGTACCCAGAGAGGAACTGTGATACTGCCATGCGGAAGTCTGGAGTGTCAGAGAAGTATGCTAGAATAATACAGGACATGTACGAGGGCAGTAGAACAGCGGTGAGGTGTGCTGTAGGTGTGACAGATGAATTTAAGAATCAGAATCATCTTTATTTGCCAAGTATGTCCAAAATACACACAAGGAATTTGTCTCCGGTAGTTGGAGCTGCTCTTGTCCGACAACAGACGGTCAATTGACAGAGAACACTTTGGAGACATAAAGACATTGACAAAAAAAAAAAAACAGTCACTGAGCAATAAAGGGTTGCTAGTTATCTGGTAATGCCGGTACATTTTTATTTTTTATTTTTTTTTACAATTGTGCAAAAAGATGCAGAGTGTTCTAGCACTTAGAGCAGTTCAAAAGACTGATATTGCAATAGTCCGGTGCAATGACCATTGTGCAAAGGGCGCCGAGACTTCAAGCGACTAGTGCGATAATCTGCGACAATGTTGATTGTGCAAATGTTGCAGATACTCCTCAATCAGTGTGCAAATGGAGCAGATGCTACTCTGGCATGAGTGGCCAGTATTGGTCAACAACAGATATGCAAATAGTGCAGCGTGGCGAGACTACTACAGTGAGTGCACGAGTAATATATAATTGGCCGCACAGAAATGTGACAACAAACGCGAGTCAAAAAATTGGCAGCATGTTGTAATGGAATTTTAGGTTAGGTGTTTAAGAAGTTGATTGCCAGAGGGAAGAAGGTGTTGGAATGTCGGCTAGTTCTAGTTTGCATTGATCGCTAAGAGATGGAAGAGCTGGTGACCGGGATGTGGAGGGTCCGAGAGGATTTTGCACACTCTTGTCTTAGTTCTGGCAGCGTGCAAGTCCTCAAGGGTGGGTAGGGGGGTACCGACAATCCTTTCAGCAGTTTGGATTGTCCTTTGCAGTCGGAGTTTGTCCTTTTTTGTAGCAGCACCAAACCAGACTGTGATGGAAGAACACAGGACTGATTTGATGACCGCTGTGTAGAACTGCCTCAGCAGCTCCTGTGGTAGGCCGTGCTTCCTCAGAAGCCGCAGGAAGTACATCCTCTGCTGGGCCTTTTTGAGGACGGAGTTGATGTTGGTCACCCACTTCAGGTCCTGAGAGACTGTAATTCCCAGGAACTTGAAGGTTTCGACGGTTGACACAAGGCAGCTGGACAACGTGAAGGGCAGCTGTGGCGAAGGATGCCTCCTGAAGTCCATGATCATCTCTACAGTCTTGAGCGTGTTCAGCTCCAGGTTGTGTCGGCTGCACCACAGCTCCAGCCACTCCACTTCCTGTCGATATGGAGACTCGTCACTGTCTTTGATGAGGCCGATGACAGTGGTGTCATCTGCAAACTTCAGGAGTTTGACAGCCGGGTCCTTTGAGGTGCAGTCGTTCGTGTAGAGAGAGAGGGGAGAGAGGACACAACCTTGGGGTGCCCCAGTGCTGATGCTGCGTGTGGATGAGGTGGCCTCCCCCAGCCTCACCTGCTGTGTCCTTCCCATCAGAAAGCTGTAAATCCACTGGCAGATGGCAGGCGAGACGCTGAGTTGGGATGATGGTGTTGAACGCTGAGCTGAAGTCCACGAACAGGATCCTCACGTAGGTCCCTGCGCTGTCGAGGTGTTCTAGGATGAAGTGCAGTCCCATGTTGACTGCTTCATCCGCAGACCTGTTCGCTCGGTAGGCAAACTGCAGAGGGTCCAGCAGAGGACCTGTGACGGCACAAGACGTTCAAAGGACTTCATGACCACAGATGTCAAGGCGACAGGTCTGTAGTCATTTAGACCCGACATTGTAGGTTTCTTGGGGACTGGAATGACGGTGGAGCGTTTGAAACAGGATGGTACTTCGCACAGTTCCAGAGATCTATTGAAGATCTGTGTGAAGACTGGAGCGAGCTGGATGGGGACACATGGTCTGGGCCTGCCGCTTTGTTAATCTTTTGTTGTTTGAAGATGCGTCTCACATTCATTCACACCTATGGGCAATTTAGAGTCTTCAGTCAACCTACCACGCATGTTTTTGGGATGTGGGAGGAAACTGGAGAACCCACGCAAGCACGGGGAGAACATGCAAACTCCCAATAGGTGAGGCCGCACTTGAACCTCGGTCCTCAGAACGGTGAGGCAGATGTGCTAACCAGTCGTTCATCTTGCTGCCCATGTTGTATGTTTCCAAGTAAGAAAACAAAAAGTTAGTTTAGAGCCCTGTAATCTTATCATATATAGAACAGGATGAAAACAGATTTCATTTCCATGATATGTTCAGATGAAATGAGGCGACTTAGATAAGATTCATCCATTCACCCATCCACTCATTCACTCACTCACCCTCACTAGGGTCGCGGGCGTAAGATAAAATCATGTTCATCCAATGATTTTTTTTTTCCCCGAGTATAATAGAATTATGAGTAAACTGTATAAAACTATTGAACACTGTCATAAAAGTTTTTGTTGTCTAATGAAAAAACAGTTTCAAAGGTCAAGCATTACCTGGTTAGCTTCTGCTTTGAGCTAAAAGAAGCCAATTTTGTGTGTCAGGGGGACCAAACGCACAATAAATATGATCCTGTAGTGTGCACCTACAGATGTTATAGATGTGTTAGTGTGTTTGTTTGCACCAGAGGTGAAAAAGTGGAAAGTCCAATGGTGGTGTGTTTAATCGGTGTGTTTAGGTCTGAGGTCATGAGATTGCCAACAGGGACCCTCTACTCAGCGCTGAGCAGCAGATGGATACCCAGCTGCTACTGAGTTTCTGCTCTACCTGATTACAAAAAACAAGATGAAAACACGTACAGACTTTGTTCTTCTCATCTACTCCAACTGTCGCCTTCTTTTGTTCTCTTCCGTCTTTCCACTCATGCTGTGCTCAAATCACAATGGGAGGTGACAGCAGTAAGGCTTCCACATATGATGAACGCTCACTAATTTGCAGGACTTGGAACTATATCATACTTTAGGAAAATACCATGACAAGATGCAAAAAAATATCATCAAATTGTTCCAATCCAAAAAAACCTCATGTTTTGGTATTTTGTTTCAATTATGCCAAGATCAGTCAAACCTTTATTTATATAGCACCGTTCAGACTTAATACAATAACAACAAGAACATGATAACACAAAGTCAAGAATGTCAAATAAATAAAAGGTACTGATAAATAAAACGTCCAATGAAACTGTGTTAACCTAAAAGTAAATAAAATGCTATGTAGTTCTAATAGAGGAGGAAAAGAGTTTGAAAAGAGCAGGTTATTTTCTGAACTGATGTTTGAATCTAACCTTTAAGATCTGGCGTTGATTTTCCTTTGTTAACTAATTAATTCATTTGGTAGTCCAGCTTTGAGAAATGTTTGACGATGTAATGATGTATTTTCCACATTCGGCTTTTATTTGGTGCAAAGTTTTGGAGTGAGCGGAGAGTGCAGCTGCACACTGGATTCTCTATCTGGCTGGGTGTCTGCATAGAGGAAGAATGGCACCAAAGTCACCATGTGTGCCCTTGTGCACCCCCTTTAGTGTGACACATATTAGATTAAGATGTTAGGTGTCTTCACCTGGTCATTTTCAATCTATGAGCTAAATATGTCACACACAGATATTAACTACACCAGAATCAGAATCAGAATCCTCTTTATTTGCCGACTATGTCCAAAAACACACAAGGAATTTGTCTCCGGTCGTTGGAGCCGCTCGAGTACGACAACAGACGGTCGATTGACAGAGAACACTTTGGAGACATAAAGACATAAAGACATTGACACAAAAAAAAAACAGTCACTGAGCAGTAAAGGGTTGCTCGTTATCTGCTAATGCCGGTACAATTTTTTTGTTTTTTTTTTACAATTGTGCAAAAAGATGCAGAGTCCTCTAGCACTTAGAGCAGTTCGAATGACTAATATTGCAATAGGCCGGCGCAATTGACCATTGTGCAAAGGGCGCTGAGACTTCAAGGAGTGTATGCGGTTTAAAGTGACGAGTAGTGCGATCATCTGGGAGAATGTTGATTGTGCAAATGTTGCAGATACTCCTCAATCAGTGTGCAAATGGAGCAGATGCTACTCTGGCACGAGTGGCCACTATATGCAAATAGTGCAGCATGGCGAGACAACTACAGCGAGTGCTCGAGTAATACATCATTGGCCCCACACAAATGTGACAACGGACTCAAGTCCAAAAATTGCCAGCTTGTTGTAATGGAATTGTAGGTCAGGTGTTTAAGAAGTTGATCGCAAGAGGGAAGAAGCTGTTGGAATGACACCACAGTCATCGGCCTCATCAAGGACGGTGACGAGTCCGCATATCGACAGGAAGCGGAGCGGCCGGAGCTGCGCTGCGGCCGACACAACCCGGAGCTGAACACGCTCGAGACTGTAGAGATGATCGTGGACTTCAGGAGGCTTCCTTCGCCACGGCTGCCCCTCATGTTGTCCAGCTGCCACATTAGCCTGACTATGGAATTTTGGAGGGCATATTAAAGGTGTCTATGGCTCTGAAGCACAGATGTTGAGACAAATGTTGACACATTGACAAATATTGAGGCAAAATTTGTGATTTCTTATACTTGAAGTGTTGTGTGAATACTGTCTAGTTTTATTCAATATGTTCGTCTTCAAATGATCAAATCAACAATTTGGAAGGCTGGTGATAGTATTCATCATTACTTGTTAACTAGCATTGTATTATTCTTTTTTAAAACGCGGCACGGTGGCCGACCGGTTAGAGCGTCAGCCTCACAGTTCTGAGGAGCGGGGTTCAATCCCCGGCCCCGCCTGTGTGGAGTTTGCATGTTCTCCCCGCGCCTGCGTGGCTTTTCTCCGGGCACTCCGGTTTCCTCCCACGTCCCAAAAACACGCATGGTAGGTTCATTGACGACTCTAAATTGCCCGTAGGTGTGCATGTGAGTGCGAATGGTTGTTTGTTTGTCAACCAGGACACCCCCACAACATCCAGAGCCTTTAGGAAGTCCTGCCACCGAGGAGCTTTTTAACCACCTCGGTGACCTCAACCCCAGAGATAGGAGAGCCCGTCTCAGAGAACCCAGATTCTGCTTCCTCATGGGAAGGCGTGTCGGTGGAATGGAGGAGGTCTTCGAAGTATTCGAACGTCGTCCCGAGTTGAGGTCAGTGTTTAGTTTTGTGTTCATTGATAATCAAAGTTTCTAGTGTTATGTTGATGCGTTGCTTAGTTAGTTTTTCACTACAGTTTTTCCTCAATAAGAGTGATTTTGTGTTCATTGTAGTAATTGGCTTTTTCCTCTTTGAGTGATCTTCTGTTGAACTTTGTTCATTAAACAATTTATGATTTGAACCTTGCTGTTTCCGTGGCAGCGTCAGTCAAAATGTGCCAGCGTAGTCTCTTACGGGTTAAATAGATAGCTTTCAAATAATCCATTTGGATTTTTCATTTGTTGGAATATTATTTTAGAATACAAATACAAGGAGTAACGATCCCATTATGATTAGCTAGTCATTCGTTACTGTCAATACGAATAGCGAATCAGGTTTTAGCGTGCTAGTCCTACCACTAGTCCTACCTACCGCCTGTGTGGAGTTTGCATGTTCTCCCCGTGCCTGCGTGGCTTTTCTCCGGGTACTCCGGTTTCCTCCCACATCCCAAAACATGCGGGATAGGTTAATTCATTGAAGACTCTAAATTGCCCATAGGTGTGAAGGGGAGTGCGAATGGTTGTTTGTTTGTATGTGCCCTGCGATTGGCTGGTGACCGGTTCAGGGTGTGCCCTGCCTCTCGCCCGAAGTTAGCTGGGATAGGCTCCAGCACGCCCGCAATCCTAGTGAGGATGAGCGGTACAGAAAATGGATGGATGGCTATATATAAACTATATATAACAACTATGTCTGGCATTAAAGGAGAGAAAGAGGCCTTTCACATATTTGAGGATAAACACCATTATTACCAAAAGCAGGAAACAGTTACCATCAGCTTCCAATACATCACCTACAAACAGCTCCAACCCTCGATCAAGGTTGTCGTGAATACGCTACAATATGGCAGTTCACAATCAATATTTATCTAATAACATGTCAAAAACATACAAACTTTTTATAAAATACTAGGGCTGGGCAATTATGGAAAAAATAATCACGATTATTCATTCATTCATTCATCTTCCGTTGCGCTTATCCTCACTTGGGTTGTGGGTTGTGCTGGATCCTATCCCAGCTATCTTCGGGCGAGAGGTCACCAGCCAATTGCCGTAATCATGATTATTTTGATGAGTATTTGTCCCCCCCCCAAAATTATCTGATTATTCTGGCATTTACCGAGTCGAAATAATTTTGGTAATCCTGACTGACCTAAAACATGATTAGTCTGATTTAATGTCAGAAAGTCAGTAGGAAAAAAGTGTCTGTCTTTTTATACAGTATGACTATGGGGCCGCAAGCCAGTGCAAACTGTAGGCCAGTCCCAAGCCCAGAGAAACGCAGAGGGTTGTGTCACGAAGGGCATCCAGCTTTAAACTTTGCCAAACAAATATAAGCACCCAAAAAAATTCCATACTGGATCAGTCATGGCCCGGGTTAACATCGTCCGACACTGGCACCGTTAACCTGTGGGTCGAAAATGAAGGAGAGGTGGAAAGCGGGTTGTTAGGCAGAAAGAGAAGAGTAAAGAACAGAACCTAAAACTGAATGCGGGGACTTTGAATGTTGAGGCTATGACAGGAAAAGCTCGGGAGTTGGCTGGCATGATGATTAGGAGAAAGGTTGATATATTGTGTGTCCAGGAGACCAGGTGGAAAGGCACTAAGGCTAGAAGCTTCGGGGCAGGGTTCGAATTATTTGACCATGGTGCAGATGGGAAGAGAAATGGAATAGGGGTTATTTTAAAGGAAGAGTTCGGTAAGAATGTCTTGGAGGTGTTGTTAGAACGAGTGATGAGGCTGAAACTTGAAACTGAGGGCGTTATATATAACATAATTAGTGGCGATGCCCCACAGGTAGGATGTGACCTAGAGGTGGAAGAGAAATTCTGGAAGGAGTTAGACGAAGTAGTTCTGAGCATCCCAGACGGAGAGAGAGTCGTAATTTGGTGCAGATTGTAATGGACATGTTGGTGAAGGAAACAGCGGTGATGAAGAAGTGATGGATAAGTTCAGCATCGAGGAAAGGAACTTGGAGGGACAGACGGTGGTAGACTTTGCAAAAAGGAGGGAAATGGCCGTAGTGAACACTTTCTTCCGGAACATAACGTGACCTACAAGAGTGGAGGTAGAAGTACGCAGGTGGATTACATTTTGTGCAGGCGATGTCATCTGAAGAAGGTTACTGATTGTAGTGTGGCTAGACAGCATAGGATGGTGGTGTGTAAGATGACTCTTGTCGTGTAAAATTCTTTATTTACGTGGGATAAAACCCCTGAGAGGCAAGATCTCATTTGTAAGGGCTCTCACACAGAAGATACAACAGACAGGGCGATCCAAAATAGCACACTGAAATACAACAAAAATAATCAAACAAAATCACAGAACAAAAACAAGCATCAACAACCTCAATACCACCCTTGTGTAGCCGAGTGATACGTGCACGTTTCCAATGGGGGAGGCATTTCATGTGTGTACAGTGAAAGGTTAAATAAATCTGATCGTGGAAAGCTTTATAATATGAGAAGCTTTATATCAATTCCATCAAGCTCTCTTTCGACTCAGCAATAACTCCAGAAACATCAGTGGAGGTCACTGGGCTAAATCCAAATTTGAGAGAGATATTTGATCATTTCATAGTATTATACACAACTTAATTTCTGATATTATTTGTTCTACTTTCTTTGTATGTACGGGTTACTTGGGTTGTTCCCAACATCTGGTGAAATTGTCATGCAAATAGCACCTTTGGAAATACATTGAGTGAGAAAAATGGTGACGTGTTAAATACTTATTTCAGCCGCTTTATTTGTTGTCATGGAGACTAAAAATACTCTCAAAATGATTTGGTACGACACGAGGGTGCAACATATGTAGCCACACCGCCACCTTTGCCACACAGCGCATAATTAGGGTTGAGGATATTGATTTCGTTGTCTGGTATATTACGACTTAACCACGCTTCAGAAATTGTGATGATAGCTGGTTTATGAAAAGTAAACCATGTTCGAAATAAATCCATTTTGACCTAAAGGCTCCTTACATTCATCTGTTATTATTTTTTAATCCTTTGACACTGGCCATTAGTAAATACAGTCAAGTTATAAAAACTGCCACCTTTCATGCAAACTCTGATATATATGAGTTGAGATTGGAAAAAACCATTAAACGGACAAAAAACTGAAACACAATCGACATTGGATTGCAACGCAAAAAGCCTCACATAAGACCAAACCTATTTGAAGGTGGAGGCATGCGCTGGAAAGCAGACGAATGATGATGAGCTGAAGTAAGACATGGACCCTGGCTGCTTATTGAATTGATCACTGTTTTTGGTAGAACCTTAAGCACTTTTCACATATATTGTACATTCTCACATATTTTCGCCCACTAAAACACATTTTGCACTCTGATGTACTTGTGTTGCATAATGATAAGCACAGGTAGCGAAAGTCAAACTCAATGAAAGCACAGGTGTCTCGACAAAAACGCAGTCAAATTGGATCACCTCGTCGTCTTGTGGCCACTAATGTGAAGAAACCAATCCAAGCCACGAGTGTGTTCTGCTTGTTGAAGTTTCACTATGGATAGAGACAATCAGAGAGCGAGAGGAAGAGGAAGAGCAAGAGGTGGTCCAGGAGGAAGAGGGAAGAGACAGGCGCTATAAGAGAAAGAACAATGACTGTACATTCTGTGTTTCAGATGAAATACGGGCAACTTTCGCAGACCACGTGCTTTTCCATGGTTTGATAATGAGGGAAGCAGGAATGCAGCGAGGGCAGCCCAACCGAAGCAGATTCAGATTCGGAGATGTGAACAAGCACCCGTTATTGCTATTGTCATGATATACATAATCAGTACATAATTACAGTATGAGTCTCGATATAGCTGTACACAGAAAGGTGTTTCAATACATACATTTTCCATTATACTTGTAGGCATACTACTTATGTATGTATTTATTTTTTTATTGACAGTATTTCTTCATTGCTCAAACACAAAACCCTAGTCTCTGAACCCAATCCTAAGTGCCCTGTACCCACTCACTGAAATGATCACTCTTTTGGTAGAACCTTCAGCATTTTTCACCTAACTAGATACAACTTGCCAACATACTTTCACCAATGAAAACACATTTTGATCTCTGATGCACGAGCCAAAGTGAAAATCACGTAAAGCACAGCTGTCTCAACATTAACACATCCATCCATCCATCCATTTTCTACCGCTAATCCGAGGTCGGGTCGCGGGGGCAGTAGCTTTAGCAGGGATGCCCAGACTTCCCTCTCCCCAGCCACTTCATCCAGCTCTTCCGGGGGGATCCCGAGGCGTTCCGAGGCCAGCCGAGGGTGTAGAGCTGGTCCACTGTTCCACGGCCAGGATGATAACCACACTGCTCCTCCTGAATCTGAGATTCGACTTCCCGACGGACCCTCCTCTCCAGCACCCCTGAATAGACCTTACCAGGGAGGCTGAGGAGTGTGATCCCCCTGTAGTTGGAACACACCCGCCGGTCCCCCTTCTTAAAAAGGGGGACCACCACCCCAGTCTGCCAATCCAGAGGCACTGCCCTCGATGCCCACGCGATGTTGCGGAGGCGTGTCAACCAGGACAGCCCTACAACATCCAGAGCCTTGAGGAACTCCGGGCGAATCTCATCCACCCCCGGGGCCTTGCCACCGAGGAGCTTTTTAACCCCCTCGGTGACCTCATCCCTAAAGATAGGAGAGCCCGCCTCAGAGAACCCAGACTCTGCTCCCTCACGGGAAAGCGTGTCGGTGGAATTGAGGAGGTCTTTGAAATATTCTCCCCACCGGCTCACAACGTCCTGAGTCGAGGTCAGCAGCGCCCCATCCCCACTATACACAGTGTTGGTGGTGCACTGCTTCCCCCTCCTGAGACGCCGGATGGTGGACCAGAATTTCTTCGAAGCCGTCCGGAAGTCTTCCTCCATGGCCTCACCAAACTCTTCCCATGCCCGAGTTTTTGCTTCAGCGACCACCAAAGCTGCCTTTCGCTTGGCCAGCCAGTACCCATCAGCTGCCTCAGGAGTCCCTCAGGCCAAAAAGGCCCGATAGGACTCCTTCTTCAGCTTGACGGCATCCCTCACCGTTGGTGTCCACCAACGGGTTCGGGGGTTGCCGCCACGACAGGCACCGACCACCTTACGGCCACAGCTCCGGTCGGCCACCTCAGCAATGGAGGCATGGAACATGGTCCACTTGGACTCGATGTCCCCCGCCTCCCCCGGAACATGAGCGAAGTTCTGTCGGAGGTGGGAGTTGAAACTCCTTCTGACAGGGGATTCCGCCAGACGTTTGGGCCTGCCACGTCGGACCGGCATCTTCCCCCACCATCGGAGTCAGTTGACAGCTCCGCCCCTTTCTTTACCCTAGTGTCCAAGACATGCGGCCGCAAGTCCGATGAAACGACCAAAAAGTCGATCATCGAACTGCGACCCAGGGTGTCCTGGTGCCAAGCGCACGTGTGGACAACCTTATGCTTGAACATGGTGTTCGTTATGGACAATCCGTGACGAGCACAGAAGTCCAATAACAGAACACCGCTCGGGTTCTGACCGGGGGGGCCGTTCCTCCCAATCACGCCCTTCCAGGTCTCACTGTCATTGCCCACGTGAGCATTAAAGTTCCCCAGCAGAACGATGGAGTCCCCAGCGGGAGCGCTCTCCAGCACCCCCTCCAAGGACTCCAAAAAGGGTGGGTACTCTGAACTGCTGTTTGGTGCATAGGCACAAACAACAGTCATGACCCGTCCCCCCCACCCGAAGGCAGAGGGAGGCTACCCTCTCGTCCACCGGGGTGAACTCCAAGGTACAGGTGCCGAGCCGGGGAGCAATAAGTATACCCGCACCTGCTCGGCGCCTCTCACCGTGGGCAACTCCAGAGTGGAAGAGAGTCCAACCCCTCTCGAGAGGACTGGTACCAGAGCCCAAGCTGTGCGTGGAGGTGAGTCCGACTATATCTAGTCGGAACTTCTCGACCTCACACACCAGCTCGGGCTCCTTCCCTGCCAGAGAGGTGACATTCCACGTCCCTCGAGCCAGCTTCTGTAGCCGGGGATCGGATCGCCAAGGTCCCCGCCTTCGGTCCTCTCTCCTTTCAAAAAAGTATTACCAAATTTGCCTTTTTTCATCTCCGCAATATCGCTAAGATACGGCCACTAGTCCACTAGTGACGCAGAGATCATAGTCCATTTATTTGTTCCATCTCGCCTCGACTATTGTAACGTGCTGCTTTCTGGTCTTCCCATGTCTAGTATTAAAAGCCTACAGTTAGTACATAATGCTGCAGCAAGACTTGACGAGGACGAGAAAGTTTGATCGTCTTACCCCCATTCTGGCCAACTTGCATTGGCTCCCAGACCACTTGAGATTTTAAGGTCCTGTTACTTACATGGGTTAGCAATTTTGTATTATGAGAAAAGTTTCAAATCTCCAAATATGAGAATGGTTTGAAAAATGTGGAAGTAGAAACATATATCCATCCATCCATCCATTTTCTGTCACGCTTCTCCTCACGCGGGTCGCGGGCGTGCTGGAGCCTATCCCAGCTGTCATCGGGCAGGAGGCGGGGTCCACCCTGAACTGGTTGCCAGCCAATCGCAGGGCACATACAAACAAACAACCATTCGCCCTCACATTCAATTCAATTTAGAGTTGTCAATTAACCTACCACGCATGTTTTTGGGATGTGGGAGGAAACCGGAGTGCCCGGAGAAAAGCCACGCAGGCACGGGGAGAACATGCAAACTCCACACAGGCGGGGCCGGGGATTGAACCCTGGTCCTCGGAACTGTGAGGCAGACGCTCTAACCAGTCGTCCACCGTGCCACCTAGACACATACAAAATCCATCCATCCATCCATTTTCTGCCGCGCTTCTCCTCACGAGGGTCGCGGGCGTGCCGGAGCCCATCCCAGCTGTCATCGGGCAGGAGGCGGGGTACACCCTGAACCGGTTGCCGGCCAATCGCAGGGCACAGAGAAACAGACGCTCTAACCTGTCGGCCAAATATCGCTAAATATCATACTAAAAGTAAAGAATCTTAGTGCAGAACGTGTGTGAATGCTTTTCAGCATGAACACAAACGCATTAACAGAAATAATATGACCCTGTTTTCGAAAAACACGTAAAACCAAGCAGCTAAGCAGCAGTGTTTTTTGGACATACTTGGCAAATAAAGATGATTCTGATTCTGATTCTGATTCTGATTCTGATAATAAGGCCCTCAACTGTCCAAAATGCTTGTTAGGTAAAATTTAACCCACCACACACGAGCCATTCAGGTGAATGGAAAATCGTACACTATTAAATAACCTTAGTGTTATTTGTAAGTCACAGGACAAATATGAGAAGGTGCTGAGTTGACCTAATATGGACAAGGAAAAAGAGAAGTTGCTGGTCAACTTATACTTATTATAAAAATGAACATCCACACCTGTAATGCTAAATGCTAAGTGTTTAAGTAATAAGGTGGCTGATGAAATAGGAAAAGCATGCAGAGATAAATGTGACTGTGAGCTTTATCCGGACACTTCCAGATGCCCGGGCGTTGAGGGGCTAAGGATGGAAGAGCCACCCTCCAAGGGGACATGACTCACCTGGAAGAAGGGCCAAGCACTGCCAGATGTGAAGGAAGCTGCTCGGGTCCCCCTACACCAGGCCCGTCTAACACTGTCTCGATTGTGCAGCGGCATATGCTTCCAGTCAAGGGTGAAAAATGCAGGCACCGCCACATGCCAAAAGTCTTTCAAGCGCAGCCCAGCAGTCAGCCTCCAGCCGTACACCCACTCAGATCCAGACAGAGCAGATCCTTCCAGTCAACCAGTCAGTGTAGTGCAGACATGTCGCCACATAGCAAGTCAAGGCTAGTTAAACTGCAAAGAAGCTGGAGGGGACCGGCTCCAGTCATTCGATACTAGGGATAGCACCGCACCGCACCGCACGCACACACACGCACACACGCACGCGCACACGTACGCTGGTAACAATCCACGACACCTCACTTCTCAAAGATAGCAACGGATTCGTGAAGAAAATTGATCTCTTGGGCAGAGAACTCGGGGGCTTAATTTGCTCATCATTTATTCTGTGACAAAAGTAACTACATTGTAAAAAAAAAAATATATATATATATATACAGCAAAACTAATCTACCAGACTCGACACCCACTGTAACACACACAAGGTACTGATTTTGCAATACTGGGGAATTGTCACTTGGCTTGTGTGTGTGTGTGTATGCGTGTGCGCCATTGCGCGCACAGTATGTGAGTTCTGGAGGTGTTTCTGAACGTGTCGTTGGTGAACACATATCCTTTTCATACAGCAAATCTCATCCAAATCCTTCTCACCTGGAGCAACACACAAACACAGATGGCTCGCTCCAGCCTGGAGAAGTCCCAAGAATGCGCATGTTGCACAATGACCTCATTGTGTCGTGAGATGGCTTGTCTGAGCGGGCTTTGTGGCACAGTCACACCTGTTCTACCTTCGCCAAAGGGCTGACAAACTACAGGTAAATCAATCAGCGGTGACGTATTCAAACACAGATGCGGATACGGCACTGTGGCAGAATGGCTTCCAGAGCGCTATTAGATACATACAGTACACAGTAGTATTAGGCTCGAGTCTTTGAGTCATCAATTAAATAAACAGGACATAATTACTACAAATATGCCAGAACAGACGGTTTAAGGTATTTTGAAAGTGCAGTGCAGGCGATAGTGAGGGGCACCTAAAGCCAATATTTTGAAGCTGGTCAAACGTTTGATTCCTGCCATAAACACTGTGGAGCACCTAAACTCTTGGGAAAAGGAATATAAGCTACCGAGCTAGTTTGAGACCCGATGAGTGGCGACCTTGGTCAAGAAAGTATCAGAGTCGCAACACTTTGAACACAAAGCCGGCAGTTTACTTTGAACAATGAACAATTCAACGGACAAGACGAGAGTGAACAAATCATTTTGGGCATATCCATTTGAAGAGGTACCTTAAAATCACCCTTTTTTCCACCTCATTTTGACTTTAAGGTATGAAAGACAATCTTTTAAATTCAATCACTTTCCTGACCCTATTTTATTGAAATGTTATTTATTGACGAGTCATTTATTCTAATTTTGGGCAATAACCCAAATATTATTGCTCAATTTTAAATTTTAAACTCACATTTAGGTTCACCCAATTAACCCAATTCACTTTCTGAAATCTCTAGTCACTCTTCAAATTGACCACAAAGTCGCCCTTTAAAGTTCACAACAATATCAAAATCCAAATCAAAGACAATAGGAATTACAAAGCAATAATAGAACTGTACTTCCTAATGCTCTTTAACTTAACAAACATTCCAAGTCAATGAGCAATGTGTTGGTTTGCACAAATCCAAATTCAATCCAAAGAAAGAAAAGCCCAATTCCGACGACCTTGGTGAAGCAATAAATTTGTATTTATTTTCATAGGGCGCATGGTATTCAGTTACGGGGTCTATTTCTGCATGTAACACATACATAAGGCGCACCGTATTATTGGCCGCAGGCATGGTAAAACATACGCTAGCTTCAAACATACGCTAGCATGCATGCACGCTAAAACAATGTTTTTCAAAAGGCAGCGGGAGCAAAACTGAGTGTGGTTGTACTTTATTGAAGTATTTAACAATGTACTCAAGTTATTTTTGGATCAATCCTCATCCACAAAGCCATTCAAGTCTTCCTCATCTTCTGTATCCGAAATCAACCGCTGGGCAAGTTCTCAATCAAACACGGCAGGCTCGAGTCAGTCTCGTTGCCGTGCAAAAGCTCGAACAACCGTGCTAGCAGACACGTTAGCCCAAGCGTCCACGATCCATTCACAAATTGTGGCGTAACTCGCCCGGCGCTGCCTCCTCGTCTTAGTAAAGCTGTGTTCGCCATGTGTCATCCACGCCGCTCGCAACTTGACTTTGAACGCCCTGTTTCCACCGATGTCCGGTGGTTCGTCAAGCCTCCCGGAATGATGGCAAGCCCCGAGTTATTCTTTGCTCATGAACAACAGGGGCCACCTCGCCTTGTTTCCGCATTTTGTTTCTCCTTTTTTCCTGCTCAGCTTCGTCTTCTTGACTTTGCGAAGCTCTTTTTCCTGCTCCCTCCACTTGCGAACCATGGACATACACAAAACAGAAGCTTGCTGACCTTCAAGAACATTTGAACAAGCCAACCCCCAACGTTATCCAGGAAACTGAAACTCGATGGAATTTAACATATTGCATGCTGCAGCGGCTGTTCGCCGGTCGGCGCAGCTTTAACTGTTCTAAGAACTGATCTTTCACCCCTGTCATTTACTGAGTTCAATGCTATTAGTGAATGGACCAGTCTGGCCTCCAAAAAAAAACTGCAATAGCTTGACTTCAGAACCTCCAACATCTTTTACGGACTATGTGCAGGGTTGAAAATATTAGCATATCAGCCATGGCCACAGTACTGCATCCAAACGTATCGCCAAGAAGCTGTGGTGAGATTGACATCAGAATGTGACGGAATCATTAAGCTGGATCGGGCGACGTCATCTCCATCACAGGTAGACTTCCATTTATTTCATATTATGTTCCATATTATTTTTCACATTGTTGTGCAAACAGCATGCATGCATGCGTGCATGCATTCATGGTTAATATCATCCACTTGAAGAATCAGTGTCTGAAGAACAGTCAATGCCTGCTGAAAAAGAACACTGACAGCCTCTGGGATCTTTTGGACAGCCCTGTTGGTCTGTATTAGTACATCATTTCCATATGCATTGGTTATTTCGATAAAGAAATAGGCCGCCACACACGGCGCAATGCCGTCGAACCCGATTGGACCAGACCGTTGCGTAAAAAGGAGAGTTGAGCGATTGGTTAGATGGATCCACTGAAGAGCTTGCTTAAAACCCGGTATTGTAGTTTTTGCATGAGTAAAGCCTATGTGCATTTTGATTGGCTGACGCTATGCGCCATTGATTCATAACTTGAATTGCGGCAAAACCAGCGATAGACTGACCCGCCATTTGTTAACAGTTGTCAAACCCCGCATACCGCACAACGGTTCAATCACATTCAACCGTGTTGCTCGATGTGTGGCAGCCTTAATTCGCATAGTTTCTAGGTTCAACGCAAAGGTCACAAAGTGCTACAGCGGATGATTCGGAGATACGGTATGTCTCAGAGCCCCGTCTCTCCAGAGGAGAAGACGCGGTCACTTTCTGGTCGTCACGTTTTTCCCAATTTATGTACAGGAAATTCATCAAACGGTACCTTCACTTGCAAGCAGCAGCATATGAATGGGTCTTCTCCAAAGCTGACTGAAACCAAGCAGCGACTTCAAAATCTTGTTGAACCATTTGCCTCAAATACAATTGTCCAGATTATGACTATGGCAATACATACACAATCCAATCAATATCCCTTTTCCCCAAGTGCTGTACCTTTCGAGAGAATGCATGCATTTGTGATGACATGAGTAGAAAGGAATATTTATTACCAAAAACAATACACGTTTACCCTCCAACGTGTACAGTGCGCACTTACTAGGAGACGTTGCATCACAGGGTATTGCAATGATTTATTTGGAACGTGTATCTACAGACGAACCCACTGACTCCGACGTAACAATATATTCTTTATTGAACACATGAAATGGTGAGCCATGACATGACAGCAAGGAATGAAGCTTTGTCAACGATTCCCTTGGAAAAACAACATGTAAGTTGGGCCGACAGATGGAGCTCTTTTGGAACGTGTCAAATGTTTTGAAACCTGTTTCGCGATCCCTAACGAGAGAGAGAGAGAGAGAGAGAGAGAGAGAGAGAGAGAGTGGCAAATCTGATAAGTGGCAGAGGTCGAAAACAAGCACAGCGTGAGATCCGCTCGGTCCAAATAAAGGTGAAGGTTCGGGTTTGGGGTTGCAAGGCTGGAGAGGACTGCAAAGGCGAGGATGATATGGCGTGGAGCAGGCAAGAGGTGAAAACAATGAGGCTACTCACCAGGCGTGCAAAGCTAAGGCACAAGTGGCTGACAGGAAGTGAAACATGACACGTTTGATTTGATGTTTCTGCGCTGATTTGAAATGTACTTGAGTATTTCTTTCACGGAGTACTTTCATATTCACGTAATTAGTTGGAGGACTACTTTTAACTTGGACTTGAGTCATACTATTCGAAAGTAAAAGTACTCTTATTTGAGTACAATATTTAGCCGCTCAAGCCACCTGTGAAGGTGCTCATGTATTTCGGCAGCGGTCAATCATAGTATTGATCATGAAAGAAAGATCTGAAGCCAGGACAAAAAAAAAGTCAAGCTGAAACTGAACTCAAACAAAAATACAATTCTTTACACTAGTGAAAAAAACAACAAAAACACGACATTTCATTGAAATGATCTGTTCAATCAAAAAATGGATCAGCGTTTAAAAATCACAAACTATGACAAGAAAATCCATAGACAGTGGAACCTCGGGTTATGAACTTAATTTGTAACCTGAAACATTCTTCAACCGTTATAACATTTCACATTGACATGAACAGAAAAGCAATGAATCCATTGCAGCCCAAGAATTAAGTTATACTTAGCTAGTTATAAATATCGTGCAATCTAGAAAAAAGTGAAAACACACTATTCTAAAGAAGTAAAACACCAAATAAACATGATAACAGTTCATTGTTAATTCACTTTAACTAAGGAGGGAAAGGGGACGAGGACGACAGCCCCTCATTGAACAAGAGTCTTGTTCCGTAAGAACTCTGGGAAATACCCACTCGGGTGATTATTTCTTTTGTTACTTTTCTAATTCATTCATTCGATTCTAATAGTTTCCAGACTTATTGTATCACGTTAATCACAAATGCTATTAGATTTGTGATTGGACGATTGAGGAGGCGGAGGTGGGATTTCTGCCGCCAATGGAACAGACGCCGCAAATCAAACTCCGGGCCTCATTGTCCCATCGGTTTTCAAGATCCCTCGATTCTCCTGGAATGACTTCTGACACGCCCACCCCGCGTACCTGGCCAGTTTGCGCGTAATGGCTTGAGAGGCATGATTCGTTGAAGTCTACAGGTGGGTAGGATTCCCAGAATGTGGAGTTTTCCTGAGATGTCACACTTTTATTGTGAAATGAAATCAACCCCCCGTGCAAATATACGGATGTTGGCCTCAGTCCAGTGAGACGTGGGCACCACTTGCCGAAGCATGCGGTTTCTATACCTGCTCTATGAAATAAATGCCGTACAATACCGTTGATGTACCCCGCGCGGTACCCTGAGAATGCCTGATCTCGTCCGATCTCGGAAGCTAAGCAGGCCCGGTCCTGGTTAGTACTTGGATGGGAGAACACCTAGGATTACCAGGTGCTGGGGCTGGGCAGTGGGCCAATCCCCTGCTCCTGTAAAAACATACTCATTACAGAAACTATATGTGCCTCACGGCACTGAGAGCTCCGACTAACTAACTAATACCGCTTATGTAATTGAATCCAACGATGATATCAAATCTGAACAAAATGATTCCAAATGTAACACACCGTCGTGCCACTAAGACGGCGGGCTCAGAAAACTCCCAAGCTGCCGTTCAGCATGTTTGAAGCAAAAATGCCGCTCACAGCACGTGCGTGAAAATTATTGAATTAATATGACATAACATGTCGACGTAACGTGTTAGGAACACATTGTGCTTGTCGGGCAGTCGGTGAGCGGATATTGCCCAGGTGTCCGTCACCGGGCCGCCGCCAGCCGTCAGATTCTCAGAGCACAGGAGCCGATCAAAACGTTCAGTATGATGTTTTCACTCGACTTACGACAGTCTCTGGAGTGCGCGTGAGGAAACGTGTTTAAGTCAAGGCCGGATATAAGAAGGAATGCCCACACTTTAGGGTCACTCCAGTCAATCAAAGTGGCAAACGGCCAGATGATAGAATTAGGTGGACGGCAGACTTAAGCATACGGGAGAATATGGCCCAAACAGTACAGACTAGTTTTCAGCTTACATCGAAGTCAATGATCGTCACGCAGCACGAGTAGAAGCGCATCATAGATCTTGCCGTTTGTCTATACCAAGACCATTCGCAAACCGAAAATAATGCGTCACTCGAGGTCATCTTTCTATGAAAATGATGGATGTAACCCGAATTGTTTGTAAACCAGGTCGCTCATAACCTGAGGTTCCACTGTATATTTAAAACAAACCTTATGGCCTAGTTCAACACCATACGCAGGACTTTACGTTTACACCGGCCAACCGGCCGAATGCTGGTGGATTGCAGCAGTGGCCGCTTCAGCAGGTTGAGCTTTATGTGAACAATGGCAAGCGTCATGCTGACAAGTTTGTCCAAGTGGACTTGCCGTAAAGAGCTCCTTGCGCGTGCACAAAGGATCTACTGGCTTGCACCAAGATCCATCCATCCATCCATCCATTTTCCATCCCGCTTATCCTCTTCAAAATATGAGACCACATTGCTATTCGTTACAAACTCTGAGAAACAAAACAGGGTTCAAAATGTCTCTTTTCAAGCCGAAAAAAGTGGATGTTGAAAATAGGCAATTCCAGACAGAATAGACTGAGAAGTATTTATAGTTTGTATCTTGTCTGCTGATTGCAACAAGTACAGGGTACAGGGTGCAGGGTGCAGGGTGCAGGGTGGGGCAGAAAGGCCAGGCGTTTTGGAAAAATGTCTCCGTATTGAAATAGCATTTGACCAGAGGTGGATAGAGTAGCCAAATATTGTACTCAAGTAAGAGTACTGTTACTTTAGAATCATATATTCATTCATCTTCCGTTCCGCTTATCCTTAGAAGAATCTAACACAAGTAAAATTCAAAAGTACTCATCCAATTTACTTTATTTACTTGAGTAAGAGTAAGAAAGTACTCAATAAAAAAAAAAAACTACTCAAGTAAAGAGTAACTTGTGAGTGACTTGATTGTTTTTTTTTAAATCAGAGCATAAACATCGAATAAAATGAAAATATGAATTATAATACATGGGAGACGGCACCCACTTGCCACCACTGCAGTTTTTAACTTCCTAAAAACTAACAACACATACATTGGACCCTCCAGAAACATGATTTGCTTTATTCACTTAAATGACTTCATGAAGAAGCTGTTTGCTGAACAGACTTGGTGATTGTGTGTGCGTGTGCAACATCTTAGGATAGGGCTAATGTTGCCATAGCCACTGCCAAAACAACATTAGAAACATCTGAAACTTACCGCAAAGTGTTTTCTTAAATTAGAAGTGGGCTGAAATATCGAAGTTTGGGCAGTCACAATTTAAGAGCTGCATGACAAAGCTGTTGTTTTTTTTGGGAGTCTGTAAAGTGGAGCTGTTGTTTCTCCCCGCCCCCCCCCGCCCCCTCAAAATGAGTCATTTTGATTGGCTTGCGAAGGCTACCTGCGTAGTCATATGACTGTCTTATGTCGTCTGATTGGTGGATTGGTGTCAAATGACATTCGTGATCACATTGGATTGGCGCAACGGGCGCCCTATGCGGAAGTCCAAGATGTAGTCTAAAAATAGACACGCGCACGCAAGAATAGATAAATAAAAGTAGCGAACGGCATGTCGATCATTGTAACGGAGTAAAAGTGTCGATCCTTCTTCACATAAATACTCAAGTAAAAGTAAAAGTAAAACGTACGGTGCATTTAAAGTACTCTGACAAGTACAGTTTATGTAAATGTAACGCGTTACTACCCACCTCTGCATTTGACACAACATTGAACATGTTTTCACTGATGCATAAATATTTGACACTCTAGATTATGTGAGTCCCAGGATGCACATCTCTGGAAACAATGAGTCGCAACCCTGGAACAATGAGTCCCTGCAAGTTAGCATCGTGGAGTATAGATACAGTCATCCTCCACTATAAGACTTGTTGCTTCGCGGTCCCGCTATATTGCAGATTTTTACTTGTACAAATTGTACAATATTTTTGCGTTATCCATTGCTCTTTGCACAATGGTCATTGCACCGGAATATTGCGAGATTAGTCATTCGAACTGCTCTAAATGCAAGAGGACTCTGCATGTTTTTGCACAATTGTCCAAAAAAAAAATAATAATAAAATAAAATGAAAAAATTGTACCGGCATTAGCAGATAACTAGCAACCCTTTACTGCTCAGTGACTGTTTTTTTTTTGTGTCAATGTCTTTATGTCTTTGTGTCTCCAAAGTGTTCTCTGTCAATTGACCGTCTGTTGTCGTGCGAGAGCGGCTCCGACGACCGGAGACAAATTGCTTGTGTGTTTTTTGGACATACTTGGCAAATAAAGATGATTCTGATTCTGATATATTATGCCTGCCATTATAGCAAAAAAATTTGGACGATATATTTTCCCAAGCACTATCACGATAAACAACAGTATCAATGTTTTTTTAAAATTATTATTCCACTGATATAATGATAATACAGAGCATACAATTTCAAGTACATCCTTTTTTACACAAGATACACAAGGAATTTCTCTCCGGTAGTTGGAGCCGCTCTGGTATAACAAAAAACAGCGACTGTGACGAAACATACATTTAGGACAAAGAACATCAGAGTGCAGAGTCATTGAGCAATGAAAGTCTACCACTAGTGCGGTGATACTGATATAATGGCAATTGTGCAAATGATACAGTCCTCAAGCTATTTAGAGCAGTTTAAAGTGATTAATAGTGGAATGACCCGGTACAGTGACGATTGTGCAAATGCTGCAGAGTTCTCAAGCACATGAGTGGCAAGTAGTAATCAACAACATTATGCAAATAGTGCAGCGTGATCAAACAGTGAGTGTACAAATTATGTAGAAGTGTCCTAAGAGAGATCGATTTACAAAGTCAGGCTCTCAGTCAGGCTTTTGCTTGTTGCAAAATCCCAAGAATACTAATTGGCATTTTGCTTCCCGCCCAGAGTTCCCACGCTTGACGACTTGCCTGCACACCTACCTGGTGTTTCCCTCAAGACCTCGGTTGATTCTTGAGCACAATAAACTTTCTGCACGCGGACCTGCCTTTTGCTTTGTCTGCTCTTAGGTCCTCTTTCTGCATTGCAAACAATAACATACTTTGACTCAAGTATCACTTTCAGTTACTTTATACAAGAATGCCTGGCCCATCTCCATGTTTTAAAAAAAAAATCAAGATTTTTAAAACATAGCACAAAAGTTTGCCTCTGAAACATTTGGAGGCAAACACATGCCTACACCTTAGTGTAGGCATTATGTGCTTCTGTTCCCTGCCCTCCTCTCCAATCCCCTCATTCCACCTAAGGAGAGAGAGAGGAGGAGAAGGTGAACACAGCATTTTTTCCTCTTCTGCATAGGCCCTTGGAGGAGGTGGCTAACCATGAACACTGTTTCCTTGATTAGGTATTGGACTTCCAGGGCCATGTCATATATTGTACATCAGAAGAGATCAGCTAACCAGCCTGAAAGTCAGATGACACCAAGCTCATGCCCCGTAACCTCCCTGTTTACTGCTCTTCCTCACAATTCCAGTGGCGGCTGGTGGAGTTATCTCCAGGGGTAGGGGTGGGGTGTGTGCTCTGTATAAATACAATACACACACACACACACACACATTCTCGCATTTCTGCATTTGTGAGGCCCACACTGAGCTTGTACATTGGTGGGGTCCACCCTTTCCAGTGGTTCTCCAGCTCTGAGGAAAAAAAAAATAAATCCCAATCACAAATATCACTTAACGTTTACAGAATTGGAAACTTTTTTACTCCATGCTAGTTTTTTGGTCACCTGTGGGGCCATGTTTCTAGCATTCCAGACTTTGTGAGGTCGACTTCCACAAATTCACACACACACACACACACACACACACGCATTGGTAGTTTGAATGTCTTTGCAGGGACCGAAGTGTTAGATTAGGTTGAGGTAACGCAATGATTCCTCCTGCTTCATCCGATGACTGGGCGGTTGAAATGAAGAAGCAAAGGCAAGGCACAGGACGGTGCTCGTCACATAGCTCAACTCATTCGCCAACGCTTCATGGTGCTATGGAGGGGAAGGCTGCAAATTGTCCAAGAAAATTGTTACTGGCAAACACGTAGCCATCTTTAATCTTCGTTGGGTTTTCCATTAATTCTTGTCTAATTACTAAAATAGACTTAGTTCAGATACACCACTGCTATTATTTCAACATCATCATGCAACTCATTATTGGAAAGATGATAATGTCGTGATATGAATGACTCAAACCATTTTTAGACCAACAGGTAGCTCAGTTACTACTGTGGCTGGCCTCAATCATACTACTACTACTAATAATAATAATCCATCCATCCATCCATCCATCCATCCATCTTCTACCGCTTATCCGAGGTCGGGTTGCGGGGGCAGCAGCTTTAGCAGGGACGCCCAGACTTCCCTCTCCCCAGCCACTTCATCCAGCTCTTTCGGGGGGGATCCCAAGGCGTTCCCAGGCCAGCCGAAGGATGTAGTCTCTCCAGCGTGTCCTGGGTCGTCCACGTGGTCTCCTCCCGGTGGGACGTGCCCGGAACATCCGAATCAGATGCCCCAGCCACCTCATCTGGCTCCTCTCGATGTGAAGGAGCAGCGGCTCTACTCTGAGATCCTCTCGGATGACAGAGCTTCTCACCCTATCTCTAAGGGAGAGCCCGGACACCCTGCGGAGGAAACTCATTTCGGCCGCTTGTATCCTGGACCCACAGCTCGTGACCATAGGTGAGGGTAGGAACGTAGATCGACCGGTAAATCGAGAGCTTCGCCTTTCGGCTTAGCTCCTTCTTCATCACAACGGATCGATACAAAGTCCGCATCACTGCAGACGCTGCACCGATCCGCCTGTCGATCTCCCGTTCCATTCTTCCCTCACTCGTGAACAAGACCCCAAGATACTTGAACTCCTCCACTTGGGGCAGGATCTCATCCCCAACCTGAAGAGGGCACGCCACCCTTTTCCGACTGAGGACCATGGTCTCAGATTTGGAGGTGCTGATTCTCATCCCAGCCGCTTCACACTCTGCTGCGAATTGCTCCAGTGAGAGTTGGAGGTCACGACTTGAAGAAGCCAACAGAACCACATCATCTGCAAAAAGCAGAGATGCAATACTGAGGCCACCAAACCGGACCCCCTCTATGCCTTGGCTGCGCCTAGAAATTCTGTCCATAAAAGTTATGAACAGAATCGGTGACAAAGGGCAGCCTTGGCGGAGTCCAACCCTCACCGGAAACGAGTCCGACTCACTGCCGGATATGCGGACCAAACTCTGACTCCGATCGTATAGGGACCGAACAGCCCGTATCAGGGGGTTCGGTACCCCATACTTCCGAAGCACTCCCCCAGCGGGAGCGCTCTACAGTACCCCCTCCAAGGACTCCAAAAAGGGTGGGTACTCTAAACTGCTGTTTTGTGCATAGGCACAAACAACAGTCAGGAACCGTTCCCCCACCCGGACGCCCCGAGGAACACGGTCGAACGCCTTCTCCAAGTCCACAAAACACATGTAGACTGGTTGGGCGAACTTCCATGCACCCTCGAGGACCCTGCCAAGGGTGTAGAGCTGGTCCACTGTTCCACGGCCAGGACGAAAACCACACCGCTCCTCCTGAATCTGAGATTCGACTTCCCGACGGACCCTCCTCTCCAGCACCCCTGAATAGACCTTACCAGGGAGGCTGAGGAGTGTGATCCCCCTGTAGTTGGAACACACCCTCCGGTCCCCTTTCTTAAAAAGGGGGACTACCACCCCAGTCTGCCAAACTACTACTAATAATAATAATACCCAGACAGTGATCTCATGCTCAACATATCCCAAACCATGGAGAATTTGATGTAATAGAAAACTCCAGATTACATTTGTAAATGAACTAAAAAACCTTTTCAAACATCCAATTGCATTATTAGTGTGTAGCAACTGGCAGAATCTAGCACTGAGTTCTTCCAAAAACACAAAAGACATTCTGTGAACTACCGTTTGGTTTATTTTTATCTGCAACGATGGCTTAACAAAACGTAACAAAGGAAACACACACAACAAACATAACATTTATTGTGCCCTTCTTTTCAGTTTTTTTAATTTGGTACTTGACTGTTCTCCAGTCTCTTGTTCCACATGTCAATTTCTGCGTCAATCCAGTGCTGGGATTGGTCTTTACCTGGCACCTGGTCTTTACTGTATATACTTGCTGAGATGCCTCTCCACTGCATCCACTTCTGCAGGACTCCAGCTTGGTTTAATCACATCTTGTTTGCCTAAGTAGTCATCAAAAAAACATGGTATAGGTTTTAGAAAGTTAAATCTTGATTCATACCATCCATCCTCAAAACCACTTATCCTGTTCAGGGTCGTGGGGTGCTGGAGCCTATCCCAGTTGACCTTGGGGTGAAAGATGGCCTACACTCTGAACTGGTCGCCAATCAGTCACAGGGCACATATAGACACGGACAACCACTGAGTGGGAACTGAACCCACGCTGCCCACACTGAAGTCAGGCAAATGCACCACTACACCATCAGTGACCCTCATAACATACAGTAGCCTCCAAAAGTGTTTAATAGCGAGGCCAATTCTTTCTTTTGTACCATATACTGGAGACATTGCAGTTTAAAGTCAAAGGATGAATATAAGACAAAAGTTTACAATTGCAGCTTTCAATTCTTGGCATTTACATTGAGATGTGTTTCAAACATAAGACAGAACCTTTTCGGCTGCTGATTTTTGTCGTAATATTTTCTCATCCATGAATCCCTAAATAAATTAATTATGGTAGCTCCTGTTAGAAGACATGCATTTTTGTGCATCTTTTTCGCTTATACTCAATCCAAAGGCACAAGTATCGTTCTCAGTTCTCAACTATTCTTTTTTTTGTTTCTTATAATCAGAGGTGGGACCAAGTCATTGCTTTGCAAGTTACAAGTCTCAAGTCTTTGCCATTTCAATTATAGTAATTGTAGGATTTTGTAACAGCAGACGAATAGCGCTGACATTGCGTGCATACAGTGCATGGATGATGACTTATGGTATCAGTTGGGCAATGTAACTGTCAAACTTTAATAACAGTTCATAGCAGAGGCGGGACCAAGTCACAAGTAAGTCTCAAGTCTTTGCCCTCAAGTCCCGAGTCAAGTCCCAAGTCGAGACAGGCATGTCCCGAGTCAAGTCGTAAGTCCCAGATTTTGAGACTCAAAGTTCCACACTTTGAAATAGGACTTGCCGGTCTCAATTTCAAGTCATAGTCAAGCTGAATAATGTGTTGGAAGCGAAGTATGTCGATGATCAGACGCGACATAATTTACAGGCACTTTTGACAAAGAGTCAAAAATATTCTGACCTATGAAAGGTTATTCCCAGTTCAGAATACACTTGTGATTGTACGACGTGTGTGCAACTGTACGCAGAACAATATGCAGGCATCCTTGTTATTTTGGTTTCCGACCGTGCTGACCTTCCCATGGGCTCACCACCTTTGGGAGGGGCCATAGGGGTCGGGTGCAGTGTGAGCTGGGTGGTGGCCGAAGGCGGGGACCTTGGCGACCCGATCCTCGGCTACAGAAGCTGGCTCTAAGATCCGAGTAGATATAGTCGGGCTCGCCTCCACACAGCTTGGGGTCTGGTACGAGTACTCTCGAGAGGGGTTGAACTCTCTTCCACTCTGGAGTTGCCCACGGTAAGAGGCGCTGAGCAGGTGTGAGCATACTTACTGTCCCCCGGCTTGGTGCCTATACATTGGGGTTCACCCCGGTGGAGAAGAAGGTAGCCTCCCTCCATCCCCGGGGGGAGGGGGGCGGGGGATACGGGTCCTGACTGTTGTTTGTGCCTATGCACCAAACAGCAGTTCAGAGTACCACCCTTTTTGGAGTCCTTGGAGGGGGTGCTGGAGAGTGCTCCTGCTGGGGACTCCATCGTTCTGCTGGGGGACTTCAATGCTCACGTGGGCAATGAAAGTGAGACCTGGAAGGGTGTGATTGGGAGGAACGCAATAAATGTCTCATGTTCTACTGCCACAGCAGGATACTGTGTGTTTGTCACCTGGAATACAACTAAAGGACAAGAATACATTAAGAACTGATAACGATCATCATATAGGACGAGTGTCAAAACATCATATAAGGCGCAGCAGTGGAGCACATAAATAATACCCTTTTAAAACCTATAGTACAACACTGGAATTGTGTGGGTTATGTAAACTGTTCTCTCAATCAGGAGTCTACCACAACATATTTTGAGTAATTCTGTCTGAACAGCTGGATCAGAAATGTCAAAATGAACAGTTATTTAAGACACTGTCTACATGACTCAATTACCTGTGTGCTAGCATTATCTTCCTTTGAGTCCATGTTGGAAGTTTGATCTGCAGTGAATGTCTCATGTTGTAATGCCACACCAGGATACTGTGGGTTTGTCACCTGGAATTGAGATCAAGGACAAGAACACATTAAGCACTGATCACAAACATGATGTAGTATAAGTGTCAAAACATCATATAAGGCCCTCCGGTCGATGTCCCCCGCCTTCCCCGGAACATGAGCAAAGTTCTGTCGGAGGTGGGAGTTGAAACTCCTTCTGACAGGGGATTCTGCCAGGCGTTCCCAGCAGACCCTCACAATACGTTTGGGCCTGCCACGTCGGACCGGCATCTTCCCCCACCATCGGACCCAACTCACCACCAGGTGGTGATCATCTGACAGCTCCGCCCCTCTCTTCAGCCGAGTGTCCAAGACATGCGGCCGCAAGTCCGATGACACGACCCCAAAGTCGATCATCGAACTACGACCCAGGGTGTCCTGGTGCCAAGTGCACATGTGGACACCCTTATGCTTGAACATGGTGTTCGTTATGGACAATCCGTGATGAGCACAGAAGTCCAATAACAGAACACCGCTCGGGTTCTGATCGGGGGGGCCGTTCCTCCCAATCACACCCTTCCAGGTCTCACTGTTGTTGCCCACGTGAGCATTGAAGTCCCCCAGCAAAACGATTAAATCCCCAGCAGCAGCGCTCTCCAGCACGCCCTCTAAGGACTCCAAAAAGGGTGGGTACTCTGAACTGCTGTTTGGTGCATAGGCACAAACAACAGTCAGGACCCTTCCCCCCACCCGAAGGCGGAGGGAGGCTACCCTCTCGTCCACCGGGGTGAACCCCAACGTACAGGCGCCGAGCTGGATGGCAATAAATATATTTGCCATCACCTGCTCGGCGCCTCTCACCGAGGGCAACTCCAGAATGGAAGAGAATCCAACCCCTCTCGAGAGGACTGGTACCAGAGCCCAAGCTGTGTGTGGAGGCGAGTCCGACGATTTCTAGTCGGAACTTCTCGACCTCACACACCAGCTCGGGCTCCTTCCCTGCCAGAGAGGTGACATTTCACGTCCCTAGAGCTGGCTTCGGGGATCGGATCACCAAGGTCACTGCCTTCTCCCACCGCCAAGCTCGCACTGCCCCTCCCACAGGTGGTGAGCCCATGGGCAGGGGGACCTACGTTACCCTTTCAGGCTGTGCCCGGGTGCAGGCCCAGCCACCAGGCGCTTGCCTTCGAGCCCCACCTCCAGGCCTGGCTCCAGTCGTTTGTCATCATCATAAGGGGTCTTGGAGCCGTGCTTTGTCTGGTCCCTCACCTAGGACCTGTTTGTCATGGATGACACTGCCAGTGGCATAAAGCCCCAGACAACTTAGCTCCTAGGATCATTGGGACACACAAACTCCTCCACCACGATAAGGTGATGGCTCAAGGAGGGGTTCAATAACGGGAGAGTTCAATAAGTGTTAAATGACACTCAGTTGGTTTAGAAATTGAAAGGTGTAACGAATGTGTGTAATAAGGCAAGACTAAAAACATATCTGTGTGTGAGGTTAATAGGGTCCGCCCCATTAGGACAAGACTGGAAATGTGTCTGTCACCTTTTCACACATTAAGAACTGATCACTATCATCTTGTTAAGATTTTGACAAGTAAAAAATGGTAGCAGGTGTGAAAAATATTCCAGAAGCAGAATCTGAGAGCTGTGTACATGAAATGGTCTTTTCTGGTTCCGTCCTACAATTTCTGTATGGACTAAAAGACAGCTATTCAAAAAATCATAGCGACAGGGCTCCTTTTTTCCCCCCATGACTCTCTGAATGCATGTACTGCATTGAACAAATGAGCATGACAGCAGAGTCACAGCCTTAGTTCAACATCAATAGTTTGAGATGTCTACATTACTCCATTACCTGTCTGTTGGCGTCATGTTCCTTTGAGTCCTCGTCGGAAGTCTGATCTCCGTTGAATGTCTCATGTTCTACTGCCACAGCAAAATACTGAGTCTTTGCCACCTGTAATTCAGATAAAACACCAAAAATGAATATTGAGCAGATGATATCGATCTGAGGGGCCACATGACTATTCATTAAAACATCAATAACCTGATTCATATAAATGGCAATACAATACAAAACTAGCTGCTAATCAGCACACTCAACCCCACCTCCCCCTCCCAAGAAATAATCAGTATGTATTCTCGAACCAACGAACCTTTATAAGCCATGCCCATTTTGATTCACCATAGTTATAATCAATTTCAGTTCTTGCTGTTCTGTGTTTTTTACAGCAAATATGGACAAATGCGGCCTGCTGTTTACAATGTCTTTTTTCATGATGCAGTTTTGGAGATTTGGTGATTGTCATTGACTAGTCTCCCAAGTCCGTCTTCTTTGGATGCATCAAGACTGAAAGGAAAAGAAAACTACCTGTTAAACGTTGTAGGGTTCATGATTATAGCATAAACAGTAACAATTCATGATTTATAACTACACTTACGCACATTTTTGATTGATTTGAGTGTTGCTTCTATTTCTATTTTGGATCGTAGTCTTGTTGAGCCACAAATGTTTGTCTCAAAATCAAAACATTTAAAGAGCATGTCCCTGAAGCAAAAAAAAAAATAAATATTAAAATACAATTGACCTAAACAAAGCACTGTTTTCATTTTTATATACAAAAATACTGCTAATTAACAACTGAGACACTGAACAACGTCATTGTTCTGGATTTCTGAGTTGCCATTGGACAGGACGTGGATTCGGAGCTAACGTTAGCCGTATTCTTTTTGGCCGACCTGTATTCATCATACTGCAGTTTTCTTCAGCTCTACAAAACGTTCAATTACACGCTTACTAGGCTTTACACGATCTGGATTTTTGGGGCCGATCACCGATCAATGAGTAAAAAAAAACTGATCCGATCACATGATGGAGGAATGTGTCTATTTAAATGACCCGTTCATTTACTGTATGTACTTGTGTACTTAATTGCTCCAAAAATTATATTTACAATAAATAATGTATCTTTCTTCCTCTATTTATGCCAGGGAGGCACAGTGACAGACAGAATAAATGATAAATGATCTTCTGTTAGATGACAGGAGGTACATACAGTCATTAATGTATCCACTTTTTGGTGACATTTTTGTTTGTTGGTGTTCCGTGAGATTTTTTTTCAATTGTCAAATATGTTCCTTGGCTCCATAAAGGTTGGAAATCACTGCTCTCGTCAGATCGTGTATTCTAATCAGTCAGGTCAAACCAACATTGCAACGTGACAGAAATAATGGCTGCTAACTTACTGTCATTCAATTACTTTCTTTTTAATGAAATGACTTCACCCACACCGAGACTTTCGAGCATGATTCGACATGATTTACGTACAACCGTTCGTGCTAGCACTAGCTTGCTAGGCTACATAACGTTTTGTATCGTATCCAAAGTACGGGAACAGACTTCAAGGAAGCCTTAAACGAACGTCCTCTCCTCTCCTGAGCACCGGTGACTACCAACACACGATTTCCCCCATTTTGTCCTTATAATACAGTCAGCGCGACGCACTCTTGTTGTCGTCGTCACGGTAACGAGTGTATCCGGTCGCATTTGAGTTGACAAAGCCCAATGATCGTAATAAACGGGATGCAGTGGTATCGGAATACAAGATTTTATTGCAGTCGTCTGACATAGTGCAAGCGTGAAAGAGCAAATTTGTCTGATAAAAGTCTGATCCGGGCCTTACGGGTTGTCTGTCTAAGACGTGTTGTCTATTCCACACCGACATGTGTTGGTTTTTTTTAATAACTTTATTGACCGTAAGATATTTTTGTTCGCCACCGCCGCCGTTGTGCACAAGCACGTCTTCGTGTACGCTCTTCTTCGTTGGTTTTCGCCGCCTGTCCATGTCTACAGAAATGTGAATCCCCAACGCATTACTATGGTTTCCAGATCCCCGGCAGGCAACCATTGTCACGTATGGTGGGGTGTCGTGTGAGCTTGGTGAGGGTGAGAGGAGACGGTCGTGGGGGCAATGATGGCCCGCAACCGTCACCCTCACCCTCACCCAGGCCAACCAGCTGCCCAAAGGATGTGCGAATGTATGTGGTGCATTAAAAATGTGCGGGGGAAAGGCATGGCGGGCCAGAGAGCAGGCAGGAGTGCTGGAAAACCTCGGTTGGGTCCCCTGCCGGACGGGCTCACTGACTCACCCGGCCTCACCCTTCCACCAGTTGACTAACATGCATGTGATATGGTGTTCATTCACTAATAGGTTCCATAGAAGCACTAGAGACTTGAACTACTTGTGCTGGGATCACTTATAACAACACCGGTTATACTAACATATCAACTCACAGGTTTTACAAATCAAAAAAAGCACTGCCTTGCTCATTTTCCCTTATCCTGCCCTTTTCTGTCCTCTCTTATCTGGTTCTGTTGGTTAGTTATCGCATGTCCTCACCGGGTGTGTGTGTGTCCCACCCACCCCAGCCCCCAATCTACAAATAACTGTTGTAATGTTACTTGTGTTCAAATATCTAGACTGTCTCACTATTGTTCTGCTGTGGTTCTCACTCCTAGTTCCCTTGTCCACTCTGTCCCCCTGTCTGTCCCCTAAAACTCTTTTCTGTCCAGCTGGATTTTCAATAAACATCTGATTAATTAAAAATGTTTTTAAAATGAAGCGGAGGGAGTATTTCAAAGTGTTCCAGTACAAAGGCATAGAGATCCACCATTGCGCAAGGCCATGCAACTGAACAGGACAGGTTTAAAAACAAAACGTGTTCAACCCTCTTGTCCTCGACCGTTGATATTGGCTATAGGTCCTCGACGATCATTTATCCCAGACTTCCTGTAATCTCCGCAGCTCTTTGGGAGTCATCTATGAAAAAGACAATTATTTTTGATGTAAAAGGAAGTCTTTTTACGGGACATATAACTCACATACAGCCAAAAATAGACTAAATAGCCACAGTTTTACTGGAAATACACCATTTAAGTAATAGAATTGAATTATTATACAATTTCAACTTAAAAGCGAGACTGAATTGTGTTAAGATGATGGCATGAGTTGTGATTGAATGCCTACACTGGGAGGAAACTGTTTTCTTTCACTCAATAAATCAATAAAATGTGTTCGTGCAAAATTGGCACAAACATTCCGATATTTTTTGCACATGAAGGTTATCGATGTCGGTATGCCCGTGACGGTGGGCACTGTGAAGTATTCCACCATATCTGCAGGGCTCCCATGAGAGAGGTCTTTCTCCTTGGGGGGGATTTTCCCCTGCGCTCCCGCTCCTCGAATCTCGTCCTCTGCAGGTCCTCGTGCTCTTTAATGCGATTGACTTTCAGGTGTTGAGTAAGATTTGTGGTATTGCCACAATACTCGACACACTTTGTGCATACGTCACACGTCGCTTCATTTGAGCTCACTGCAGTGAAATATGTCCAAATGATGCTCCTTTTTTGCTCTGACATGCTGCGCTTCTTTCTCCTCCGCGGTGATTGATTGACAAGCGATTGACTGGTTAGAGCGTCAGCCTCACAGTTCCGAGGACCCGAGACTGTGTGGAGTTTGCATGTTCTTCCCGCGCCTGCGTGCCTTTTCTCCGGGCACTCCGGTTTCCTCCCACATCCCAAAAACACGCATGGTAGGTTCATTGACAACTCTAAATTGCCCGTAGGTGTGAATGGTTGTTCGTTTGCATGTGCCCTGCGATTGGCTGGCAACCGGTTCAGGGTGTACCCCGCCTCCTGCCCGATGACAGCCGGGATCGGCTCCAGCACGCCCGCGACCCGCGTGACGAGAAGCGGCTCGGAAAATGGGTGGATGGATGAACGGTAGGTAGACTAATTCTGTTTTTCTTATTTTTAGAGTACAAATTTAAAATGGCAAGAGTCTAGCATTTGGGACTACTTTCACGTCGTTTGAATGGTATCATTGAAAATAAATAGTGAATTTGAGGTAACATTTTCATTTCATGACCCTAGCTATCCACCCTAGAAGTGAGATATTTTTTTTTCTCCAGTAGAGGTACGTCATTTCGATTTTTTCACTCATTTTGCTGTGATATTAATGCCTTCATACTAGATATTCCCTATAGGCATAGGAAAGTTTGGATTTTGGTCTGAAGTATTCCATGAGTTAGTCGTTATAGGGAGTATTGTTGAATTTTGACCAATTGATAGCATATTCTGATAATTGGGAAAATGTCTTAAAAACTGTTTGAAGTGATGCCTTGGGTTCTTGTAAATAAAGAAGGATATCATCTGCATATCGATTGATTTTGTGTTCTGACAAAGGAAAGCAGATACCTTTATTACTCGTGTTCTACTGTATCGCTATTGCCAGGGGCTCAATAAATAGCGGGGATGAGAGTGTGCACTATTCATCGGTTTATTTGAAAGGGGACAATGCAATTTCATCAAACACATGAAGTACACATGATTAAAAAAAATCCATAATTAGCCAGAAGGCTCGTTTTCATCTGTAGTCCCCTGGCCATGATGTCAAAAATACATCTACAAGACAATATCATACAGGATACATCATCAAAGACTTACTATACTATTAAGAGAGAATAAAACCACAAATCATTTGATCATAACAAATGTAGTTCCTCTGTGTAAAGTGAAACTTTGTGATGTGACAGTTGCATTGGGTGAGTTGTTCAATACATCGTTGGGATCCAGTGAACATGTGAATCACCGAAGCCAAATTTGGGAAGTGCTGCAAAAAGAAAAGATCAGTTAACGAGACACTTGCTTTTCGATTATTACGCTGAGACATACTTTTTAGGTCTATAAGTCACCTGACGTTGGTGCAGCACTGACCTTTAATAATGAAACCTGTTTGGTCACAATGTATTATCGACGGAATTCTTTTCTAGTCTGTCGGCTAAAGCCTTAGAAATTATTTTGATGTCCGTATTTATTAGTGACAGCGGTCGGTAATTAGCTGGATGAGTGGGGTCTTTCCCTGGTGTCAGTACTAGTTTTATTGCGACTGTGTTAATATGGCTCCTAATTAGGCATTTATCTTTGATCTCTGTCACTGTTCTGAAAAATAGTGGTTCTATTAGAAACCAGAAATGTTTATTTAACTCTGTGGAAAATCCGTCATTGCCTGAAGCTCACCTGTTGACATATCGTTTAAGGCCTTATGGAGCACTGAGCAATAAAGGGTTAATAGTTATCTGGTAATGCCGGTACATTTATTTTATTTTGTATTTTTTGTGCAAAAGATGCATCATCAACTCCATCCTACAAAAAAGGCCCAGCTGAGGATGTACTTCCTGCGGCTTCTGAGGAAGCACGGCCTGACACAGGAGCTGCTAAGGCAGTTCTACACAGCAGTCATCGAATCGGTCCTGTGTTCATCCATCACAGTCTGGTTTGGTGCTGCCACAAAAAAGGACAAACTTCGACTGCAATAGACAATCAAAACTGCTGAAAAAAATGTCGGTACCCCCCTATCTACCCTTGAGGAATTGCACGCTGCCAGAACTAAGACAAGACCATACAAAATCCTCTTGGACCCTCCTCATCCAGGTCACCACCTCTTCCAGCTCCTTCCCTCAGGTAGGCCCTATTGCATCTATCTGCACCATTTGCACAATTGATTATCGCACTACTAGTCACTTTAAACTGCTTAAATTTCTTGAAGTCTCTGCGCCATTTGCACAATGGTCACTGTACCAGACCTCTGCTCTATTACTCATTTCAAACTGCTCTAAATTGCTCTGCATCATTTCCACATTTGTCTCAAAAACAATAAAACAAAAACAAAAAATGGATTGGCATTACCACATTACTGGTAACCTTTCATTGCTCAGTGACTCTCCATACTGTTTTTCATGTTTTTAATGTCTCAAAACTATTTTCAGTCAAATGGGTGATTCTGACAAGTTGCATAATGAAGTCAAAATTAACCAGTTGTCACGATTAGTTATCGTCGGTATTGGACTAGACCCAAAAGCAGACGGAGGCGGCGGAAGTAGTTGAGAATGGTTTATTTGGGGATAGCTCTGGGTCTGTCTTTCCAAGGCGTGCTGGTGCTCTGTAGGAACAAGGCGCGTGGAGGAAGCGGGAGTGTGAGCAGGTGGGAGAGCTTGACGCCGCGGTTGGAGTGGGAAGCGAAGCGGGAGACACGGGAGGACACTGGAGGCGGAGGAGAGCACGTGAGGACAAGTACATACACCAAGTAATCTTATCAAACACAAGAGTAGGAATTTCGAGAGTCGGCCTGTGTACCACGGATGACCGCGAATACTCTGGTGCTGGATTCCTGTATCTGGCGGGCTTAAATACAGGCAGTGATCACGTCAGTCACGGATATAATTTTCCATAGCATTCTTTTCTGGACGGGAAAGGTTAAAGTGGCGACTGGAGGGGAGAGGGGCTTCAGACAGTCATAGGGCGGTGGAGAGATGGCAAGATCCTTACTGAACACCGGAGCGAGGTCGTGATATTCTTCTGGGACCCGGACGAGATTGATTGGTGTCACTGGTGGCGGAGGTTTGCTGGAGGTCAGGACGGCCGAAAGAAGACAGTGGGAATGGCAGAAGTGACTCCAACCAGTAATTTACAGGTGGGTCCAATCGATGGCGGGGTTGTGTTTTTTGAGCCATGGGATTCCAAGGGGCGGCACGGTGGCCGACTGTTTAGAGCGTCAGCCTCACAGTTCTGAGGACCCCGGTTCAATCCCCGGCCCCGCCTGTGTGGAGTTTGCATGTTCTCCCCGTGCCTGCGTGGCTTTTCTCCGGGCACTCCGGTTTCCTCCCACATCCCAAAAACATGCATGAATTGGAGACTCTAAATTGCCCGTAGGTGTGACTGTGAGTGCGAATGGTTGTTTGTTTGTATGTGCCCTGCGATTGGCTGGCAATCAGTTCAGGGTGTCCCCCGCCTCCTGCCCGATGATAGCTGGGATAGGCTCCAGCACGCCCGCGACCCTAGTGAGGAGAAGTGGTTCAGAAAATTGATGGATGGATGGGGTTCCAAGGACTAATGGGATTTCAGGGGAGGGAATGACAAACAGCTGGAGGGTTTCCCGGTGATTTCCTGAGATGAGCAGGGTGAACGGTAACAGGGGAGCTGAGTCGCCCGTCCAGGACCGTAACCTTCTTAGGGAATGGGAGTGGTTCAAGGGATACCCGGAGCTGACACGCCAAGCCATCGTGAATAAAGTTGTTGTCCGTGCCGGAGTCGATGAGGACGGTGCCCGAGGTATTGCAATCGGGACCAAGGATAAATGAGGGAACGATTGGCCCTGACGTTCCAGAGGATCTAATCTAAAGTTGCATGGGCTCCTCCAGTCCAGTGGGGGGTGATGAGGAGGTGGCAGTGTGGAACGGGGTGGCTGGAGGGGCTGTGCCCGTGGAAGGTGCTACACTGCACGTTCTAACCCCTTTCTTTCTATCTCTTTCACCAAATCCATTATCCAATTTAATCGCTAATGAGATTAATTCCTGCAGTGAGGTGGGCTCGTCCCTACCTGTGAGGTCGTCTTTGAACTGCTCAAACAGTCCTTTAAAGAAAATACCTTTTAACGCGGATTCATCCCACTCACAATCACCCGCTAGAATCCTAAAATCTATGGATTAAGAAGCCACTAAGATAGAGCCCTGAGTGAGGGCCAGGAGGCGTCGAGTGGCTTCCATGCCCTTAACGGGGGTGGTCAAAGACCTTCTTAAATTTGGCCGAGAACGTGTCGAATGAGGCCAACACCGGTGAAGAATTATGCCACAGCGCGGTAGCCCACTTAGCAGCTCTTCAGCGCAAGCGGTTAATTATGGAAGCTATTTTTGATTTGTCAGTGGGATAACTCAGATCGAATAGTTCAATAGAAATGGACCACAGTCCCTAGAGAAAGGTTCGGGAGGAGGAACGTGAGGTTATTTGTGCAGTAGGAGGGGTTGGTCGGCGGCAGCAGGCTCGGGAGGACTACGCATGGGGGTTTTGATGAGGTGGAGGTTGCCAGAGTGCATCTGGAAGGACAGGAGAGAACCTTGTTGTGTGAGGGTGCTTATTGAGTCCATGATTTCGCGGAGAACATGATCCTGTCGGTCAATGTTGGCGCCTTGGTGGACAAGCGCTTCCCTCAATGCTTCCGGTGTTGCTGGGTCCATGATGGTTAGTAATCGTTTGTATTGGACTGGAACCAAAAACACACGGAGGCGGAGTAGAAGGGTTTATTTGGAGATAGTTCAGGGTCTATATTTCCAAGGCGTGATGGTGCTCCGTAGGAACAAGGAGCTTGCAGGAAGCGGGAGTGTGAGCAGGTGGGAGAGCTTGACACCGCGATTGGAGTGGGAAGCGAAGCGGGAGACACGGGAGCCCACTGGAGGCGGAGGAAAGCACGTGAGGACAAGTAATCTTCTCAAACATAAGAGTAGGAATTTCGAGAGTCGGCCTGTGTACCACAGATGAGTTCGACTACTCTGGTGCTGGATCCCTGGATCTGGCAGGCTTAAATGCAGGCAGTAATCAGTGCTGATTGAGAACAGGTGCATGGGCGAGGAGGTGATGATTGCTGGAGAGAGAGGGAAAAGCGCCACCCAAGCTCCAAGAAGGAACTGCAGGGCACAGATCATGACACCAGTACCTTAACTAATAGTGTGTAGCTTGAAGCCACACTAAATGACCTACTGGGTACAGACTTGACGTGCCAAATAAGTACTTAAGAAATTAAATAAGCGCACCATTTTCAAGTAAACTTCTGACCAAAATCTGGAGAGTCTGTAGAGTCTGTAGTCTGATTTGTGTCAGTTGAAACTTGTTTCGGATTTTAGTTTTGTGTTTTCTGATGTTTTTGATGTCTTAGTAATTTTTTTCTGAAATGTATATTTGTATCGTGTATTTTTTATTAGTTTTCTTAAATGTAAATTTGTTTGAATTGTCAATTTGTTTTCTGAAATGTACATTTGTTTCATGCAGTGTAAAAGTGTTTCAAGTTAGTAAGATTGTTTTTGTTCCTGGCCACTGTAAATTTCTAAGTTTGAATTTACTTCTGTGACAAAAACATGCCAGTATAGTATAATTGGACACGGTCTGCTCTGCTGAAGTATCTGAGAATATACCTTGACATCTTTCAAGGAAAGATTGTAAAGCTGTTTAGCCTCTCAACGCTCTTATAAATGTTTGAATGTTTTGTCGAGAATGTGTCTTACCTGAGTGCCCTTGAGGACTCTCCAAGAAATTGTAATCACACTTGTCATGGCTAAGTCCTTTACTTCTTGTTGTCAAAGTCACCGTTTCATCCTTCACAGTTAAATCCCAAGGCTGTAGTTGACAATTAAAAACAGAAGTGGGAATGCACCTCATTTTGTCCTTGTCAATCACAAGGAGTACTAACCCTTCCTGCAGGCCACAGGCAGGGCTGTGGGGAATGATTGTCAGGTGGCATTACTGTCCTACTAACACTGCAAAAAGCCAGCTTTTTTTTACATTCCAAAAAAGATCTATGCATTATTTAATACAAAGATCATTCACAATTTAAAGAAGAATCTTGAACTTTTATTATTTTTTCTTTTTTGTCCTGTTGGGCTGTTAGGTCAAGCAGAATGGAAAAACGGTATCCCTTTCATGCCGGAACAGTTTTACTGTGTCACAGTGGAATTTTGAAGCTTCCGCTGTGGTATTATAATGGAGGTTTATTGAGAATCAGAGTCGAACGGAACAAAGTTTCTAGAAGGGAGAGAGAAACAAAGACAAAAGACAAAGCACTAATTGTAAACAGGATGAGAGAAGTCAATCATTACATTATCTACAACAATGAAACATTACATATAAGAGTTGCATGGGGCTGTAGTGTTACACCCTGTGAGGGAAGGACAGGACAAGATAGAACAGGACAAGGACAGGAGAAGACGCATCCAGGACCAGGGTCGTGAACCCGGCTGTGCAACTGAAGTGTGGTGGCATTCATTATGTGAATGATAAAAGTCTACACGACGAGAGTATAAGTGAGGGGATACACACGCGATTTGCATATTCATGAGCTATTTGTCGGAGTAAGTGCGTGACCCCACACCCAGTGAAAGAGTTCTAGGGGTGTGTGTCTGCGGATACATGCAAGTGAATTGATACCGTTTTACATGCACAAAGACTGACGGAAGTGTCCTGTCATTGCTATCACTGAATTCTATCACTGACTGTTGCAATTAAGACTCCAGGGTGATGGTGACATGGCACTGAGGGTGCAATGAGGGCTGTTTGGTTTTTTCTCTTTCTTCCACATAACATATACTGTATGTATACAGTAACAGTACACTTATTGGGGCTCTCATTTTTTATCTTTTGAATTTGTGTATAATGGCATTTTGATGATTTCGACAAATAATTTAATGAAAGCAACTAAATTCATGAGATGCAAGTGTATGATGAAAACAACATTTTCAGCTTTTGCTCACATTCTCTTTTTCAAAAAAAAAAAAAATCTGTCCTGTTCAGCTGCATGGCCTTGCAGAATGGTGGATTTGTATGCCTTTGTCCTGGAACAGTTTTGCTGTGCAACAGGGGAGTGTGTAATAATCCCTCTGCTTAATTTTTCATCCATCCATTTTCTGAGCCGCTTACCCTCACAAGGATCGCGGGAGGTACTGCAGCCTATCCCAGCTATCATCGGGCAGGAGGCGGGGTACACCCTGAACTGGTCACCAGCCAATCGCAAGGCACATACAAACAAACAAACAAACAACCATTCGCACTCACATTCACACCTACGGGCAATTTAGAGTCTCCAATTAACCTACCATGCATGTTTTTGGGATGTGGGAGGAAACCGGAGCGCCCGGAGAAAAGCCACGCAGGCACGGGGTGAACATGCAAAATCCACAGAGGCGGGGCCAGGGATTGAACCCCGGTCTTCAGGCAGACCCTCTAACCAGTCATTCACCGTGCCGCCTGCTTCATTTATAACCCAAACACCCCAGCCCAAACCCAAACACCCCGCCCTCCAGCCGTGTCGCCCACAGCCCGCCCACCCCGAAGAAGAAGCGGCGAAAAAAAAACAAATGAGCGGCGAAAACCAACAAAGAAGAACGCGCACAAAGATGCGCCCAACGCCGGCGAACAAAAGCGTGCCCCAAGCCCGCCAAAATCAGGACCAGGAGTCCAATCAAGTGAAAAGTGCTCACATTCTCATATTTTTGTTTCCTGCTAATTTTGCTGTGGGTCATGTTGATATCAAACAACTATAGTATCAAGAATTTGTATACACTAGCCAACGACTTGAACACCTTCTACTGCAGATTTGAAAAGGACACTTTCACACCCCACACCCACACCACCGACCACTATCACTCCACCGACTTCAGCGTTAACCATCCGCGAACAGGAGGTGAGATGCATCTTCAAACAACAAAAGATTAACAAACTGGCAGGCCCAGACCACGTGTCCCCATCCTGCCTCAAAGTGTGCGCGGACCAGCTGGCTCCAGTCTTCACACAGATCTTCAACAGATCTCTGGAACTGTGCGAAGTACCATCCTGTTTCAAACGCTCCACCATCATTGCAGTCCCCAAGAAACCTACAATCTCGGGTCTGAATGACTACAGGCCTGTCGCCTTGACATCTGTGGTCATGAAGTCCTTTGAACGTCTCGTGCTGGACCACCTCAATATTGTTAACTCTGGCAAAATGCATTTAATTGCATTTCAATGCAAAATAGTAACCTTATGTTAAAGTGCCATTTTAGGACAGTTTTTTTTCTGAACAGTATTTCCTTTAAAGAATTTCTGCATGTTAGTTGGACAGTTGGATCACTTCTCAGAGGGTTGAAGTCCTTCCGTGGTATAAAAACTCTTTTTTTTCCCAATTTGAACAAAATCACACTTTTCAAGGCTTCCATGGGGTAGTTTTTTTCCGCAAGAACGTTGCCTCCCATCAGTCCTACGAACTCTTTTGCACTCAATTCCTCTATTTTGGTAGCCTGTGTGACGTGACATGATGTATGCATCAGTGTAATCGGTGTAGCAGGAAATCGTGCACTGGCAAAGGTTCCGCGTTGTTTGGAAGATGAAATGCGATTAAAATGCAGTCATTTTGGAAAGTAATTCATTCAAAACGTAATAATTGGGCATAAAGTACAAAAATGGGCCCTTTTTAAAATGTAATTGGCCCATCACGTAATAACTGGCCAATAACGTAATAAAAGTCCTGAACCTATAATGTAATGACTTAGGATGGTGAGTGGTTGGTGATGTTCTGCAAATTCAGCCCATAAATGATCAACACACGAGCGCAAACCTATCAGAGGGCCAGGAACAACAATTACAGTCACGACAGAAAATGCTCGGAATATGGTCAGTGCAGTGAGTGGAGCTGGAATTGGCCCCCAAATTGGGTGTTTTGCACACGCTATTCGTCGAGCTTCACAGTCTCAACCGAATACCCGGACTGCTTGGCAAAGTGCAAACAGGCGATGCTTCATGTCACGAAACACACACCTATTGAGGACGTCACCACCTGCAGGTGAACAGGTTAATTGGAAACAGGTGAGTGTCATGATTAGGTAGAAAAGGAGCTGGCCTGAAAGGCTCAGTTGATCACAAGCAAGGATGGGGAGCGGTTCGCCCCTTTGTGAGCAACTGCGTGAGCAAATAGAACAAAGTTTGCAAGGAATTTGGGGATTTCATCATCTATTAATATCGGAAGCTTAAGAGAATCTGGAGAAATGTCTTCACGTAAGGGGCAATGCCGAAAACCACTATGACCTTCTATATCCCTCAGGCGGCACTGCATTAAAAACCGCTATCACTATGTCAAAGAAAATTGCCACGTGGGCCCAGAAACAATTGTTAGTTAACACCGTTCATCGCTACATCCAGTGCGAGTTAAAACTATCATTGAAAGTCAACTCCAAACAGAATATCAACTCCACCCGGAAACGCAAAGCAAAGTGGAAAAGTGTGCTGTGGTCTGACGATTTGAGACTGTTTTTGGAAATCAGGAATTCAAGAGGAAAAAGACCATCCGGATTGTTATCTGGGCTAAGTTCAAAAGCCAGCATCTGCGATGTATGTAGTGTCCACGGCATGGCATGGCAAACTTGCACATCTCTGAAGGCACCATTCATGCTGAAAGGTACATGCAACATATGTTGGCACCCCAGCAACACCTTTTTCAGGACATCGCTGCCTAGCTGTCAGCAAGACAATGCCAAGCCACATACGGCACATGTCACAACAACGTGGCTTTGTAGGAAAAGAGTGTGAGAACGAGACTGACCCGCCAGCAGTCGAGACCTGTCTCCCGTTGAAAATGTGTGACGCATTATGAAGCGCAAATTGCGACAACAGAGACCCCAGACAAATACTTGTTGAGTGTTGTTAAACAGAAAGGTGATGTAACACAGTGGTAAACATGCAACTAGTTGATCAGTTTGAACATTAAATATCTTGTCTTTTGAAAATAATTTGCAAATCATTGCATTCTGTTTTAATTCATAGTATGTTTTATCCAATTTCCAAACTTCATTGGAATTGGGGTGATACTGTGCACTGTGTAAATTGTATTCCTTGTGACATGAGTAAATGACATTTTGAGTTTGAATGTGTTAGTTTAGAAGCATTTAGTTTACCACAGCATTCACTCAAAATCGCGATATGAATATGAAAACAAATCCCCAATGCAGTGAATCCTCAATAGGTGGACCGCAATATAGCAAGGCAACACATGAACATTTTCTTCATATAAAAAAGCTTCAATAATATTGGATATAATATGTAATCAATATAGGATCATCATCAATATTGGATGAACACTTTTGTGGTCTAGTACTCAAAAAGAACTTCCACAGTTTGGATTTTTGACCTCCACTACCTGAGACTTTTTGAATTTGTTCAACACTATTTATTCGCAATAAAAGCTAATCCCACAATGTCAATGGAGAGAGAGCCAGGCTTGCCAACATCCTGCTGGTCACCACCACGAAGAACAAACACTGTGATCCATCGTCAAAAGGTTTTGTTGCAAATGTACTTATCCTGTCAGTTTGGCATGGATTTTGAGGCTGCTGCCCCTCAGCATGTTCTCGAGATGAACATGAACCCGATGTTTGTTGAACAGATCTGAAAACAAACTCAATGAAGAGGGCTTCTCAAGAGTGCCCCCTTGTCACACTCGTGACAGTTCTTTGCAATACTGAAAAACATGCTTTTCACTCTCTGAAGAAAACCCCTTTATGCTTGTCTTTACACATTTTGTGTGTATGAACCCGAGTTACTCAATCTTTTTATCATTTGCTGCTAAATTGATGGCATTGCGGGAGTTAATTGTTCAGACATGTGTTTGGCTTCCTGATGGAGAATAGATGAGGATCAGATTGAAGTCGAGGTTCACAATGACATGCGTTTTGTGAGTGCGGGAAAAAGAGAGGAGGCCATTGAAGAGGACTGAACTAAGGGTGAATAGAAGTTCCACCAAGGCACTTAAACCTGTTTGTATGCTGCAGCTAACAAAAGAAAAAAATTATCGTCAGTGTCAGAGATGATAGTATTTCCGAATGAGAGCCAGTCCGCCATTCAAACTCTAACACTCAATGTTGGACACGCAACAAAGGGTGCATTTTGTCTCCTTAAAAGAATTGTGACATATACCTTTACAGTACATGTACATTTAAAACACTGCAAAAAGCAAAGGAATACGAAATAACAACTCCGTCTCCAGTCAATGCACATTTACCGTGACCGTCCGATAGACATTACTCATGTAGGCGACCGTGGCTGAGTGGTTAAAAACCCCACGTGCCACGGTCAGCCCACAGCTATGGTGCCATTGTGCAAGACATTGAAAGCCTAAAACTGGGTGCTTCAAGTCGCCTGCGTTCTACTGTATGCTTGTCACGGTCATGGCAATAAAAAAAATGCCTTCTCTTCTTCTAATTCAAACTCTACGTACAAATATATGCTAAAGAAGAGAATGACAAATCCAAATTTTGGATAAGACTGGAAGGACAAGCATGTATGGCTGGCATGCAGTTTGATTATTTTCAACTGTTTATGCAGCTCCATGTGAACGGAGATTGGTTTGATGTATGTGAAAAATAATCATTTTCGTAATAATTCCTTGTATGCACCTTAGTTTCTTGTTGCATAAGGGAAAGTATAACAAGTCAAACCGATGACGGTGTGCTAACAACTTCTTGCGCATTGAGGCCTCAGCCTGGGCTGAGGAAGGCTTCTCTGGGTGAGTGGGCACGATGAAAGTAGCGCCCAGCTGGGTAGACTTTCTAGCTATGTGCTGCTTACTGTGGGATGACTGCCTCATCAGACCCACAGCTGGCTGCAAGACAGCTCGCATCAATGAGGACGAGTACAGCATCTCGTAGCATTATTTCAGCCAGCTTAAGGCATGTTAACATTCGCAATTGCACTCCATGATTATTTTTCTCAGCAGCTGTTTTAGTTCCTTTGCCTTAGTTCACCGTCAATGCGGGGTTAGTGAAGTCAGGAAATCATGGGGTTATTTAACAAGGCTTGGGTAATTGATTGTGGCAGATCCTGCCAGCAAACAGCAGGTCCACAGCCCCCTTCCCTTAGCCCAGCAGAGGGCCAGCAACGATGTGGATAAGGGAATTATCTCTACTCTGGTGACTCAGACAGGATGACACTCGAAATTCAATTAAACCAATATACTGTATGCTCTCGAATTTCAGACTGTGTTCTGATTTAACCAAATAACTAAACAATCAAACAAACACACACACAGGCTAACAAATAAATCGCAAAATAAAAAAAATGCTAAAATACGTAGGTCTAAAATAATATCAGTTAACTTACTCTGAGTTTGAACAAATAACATGCAGAGAGAGGGGCGGCTGTGGCTCAGTTGGTATAGCGGGTCGTCCACTGAACCGAAGGGTCAGTGTTTTGAGTCCCGGCTCCGGCTGTCCGCTGTCGAAGTGTCATTGAGCAAAACACTGATCACGAGATTGCCTCCAGATTGCCATTGTAGATGAGAAACTGTTCCTTACTGCGCCTTACCCAGTGAAACAAACGAATAATAAAACAAATAAATAAAAGAGCCTGATACTGACTCGAATTGTTGGGTCTGCAATTACCTGTTAATTTGACTGAAGTGTACCAAAAATACAGCCAGCAGAGATGTATTATTTCCAACTATCAACTCTAATGAGTAGAAGGAAAAGTATGACACTTTTGATACAGCAACAAGATGACAACGCTAAAAATGGTTAGGTTAAAAATGATCAAAGATAAGGGGGGGGAGACACGTGACTTCCAAATACATGCCTTAGCCTCCCTCTAGGGTCTATCAGGGGGTTCTGGAGAAGAGGGTTTGTCAGGCTTTTCTTGTAAGGGGGTACTCCAGGAGAATGGGGTACCCTGTACAACTTGTGTCAGAGTTTGGACGACATTGCCAGCAGTGAGTCAGATTCATTTCCAGCGAGGGTTGGACTATACCGTGTATTGTAGTTTTAAACAGGTTTTTGAAAGATTTGTGAACTATTTGTTTTCTTGATTTTCTGAATTGGTCAAATCAATTTCTTAAGCTTTGCACGGTATATTTTACCATTGCTAATAATACTGTCAAAAATGGGAAATGGAAAATAACCTTTCCGCACGAACAAATAGTGAACTTTCCATATGATTCTCACTCATATATTCACCCCCACCCCCCACGGTTGTGGGTAATGGATTTTTATCACGCCATCAGTATTGGGGCTGATTTTGATGAGTCCCAAGGCTGCTCTACAATTCCTTTTGAAATCCCTTTCTTTAGTAGTCTTATTCAAGTAGCCTGAGGCCATGGCCCTCTGAGATCACAATGTTATTAATACAAACATGTCAAACCGCATGTTGAAATTCAAAACATGAGTGCCAAAATGTCAAGGTGTCAAACTCCTAAAATATAAACCATCCTTTATCAAAATATTCTATTCCTTAATAATAATAATAATAATAATTTATAGGCGCCTTTCAAGCCACTCAAGGTCACCGTACAAACATAGTTAAAAGAAATCAAGCAATACAATAGAAGAAACATAAAACATAGATTCAAATGGCAAATGTTATTGGAGTCCGGAATAGGTATGTCTTGGATTTAAACAGGGTTAATGAGTCAACGTTCCTGAGGTCAGGTGTTCGTTAGTTCCAAAGAGTGGCTGAAGGGTCTGTCCCCCATGGTTTACAGTTGGGCAGAAGGGCGAAACAGAACAGTGAGATGAATGGAGGATGAAGACCAAAGTAAGTGGGTGTAGTGTAGTGTTGTATTGTTTGTGAATGTTTTGTTCGAAAGAATGAATATTTGGTGTGAACGTACTGAAATGAATCAGTTTATGAAATGATTCGTTCTTTGAGCTTGGCCGTCGCCCTGAAAGAGTCAGCTGGGAGCGGAAACTGAACTGAACTGCAGAATTCTGTCACTCACTTCTGAATCTTCAGCAAATGACCAATGAGCTGCCAGGGTGCAGGCAGAGAAGGGACTTCACTAAACGTACTGCCATGTGATTCGTGATTCGCCAGCGTTCTGTCACTCACTTCGGCGAAAGACCAATGATCAGCCAGGGTCAGGCAGCACCACGCAGGCGGGGGAGGGACTGTACTGAACTGACTGAACTGAACTAAATGTTCTGTCAGCCAGGAGTAATTTGTTCGTTGAATTTCTTTGTTCACGATCCGCTAAGGAGCAACGTACTATTACGTATGCAGTGAACTGCTCTGCTGAGTGACTCATGGAGAAGTTCACTGCGAACTAGTATGATGTATGATGAGTGATTCGTTAGCGCAATGAACGACGTACTACGCAGTGAACGTGCTCATGAGTGTTTTTAACCGTTCGTCCTCACGGGGATAGCTTTTCTTTTTCTACAAGCCAACGGCTAATGTTGAGTCAGTCAAGCACATGAAAACAAGCACACACATGGGCCCTGGGGTGGACGGTGTAAGTCTGGCATGCATTCCAATCGCTGACTAATTACAAGCGACGATCCCCCCAAGCTGAGAACAATAGCACACTAGCCAACGACTTGAATACCTTCTACTGCAGATTTGAAAAGGACAGTTTCACACCACACACCAACCCGGCCGCACCCGCGACCACAATCACACCTCTGACCTCTGCGTTAACCATCCATGAACAGGATGTGAGACGCATCTTCAGACAACAAAAGATTAACAAAGCGGCAGGCCGGACCACGTGTCCCCATCCTGCCTCAAAGTCTGCGCGGACCAGCTCGCTCCAGTCTTCACTCAGATCTTCAACAGATCTCTGGAACTGTGCGAAGTTCCATCCTGTTTCAAACGCTCCACCATCATCCCAGTCCCCAAGAAACCTCCAATCTCGGGTCTGAATGACTACAGGCCTGTCGCTTTGACATCTGTGGTCATGAAGTCCTTTGAACGTCTTGTGCTGGACCACCTCAAGAGTGTCACAGGTCCCCTGCTGGACCCCCTGCAGTTTGCCTACCAAGCGAACAGATCTGCGGATGATGCAGTCAACATGGGACTGTACTTCATCCTAGAACACCTCGACAGTGCAGGGACCTACGCGAGGATCCTGTTCGTCGACTTCAGCTCAGCGTTCAACACCATCATCCCTGAACTCCTTTCATCCAAGCTTCTCCAGCTCAGCGTCTCACCTGCCATCTGCCAGTGGATTTACAGCTTTCTGACGGGCAGGACACAGCAGGTCAGGCTGGGGGAGGCCACCTCATCCACACGCAGCATCAGCACTGGGGCGCCCCAAGGTTGTGTCCTCTCTCCGCTGCTCTTCTCTCTCTACACGAACGACTGCACCTCAGCGAACCCGACTGTCAAACTCCTGAAGTTTGCAGATGACACCACTGTCATCGGCCTCATCAAGGACGGTGACGAGTCTGCATATCGACAGGAAGCGGAGCGGCTGGAGCTGTGGTGCGGCCGACACAACCTGGAGCTGAACACGCTCAAGACTGTAGAGATGATCGTGGACTTCAGGAGGCATCCTTCGCCACAGCTGCCCCTCACGTTGTCCAGCTGCCTTGTGTCAACCGTCGAGACCTTCAAGTTCCTGGGAATTACAATCTCCCAGGACCTGAAGTGGGCGACCAACATCAACTCCGTCCTCAAAAAGGCCCAGCTGAGGATGTACTTCCTGCGGCTTCTGAGAAAGCACGGCCTGTTGAGGCAGTTCTACACAGCAGTCATTGAATCAGTACTGTGTTCTTCCATCACAGTCTGGTTTGGCGCTGCTACAAAAAAGGACAAACTCCGACTGCAACGGACAATCAAAACTGCTGAAAGGATTGTCGGTACCCCCCTAGCCACCCTTGAGGACTTGCACGCTGCCAGAACTAAGACAAAATCGTGCAAAATCCTCTCGGACCCTCCCCACCCCGGTCACCAGCTCTTCCAGCTCCTTCCCTCAGGTAGGCGCTACCGATCAATGCAAACTAGAACTAGTAGACATTCCAACAGCTTCTTCCCTCTTGCAATCAACTTCTTAAACAGCTAACTTATAATTCCATTACAACAAGCTGGCAATTTTTGGACTTGAGTTGGTTGTCACATTTGTGTGGGGCCAATGATGTATTACTCGTGCACTCGCTGTAGTTGTCTCGCCGTGCTGCACTATTTGCATATACTGGCCACTCATGCCAGAGTAGCATCTGCTCCATTGCACACTGATTGAGGAGTATCTGTAACATTTGCACAACCATTGTCCCAGATTATCGCACTACTCGTCACTTTAAACCACATACACTCCTTGAAGTCTCAGTGCCCTTTGCACAATGGTCATTGCACCGGACTATTGCGATATTAGCCATTCGAACTGCTCTAAGTGCTAGAGGACTCTGCATCTTTTTGCACAATTGTTTTTTGTCAATGTCTTTATGTCTCCAAAGTGTTCTGTAAATTGACTGTCTGTTGTACTAGAGCGGCTCCAACTACCGGAGACAAATTCCTTGTGTGTTTTGGACATACTTGGCAAATAAAGATGATTCTGATTCTGATAATCTTAACAGACTAGACATAAAGTCATGACAGGGCAGGAGACTGACATGCGACTGCACAGACTGGAGTGTCTTTGAAAATTTAGCTGGCAGCCTGGATGAATATAAGGACAGTGTCGCATCCTATATTAGTTTCTGTGAAGATGTGTGTGTACCAACAAAGTCATTTCGCACATTCAATAACAACAAGCCGTGGTTCACTGCCAAACTTAAGCAACTTTGCCAAGCTAGGGAGGACACATATCGACGCGGGTACAGGGCCCTGTATAATCGCACTAGAAACCAGCTGACAAAAGAAATTAACATTGCAAAGAGAAACTATGCAGCAAAGTTGGAAAAACAGTTTAGCGCTAACGACACAAAATCAGTCTGCATTACAATCGCTAACCAATTACAAGCGACAATCCCCCCAAGTTGAGAACAATAGTAGACTAGCCGACGACCTGAACACATTCTACTGCAGATTTGAAAAGGACACTTTCACACCCCACAACCACACAGCCGCAGCACCGACCACAATCACAGCTCTGACTTCTGCGTTGACCATCCACAAACAGGATCTGAGACGCATCTTCAAACAACAAAAGATTAACAAAGCGGAAGGCTCAGACCTTGTGTCCCAATCTTGCCTCAAAGTCTGCGTGGACCAGCTCGCTCCAGTCTTCACACAGATCTTCAATAGATCTCTGGAACTGTGCGAAGTACCATCCTGTTTGAAACGCTCCACCATCATCTCAGTCCCCAAGAAAACTGCAATCTCGGGTCTGAATGACTACAGGCCTGTCGCCTTGACATCTGTGGTCATGAAATCCTTTGAACACCTCGTGCTGGACCAGCTCAAGAGTGTCACAGGTCCCCTGCTGTTTGCCTACCGAGGAAACAGGTCCGCGGACGATGCAGTCAACATGAGACTGCACTTCATCCTAGAACACCTTGACAGCGCAGGGACCTACGCGAGGATCCTGTTCGTGGACTTCAACTCTGCGTTCAACCCCATCATCCCTGAACTCCTTTCCTCCAAGCTTCTCCAGCTCAGTGTCTTGCCTGCCATCTGCCAGTGGATTTACATCTTTATGACGGGCAGGACACAGCAGGTGAGGCTGGGGGAGGCTACCTCTTCCACACGCAGCATCAGCACCGGAGCGCCCCAAGGTTGTGTCCCCTCTCCGGTGCTCTTTTCTCTCTACACGAACGACTGCACCTTGACCCGCCCGGCTGTCACACTCCTGAAGTTTGCAGATGACACCACTGTCATCGGCCTCATCAAAGACGGTGACGAGTCTGCATATTGACAGGAAGTGGAGCGGCTGGAGCTGTGGTGTGGCCGACACAACCTGGAGCTGAACATGCTCAAGACTGTAGAGATGATCGTGGACTTCAGGAGGCATTCTTCGCCACAACCGTCGAGACCTTCAAGTTCCTGGGAATTACAGTCTCTCAGGACCTGAAGTGGGCGACCAAATCAACTCCGTCCTTAACAAGGCTCAGCAGAGGATGTACTTCCTGCGGCTTCTGAGGAAGCACGGCCTACCACAGGAGCTGCTGAGGCAGTTCTACACAGCGGTCATCAAATCAGTCCTGTGTTCTTCCATCACAGTCTGGTTTGGTGCTGCTACAAAAAAGGACAAACTCCGACTGCAACGGACAATCAAAACTGCTGAAAGGATTGTTGGTACCCCCCTACCCACTCTTGAGGACTTGCACGCTGCCAGAACTAAGACAAGAGCGTGCAAAATCCCCTCGGACCCTCCGCATCCCGGTCAGCAGCTCTTCCAGCTCCTTCCCTCAGGTAGGCGCTACCGATCAATGCAAACTAGAACTAGCAGATATTCCAACAGCTTCTTCCCTCTTGCGATCAACTTCTTAAACACCTAACCTACAATTCCATTACAACATGCTGGCAATTTTTTGACTTGAGTTCATTGTCACATTTCTGTGGGATGTGCAGCAGGTTAGAGTGATTGAGGAGAGAGATGGAAATGTGTTGACTGGTGCCACTCGTGTGCTGGACAGATGGAAAGAATACTTTGAGAAGTTGATGAATGAGGAAAATGAGAGACAAGGAAGAGTCGAAGAGGCAAGTGGCAATGATTAGTAAGGGGGAAGTTAGAAAGGCATTAAAGAGGATGAAAAACGGAAAGGCAGTTGGTCCTGATGACATTCCTGTGGATATATGGAAGCATCTGGGAGAGGTGGCTGTGCAGTTTTTGACCAGCTTGTTCAACAGAATTCTAGTGGGTAAGAAGGTGCCTGAGGAATGCAGGAAAAGTATGCTGAAACTCATTTCGGCCGCTTGTATCCGTGATCTTGTTCTTTCAATCACGACCCACAGCTTGTGACCATAGATGAGGGTAGGAACGTAGATCCACCGGTAAATAGAGAGCTTTGGCTTTTGGCTTAGTGCTTTCTTCACCACGACAGACCGATACGGAGACTGCATCACTACAGACGCTGCACTGATCCACCTGTCGATCTCCCGCACCATTCTTCCCTCACTTGTGAACAAGACCCCAAGAGACTTAAACCCCTGCACTTAGGGCAGGATCACTTCCCCTACCCGGGAGGGAACTTCACCCTTTTCCGACTGTGGACCATGGCCTCAGATTTGGAGGTGGTGATTTTCATCCCAGCCGCTTCACACTCAGCTGCCAACCGCTCCAGCAAGAGTTGAAGGTCACAGCTTGATGAAGCCATCAGATCCACAAAATCTGCAAAAAGCAAAGATACAATGCTGAGCCCACCAAATCAGACCCCCTCAACACCTTAACTGCACCTAGAAATTCTGTCCATAAAGGTAATGAACAGAATTGGTAACAAAGTGCAGCCTTGGCAGAGTCCAACTCTCACTGCAAATGTATTCGCCTTACTGCCAACAATGTGGACCAAACTCTGACACCGGTCTTACAGGGACTGAAGAGCCCTTAGTAGGGGGTCCGGTACCCATATTCCTGGAGCATCCTCCGCAGTACTCCCCGAGGGACACCGTCGAATGCCTTCTCCAAGTACACAAAACACATGTAGACTTGTCGAGCGAGCTCCCATGCACCCTCGAGGACCCTGCTGAGGGAAACTTCTGAGGGTGTAGAGCTTGTCCACTGTTCCACGCCAGGACTTAAACCAAACTGCTCCTCCTGAATCTGAGAATCGACAACCAGATGGACCCTCCTCACCAGAACCTGTGAATGGACCTTCCCGGCCACTGTCCCCGATGTCCACGCAATGTTTCAGAGGCATGTCAGCCAGCCCCACAACATCCAAAGCCTTTAGGAATTCCGCTTCGCTAGTCGCTACCCATCAGCTGCCTCGGGTGTCCTACAGGCCAAAAATGCCCGATAGCACTCTTTCTTCAGTTTGACGGCATCCCTTACCGCTGGTGTCCAGCAACGGGTTCGGGGATTGCCGCCACGACAGGCACAGACCACCTTACGGCCACAGTTTTGGTCGGCCGCCTCGACAATGGAGGCTTGCAACATGGTCCACTAGGACTCAATGTCCTGCTGGAGGTGGAAGTTGAAATTCCTTCTGACAGGGGACTCTGCCAGACATTCCCAGCAGACCCTCACAATAAATTTGGGTGTTTGGGCATTTTTTGGGTGTTCTTCAAAATCACGCCCTTCCAGGTCTCGCTGTCATTGCCCATATTGAAGCATTGAAGTCCCCCAGCAGGGGCGCTCTCCAGCACCCTCTCCAAGAACTCCAAGACTATGGAAGGCTGTGAAGGCTGGTACTATGAGCTGCTGTTTCGTGCACAGGCACAGACCACAGTCAGGACCAGTTCCCTGAGTTGGAATATTTCGTAGATACCACATATTACTTCTATTAGTTTTATTCAACCTTCACATGTATCATTGTTCCATAGCTCTTAGTTAGCACAGTACTTACAGTGGGTACGGAAAGTATTCAGACCCCCTTAAATTTTTCACTCTTTATTATATTGCAGCCATTTGCTGCAATCATTAAAGTTCTTTTTGTACCCTCATTAATGTACTCACATTAACCCATATTGGCAGGAAAATAACGGAATTGTTGAAATTTTTGCAGATTTATTAAAAAAGAAAAACTGAAATATCACACAGTCATAAGTATTCAGACCATTTGCTGTGACACTCATATATTTAACTCGGGTTTTGTCCATGTCTACTGATCATCCTTGAGATGGTTCTACACCTTCATTGAAGTCCAGCTGTGTTTGATTATACTGATTGGACTTGATTAGAAAAGCCACACCCCTGTCTATATAAAACCTTACAGCTCACAGTGCATGTCCGAGCAAATAAGGATCATGAGGTCAAAGGAACTGCCTGAAGAGCTCAGAGACAGAATTATGGCAAGGCACAGATCTGGCCAAGGTTTAAAAAATAATTCTGCTGCACTAAAGGTTCCTAAGAGCACAGTGGCCTCCGTAATACTTAGATGGAAGACGTTTGGGACGACGAGAACCCTTCCTAGAATTGGCCGTCCGGCCAAACTGAGCAATCGGGGGAGAAGCGCCTTGGTGAGAGAGGTAAAGAAGAACCCAACGATCATTGTGGCTGAGCTCCAGAGATGCAGTCGGGGGATGGGAGAAAGTTCTAGAAAGTCACCCATCACTGCAGCCCTCCACCAGTCGGGGCTTTATGGCACAGTGGCCCAACGGAAACCTCTACTCAGTGCAAGACACATGAAAGCCTGCATGGAGTCTGCTAAAAAAAACACCTGAAGGACTCCAAGTTGGTGAGAAATAAGATTCTCTGGTCTGATGGGACCAAGATAGAACTTTTTGGCCTTAATTCTAAGCGGTATGTGTGGAGAAAACCAGGCACTGCTCCTCACCTGTTCAATACAGTCCCAACAGTGATCATGCTGTGGGGGTGTTTTTCTGCTGCAGGGACAGGGAGACTGGTTGCAATCGAAGGAAAGATGAATACGGCCAAGTATAGGGATATCCTGAAGGAAAACCTTATCCAGAGTGCTCAGAACCTCAGACTGGGCCAAAGGTTTACCTTCCAACAAGATAATGACCCTAAGCATACAGCTAAAATAACAAAGGAGTGGCTTCAGAACAACTCCGTTACTGTTCTTGAATGGCCCAGCCAGAGCCCTGACTTAAAACTAATTGATCATATCTGGAGAGACTTGAAGATGGCTGTCCACCAACATTCACCATCCAACCTGACAGAATTGGAGAGGATCTGCAAGGAGGATCCCCAAATCCATGTGTAAAAAACTTGCATCATTCCCAAAAAGTATTAGCTCAAAAGGGTGCTTCTCGTAAATACTGAGCAAAGGGTCTGAATAATTATGGCTGTGTGATATTACAGTTTTTCTTTTTTAATAAATCTGCAAAACTCTCAACAATTCAGTTTTTTTCTGTCAATATGGGTGCTGTGTGTGCAGCAATGAGGGAAAAAAACTGAAACAATTTTAGCAAATGGCTGCATTATAACAAAGAGTGAAAACATTGAGGGGGTCTGAATACTTTCCGTACCCACTGTATGTGTCTCCCGGCCACGTTGTGACTACTGGCTGTTTTTCTCAGTCTCTGCATATACCCATTCCGATACAAATAAGTTTGAATGCAGTTGAAGAAAGGTAATTGTTTTCTTTCCTTTTTTTCTCCGACTCTCTCACTTCTATATAACGAAGGTGTTTCTTTGCTTGCTATTCAGTAACTCGTGACGACTTGTACCTTTTCCTCTCTCTTTTTTGTCATAAAAACCCACAAAGACAAGATTGCTTCCTTACTTATTCTGTCATACAAATATTTGCCAAACAGGGGACCCCCGGGAGTGATTGATCATCCAGGACCAACGCACGAGTTCTGCCTCCACCCAAAGAATTAGGATGCGGGGGCTGCCGGGGCTCTGTATGTATCCAAACGGACCTGTTGTCCTCCAAACAAATAAATACGTTAAATAAAATTTGTATTCCTTGAAAATTGGACCATTTCATATGGTGTACTGTATTTGAAACAAGCTTGCCTTTGTAATAAGTGGTATTAGTAATTGCTCTCCCCACATTCCATTGGTAATGTCTGAGTCGTTACGTTCGGGTTAAAGTCTAGATTAAGGTCCTGGATTAAAGCCCTGAAGTTCGAGTCAGGTTAAAGTCTAAGTTACAGTTCCCCGGTTGGAGTTCGGGGGTTAGGGGTTCAGGTCAGTGTTAGGTTCGAGTCGACGTGTGTTGGGGGTTGGGTTCCCAAGTTCAGTCAGACAGTTAGGGGTTTAGGTCCCCCGATTTGAGTCCGACAATCAGGGGTGAGGCTTCCCAACAATTTTGAAAACGTTCAAATATTGTAAAAAAGAGAAGCGCTTCTAATGAGAATTTGGAAGAGCAAAAAAGAATTACTGGTGTATACGTCACTTGGGTTGTTTGGGGAAGAACAAAAAAATAAGTTAAGGATTTAGAAGAAAGCGGCGGCACGGTGGACGTCAGCCTCACAGTTCTGAGGACCCGGGTTCAATCCCCGGCCCCGCCTGTGTGGAGTTTGCATGTTCTCCCCGTGCCTGCGTGGCTTTTCTCCGGGCACTCCGCTTTTCCTCCCACATCCCAAAAAAAGACTCTAAATTGCCCGTAGGTGTGACTGTGAGTGCGGATGGTTGTTTGTTTCTATGTGCCCTGCGATTGGCCGGCAACCAGTTCAGGGTGTACCCCCCCTCCTGCCCGATGACAGCTGGGATAGGCTCCAGCCCGCCCGTGACCCTAGTGAGGAGAAGCGGTTCAGAAAATGGATGGATTTAGAAGAAAGCCTGCTACAGTGTCACAACAAGAGCAGTCGCCTCCCTCCTACACCGCCAGGCCTTGCGGGATGCACTCAATGACGGGCTCGTGGGCAGCAAGCATCACTGAACCAGAATTGAGGAGGTTGAGGCCGGATACTGGACAAGCGAGGGGATGCGGAGGGTGCAGAAGATGCTTCCATTGTGGAGAGAAGGGACATTGGATGGACACCGGATCAGAGACTGTCTGAAGAAGATAAATAAAAGGCCAAGACTTTTGCACTCATGGTGATGATCAATGGTGGGGGACCCAATTCGTCTGACCTCTGGCCCCAAAGAGAAAGCGGCGCTGAACTGGCAACAGTCATTAATTTAAATAATTATGGAGTTAATGTATGCAACTATAAAGTATAGTTGATAGATCTCTTTGAATTAGAAAGATGTCCTCCCATCCCCCTCTCCAGGACCAGTCCAAGTTGACAGAATTACCATTATTTGGATCTCCCGGCGCTGTTGTTTATATGTTCTTTTAACAACAACCGTGACTAATGCAGATGGGAATATTGAACTACATGAAATGTAGAATTATTACTTGTAATCGTCTGAGGATCAGTTCCCCGCGTGGATGTTTGGTCTGGGACCTAAGGTGTAGCAGTTTGTAACTGCTTGAACAAATCTACTGTGGGCTGGGGATGGTGCAACTTGGTCTGGAGCCTAAGGGACAGTGATCGAGGAATCATCTGAAATGTCATTTGTAGTTTTCCAAGGTTTCAAGAAACTATTCACTGGTGGACATTTGGTCTGGGAAAAAGAATTATAATGCATTAATTGATGATTGAAATGTTTCAATAAACCAAGGTTTATTATTTTTTGGTACTATCCATCCATCCATTTTCTGAGCCGCTTCTCCTCACGCGGGTCGCGGGCGTGCTGGAGCCAATCCCAGCTGTCATCGGGCAGGAGGCGGGGTACGCCCTGAACCGGTTGGCGGCCAATCGCAGGGCACATACGAACAAACAACCTTTCGCACTCACAGTCATGCCTACGGGCAATTTAGAGTTGTCAATCAACCTACCATGCGTGTTTTTTGGGATGTGGGAGAAAACCGGAGTGCCCGGAGAAAAGCCACGCAGGCACGGGGAGAACATGCAAACTCCACACAGGCGGGGCCGGGGATTGAACCCCGGTCCTCAGAACTGTGAGGCAGACGCTCAAACCGGTCGGCCACCATGCCACCTTTTTGGTACTAGATAAATCAAAATTCTGGTTAAACTCATGGTTAATTCCTCTGATATAAATAAAGGATGAACACAAATGCGAAAAGCAGAATGTGAGGGGTGAGAATATCGGTTTTGTGAAAATGCGTGATTCGCAACACTTGAGTTCAAAACCATGATTTGTTTGCACTTCGCAGAGTTAACAGTTTGATTTGAAACAATGTTTCTTTCAAATGCTGTCAAATGATCAAAGCACGTTTATTTATATAGCACCTCCTTATATATTGAAAATGTAACAGCGAGTGCTTTACAGACATTAAAATGACGACAAACGCTTTCAAGGTATTTGAAACTGAAGGCATATCTAACTATCTGACTAAGAAGACATCAAGACTTTGCGGCCTGCTGATGACTGATGTGTTGGCGCATGTGCCGGATGTGCAGGTACGTGTGTGGTGTTCGAGAGAATCTTGGCCAAGTGTTTCACGAAAGTACGTTGTTTGATTGATTACAAGAAGATCTGTTGTTCACCGTGGCTACTGTGTGTATCTGTTCCTGCTTAAGCAATGCGTTGCGAGCTGCTCCTGTGGGGGGGAAATAACATAACATTTTTGGGAGGATTGGTGATTAACTAGCGTGACGCTGTGATATTAGTGATCAAGAGTTTGGTTTTGTTTTTATGAAGTAGTGAGCATGAGGCCTAGAGACCTGAAAGGAAGTAGCCTCCTGATAAGACAGATTCCATTGGGGGGGGGGGGGAAGAGAAAAGGAGGCTGCTCAAAATCTTATCGTACAACTCCACGTTCACACAAAATAATAACATTGATTGAATTGTACTTGAAATCAAGTACAATTTTAACAAATTCAACATCAAACAGATATTTCATCTTTCAAAGGATTGTTATGCGCTGCAACCTGCATTCATGACTTTGCGCAGCTGTGTGTGTGCGTGTGTTTTTTTTGTATGTTGGGTTGTCTGTGTGTTAAAGCGCAGCTGTGCACGTTTCTCTGACAGAGCAAACTTCAGCTCGATGAGAGGAACGTAAGCCTTTTGTTTATCACGGCTAATTGAGCGCCTTTTGTTTTAAACTCTGTCAAAGAACACAGAGTTTGCACAACACGTAGGTGCTTTGCATTGCGTCTTTCTTACGAATTCAATGTTCTTTTGCGCTTCCTTGACATTTGTCAAGTCCCAAGTCAAATCCCAACGACTGGGCTACCGGCAATCCGCAGAGTCAATTGAACCCAAACTGCTCATCGTCCCCCAACAGCGCCGACATCTACTTCGCACTTCCAGGATTTGAGTCGATACCCACTGGGCCAAAATCGCTTTTTGGTTGTCGAGAATGTTTTTTCGTCTTTGTATTTTTCACGAAAGTGAGCATGGGTGGGACGATGTGTCACTTGATCAAAAGAGAGGGTGGGGGGTGATTTCTCAAGTGGTTTGTTTTCATTTTCTTCTCTTCTTTTTATTTTGTTGGTTTTGTTTTTGGTTTTGTCTGGAGTTGTTTGTTTTCATTTTCTTCTCTTCTTTTTATTTTGTTGGTTTTGTTTTTGGTTTTGTCTTGTTTTTATGCTCTGAAGTACAAAGGCAGTGGATTGTTTTATCTTTGTGCTTAGCAGCACAAGTCGCATCACACGTTGCATTATTATTAAGTTTGAATTTATAGCCGAAATACACGATCTTTAATGCAGTGTCCCAGTGTCCCGACCCAATTTGATTCTATCTATCTATCTATACCGCTTATCCTCACTGGGGTCGTGCTGGAGCCCACACCAGCTAACCCTTTGGGCGAGAGGCGGGGTACACCCTGAAACTTGTCAGCAGCCAATCGCAAGGGACATATAAACAAACAACCGTTCGCACTCACATTCACACCGACGGGCAATTTAGAGTCTTCGATCACCCTACCATGCATGTTTTTGGGATGTGGGAGAAAACCGGAGTACCCGGAGAAAACCCACGCAAGCACGGGGAGAACGTGCAAACTCCGCACAGGCGGGGCCGGGGATTGAACCCGGGTCCTCAGAACTGTGAGGCAGATGTGCCAACCAGTCGCTCACCGTGCGCCTCGCCTTTTAAACCCCAGTGGTCACAAATGAGTGCTGCCGGTGGGTGGGGCGGGTTCCTTGGAACCCGGTGGTCCATCAGGCCTCCTTCCTTGGCATCGACTGCTGAGTCAACTCAGGGATGAGCGCCACCAATCACGGAAGAGCCGTCGGAGCATCCCGGCTGAGATGAATAAACAACCCTTTGGCGATACACATCGAAAGCCAGCAAGTAGTATGGACTGAAACAGCCCGCCTCTTCAAATGTCAACAATCACCGGTTAGCATTGCCACAGACAGTAAATCACAATTCTATCTGATATAGTTTTTCAAACAGGGTTTGTACTTGCTGGAAAGACTTAGGTTCCAGTTGTTATGTCTATCCTTTCCATACTCTGTGGACATTTTGTATTTTGGGGATCTGTTTGATGCCTTCCCCATTGACCCTTGCCTGGTTTTTGAGGCGGATTTTGAATCACGGATTGAAAAGCTAGTAACTAACTTGCTAACCAGTGGTTAGCCACTAGCTAGGTTGACATCTAGCAGGCTCCTGACATGTTCATGCCCCACTGAGAAAAGTCGCTGAGCTGGAAGGACTTATTTCCAATTTGTACCATATCTGGGAGGGTGAGTTGCTGATGGACATGGTCGCATGCGATCCCCAGAAAAGTGAATCCACGGCTCTGGCCGCCGGTGCTGTTCTTCTGGATACGGACTCTGACAAGCGCTACCGGGTCCGCCAGGAGAGAGCTCTTGGACTTCTCCACACGAGTCTTGGTCGCTGGTCGTCGTTTGTGGCGGAAAAGCTGGCCGCTCTTCTCCCACACCGCACATCCATCTGAGTAACAGATTCTCCCCTCTGGAACAATAGAATTAATTTCGCTCCAGCTTCACCGGCTTCTCTGTAAACTTCACATGAGTGAAGGAAGGATGAATGGGCAAAGACATTCTTGACAAAAATCTGCTGCCATCTACGGGGATGATGAAAATGAAACGAGGGTGGACATTTCATCAGGATAATGATCCAAAACATACTGCCAACGAAACTCTCTATTGGTTTCAAAGAAAAGAAATGAAGCCGCTAGAATGACCCAGCCAATCACCTGACATCAATCCAATCAAAAAATGATGGAAAGAACTGAAACTCAAGGTCCATAAAAGAAGCCCACGGAACCTTCAAGATTTGAAGACTGCTTGTGTGGAGGAATGGGCCAAAATCACACCGGAGCAATGCATGCGACTAGTTTCTCCATACAGGAGGCATCTTAAACCTGTAATTGCAAACAAAGGCTTTTGTTATAAATACCAGTTGGTGTGTTCAATACTTTTTCCCTGTGTCATTTCACATTATTACACATAACTTAATTTCTGATCTGATTTGTTCTACTTTCTTTGGCTGTATGGATGACATCTGGTGAAATGTCAATAGCACCTTTGGATATATTTAATGAGAAACATGTTGACGTGTTAAATACTTATTTAACACTGTACTGTACATCTACACCATGACAACAGCCCAATTGTCATCCTCATTGTGCATCCATCCCAGTCCTAACCTCCAATAGGCCTGAAAAAAAGAAATATTTCGAGCCTTAGTATCAGAATCAGAATAATCTTTATTTCCCAAGTATGTCAAAAAGACACAAGGAATTTGTAGTAAGAGGTAGGACCCGCCTCCTACGTGTTCCCGTAACATCGGGTTCTGACGAGTGCACATTTGGCATGAGCATTCATCAACGTGCGCTCTCTTCAAAACAAAACTTCCATCATAAATCAGCTAGTTGTTGAAAATAAACTGGACATTATTTGACGAACACAGACATGGCTTGGCACTGATGCCATTGTTCCGACCGAGGCCTGCCCACCAAATGTTCTCGAAGGGGTGCTATGAAGGGAGGCGGTACCGCATCATCACTTTTTAAAGAAACAGTGAACTCAAATTAGGTTTCTTTTCCAAGTGCTAATGTTAAAATACACACAGTAGTGGTCAGACACAGCCAGGTCAATCACAAAGGACACACCCATCTGTCGTGAGTTGGCTGTGTGACGTGCTGTACGAAGGTGTCAAATTCTCTGGATATTTCATCCGAGGTGTTAACCCTCAGGAGTGAGAACGTTTAGGAAACGCTACATGACTTCTGAAATGACTGCCAATTTGATTGAGATTTTACAGAGCACCCCTGCTGATTTCATTGTTGACAATTTGAACTCGCTTAATATCACAAAACTGCAATCTATCGTCACCAAAATACATGTGGTCATGTCCACTTATGCCCACTTCAACCTCTGAAAACATCGGAACCTAATATTTGGGATTTTGGACAGCTGAGTGCGGAGCACACACACACACACACGCACAATGTATGTTCTATAATTCTTGAAAGCATATATATGCTTTAGAGGCCTATATCAGAGACTTCTGGGGCAATGCCTGGAGGCTTCTCTCAGACATCTCGGTGTGAGCGCAAGCAATATTTGGTCACAGAGTTCTGATCAGCCTCAACAGTCTTGAGTCAGTCTTATGGTCCAATGCGGACCCGCACGCCACCCAAAACCAAGTGAGGCGGAGGCCTGTCCATATCATCTGGAAGCCTGTCAGCTCACGAACGAGCCTGCGAGCGACCCAGTGCCTACTAGCACTGAGTCGTTGCAACATCGGAAAGCCCCACGGCAACTCAGTGGCATCTATTTTCGGTAGGCAAATGAATTTGAGTGACAGGTGACAGTGGCGCAGGGGTGCGTTTCCAGTACATTCAGCGGACACGCCGAGAGGACGTCTCAATTCTTCACCTTTGAAGCCTAATTTCGTATCGAGTACTTTAATTAGGAATTCCAATTTGGCAGGCCTGTTAATGTTCTCCTCTGCTATGTATCGAATTCATTATTTGCATTTTTAATTTACGCTGACAATTATGCTCTGCTTTTCGATGACATCTGTCAGTTGTGCGCACGAACACCCATTGCTTCAATTTTTTTTCTCCGTTTCTCCGTCTGGTGGCTGCACTTGCCGTACTAATTAACACCGAGTAATTTGCACTACCTCGGAAAGAGTGCTGTCACTTTCAGTGACCCCGACTTTTGTAAATATGTATGTATGACAGGAAAGGGTGGGAATCATCTGGAAAGACAACATTACCTGATGCGTTTTGTCACCTCTTCCAGTTCCCTGAACAAACACTTGTATCGGTGCATTTGCTCCAGGGGCTGCAAGTGTCGTACCGCATCTGTTGTGGCTGCTCGATCCATGCTAACTCCTCGTTACGACATATGAAACGAGCCAGACGAGTTCTGGTTTACACGTGAAATGCTCCGGCCACTCGACCCTGTGAGAGCAAACTGTCAGGCCGACATCAGAGGACCTTGAAGCCGCTTGGTGAACTAAACCGTGGTGTTCTCTTCCTCTGCACTGATTTCAAATACAGTACAGTAATCCCTGCTATATCATGGTTCGCCTATTACAGTCCTGCTATATGGCACGTTGCTATATTGCATGTACTCACACGTGTATCTACAGTTATTTTCTATTTAGCGTTTGAACGTGAACGTTTTTTTACGGGCACTCCCTGGCTCGATGGGGAAATCAAGCCCACTGTGACCTGCGCGTGCCAGGCTAGATGTTTTGCACGCACTTCAACACATGTTCCGACCAAACACAACGTGGGTAAGCGGGGGTGCTGACGGAGGTCAGCCAGCTTCAACACTTGCACTCGCCAAGGCCAAAAGACGCTTGCAATTTGTGTGTGTTTAAATGTCTTTAAAAAGTCTCTTTTACAAAGTTTAAATGTGTTCAAAGCTTGTGGGATGGGTATTTCAAGGCTTGGAATAAAATACATTTTTTAACATCCTTTCTCCATATTGTGAATTTTCACCTACAGTGATACTCTCACTGTACATTCTTGGTGTATAATTTCTCCTCACTCTGTAATTGAACATGCACTATATGTATATATATATATATATATATATAAACATATATATATATATATATATATATATATAGACATATATATATATATATGCCTATATATATATATATATATATATATATATATATATATATATATATATGTATATATGTGTTTGGAATTGTTTTCAATTTGAGGGGTCTATGGTTGGCTTAAGTGCTATATTAAAGACGACAGCTATAATAATTGTTGTATTAGCTGACAAATTGGTCAGATGTGAAAAAAGTGTGTGAATAAAAGTAGGGGCATATGTATTAATTCATGTGTATAATTTTCAAAATCAGAATCAGAATGAACTAATATGTATAATTTGCTAAATATAGTTGCATGAACAATTACGTATCGGCCTTCTGGGTCAATTATTGTGCTATTTAGTCGATTCTGAATTAGCATTGAGACTCCTCATTGTCTGCTGTTATAGCTAGCTGAAAGTGTCTGACTGAAATTGAAATCGGAATGGTCATTTTCTTCAGATTTTGACAAATGTTTTTCATTTCGTGATATAATCCAGAATCTGAATTCTTTTTTCCTGTGAACGAATGCCATTTCCATTCCATGAAACAAAAGTTGGACTTGTCATATTAATGATAAGCGTACAATTGTTAGAAGTGAATGTGGGACAATGTGTGTGAGTGTACCATCGATACGTGTGTGGGAAAAGCAGAAATATGATATCTCTTATGGGAACCTTCTTATTGTGTCGCTGTGCAACTTGATATTTGAAGTTGTGTTAGGACGTATTATGTATCAAGGTATTGAACGTATATGAGTTCAGCATAGCAAAAACATGGAAACAGAAGACAAGGGAATATACCATATCAGAATCAGATCAGAATCAGAATCAGAATCAGAATGAGAATCAGAATGAGAATCATCTTTATTTGCCAAGTATGTCCAAAACACACAAGGAATTTGTCTCCGGTAGTTGGAGCCGCTCTAGTACAACAGACAGTCAATTTACAGAACACTTTGGAGACATAAAGACATTAACAAAAAACAACAATTGTGCAAAAAGATGCAAAAAGATGCAGAGTCCTCAGTTCGAATGGCTAATATCGCAATAGTCACATGAGTTATACATACAAGCACAAGTAGCATGGAAATGCATATGCATATGGTTTTTGTCAGGGAGGGGGTAGTGAGCATTCGGTAAGTGGGGGAGCAGGGAGTGCCATAAAGAAGGGGAAAAGCAAGTACCATAGAGAAAGCCAAGTCAAAGGAAAACAAGGGCAATGTCCCATGTCATTGAGTGGAGGCTGCAATAGGATGTGCGTGATTGCCTTTTTCTACACGATATACCAAACATCTTTGCAAAATTGTAAGGAAGAGCCACGGGGTGACTTTGGAATCGTGAAACAGTGGACCGTCGACATATAGTTTGTCCACAACCAGTGAGGCATGTTCTCCTTGTTTGCCGGTAAGTCTTCATGAGAGGGTACAAGACTTTGCGTCGCTCGTTGATTTCGCGTGGAAACTGGTCATTCGTCCCAAACTGTGTACCCTTCAGCTTCCGTCCTTTTGAGTTTACTTTCTGCTCGCGGTCCTCCTTGTCTGTGTACTCGGTGCAAGGTGATGTTAGCGAATGTCTCCTTCGGGATTTTCAGCGCTGTCAACAGTTTTTTACTTGAGCTTCTGGATTATCAGGTGTACCCTTGGAAATGACGGAAAAAATGAGGTTTTCTTGACTCTAAATCCAGCAATGCTCATTTGATTTTTTTTTTGTTCTCTCTTAAGAACGTCTACCTCTGTTGTCATCGCTTTCATGGCTGATTCAAGTTTGGCATTGTCTTCTTGTTGGTGTGTGAACTCCAAGATGGTTTTGAGCTCCTTAATCTCCTGGTGTAATGGATTGAGTGGTAGCTTCTTGTCAATGGCGGAGAGGATTTGCATATTAGCGCAAGGAGAGCTGAGTAATAAATATTCAGTACTAGAGGACGGGTTAGCCTTCCGTCTTTTCAGCAGATTGAGCTGGTGGGATCCGCTATCTTGCATGACGAAGCGATCGAAAGATCCGTCGATTAAATCTTCGAGATCAGCAGGGTTTGGAAAAAAATAATCAATAAGAATCATCCCCGCAATATGAGAAAAAAGAGAAAAAAGTGAATGAGGAGGAAATTAGGTCTTGGCGGCACGGTGGACGACTGGTTAGAGCGTCAGCCTCACAGTTCTGAGGACCGGGGTTCAATCCCAGGCCCCGCCTGTGTGGAGTTTGCATGTTCTCCCCGTGCCTGCGTGGCTTAGGTTAATTGACAACTTTAAATTGCCCGTAGGTGTGAATGTGAGTGCAAATTATGGTTTGTTTCTATCTGCCCTGCGATTGGCTGGCGATCTGTTCAGGGTGTACCCCGCCTCCTGCCCGATGATAGTTGGGATCGGCTCCAGCACGCCCGCGACCCGCGTGAGGGGAAGCGGCTCAGAAAATGGATGGATGGATGGATGGATGGATGGATGGATGGATGGATGGATGGATGGATGGATGGATGGGTTGCTAATCTGACTTTCCAGCATAGCCGCCAAAATTTCCTCTGGGAAATGTCGCTGTCTCTGCCGGTGTCAGAGAATGTCGCACTGTGTCAGAGCGACCCGCAGTGTCAGAATCAGAATCAGAATCAGAATCATCTTTATTTGCCAAGTATGTAAAAAAAGCACACAAGGAATTTGTCTCCGGTAGTTGGAGCCGCTCTAGTACGACAACAGACGGTCGATTGACAGAGAACACTTTGGAGACATAAAGACATTGAGAAAAACAATCACTGAGCAATAAATGGTTGCTAGTTATCTGGTAATGCCGGTTCATTATTATTATTATTTTTTTTTTGGACAATTAGCACTTAGAGCAGTTCGAATGACTAATATTGCAATAGTCCGGTGCAATGACCATTGTGCAAAGGGCGCCGAGACTTCAAGCGAGTAGTGCTATAGTCTGGGACAATGTTGATTGTGCAAATGTTGCAGATACTCCTCAGTCAGTGTGCAAATGGAGCAGATGCTACTCTGGCACGAGTGGCCAGTATTGCTCAACAACAGATATGCAAATAGTGCAGTGTGGTGATACTACTACAGTGAGTGCACGAGTAATATATAATATAATTGGCCCGACAGAAATGTGACAACAAACTCAAGACAAAAAGACAAAAAGCAGGCCGTGTTTTCCCAGAAGCCGCAGGAAGTTCATCCTCTGCTGGGCCTTTTTGAGGACGGAGTTGATGTCGGTCGCCCACTTCAGGGCCTGAGAGACTGTAATTCCCAGGAACTTGAAGGTCTCGACGGTTGACACAAGGCAGCTGGACAGCCTGAGTGGCAGCTGTGGCGAAGGATGCCTCCTGAAGTCCACGATCATCTCTACAGTCTTGAGCGTGTTCAGCTCCAGGTTGCGTCGGCCGCACCGCAGCTGCAGCCGCTCCGCTTCCTGTCGATATGCAGACTCGTCACCGTCCTTGATGAGGCCGATGACAGTGGTGTCATCTGCAAACGTCAGGAGTTTGACAGCCGGGTGCGTTGAGGTGCAGTCGTTTGTGTAGAGAGAGAAGAGCAGCGGAGAGAGGACACAACCTTGGGGCGCCCCTGTGCTGATGCTGCGTGTGGATGAGGTGGCCTCCCCCAGCCTCACCTGCTGTGTCCTGCCCGTCCGGAAGCTGTAAATGCACTGGCAGATGGCAGGTGGATTTTGATGAATTTGTGGATGAGGATTGATCCAAAAATAACGTGAGTACATTGTTAAACACTTCAATAAAGTACAACCGAACTCAGTTTTGCTCTTGCTGCTTTTTGAAAAACATTGTTTTTGCGTGCATGGATGCTACCGTATGTTTGAAGCTAGCGTATGTTTTACCATGCCCGCGCCCAATAATACGGTGCGCCTTATGTATGTGTTAAATACAGAAATAGACCCCGTAACTGAGACTGCCCCTTTTAATACGGTGCACCCTATGGTCGTGAAAATACGGTACTTGGTCGCTGTTGTCAACATTTATTGATGCGCACGAACCAATCTTTTCTGAAGCTTTAGAGCATTATTTGACAGAATGCCGGCTTGTTTACATACTAGCACTAGCTTGCTCGGCTACAAAACATTATGTTGCCTGCTTCCGAGCCGTATTGTATTAAAAGTACGTGACCATACCTCAAGCTCTTCTTGAATGGACAGCCCACTCCCGAGCACCTGTGACGACACCACGCTTTTCCTCTTTTTGTTCTCCCCCCCCCAGCACAATACAATACATTGGCGCAATCTACTGTTGTTATCGTCACCATGGTAACGGGTGTATCCAGTCGCGTTGACTGGTGAAATGTTTTCTGGTTCCGCCTCTCCGACAGTGTTTGATTTGACAAGATAAAGCCCAGTGATCCTCAGTATTGCATCTCTGCTTTTTGCAGATGATGTGGTTCTGTTGGCTTCATCAACCCGTGACCTCCGACTCTCACTGGAGCAGTTCGCAGCCGAGTGTGAATTGCCTGGGATGAGAATCAGCGCCTCCAAATCTGAGACCATGGTCCTCAGTCGGAAAAGGGTGGCGTGTCCTCTCCAGGTCGGGGATGAGATCCTGCCTCAAGTGGAGGAGTTCAAGTATCTTGGGGTCTTGTTCACGAGTGAGGGAAGAATGGAACGGGAGATCGACAGTGATGCGGACTTTGTATCGATCCGTTGTGGTAAAGAAGGGGCTAAGCCGAAAGGCGAAGCTCTCGATCTACCCTCACCTATGGTCACGAGCTGTGGGTTGTGACCAAAAGAACAAAATCCCAGATGCAAGCAGCCGAAATAAGTTTGCTCCTCAGGGTACCTGGGCTGTCCTTTAGAGATGGGGCTCAGAGTTGAGCCACTGCTCCTCTGCATAGAGATAAGAATCAGAATCATATTTATTTGCCAAGTATGTCGAAAACAAACAAGGAATTTGTCTCCGGTAGTTGGAGCTGCTCTCGTACGGCAACAGACACTCAATTGACAGGGAATACTTTTGAGACATAAAAACACAGTCACTGAGCAATAAAAGGTTAACAGTAATGTTGTAATGCCGGTACAATTTTTCTTTTCTTTTTTTTTTGGACAATTGTTCAAAATGATGCTGAGTCCTTTAGCAATTAGAGCAGTTTCAAATGACTAATAGAAAAATAGTCTGGTGCAGTGACCATTGTGAATTTGTGACTTCAAGAAATGTATGCAGTTTAAAGCGACTCGTAGTGCGATAATCTGGGACAATGTCAATTGTGCAAATGGTGCAGATACTTCTCAAGCACATGAGTGGCCATTATTGATATGCAAATAGTGCAGAGTGATGAGACTACTACAGTGAGTGTGCTAGTAATGTACAATTGGCCAGACAGAGATGTGACAACAATCTCAAGACAAAATTGGCAGCATGTTACAATGGAATTTTAAGTTAACTTTAATTTTAAGAAATTAATGGCAAGAGGGAAGAAGCTGTTGGAATGTCTGCTTGTTTTAGTTTGCATTGATCGATAGCGCCTACCTGAGGGAAGGAGCTGGAAGAGCTGGTGACCAGGATGTGGAGGGTCCAGGAGGATTTAGCATGCTCTTGTCTTAGTTCTGGCAGCGTGCAGGTCCTCAAGGGTCGGTAGGGGGATACTGGCAAACTTTTCGGCAGTTTTGATTCTCTGTTGTAGTAGGAGTTTGTCCTTTTTTGTAGCAGCACCAAACCAGACTGTGATGGATGAACACTGCTGTGTAGAACTGCCTCAACAGCTCCTGTGGCAGGCCGTGCTTCCTCAGAAGCAACAGGAAGTACATCCTCAGCTGGGCCTTTTTGAGGATAGAGTTGACGTTGATCCCCCACTTCAGGTCCTGAGAGACTGTATTTCCCAGGAACTTGAAGGTCTCAACGGTTGACACAGGGCATTTGGACAGTGCGAGGGACAGCTGTGGCGAAGGATGCCTCTTGAAGTCCACGATCATCTCGACACTCAGTGCGTGTTCAGCTCCAGGTTGCGTCGGCCGCACCACAGCTTCAGCTGCTCCGCCCGACCCCGGATAAGTGGAGGAAATGGATGGGTGGATGGATATGTGTGCAAATACAATGCCTGATAAAGACAGCATTAGGGGAAGGCGACCTAACATTCCAAAGAGGACACTTACCTTTATTCCTTTTTTCAATGTTAGAAGTCCAGGATAATGGAGCAGTTCATGTTCTCCCTCTGCTTGTATGGCTACTCTCTGAGCACTCCTACTTCTTCCCAGAGTCCAAAAAGATACAGTATGTTTAGTAACAGGTGTGAATGTGAGTGGGAAGGAGTTTCTGCATGGAATCACATTGTAATTGACTGATGATCTGCCTGGCACCCTCAGCTGGTACTACTGTACTCTTGAAGATTGATGGATTCATAATTCAACTTATTCAACTGCTGCAACATAACAAATGTAAATCAATCAATCAATCAATAACTAAATAATGAACAGGTTGAAGATGAAGGCGCCAACATACCCCAATCAACAAGGAAGGTTTCATGCTGAAAATGTCAAGAATGACTGTAATGTTTTCTTGTTCCGTGTTAATCACATGCAAACCACCGAAGCATAAATTCCTCTTCAATCCCGAAATACCTATCTCCAACACATTCCACTCTGTCAGAGGTCAGCAGCTCACCGAGACAGAAAGAGAAAGAAACAGTGAGGCGGGGCTCTAAAGATGGAAGGTCCCTGAGGCCGTCACTCTTCCTTGAGGGGATGGCGGAGGCGTCCTCAAGTAGCAAGAGTGGTGAGTGTGGTCTCAGAGATGAAACCACTAATCATAAATTAGAATATTTTGATATATATATATAGAATATTATTGTCAGTGTGCGTTGGAGAGATTGGTTTGCAGGGAGCATAGCAGGGTCTATAATCCAGTTAGAGGGAAAAGGGGAAAGGGAAGTCAGCGGTTGGGTGAGTGTTTCGCCTCGAGCCTAACAGCAGGCCAGTTTTCAGGTCGTTGAACCCCCTCTTATTCACCTCCCACTCCTTATGCCCTGTTGGGAAGATTACAGAGGAAAGAATATCTGAGGTCAAGATAAACAACAGCCTAAGAGAGAGCTGTAGCATATATCCTTTTTGGACCAATATTGCGCCACATGTTAAAAAGGAATGATGGAATCTGTTTGATCCTGTTTAGTTAAGTCTACTGCATCGACACTGTGAGCACAGTTAAGCTGTTTGAAGGGATACCTACAGGGGGCAGGGTTGTTGATAGCAGCATCTTGTTGAGGGCTTTTCAAATTGTTGTGAAATTGAGCTATCCATAAATGCACTGAAGTACTTCAAAAGTGACATCAAAATACTTTGATTCAAGACATATATCTTTCAAAGTTTGTAATATTTGCTGTAATTGCCTTTAGCATTCATGTAAACAACACAGATGTGACCAAAGCTGCGCAATGTTGCTCTTTGATCCCAGTTTCTATGCTTTGATCTGTCTCACAGTAAAACATGTTTTTTTTCCCAAGGGGTAGACAGGCCAGCACAGCAGTGAAATGGCCCTGGCAGCATTAGCAAAGCCAATAATCAGACCAACAAATTAACTCAACATACTCCACGTCCTATTTTTGCAGTATGCCCCTGGAGCCATGAAAAAATGTTAACTGCTGCTCTGTTAATAATACATTTATAGATCGCCCTGCTACATCATATCTGAAGATTTAAGTCAGAAGGTTGATGTGGGTTATACTGGTGCATACTATACGTTTGCTTTAGCTTTAGCAAAAACAAGCCCACAGAAACCAAGAGCAACTGAGATAATAAATCTGATCTTCAGGACACCTCTGATAACAAGAGTTGGGTTTTTACCACCAGTACATTGGCAAAAAAAAAAAAAGGAAAGAAAGAAAAAATGCACTAATTGGCTGCGAAGGCAATTACTGCTGGGAGAAAATGCTAGGGAGCAAGCGGTGGAGGAAGAAATGCATATTGATGGTAAGCATCAAAAGGAGACCTCTTTGAAGTGCTTCAGTGGCGTCAGCACATGATGGGAGAGTAGGAGACAGGTTCTTCTTGACCATATTGCTGTTAGGTGAGGTGAAAAGCGGTTGCGAATATGCTTATTAAATGAAACCGATGCTGAAATCTGTGGACTACAAAACCTGATCACTCTCACTCGTCTCTTGATTTTAATTTCTTTGGTAAACTTCACTTTGTTTGCCTCTGGTTCGATTCTTTTTAACACAAAAATTCCAAGCAAACCGAAATGCGTCACAATAAAGACCCTGAACATTGCACAGAGTCAAATTGGCCATACTGTGATTTCACATCAAGTAAATCAGTAATGTAACTCAACATTGTTGAGATGACTTATTCTTACATATCTTTAAAATCGTAATACAAGGACGACTAGTCTCAGAACATTAACTATTAAACACATACCGTCATTTCTCGTGTATAATGCGCACCCATGTATAATGCGCACCCCCAAAGTTGACCTAAAAATTCTGGAAAACTCTTTTGCCTATGATTTTGCTTCTACCTATATGATCAAAACAGTATTTTTTCAAAATAATTATTCTGAAGCACTTTATTTGAACATGTAATACTTTTTTTTATTTACTTGCTCTTACTTTAAAATTACCTACATTTTAAATTTTACCTTAATTTTATTTAGTAAATGAGAAAACTCACAGTTGTGCTCATACGTTTGATTACCCAGGCAGACTTTGTAAGATGGGTACAATTCTTTAAAGAAAACATGAAGGGCGAGGCAAAACACATTGAGTTTTATTTTAATGGGATTCAAATTAAACAGTCAAGCATTTCATAAAAGCATTATCATAAACAAAACATAGCCATAAAGAAATGAATGATGGTTGTTGTTCAGTCATATTTAAAAAAAAAAAAAAAAAAACAATATTTCACAAATTCTGCCAGGGTATGTAAACTTATGACCACAACTGTGCATACAGAATATGCAGTCATACGTACCCCTGTCATATTGGAATGAAAGTGTAGGCTACACCTTTTTCATAACCTCTAGGTGGCGGCATATTAGAATGAAAGTGTACACCTTGCTCATAACCTCTAGGTGGTGGTGACATTGGAATGAAAGTGTACAGCTTTTTCAGAACTCTAAACGGTGGCATACATTTATAAAATAAATGTTTCCCCTATACCTATGTATAATGCGCAGTATTGACTTTTGACCATTTTTGGGGGGGAAAATGCACATTTTACACCAGAAATTACGGTATTTACAATTCACATAGTGTTCTTAAACAAAACATATTCACAACCATGTTATACTGACACATTCTGTACATATATTGCTTTATATTTAAAATATACATTTTATTGACACATTCTGTATGGGGTGCCGTTTGTAAAGCGGCTCACGCTGAAAATAATGGCAACATTTTGTCACATATTTAGATTCAAACAGTGTTTAAAAAGCGTGTGAATTTTAGAAAGTCACTTTTCTGCACATTTATAACAATATTTGTCAACTTAAATAGTTAAATCCAAATATTAAATGTTAAACCTAAATCTTAAAACTAAATGTTGCGCTCCCTGCTGCCGCCTCGTGACTTCCACACGAATGGTTTCTTTTTGCTTCAGTTGTCCAGCGCTGAAGGTGGACGACGACCGATGCCAGAGTGCTTTTATTCACTTTAGGAGTGCTTCAGTACCCCCCCAAAAAATGGGCTCGACACCCCTGTGTTTTGCAACATGATAGTGGCGGTATTAACTGAAGAGCCAGGTCCGAAATGCACTGCACGCCACTGGTTGTACCTTGCATCACTTTTAAGACCAGTAAAAGGGGGAACGGGGAAGTCTCAATGAGAGCATGAGTGAGTGAGTGAATGAACCTTGTCTGTCAGTCACCGCAAGAGGACCAGTAAACAGAGAGAAAGAGAATAAGAAGCAACTGAGCATGCCGGTTCGGTATCGTTCCGGCGTGTACTCTCGCCTTATGACTTCATTCTCCTGGATGTGTAGATGGTAGTCGTTACTCTTTTCCTTTTGTCCTTGTTTATATTTTTAGCTTTAGTGTTTTGGGGTTAATTGATTAATCCATGACTTACAGTATGTTCCAAAACAACGTCAAAAATGCAGTTTTATTTCATTAGGTTGAATGAAACATATGTTGCTCCACAGCACGCATGAGGTGGGCCGGTCTTGTCAAAGACTCAGGGGCCAGTGTGGTGAAAGTGCTCATTTTCAGAAATATAGATATACAGTACACTACAGATAACCTTTTCTTGGTCATTTTAATTCACAATTGATGATGCTAACATGTGGCAGGCACATATTTGCATACAAACAACAAAATTATGATGTGTTTCCTAATATTTCCCCTTTAATACAATACATTGTCAAATGCCACCCATTAGACTCAATCTTTATGTCGATAAACTGAGCTTCTAAGAACAGACTCAGATGTTTGTTGCACATTTATTGGTTGCCGGTTTTAAAATATATACAACTTGGATTTTGACACCCCCAGTGTCTGCAACTCTCAGTAGCTAGTCAAGAGCTCTGTTCTGTTGTACTCAGTATTTTCAACAGCATCCCCATAAAGCCTTTGCGAGCACTGCTGTGCAGCTAGATAGGACTGCTCAAAATAGGTGGTGTCAGAGATCCCTGTTTGGTTCTTTGGTCTTTCATAGCTCTGGGTAGAATTACTGTCTCAGTTTGACAACCAACACTATAATTCTCCTCCATGACCCCTAATAAGCAGGGTCAGTCCAATATCACCATCGCTGCCTGCCATGGGCAAGCCCTTGGAGAAGCAGAGTTTGTTCCCTGCTTTCTCGCACAGACATAATGTGAATGTACTTACCCACTTTGTCTCCAGCTCAGTGCAATCACAATTTCATGTTGGGGAAGCCCTGAGTGAGAAATTCTTTTCTGGCGTCACTGCAATGTCACAAACCTATTCAGACAGTAGCTTATCTTTACTGGAGATTCAGTATGTATATCCACGAGAGGCAGAGCCCAGACTAATCTCCTCCAGGTCATCTCAGAAGTAATTTGTGAGATTGGAGAAATTCTTAGTGAGATTAGGGTCAATCTTAGTCTCACATAAAAAAATGGGAATATTCAAATAATGATGTAAAAAAAAAACATTGTTTATGGGATTTATTGAGCAATTAGCTCGAACAAATTTGTGACTCATTTATTTTGAAATGGAAAATATTGACATGAGCTCCACTTATTGACTTTTTTATCTTGCTACCAAACAGTCCCGTTAACAGCACATTTGATGTTAGAAGACACTGTGACTTAAAGAAAAGTCAATATCACAGGCTCATATTTTTCCCCGTGAGATCTTACCTATTGAAAAAAAAGTTAAGATTTAAAAGTATATTTTAAATCTCATTGGCCGTCTGACACTACTGAAGGCTCGTTGGGTCCACTATGACACCTGAAGTAAAGAAGGCAACAGGCGAAGTCAGGCAAGCTCCTGAAAGTCCATCTTCCTAAATACATTTCCAACTCCCTATTGCAGACAATGCAATATGAAAGAAAACACACATGACTGCTGGTAATCACAACAGACAAATGATTTTGCTCTGATCTTTATATTGCACTCGTCCATATCCTCATACCTTTCATCGGCTGTAAATGTTATCAGTACAATTTTCGTCTGCTCAAATCAATCCCGTGATTCTTTTTTTTTTTTTTTTTTGGTCAAACTTTTTTAAAATTGGTTTTATGCATTGATAACAGTTCCAAATCAATACAATTTGTACACAAGTGTTTTTTAAAACAAGAATGCACAAAAAAAAAACATACAAACAAACCCCTTATTTCATTGCTTTTGAAATGTGGTTCAGCATAAATTAAAAAACAAGAGGCCTAGACAAAAATGGTGGTACCCCAAGATTCAAAATAATTGGATAATTTTTCCCTGGATGTTTCTGCAGGAGGAAAACTGATGACAAATTGAAGAGACAGACAATACAAATGGTAACAAAAGATCCCAGAACAACCTCCAAAGAAATGAAAGGTGAACTCCAAGGTCAAGGTACATCAGTGTCAGATCGCAGTATCCGTTATTGTTTGAACCAAAGTGGAATTCATGGGAGACAAACAAGGAGGTCACCACTGTTGACAATAAATAATGAAAAAAGTGAGACCGGAATTTTCCAAACTGCATATTGACAAGCCACAAAGCTTCTGGAAGAATGTCCTATGGACAGAGGAGACAAAACTGCAACTTTTTAGCAAGGCACAGCACCTCTATTTTCACAGATGCAAAAATGAATTACAAGTATACCAAAAAAAGAACAATGTCCCTTCTGTGAAACATGGAGGCGGCTCTTTTATGTTCTGGGGCTGCTTTGATCCCTCTGGCACAGGTTCTCTTGAATCTGTGCAGGGTACAATAAAATCTCAAGACTATCGAGGTATTCTAGAGACAAAACTGAAACTGGGGGGCCAGGGTCGAAAACCGAACGTCAAAACACTGAAAGGAATTATCAATCAGACTGACCTCACCGTGAAGACGGGGCCCCCGTCCACGAAACGGGGGGGAGGAAGGGGCCTGGAAGGCAGAACCAGAGGGGACTCCCGGGCGGGCTTGAGCAGGCCGACTTGAAATCCTGGGTGGACCCGCATCGACCTTGGGAGCCTAAGCTTCATGGTGACAGGGTTGATGAGCTTTGTGATGGGGAAGGGCCCAACAAACCTCGGAGCGAGGTTCCGGGACTCCACCCGGAGTGGAATATGCTTGGTGGAGAGCCAAACTCGCTGTCCCACTTTGTAGTTTGGGGCCGGTGTCCTCTTACGGCGAGCTGGGGTCTTGTAGGACTGTCCTTGGCGTGGCAGCATTTGGCGGGCTTGCTCCCAGGTCCTCCTGCAGCGTCTCACCAAGGTCAATGCAAATGGAACCGTGGACTCTGGGGCTATGGCAGGAAACAGAGATGGTTGGTAACCATGCACAATGTGAAAAGGGGATAGACCAGTGGATGCAGAGGGGAGAGAATTGTGAGAGAACTCGACCCAAACCAGCTTCTGAGTCCAGGATTGTGGCTCCTGTGACGCAAGATATCTGAACCCAGTGTCCAGGTCCTGGTTCAGCCTCTCAGTTTGTCTGTTGGTTTCAGGATGAAACCCAGATGACAGACTGACGGTGGCACCTATTAATTTGCAAAACTCCATCCAAAATCGTGAAACGAATTGGGGGCCCCTATCCGATACCACATTCTTGGGAAAACCATGAAACTTGAATATCTGGTTTATCATCAACTCGGCAGTTTCTTTAGCTGAGGGGAGTTTCGACAGTGCAATGAAGTGTGCCATCTTAGAGAACTTGTCAACAACTGTGAGAACAGTGGTATTTCCTTTGGAGGCCGGTAATCCTGTCACAAAGTCTATGGAAATGTCTGACCAAGGACGTTGTGGTATTGGCAGGGGTCGCAATTGACGAGAGGGCTTGTTACCAGCGCATACCTCAATTGCAAGTAGTATGTTGTCTCCATCAGTTCTAACACTTCTGCTTTTTCCATCCCAGATGAACCCTCGTCCAAAAAATCTCTTATTTTCCAGAGATTCTCCTTAGATGGAAGCTCAGGCTGCCACTGCGTGGAGCCCTAGGTGTCTGCAGGTCCTCGCATTCATCTAGCCTCTTTGGCATCACCTCTCGGCAACAAGCGAGGGTGTTGTTCCTGTTCAAATGTTCAACGTGTTTTGATTTGAAACAATAGAGATTGCTGTCCTGCTCCTACAGTTGTTTTTTTCGTCATCCAAAGTGTCAAAAAATGACTTGAGACTGTCTATTGTCTATGTTCCTTGCAATGATGAGACACAGGGCTCTGCTTGGATTTGCGGCAATCTTTCTTATATCATCAACAAGTAAAGCGGATCATGAGTCGTCTCTGTTGGCAAAAGCCTTTTTACATTCTGAATGATTGTGAGCATTTTGTCCCAGTTCACTTCAAAACTGACGGGCCAGTTTTCTCTTGCAGGCAAGTAAGATTCGAGAAGACACGAGACTGGTTGAAAATGAAGAGCTTCTGTCCTGTGGAATGTTGGTGGACATCTGTCATAGAGGGGTAGCAGACAAAGACTGAAAATAGGAAAACATGAATAGTAGAGCTGCGCAATACAACGATATATATATATATATATATATATATATATATATATGATATAAAATGTCTATCATATGATATAATTCTCTATCATTTTTATCATTCCATTGATTTTGCCTGTTGCCTTGCAATGTGAGGGGGTAGGTGTGACCTTAATTTCCCCACGATGGTTGTGTACGGCAAGTGACCAAACCCAGAAGCAGACGCAGGAAGTCTGCAAACCTGTTGTTACCAGACTCCCTGTTTGCTGCAGGTTGCTGACATGATAGCTTGAACATTTTCGAAAGTTCAGGTTCAGACTATCATACACAGAGGGTCTGCAAACCCGTTTTCCAGGTTTGGCCACGTGCTGTACGTAACGTTTGCGGGGCTAGTTGTGTCGTTACTTTCGGCCGCCAGCATTGGATGATATTGTCTGAAATGATGGTGCCCTGAGTTTGCTGGAGACTTATTCTGTTTAATTCTTATTACATGAATGCAATGTTAACCAGAAAAGCATGATTTGATTAGTGGTGTCCACGTACTCTAGCAAATAAATAAATAAATACATCTGTGGGTTTAAGGCATCAAATTAAATCAATGTCTATTGAATGTGCATGTCATCGCCACTGCTTAGTCCTGTTTTTGCGGAGTCTTTCCATGTCCCCATCAAGATATGTGTAATAGTATAGTTTTTTTGTTTTTGTTTTTTTAGGTTTTTTGTCATTGTGCTATTAAATGTTGTCAATTGTCATATTTACCATTGCTAGCGTATTATTCTGATCATTTGTATTTTTCTGTTATGCAATTGTATAGTCCTCTGACATTGGCATGTAAACCTATTTTTCAAATAAGAAAACTGAAAAAACATATGATCACTTAATTACCTTTGTGTTTCCATCCATCCATTTTCTGTCGCGCTTCTCCTCACGAGGGTCGCGGGCGTGCCGGAGCCCATCCCAGCTGTCATCGGGCAGGAGGCGGGGTACGCCCTGAACCGGTTGCCAGCCAATCGCAGGGCACATACAAACAAACAACCATTCGCACTCACAGTCATGCCGACGGGGCAATTTAGAGTCTCCAATGACTGTTTTTTTTGGGATGTGGGAGGAAAGCGGAGTGCCCGGAGAAAAGCCACGCAGGCGCGGGGAGAACATGCAAACTCCACACAGGCGGGGCCGGGGATTGAACCCGGGTCCTCAGAACTGTGAGGCTGACGCTCTAACCGGTCGCCCACCGTGCCGCCCTTTGCGTTTCCATCTAGCCATCCAAAAGTTTTCTGAACTGGATGTTTCATGATCAATATCACAGAACCTGTTAATGCTCTTTCTAAAGTTTTCACTGAAACCACCAATATTGCGTGAGCCCAGGTTGTCACCTGCTATGGCACATACAGCTCCGTTGTAAATGTGTCCATTAGAAATGAGGGTGCCATTTTCCTCCAGCTCTTTCAGGTCTCTTATGAGAGAGTCACATACAGTACTTTGTCCTGGCCAAAGTATTTGTAATCATGCTCTCCCCATAAATAATACCAGTTGCATTTGATCCGCACCTGACCTGTAGTGTGGCGCTACATCTGCCAGTGAGAAGTATACAGCAAGAACCGTATGCTTTCTCTTGGCTGATCCCAGGGGATTTACAACTTCAAGTGAATCCTGATATATGATTATGCCCAAGGAATTTGGGTCTGACTGAAACAATCTATCCCATACATCCTCCAGTGAGTGTTTGGCTTCAGTTGGAGAAAACACTTGCTTTTAAGTGTCTGCATTAAATGGGATTGGCTGACATAATGGACATCCTGGAGATCTTCAATTATGGTCTGGATTACTGACGATGGGAGCAACAGTTTTCCTTGCAGCTAGTAAAATAAAGCTAAACTGTTAAGGAAGAGGGATTCATCAGCTGTGTCCACAGAAACTGAGGTGTCTTCCTCACTTTCAGCATTGTCCTGAGTATCATCTTGCATTGGCTCGTGTGTCTTGTCTGCTTGCGCACCTAAGCGCTCTACCAGCGCATTTGCTTCACTATCTGGTGTCAAAGAGTTTGAAATGTCTCTCATAATGCATTTTTTTGTGAGTGTTTGAGACATGGGATAAAAAAAGTAGACACCGCCCTGAACCTATTGTCACAGTTCTGGAATGGACAAGTAACTGTCTTACCACCACTCATTTTCATCTTTAAATTAGAGATTCAATTTGAAATGGCGCATCTTAAAGTGCATAAATCCACTCGACAAAAAAATACACCATTTGGGCTTTGGTTTGAAAATACATTTTTATCTGCCCAATGGCTTCTACCCGGGTGATCTCTGTACATATGTTGAAAAGAGTTCTTTTGGATAACATTTGGTTGCAATCAGGCAGTCAGTTGACAGAGAACACTTTTGAGACATAAAGACATTGACAACAAAAAAACAGTCACTGAGCAATAAAGGGTTGCTAGTTATCTGGTAATGCCGATACATTTTGTATTGATTTTTTTGGACAATTGTGTCCTCTAGCACTTTGAGCAGTTCGAATGACTAATATTGCAATAGTCCGGTGCAATGACCATCGTGCAAAGGGCGCCGAGACTTCAAGGAGTGGATGCGGTTTAAAGTGGCGAGTAGTGCGACAATCTGGGACAATGTCGATTGTGCAAATGTTGCAGATACTCCTCAATCAGTGTGCAAATGGAGCAGATGCTACTCTGGCATGAGTGGCCAGTATTGGTCAACAACAGATATGCAAATAGTACAGCGTGGTGAGACTACTACAGTGAGTGCACGAGTAATGTATAATTGGCCCCACAGAAATGTGACAATGAACTCAAGTAAAAAAATTGCCACCATGTTGTAATGGAATTGTTGGTTAGGTGTTTAAGAAGTTGATCGCAAGAGGGAAGAAGCTGTTTTGCAATGTCTGCTAGTTCTAGTTTGCATTGATCGGTAGAGCCTACCTGAGGGAAGGAGCTGGAAGAGCTGGTGACTGGGATGCGGAGGGTCAGAGAGGATTTTGCACGCTCTTGTCTTAGTTCTGGCAGCGTGCAAGTCCTCAAGGGTGGGTAGGGGGGTACAGACAATCCTTTCAGCAGTTTTGATTGTCCATTGTAGTCGGATTTTGTCCTTTTTTGTAGCAGCACCAAACCAGACTGTGATGGAAGAACACAGGACCGATTCGATGACCGCTGTGTAGAACTGCCTCAGCAGCTCCGGTGGCAGGCCGTGCTTTCTCAGAAGCCGCAGGAAGTACATCCTCTGCTGGGCCTTTTTGAGGACGGAGTTGATGTTGGTTGCCCACTTCAGGTCCTGAGAGACTAATTCCCAGGAACTTGAAAGTCTCGACGGTTGACACGAGGCAGCTGGACAACGTGAGGGGCAGCTGTGGCGAAGGATGCCTCCTGAAGTCCACGATCATCTCTACAGTCTTGAGCGTGTTCAGCTCCAGGTTGTGTCGGCCGCACCACAGCTCCAGCTGCTCCAGCCGCTCCGCTTCCTGTCGATATGCAGACTCGTCACCGTCCTTGATGAGGCCGATGACAGTGGTGTCATCTGCAAACTTCAGGAGTTTGACAGTCGGGTGCGCTGAGGTGCAGTCGTTCGTGTAGAGAGAGAAGAGCAGCGGAGAGAGGACACAACCTTGGGGCTGCGTGTGGATGAGGTGGCCTCCCCAGCCTCACCTGCTGTGTCCTGCCCATCAGAAAGCTGTAAATCCACTGGCAGAGGGCAGGTGAGACGCTGAGCTGGAGAAGCTTGGATGAAAGGAGTTCAGGGATGATGGTGTTGAACGCTGAGCTGAAGTCCACGAACAGGATCCTCGCGTAGGTCCCTGCACTGTCGAGGTGTTCTAGGATGAAGTGCAGTCCCATATTGACTGCATCATCCGCAGATCTGTTCGCTTGGTAGGCAAACTGCAGGGGGTCCAGCAGGGGACCTGTGACACTCTTGAGGTGCTCCAGCACGAGACGTTCAAAGGACTTCATGACCACAGATGTCAATGCGACAGGCCCGTAGTCATTCAGACCCGAGATTGCAGGTTTCTTGGGGACTGGAATGATGGTGGAGCGTTTGAAACAGGATGGAACTTCGCACAGTTCCAGAGATCTGTTGAAGATCTGAGCGAAGACTGGAGCGAGCTGGTCCGCGCAGACTTTGAGGCAGGATGGGGACACGTGGTCCGGGCCTGCCGCTTTGTTAATCTTTTGTTGTTTGAAGATGCGTCTCACATCCTGAGCAGAGAAGTTTGGAGGTGATTCCCCATTGCATGCATGCATGCATGCAGTCTTGACCCGATAATTTGATGAGACGTTGACTGACGCTGGGAAACACGCTTTTCGGCCTTCCTAAGGCCGACGTTGTTTGCCGACTGGGAAGAAGAGACAACAAGGGAAAACACGAGAAAATACAAAGAAAAAAGACACAAAACACAGAGAAAGTTAGTGACAAATGTTCACAACCTTTTCTTGTCATTTCATTTGTCAAAAGTTGCATTTTTCTTCCCCCATTTTCTCAATAAATCTGTCTGTTCAGGTTTTTTTTGTCTTTGGGGAAAATGTACAAAATGAGCAGGGGAGGAATGTGGAATGCACTGAACATAATTGTTACAACACTGGCCGAATTGCTGTTGGTTTGCTTATTTAAGGAGAGAACAGGTTTTTTTTTTTTTTTTACGTTTTTGTGTAAAGGTTAGGTTTAATTGAAAATACCATTTATTTCAGTAATAGCAATAATAATAATAATCGATTGCCTTATGCAAAAATAAAGTCATTTTCATGCTATATTTGAAAATTCTTAGTTTAGCATGTCTCGGGCTTTCCGCCAAACCTCCATTTGTGTGTCCGTTTCCGGCGCGGTGGGTAGGACAGCCGCTCCCACTCGCCACTTTTGGTATTCACCGGCACGATTCTCCCGCTATGCTGCCGTCTGTTGCTCCTCCACGGCCTGCGCGCCTGCCGCCCGGCTCATCCTCCTCCTCGAGCCCACACGCAAACACACACCCACACCTCCTCCCCCGATCATGCACTCGCTGCATGATAGCGGAGAGGAGAGTCCATTGTTTTCAGGCAAGTTTTAGAAAGCGCCATTCGAGCATTTTAAAGTTGTGCGTGTTGCGTCGTTGGGACATAAAGATACTGTAAATGCAACCTAAATGTTGCACGGTCAAGAAAAGTCCGCGAACGATGGCTTCGCTTACAAGTCGGAAAGTATGCGAGGTGTCTGTGAACAAGGAGCAACTTATTAACATTTCAAGTCATTTTATGAACAGTACGATCACAATAATTCCTGAAGAGTTCATTCCGCCATTCATAGAAAACATACAGCACACAGAAAACTTGACTTCATACTGCCATGCAGGATTTATGGCCTTCATTTCAAAAACAAAGCCTCCCAGGCATCATCCAGGTGGGAGAGGTGGAACTGCTGCCAGGTCCGGGAAGAGTTGCTGCCAACAACACAAGGAGAGAGGCTGTCGGGCTTGGGGAGGATTTCCCCCAATTCTCGACTCGTCCCACGCCAAGACACGGAGTGATGCTCGAGCACACCCAAAGAGTCACCCATACTTACTTTTCAGCCAACCTCTTGCATTATTGCTTAATCAGCATATGTTTTGTACATTCATATTCCTGTATCATGGTAAATATTGTCTGCTTTTTTGAACATTGTTATGGAACGACATGTATCAATAGAATACACATCTATATCTCATTTTAGCTTATGCCTATCAGTCCATTTCAGAAATCCAATGCAGCCCTTGACCCCCACAGAACATTTGCCATGTCACGATGCCCTCCAAATCTCACATTTGGGCCCACGTGTGAAATGTCCTTTCGGGCCACCAAAATTAGGCCAGCTGTGGCATATGTATGGCATGCATTCAGCAACTGATTTGATATAACCAAATGATCAAACATGACATAACACTGGAAAACCCTGCTTTTTTCTTTTTTTTTTAACTCCTGCTACCATGCGCAGAGGACAGCCGAAAAGGTTGAGTGGTTTCAAATTCAACTCAACGGCCTACAATTAGCCACCTTTCTTTGAAAGCGCAGGCATTATCTGGCGGATTAGCGATTGGCAGACACGACACGCATGAAGCGCTTGACTGATTGTCTAACAAGGATATCGGAATGTGGCGGCCCTCCAGAATGCTCAGCTCAGAGGGAGGGGTTTCAAGCAAACCTTTCCTGTTCAGCTGCTCGCAGGCGTGCTGGAGCCTATCCCAGCTATCTTCGGGCGAGAGGCGGGGGAAACCCTGAACTGGTCGCCAGCCAATCGTAGCGCACATAGAAACCCCCCGAAAACATTTGCACTTACACCTACAGGTAATTTCGAGTCTTAAATAAGCTGGCAGCATGTTTTCGGCATGTGGGAGGAAACAGGAGTACGCGGAGAAAACCGGATCGAACGTGCAAACTCCACACTTGGGTCCTCAGGACTTTGAGGCTGTGAGATGTGCTAATCAGTTGTCCACCGTGCCGCCTCCAACCAAGTCCTTTATTTATTTATGAAGTGTCTTTCTTTCTCACGTCGAGACTCTAGACACTATAGGCTGTATGCGGTGACTAAATATCTTATGATCTCTTTTATGATATGATCTCATATATCCCATAGTTTTGTGTGTGATGATTTTAGAACTTCAATCGTCCTTTGTTCTTGTGTGGCCTGATGGCTAAATTGTCTAGTAGCTAAATAGTTTCTTCGTCCTTTCCATCATACTGTCTTGGTGACTGTACCAACGTCAAGGACAAAATGAGATAACTTTCTTTCTTTCTTCTTTCCTCCTCCCTCTCCCATTTGTTCTGTTTAATTAGGCATTGCTTTCCCATATGTGTCTTCGAGACGGGCAGCGATGCGGGCACCTGTAACCGGTTTTGACTCTCTCTCTCTCTCTCTCTCTCTCTCGCTTTGCAAAGATTTCTTTCTTATTTTTTTTTTTTTGCAATCAAAACCCACAAAAGACAAGATTGTTTCCTGATTGAATTCCCAAAACACACAATTTGACATGAAGTGCTATTTATTGTATGGTTATACACTGGTGCCGTGACTCTTCCATGACCATGTCGGACTGGGCGGATGTCTTCGCTGCGTCACTTTGAAGGTGCAAGTCATGTACGCGACTGTCAGGCCTAATTATTTAGCTGCTGCTATGGTTCACCAAGAACTGTCATTTCATTTGAGTGTGGATTCTCAGTAAATTTGGGACCGCTGACATGACACCTTCAGGTGTTGCAAGGGACAAACTGTTGAACAGCACATCTGTTCATGGTAACGCTTTTGGTGATCATTTTGTGCATAGTCCTGTATAGTGTGAGGATGGCGTAGTGCCTCAAAACCAGCCTATAGTCGAGTCACATGCACATCAGTCTCAAACCCACCGTCTGACTTGAAATCCACTATACGATCATGATTGTTGTTTGTATTGATTATATAATATAATGATTGTTCAGAAAAAAAGGCTGCTAATAAAAGATTGTGCAGACACATTTAGGCAAGGTCATGGCAGCGGCACATGCAGGTGCCCGAGATTTATACAACTGTTGATGGGAGAACTATTGTGGAAGATGAACTTTTGAATTTTATTGCAATCAAAATGAGGAATTTAAGCCGAGATTCAATCATTTTGTCGACGACAAACAACTTTTTGTCCAAGTGGATGGAGAAGTTCATACGGCTTCTGTTTGACTTTGCCCCAAAACGTTGCAACGGTGTGCTACACACAAAGGCTCGCAGAAGGACGTTCATAACATGCCGCATTATCTGGGCGAGTTGCCATCCATCGGATACGGTCACATGGATGCTTTGGCGCCGCTTAGCCGATGAAAGCAGCTGAACGAGGACCGAGCTCTCCTGAGAAGCACCCTGGAGATCCAGCCTGGTGTGAGTGAGGGCCTTGAGGAAATTACCGCGGCCACGGTAGAACCATATCACGGGCTAACACCACCTGACTGTGTAGAGTGGGTCGGTTTCAGCTAGCCAGGGGGAGATGGAACTGCTGAAGGAAGACCCATCAACAGTAACAGGTACCTTGCCGCAGATGCAACCACGGACCTCACAGTGGAGCACCGTTGTGAGGAAAGGGCTGAAAAAGACAGCACCCCAGAACACTGTACAGTCCAAGCCTCGCTTCAAGCAAAGTCACAAAAAGAAAGAATTGAGGATAACGTGAATTATCGGTACCGGCACAGACGGAGAGATTCGAGTGGTGACAGCAGGTTACAAGTTGGTGAGTGTGTTTGCCATGTGATTTCCCTCCAGTTTGCATGATTATTTGGCTGAGAAGTCGGCCAATGAAACAGTGACCTGTCGTAAGATTGAGTCGGCCTATGTTGAGTTTTGTTGAGTATAGGTTAGTTTCGGCTCATTTCACATCACATTTGAGTGTGCCAACATTCAGGATATGGACAACCTGCAACCGTGGCCGGCTGGAACACATCTACGGTGGTATTATGAGGCTCGTGGCCACAGAACTACAGGTAGCCTTGGTCCTCATGGAGCGGGGAGGCGCACACTAACACGCCTTGACGGCAATGCTACTATGGCCCTGTCCAAGAGCGAGTCTGCATAGCCAGTAGGCCGTGAACTTTGATTTCTTTAAGGGAACTTTGTATTGTGTCACACAATGCGCATGTGAAGCAGACAAGTCATGGCAAATTTATTGTGGTGGACAAACTTCTTTTCAAGAGCTGTGACATATTGGGTGCACAAGAGACGGTTCTAGCTAAACAAAACCTTGAAAGACTGAACTCTAGCCATAAAGACTTCCATGAGGCTGGGGAATCTACCACTGATCTAAGCACCAAAATTGTACGTGGGAGGATATCAGGTGGGCTCGCTACCTTGCTACTTTATGGAATGAAAAATATGAGCAGTGAGCGAATGGAGACTGGGCTATTGGGCTATTGGGCTAGAGGTCAGCTTCAATGATAGAAAGTTAATCATTTTGAAGGTCCATACACCGTTTGAGTGCTATGAGAATGAGGCAGAGTATTTAAACAGACCGGGGTGTATTATGTCACTTACATCTACCTGTAAGTGTATAGTGGGTGATAGGAACACTGACGTGTTTGATCACATCCAGCAATTCTGTTCTGTTCTGTTCTGATAGTGGGCTGAAGTTGTCGACTGGCGAGCGAGGCCCTCATGCCGGTGAATAGTTTCACTTACATAAGTGGGGCTTGGCATTTCACTTTTTAGCTCGACCATTGGATATGTACTGTTGGCGCAGAGGATTCTATTCCTTCTATCAAGATTCATTATGGTTTGGCCACTACTGTAACTGATCTATAATGTTCAATACTGGCAGTCTACCTCTGTTAATGTCTCATGATAATAGTGTTGGGATAGGGAGGGTAGATTGGGCTCATTTATCTAAGAAGGATGCTGATATGTATGCCTGGTACACAAAAGATGCATGAAATTGCAACACTGTACAGAATTCTGTTCACTGTATGATTGCAAAATGGAATCTATCACCGTATGACGCTTTTCACAAGCAGAGGTAAAAAATGGATGATATGAAGCCAGGTTGGAATGTAGAGGCCAGAAAAGGCCTTTCAGCTGTATGTTGATGCACGGACTATTATTTGAACGTACGGAAACATACTCATATTCTCAGTTTAAGTATGCTCTCGCTGGCGAGGAAGCTCCAAAGCAACAGTATAATTGGAAAGAAATCAGAGTCATCCAGAAATGCAAAACACCCCTGCCTTCTAATTCGACGGTGTGAGCGGCCCTGATGAAATACGAGGAATTAACTGTGTCCAAAGTAATCTTGCTGATTTTGATGAGGGAGTGTTGGTTACGCCCCTTAAAGCGAGTGATGCAATTCTGAAAGTCGGTGACAAGGCAGGTGGCACGGAGAATAGAAATGCCGAACAAATGGAATATGCAAGTTGGAAACTGCGTCTATGTTTTACTGGGTGCCTAGTTCATTTGATCATGGCTGTCCTCCTTGTGCCAGTAATAAACGATAAGCGTGGCAAGATAAACTGCTCAGAAAAGAATAGACCAATAGCTCTAGCCAGCATATTGTCGAATTCTGTTAAAAACAAGTTTGGAGAACTGCATTCTCACTTCAGACAACCAGTTGGGTTTAGATATCAACATATCAACGTGCATTTTTGCTTTGATTATGACAATGGAACTCTTAACTCTCCAACGTTTGTGTGCTTTACTGATGCCTCGAAGGCATTTGACAGTGTGAATCATAAAAAAAAGGTTCAGGAAACTGTCAAAGATGAGTTCTTAGCTATCTTGTTAGAATATTAGTGTCTTGGTGTGCTTATCAGACCTGTTTTTTTTTCTTTGTTGGAATCAATATGTTCATCCATTAAATACCTGGGAAATTTGATCATAATAATAATCTTTTGGCTCATAACGATAAATACAGAGTACCGTATTTTCTCGTGTATAATGTGCATTTTTTTCCCCCAAAAATAGTGAGGGCAGAGTGGAGGGCGGTGGAGACGGCGGCTGGACCGTTACGCAAACTGGAAGGGGTCCAAGGGAGGGGGGGACTCGATGTGGTGCATGACTAGCCGCTCGAAGCACTTCATCAGGACGGGAGCGAGAGCGTCGAGGCAGGAAGATAGACGACTTCTTCGGGACCGGGTTGATGGTGGTGGCTTTGAAGCATGCGGGGACAACACCCTGACTCGAGGAGGTGTTAAAGATGTCTGCGAAGACATCGGTGAGTTCAGCTGCACAGTCCCTCAGAACACGGCCAGGTATGTTATCTGGGCCCGGGGCTTTTCGTGTGTTGATCCTGTCGAGAGATCTTTTCACAGCCAGCACTTGGTCACCAGGAGGGGGTTTAATGTTGTGTGCAGAGGTGCTGTTGTGTGCCTCAAAGTGAGCAAAGAAGTCCTTTAGATCATTTGGCAGGGAGGTGAAGCTGTCGCAGGTCTGTGGTGAGGGTTTATATAGTCCCTAATTGTCTGAATACCTCGCCACAGACTGCTGGTGTCAAGCGGTGGGCGATCTTCCTGGAGTACTCCCTCTTGGCCTCCCCGATGCTACGGGACAAATTGGCCCTGGCCTGATGAGGCCCTCCTCATCCCCAGATCTAAAAGCCGTCTTGCGGACCTTCAGTAGTCTGTAGACCTCCCCCGACAGCCATGGCTTCTGATTAGCATGGACAGTGATGGACTTAGAGATGATGACATCATCCATGCACTTGCTGATATAACCAGTAACAGTCTCTGTGTACTCCTTCAGGTCTGTGATGGAGTTGTAGGTGGCAGCCTGTTTGAATATGGGATAGGCTCCAGCACGCCCGCGACCCGCGTGAGGACAAGCGGATGGATCCCCAAAACATGCATAGTACGTTGAATGGTTGTTTGTCGCGATGTGCCCTGCCATTGGCTGCTGACCAGTTCAGGGTGTACCCCCGCGCCTCGCACCCAAGATAGCTGGGATAGGCTCCAGCAGGTTAAGTGCTACGGAAAATGGATTTGTGAAGAGATGACATTCTTATTGTGCCCCCTATGCATACACCACCATATGTGGAATAAAGCTGCTCATTTATTTTAGAAGAGCAACAAAACATACCTGTTAGTCTCATGTTAAAATACATTTTTCTCACAATGAAAGTGTTGTGTATCACATCCAGATATACCTGGAAATAAAAGCTGAAATTGAAGTTGATTTCTTGTCTCATAAGTAACGTTTGATGTCAAAACCAAAAGCTTTCCATCGACATCAATAAAAGGAATTGTAATCAATGTTTCAAAAACATTCGGAGGGGAGTCAAGTAAGTAAGTACATTGAATTTATACCAAGAGGACTCAAGTGCTTACATACATACTTGTATGAAATACAGACACAAGATATTTGTGTCAGCATATTGAAAGGAGAATGGGATAGTCACAGTTCACTAAATAAAGCCGAACATTTGATGAGAAGTGATGTACAAATAAAGTCTGGTTGATTACATATCGTAGCGGCGCAATTAATTTTGCTTCATTTCATCAGTTCGGCGCAGGATTTGGGTCACCAGTCCACAACGTGACAACAGCTCAATCGTGTCATCGGGGTAAAACGTAACGTACGTCAAGGCCTCGTTTTGTGCGAGTGTCGTCATTACGGATGAGGCCGCAATCCGGGGCACGGCTGAACAGTAAAGCACACCAAGAACGCTCAGTCGCTTGAAAATGTACTGTGGGGAAAAGTATCACTGTAAGCCACGTGGTATGCAAGCGGCATTTGGGACAGACACCCGGACCAGATGCCGCATTCGCCCTGGGCTCAGATGCATCCCTGGCAGAGAAGTGAAATAAGCACCTGTCATGTGCCAACTGAAGTGTTAAGTGCACAAATTACGGAGACGAGGGTGATGTTTCCAGAGGGGTGACAGCTCGAGGTCTTGGTCTCGTGTCAGGCCCTGACACATCATATGGAGTGACCGCCCCTCCGCCCCTCCGCCCCTTTTGAGCTTAACACCCCGCCGCTTGCCGAGGGCCAGCGTGGCAACTATTGTTTACTGGATGTCTGCCTCATTTCCTCATATTCATCCTGGCTGGCCATCACAGACCACAGGCACAGGAGGGTATTAGAAGCCTAACCTCACCCCCAGGGGCGGCGGTGGCAAAATAATGTCTGACAAGCATTTAGATCGTATATACAGTGCGCTCGTGTCAGCCGTGAAACCAAATCGCCTCCATTTTTTGTGTCGGGGTATTTCCCTTAAGGTTGAGCATAAACACAACTTGCATTTCATTTCGCACTTGCATACGGCTCGGTGTCAGAGGGTCTGTTCTCAAATGAACAGTAATGCCATTGGAAGGCTTCCCTGTGAGCAGCCTGAAAGTGCGAAATGGATGATAAATCATGTGTGCTCGAGGGGGCGATGCGGCGATGCGGCTGGGAAGTGCTGGCTTTTAGGCTATGTTGCGACTGCTGCTATTTGAGGTCACAGGAGTTGGCAGTGGCCGGTGGCGGTCATTTTGTTATGTTGGCTTTGTGTGTGCGTGAAGGAATGAACGGGAGTCAAAGTCCAGGCGATCCTCGACATACGCCAGAGTTCCATTCCTACAACCTATCGCGACCCGATTTGTTACAGCTGTGTTTTTGGAAAATGATTATGATGATTTTACAGCATGTACAGTCAATTAAATGGAGTGAATTTGTATGAAAAACACTTCTCAGCCATAACTATCAAATAAGGCATTGGAAGGCAATCATGAAAAGAGAAGAATTCCTCATCTTTACTGGTTGGCTTCCACGCACGAAGAGAGTCGAGAGTCGCGATACAACATATTCTTACACCTTAAGGGCACAGGAGAATCTGCGCGACCACAGACAATGCGGAGCTGCGCGTCTTTTCTCACTTAAGCACACTGCACCAATATGCCCCCTCATGAATATACAGTCACCTTCAAAAGTACTGGAACGGCAAAGTCAATTCCTTGGTTTTTGTTGTGCACTGAATACATTTGAGTTTCAGATCAAAAGATGATTTTGAGACAAAAGTTGAGAATTCCAGCTTTCATTTCACGGTATTTACATCGAAATGTGCGAAACAACCTTGGGACAGAGCACCTTTTGCTTGAAGCCACCCACTTTTCAAGTGAGTAAAAAGATTGGAACCGTTATGATTAAATGAACTTCAAGTGAAGAACATTTCCTATTTGGTGGCCTAACCCTGACTTGCAAAAACTGCATCAAGCCTGTGACCCATTGACTTCACCAGACTGTTGCATTGTTGATTTGAAATGCTTTCCCAGGCCTTTACTGCAGTTCTTCTTTGTTTCTGGGGGTTTCTCCCTTCAGTCTCCACTTCAGGAGGTAAAATGCATGTTCTAATGGGTTCAGGTCCGGTGATTGACCTTTTTCCCCCCCGAGTAAGTCCTTTGTTGTGTTGGCAGTGTGTTTTGGATCATTGTCTTGTCGCATGATGAACCTTCCCCGATTAGTTTGGATGCATTTTTCTGTAAATTGCCAGACAAAATGGTTTTGCTACCATCATGAGTTACATCATCAATAAAGACTAGTGAGCCCGTTCCAGAAGCAGCCATGCAAGCCCAAGCCTTGTGTGTTTTGGATTGTAAGCAGATCCTTTCTTTCTCCATACTTTGACCTTTCCATCACTTTGGTAGAGGTTAATCTTGGTCTCATCAGTCCATAAAACTTTGTTCCAAAACTTTTTGGGCTCATCTCTGTACTGCTTTGCAAAATCCAATATGGCCACAAGAACGTGGTTTGTGTGCGCAAGGGAGTGTTTTTTGCAAGAACTCACAATGACAATTTTCCTCAGGGTTTTTTTCCCCGCGCTCGTTAAAAAAGTTTTTGGTCGCTTGCTTGCCCTGCACACTGTGCTCAACTCTTTGCCTTTACGCTCACTCAACATGACCAAACGTTACGATGTGCCACAAAGTTAACTAATCAGGAGTCATCGCAAATTCTGATTAGCTCTTGCATAGCATGAAATCGTAATTTAGAGGTGAGAACTAGAAGCTGACACGGGAGTGCATGTTGACACCCACGCCCTCCCACGACCACAAAGGTTGATCCCACTCCCTCCCAATCCCAAATGTTTGAATAAAAATCCTGACAAATCACGAGTGTTTATAACAAAAAAAATCCCACCAAATCCCAAGTGTTAAAACTAAATCCCGATTGATTTTGGCTGCCACGATTAAATGAGCGTGATCGTCCTCGATTTTGTGACTTTTAAAATGCAAGCGCCGCTGCATGTGAAAAGTGCTTCATTTGTCGCAGCACCTGCAACCTAGTCGGTCTGCCACTAGGGGACGCACATACGGCTAAGGCTTCATTAAGCACAGGCGCCCCGCTCCGTGGGCAACTTCAAAGTAAGAGCCTAAAATGGCATTGATGTTCAATGTGGTAATATACGAAACTTTGACTTTGAGGTTGGCCCTCTCAGCACGTTGACGGAGAGGCGGCGTGTCACGCTAAGGCATACAGTAAGTAGCTTGAACTGCCTTGACTTCAACTTTTCCGTTGGCCTGAGCGCAGTAAAAAAAAAAAAAGGTCAGAAGTAAAAGAGAAAAACTCACAACTGTCAAGTTCTTTGCAGTTTGTGGCCGTGCACGTGGGAACAAAGCTCGGGGAATGATTCGTCATGCCGCTTCGTATCATTGACGTCCAGCCGTTTTGAGTGTCGGGGGTCTGTTCAGGGGTTTACTATTCAGACATGCCCTGTCGGAGTTACCTCTGTCTGTATCTCTGTTAAAATTCATATTTTGTCAGTTGAATTTAAGTATGGTGAAACATCGCCGTGTTACGGGGTGAAGCAGCTCCTCAAGAATTTCCTGTTCGGGGGAAGAAAGAAGGAAGCCGAGTTTCAGCGCTCACTGAGACGTCGGATGACTTGGATGACAGCTGCAAAACGAAAACAAAATCGAAATTCTGACATCAATGACGGTGTGTGTTTTGAATGCACACGCATGCAAGAAACCATACTTAGAAAGACGTGCGTTTAATGTAGGCAGCACCAATCAACATTTTTTTGGAATTAGTTGCATTATTCGAAACCAGGGATGGGTAACTGGTGGCCCGCACACTCGGAGTGGCCTCTCGATTAATTTCTGAACATGATACTACAGGGATGCTCCGACCCGATCAGGTGATCGACCCCGATTTTCGGTCACGTGGTTTTGGGTGAAAAAGATCGCTTGTATTCATTTTCTGACATTTTAAATGTCACAAAGTGACAAAATAATCCCAAGGTACAAGCCCAATTCCAATGAAGTTGGGACGTTGTGTTAAACAGAAATCAAAACAGAATACAATGATTGGCAAATCATGTTCGACCTAGATTTATTTCATTGAATACACGACAAAGACAAGATATTTCATGTTCAAACTGATCAACTTGATTGTTTAGAGCAAATAATCATGAACTTAGAATTTGATGGCAGCAACAGGTGGGACAGGCTCATGTTTACCGCTGTGTTACATCACCTTTTCTTTGAACAACAGTCAATAAACGTTTGGGAACTGAGGACACGAATTGTTGAAGCTTTGGAGGTGGAATTCTTTCCCATTCTTGCTCGACGTACAGCTTCAGCCGTTCAACAGTCCGGGGTCTCCGTTGTCGTATTTGACGCTTCATAATGCGCCACACATTTTCAATGGGAGACAGGTCTGGACTGCAGGCAGGCCAGTCGAGTACCCGCACTCTTTTACTACGAAGCCACGCTGTTGTAACACGTGCAGAATGTGGTTTGGCATTGTCTTGCTAAAATAAGCAGGGGCGTCCATGAAAATGACGTTGCTTGGATGGCAGCATATGTTTCTCCAAAACCTGCATGTACCTTTCAGCATTAATGGTGCCTTTACAGATGTGTAAGTTACCCATGCCATTGGCACTAACACAGCCCCATACCATCACAGATGCTGGCTTTTGAACTTTGCATCCATAACAGTCCGGATGGTTCTTTTCTTCTTTGGCCCAGAGGACACGACGTCCACAATTTCCAAAAACAATTTGAAATGTGGACTCGTCGGACCACAGAACATTTTTCCACTTTGCATCGGTCCATCTTAGAGGAGCTCGGGCCCAGAGAAGCCGGCGGCGTTTCTGGGTGTTGTTGATAAATGGTTTTTGCTTTGCATAGTCGACTTTCAAATTGCAATTATGGATGTAGCGCCCAACTGTATTTACCAACATTGGTTTTCTGAAGTGTTCCTGAGCTCATGTTGTGATATCCTTTACACATTTATGTCGGTTTTTGATGCAGTGCCACCTGAGAGATCGAAGGTCACGGGCATTCAACGTTGGTTTACGGCTTTGCTGCTAACATGCAGTGATTTCTCCAGATTCTCTGAACCTTTTGATGATATTATGGACCGTAGATAATGAAATCCCAATCATGGCCCCCACCTGTTCCCAATGAGCCTGTTCACCTGTGGGATGTTCCAAACAGGTGTTTGATGAGCATTCCTCAACTTTCGCAGTCTTTTTGGCCACCCAGCTGTCCCAGCTTTCTTTGGACCGTGTTGCAGCCATCAAATTCTAAGTTCATGATTATTTGCTCAAAACAATCAAGTTGATCAGTTTGAACATGAAATATCTTGTCTTTGTAGTGTATTCAATGAAATATAGGTTGAACATGATTTGCAAAATGGATGGATGGATGGGATGATTTGCAAGTCCTTGTATTCTGTTTTCATTTATGTTTAACACAACATCCCAATTTCATTGGTCTTGGGGTTGCACAAAAAATCGTGGCTAATGGAACTGTAATTGCTTCATTTTATATTACACAATGTAACTTCTTTTCTGGGGTGGTTTAAGTACGTTTAAAAGTGTCTGCAAGTGTGTGTGGGTGGGTGACACACACACACACACACAGATTCTGCTTTGATTCTATTGGCCCGTTGCACCACGCTTATTAAGAACAAAGAGTCACCACAAAGACCGCCCAACCTCATCGCAAACTGAAAGACACTACACTTCTAAAAAAGTCTGCAAATTCTGACAGAAAGCCTCCTCGCAGAACGACGTTGCCAACAAGTCGAGAGAACGTCAGACAGGTGACCAATTGTGACACATTCAAACGACTTCACGTCAAATAAAAGTTGAACAAGCGTGAATTATTTTGTGACAAGCAACCGTGTGGTCATAAATCAATACTGTCGTGTCGTTTGGAGATGAGCGGAGTCACTTTGTAGGACTGTATGGACGGTCATTATAGCCTTAACACACACGCTGAACAAATAAATAATGATGTAAATGTATTGTTTCCCATGCGCTCACCGGAATCCTCATTATATGCCATTCCACCGAATTGGTACTCTTTCCGCGTCCACGCACTGGTACTACTTGGGCTCTGGTACCGGTCTTCTCGAGAGGGGTTGGACTCTCTCCTCCACTCTGGAGTTGCCCACGGTGAGAGGCGCCGAGCAGGTGTGGGTATTCTTATTGCTCCCCGGCTCGGCGCCTGTACGTTGGGGTTCAGCCCGGTGGACGAGAGGGTAGCCTCCCTCCGCCTTCGGGTGGGGGGCCGGGTCCTGACTGTTGTTTGTGCCTATGCACCAAACAGCAGTTCAGAGTACCCAGCCTTGTTGCAGTTCTTGGAGGGGGTGCTGGAGAGCGCTCCCGCTGGGGACTCCATCGTTCTGCTGGGGGACTTCAATGCTCACGTGGAGAATGACAGTGTGACCTTGAAGGGCGTGATTGGGAGGAACGGCCCCCCCGATAACAACCCGAGCGGTGTTCTGTTATTGGACTTCTGTGCTCATCACGGATTTACCATAACGAACACCACGTTCAAGCATAAGGGTGTCCACACGTGCGCTTGGCACCAGGACACCCTAGGTCGTAGTTCGATCGACTTTGTGGTCGTGTTATCAGACTTGCGGCCGCATGTCTTGGACACTCGGGTGAAGAGAGGGGCGGAGCTGTCAACCGATCACCACCTGGTGGTGAGTTGGCTCCGATGGTGGGGGAAGATGCCGGTCCGACGTGGCGGGCCCAAACGTATTGTGAGGGTCTGCTGGGAACGTCTGGCGGAATCCTCTGTCAGAAGGAGTTTCAACTCCCACCTCCGACAGAACTTTGCTCATGTTCCGGGGGAGGCGGGGGACATGGAGTCCGAGTGGACCGTGTTCCGCGCCTCCATTGCTGAGGCGGCCGACCGGAGCTGTGGCCGTAAGGTGGTCGGTGCCTGTCGTGGTGGCAATCCCCGAACCCGTTGGTGGACACCAACGGTGAGGGATGCCGTCAAGCTGAAGAAGGAGTCCTATCGGGCCTTTTTGGCATGTGGGACTCCTGAGGCAGCTGATGGGTACCAGCTGGCCAAGCGGAATGGAGCTTTGGTGGTCGCTGAAGCAAAAAACGGGTATGGGAGGAGTTCGGTGAGGCCATCAAGAAAGACTTCCGGACGGCTTTGAGGAAATTCTGGTCCACCATCCGGCGTCTCAGGAGGGGGAAGCAGTGCACCATCAACACTGTGTATAGTGGGGATCACACTCTTCAGCCTCCCTGGTAAGGTCTATTCAGGGGTGGTGGAGAGGAGGGTCCGTCGGGAAGTTGAATCTCAGATTCAGGAGGAGCAGTGTGGTTTTCGTCCCGGCCGTGGAACAGTGGACCAGCTCTACACGCTAGGCAGGGTCCTCGAGGGTGCATGGGAGTTCGCCCAACCAGTCTACATGTGTTTTGTGGACTTGGAGAAGGCGATAGACCGTGTCCCTCGGGGGGCACTGTGGGGGTTGCTTTGGGACTATGGGGTACCGAGCCCCCTGATACGGGCTGTTCGGTCCCTGTACGACCGGAGTCAGAGTTTGGTCCGCATATCCGGCAGTGAGTCGGACTCGTTTCCAATGAGGGTTGGACTCTGCCAAGGCTGCCCTTTGTCACCGATTCTGTTCATAACGCAGCCGAGGCGTTGAGGGGGTCCGGTTTGGTGGCGTCAGTATTGCATCTCTGTTTTTTGCAGATGATGTGGTTCTCTTGGCTTCATCAAGCCGTGACCTACAACTCTCACTGGAGCAGTTCGCAGCTGAGTGTGAAGCGGCTGGGATAAAAATCAGCACCTCCAAATCTGAGACCGTGGTCCTCAGTCGGAAAAGGGTGGCGTGCCCTCTCCAGGTCGGGGATGAGATCCTGCCCCAAGTGGAGGAGTTCAAGTATCTTGGGGTCTTGTTCACGAGCGAGGGAAGAATGGAACGGGAGATCGACAGGCGGATCGGTGCAGTGTCTGCAGTGATGCAGACTTTGTATCGGTCCGTTGTGGAAAGAAGGAGCTAAGCCGAAAGGCGAAGCTCTCGATTTACCGGTCGATTGACGTTCCTACCCTCAAATATGATCACGAGCTGTGGCTCGTGACTGAAAGAAAAGAAGAAGATCCCGGATACAAGCGGCCGAAATGAGTTTCCTCCGCAGGGTGTCCGGGCTCTCCCTTAGAGATAGAGTCAGAAGCTCGGTCATCCAGGAGGATCTCAGAGTCGAGCTGCTGCTCCTCCACATCGACAGGAGCCAGATAAGGTGGCTGGGGCATCTGATTCGGATGCCTCCCTGGTAAGGTGTTCCGGGCACGTCCCACCGGGAGGAGACCCCGGGGACGACCCAGCACAAGCTGGAGAGACTACGTCTGTCAGATGGCCTGGGAACGCCTCGGGATCCCCCCGGAAGAGTTGGATGAAGTGGCTGGGGAGAGGGAAGTCTGACCCGACCCCGTAATATCTTTTTTAATGCAATAGTAATATCGGATAGGGACTCGGTATTGGCAGATCCTTATAATTAAAGTCTTGGACTTGGATGCAAAAAATGTGATTGGGACATCCCTAAAAAAAAAAAAAAAAAAAAAAAATCACAATGTGCGGTTATTTTGTTGTTTGTTTCAAACCCTTTCTTGTTGAAGAGTGGATCTTTTATACATGCATTTGCCCATGAACTATATTAAAATACTGTGATGTACATTGGTTGAAAAAAAACAACAACCATATTGTATGCACATATCTTATCCATATTTCAAATGAAAATGTTGTCATGCATCTGCTTAGGAAGTGGGCGGTCTGTGGTCCCCTGCAAGCGCTGACAAAAAGTAGTGGCCCCCGCCATCATTTAAAACAAAACTATCATCATTTTTAACTAAATGTTTCCAGTTTAAGCAAGGTAACTCGTTAATTTGAACACTTTGACCTTATAACATTTGAATATTGAGTATTTCACAATTTCGCTTGTATCTTTACAGCATGGTTGGATAATTGTCAGACTTGTCATGTCCTGTAAGAATTGGCTTGTATTTGTGTTGCTTTGTCTCCCTCTGCTGGCGTTGTCGAGTAATCGATTATTTTCCTGTTGAATTCCAGCATGGAATAGCGGATGTCCGCTCCAGAAGTGGGTAGAGTAGCCAAATATTGTACTCGAGTAAGAGTACTGTTACTTGACAATAATGTGACTCAGGTCAAAGTCAAAAGTAGTCATCCAAAAAATTACTGGAGTATGAGTAAAAAGTACAAAGTGAAATAATTACTCAAGTACTGAGTAAATAATAACTTCAGATTTTTTTTTAACCACAGCATGAACAGCAATAAAATAAAAATAACAAAATTAAATGTTTTTTACGGCAATATGTTTTCTCAAGTTATAAGTGGGCTGAAATTTCCACGTTTGGGCAGGTAGTGCCAGAAAAATACAACAACACGTGAAAGCTGTTGTTTTTGTTCATCTAAATGTAAACACGAGTAGCGCGCCGTTGCCTTCATGGTAACGACGACCTTCCCAAAATGGCCGCCACGTAGGCAGGACAATCAGCCGGGCTGGCTTATCTAGTGTTAATACCTACGCTCGGGAAGCCCAATAGAAGATGTTGTGTGAGGTCATGTGACTTTTCTTGTGTCGTTTGATTGGTGAACTAGACTTGAACGTCACTAGCGCTTACACTGGACTGGCGCAAGCAGCGTCCAATGCGGAAGTCGAAGTCTCGTGCACGAAATAGTTGATAAATAAGCTATAATTGATAAATAAAAGTAGCGAGCGGCATTTAGATAATTAAAACGGAGTAAAAGTACTGTTACTTCTTAACAGCTGAAGCGGCGGAAGTGTTTTTTCTGGTGTCGTCAACTCCGTGACTCCGAAGCAGGTCCCGAGCGCACAGGTGGAACCTCAGGCCGATGCGCTTTCGCATATTAGTCCGTTGCGGAGTAATATTCAGAAATTACATCTGTGTGGGGGGTGGGGATGTGTGGAATGGATCTAGCTGCCAGCGTTCAAGGAGTCCGAAACAGCCTATGACAACAGCGACCCCCCCTTCAGGAAAAACTCATCGGATCGATACGATTCACGTAAATGGCCTATTTTGAGTTCAAAACGACGAATTTCGCTGAAAGGCGACTGATTTGCATGCATCTACAAGTGGAGATGTGAGTCTGTTGTGCAGCAGCGGGAAAACAGGACCAGTGGACACCCCACAATCCTGACAAATCGGACGTTTTGCGTTATGACCCAGCAGTTTTGAAAAAAATATATAGTATATATAAAAACATCTACATTATACAAACTTTTAAAAGCTACACTGATTCATTGGTTTAGTATGTTATATGAATGAAAGCTCTAAAAGTCGCCCTTGCCTCCTTTGATTTTTCTGGACATGGCCCTTGGAAGAACCAGTTTGGAAACCCCTCGTTTAAACGATGAAACTAATGACAGGTGATTTCTGGTTAATTCGTCGGAAATTCTCTATGAATTGGAATTGCGTAGACTTGTTTACTTACATACATCTTTTAATTTTTGACTCATGTAATTTACATTTCTCAAAGTATACCAAGTATTTACCATAAAAGCTCTGAAATTCAGTGTAAATGTGAATTTTATTTTCAAACGAGGAAGGTTACACTTTCACAAGAGAGCAATATTTTTGAAAATGACATGAATACATAGGAGTTTCTGATGCTGCAGGTCTTTACAAAATACTGAGCTCCAACAGATGCGCTAACCTGGTGTGTAGATGTTCCAAGCCCAATTCCAATGAAGTTGGGACATTGTGTTCAACATAAATCAAAACAGAATACAATGATTTGCAAATCCCGTTCGACCTAGATTTCATTGAATACACTACAAAGACGAGAGATTTCATGTTCAAACTGATCAACTTGATTGTTTTGAGCAAATAATCATCCATCCATCCATCCGTCCATTTTCAACACCGCTTATCCTGGTTAGGGTCGCGGGACGCTGGAGCCTATCCCAGCTGACTTCGGGCGAAAGGCGGACTACACCCTGAACTGGTCGCCGGTCAGTCGCAGGGCACATATAGACACGGGCGACCATTCACACTCACATTCGCACCGTCACGGGGTGGGAACTGAACCCACGCTGCTAGCACCAAAGTCAGGCGAGTGTACCACTGCACCATCAGTGACGGTCAAATAATCATTAACTTAAAATTTTATGGCTGCAACACTTTCCAAAAAAGCTGGGACAGCTGAGAAAGTTGAGGAATGCTCATCCAACACCTGTTCGGAACATCCCACAGGTGAACGGGCGAATTGGGAACAGGTGGGGGCCGTGATTGGGTAGAAAAGGAGCTTCCCTGAATTTCTCAGTCAGTCACAAGCAAAGATGGGGCGAGGTTCGCCTCTTTGTGAACAAGTGCGTGAGAAAATAGTTGAGCAGTTGAAGGACAATGTTCCTCAACGTACAATTGCAAGGAATTGAGGGATTTCCTCATCTACGGTCCATAATATCATCAAAAGGCTCAGAGAATCTGGAGAAATCAACGCATGTAAGCGGCAAGGCCCAAAACCAATATTGAATGCCCGTGACCTTCGATCCCTCAGGCGCCACTGCATCAAAAACCGACATCAGTGTGTAAAGGATATCACCGCATGGGCTCAGGAACACTTCAGAAAACCAATATCAGTAAAAACAGTTCAGCGCTACATCCGTAAGTGCAACTTGAAAGTTGACTATGCAAAGCAAAAACCATTTGTCAACAACACCCAGAAACGCCGCCGGCTTCTCTGGGCCCGAGCTCCTCTAAGATGGACCGATGCAAAGTGGAAAAATGTTCTGTGGTCCGACGAGTCCACATTTCAAATTGTTTTTGGAAATTGCGGACGTCGTGTCCTCCGGGCCAAAGAGGAAAAGAACCATCTGGACTGTTATGGACGCAAAGTTCAAAAGCCAGCATCTGTGATGGTATGGGGCTGTGTTAGTGCCAATGGCATGGGTAACTTACACATCTGTGAAGGCACCATTTATGCTGAAAGGTACATACAGGTTTTGGAGAAACATATGCTGCCATCCAAGCAACGTCTTTTTCACGGGCGCCCCTGCTTAATTCGGCAAGACAATGCCAAACCACATTCTGCACGTGTTACGACAGCGTGGCTTCGTAGTAAAAGAGTGCGGGTACTCGACTGGCCTGCCTGCAGTGCAGACCTGTCTCCCATTGAAAATGTGTGGCGCATTATGAAGCGTCAAATACGACAACGGAGACCCCGGACTGTTGAACGGCTGAAGCTGTACATCGAGCAAGAATGGGAAAGAATTCCACCTCCAAAGCTTCAACAATTAGTGTCCGCAGTTCCCAAACGTTGATTGAATGTTGTTCAAAGAAAAGGTGATGTAACACAGCGGTAAACATGAGCCCAGCTGTCCCAGCTTTTTTGCAACATGTTGCAGCCATCAAATTCTAAGTTAATGATTATTTGCTAAAAACAATCAAGTTGATCAGTTTGAACATGAGCTCTCTTGTCTTTGTCGTGTATTCAATGAAATCTAGGTTGAACATGATTTGCAAATCTTTGTGTTTTGTTTTTATTTATGTTGAACACAACATCCAAACTTCATTGGAATTGGGCTTGTCACAGAGACATGAGTTTGGACTTGCGTATAAAATCTAGTTATATCGTAAACCGAGGACCACGTTATCTTTAACTGTACAGGAAGTCCTCGAGTTGCAGCCATCAAATTCTAAGTTTATGAATATTTGCTCAAAACAATCAAGTTGATCAGTTTGAACATGAACTCTCTTGTCTTTGTCGTGTATTCAATGAAATCTAGGTCGAACGTGATTGGCAAATCATTGTATTCGGTTTTGATTCATGTTTAACACAACGTCCCAACTTCATTGGAATTGGGGCTGTAAACAAAACAGAACTTGGCAACCCAGATTAGCAGCAAGTACAGTATAAACTCAAAAACAGTCCTTTTTGAGACACATTACAAGATCTGCCTTTGAAGACTGTGCTCGAGCGTTTTGGATAGTCTTTTGCACACATGCTTGCTTAGTATAAAATACATATGCTGTTAGCTAGTTCCAGTTGAACTTGTTAGTTGGCTCAATGTTGGCATAAGACGTATTTGATTGTTTTCCTGACTTTTTAAGAGCAGTGCAGAGCCGCAAGGAGCACGCTCCCTGCCACATGCCGCATATCAACATGGGGTTTAAGCAAGCTCGTCACGCAACCTCCTCCGCACAATCTTATCTTATTGGAGGTGTTGCACCGAGCTGACTGGTCATTTATTTGAACAAAGTGAATCACTGTTCTTCTTCGTTGGTGGCATCCAAACTACACAAAATGACCAATATGACGTTGCATTTCAGTGTCAATTTACATTTTGACTGCCCGTTACATTATTTTTTGTTTGAAGCATCCTAAATATTAGCCACGCAATATTTCCATGACTTTTATAAAACTTTCTAGAAAATGTTATTTTTCAAGAACTTTTCAATGACCTGTAAAATGCATTCTCTATTGCCATAACCTTTCCAGTTTTTTCATGATTGTAATATAAGATAAATGAAAATATCTGGGTGTCAAGAGCGTGTATACTTTAAGAATTACGTCAACGTCTCACATTAATGGCACCTTTTCACTGCTTTCAGAAACGTTTTGTTCGTCATCTTATTCAGAGCCAGATATTCCATGAATGTCCTGATGTTTGCAGTCCAGTGATTACAAAAAGTCACACAAAAAATCCAATTAGAAAGTGTGGAATGTTCGACTTGCAGAAGCAAGAGACAAAATGCATTTCTACTGCAATGAATGAAAAACCAGCGTTGGGTGCTGATCAGTATCCGACGCACCGGATGTACTGAGCTGGTACTGTTGTTGTGACTTTCAGCAGCTCCCATCAGCAAACCACTGAACCACCTATTTTCTGGGTACAGTTCCGATGCTGGATCCCCTTCCTACTGAGCGAGTGCTGCAGTGGTAATAATTCTCGTCACTCCCGATAAATGTCTCCTTTTTTTCTCTCAATAGCAATATTCATCTCATTTAGTTAAATGGAATTTTTGAAGCTATATTACACATTCCTGTTAGCACTGACATTGTTCATGTGTGTATTCATGTCATCCATGGATCTGGAGCTGCAGTTGCTCCTCTTCCTCATCCATGTCACTGGTCGGACCATCTGGATTATCAGGGCTGAACCGAGCTGATCGGATCTTCCCAAATAGACCAGGACTGAGCTGCTGCCGCCGAAGTCTACAAGATATATATCACTGAGTGAGAACAAAACAGTCAAAACAAAATGAAGTCATCTTTTGTAAGGCTTGTCCTCACGCGGGTCGCGGGCGTGCCGGAGCCTATCCCAGCTGAGTCTGCGCGAGAGTCGGAGAGTACACCCTGGAACGGTCGCCGGCCAATCGCAGGGCACATAGAAACAAACAACCGTTCGCACTCGCGTTCAAACCTACGGGCAATTTAGAGTCTTCAATTAACCTAGCATCCATGTTTTCGGAATGTGGGAGGAAAGCGGAGTGCCCGGAGAAAAGCCACGCAGGCACGGGGAGAACGTGCAAACTCCACACAGGCGGGGACGGGGATTGAACCCAGGTCTTCAGAACTGTGAGGCAGACGTGCTAACCATTCGCCCACCGTGCCGCCCGAGAACAAAACGGTGCCACGAAAAGGTATTTGCCTCCGTCCTGATTTTATTTTTTTTTAAAATCATATTTATCACACATAAAATCTTATTGATCATCAAGCCAAGTTGAATATCTTAGAAATACAACACAAGTAAATAAAAAAAAAAAATGAAAAAAATGCAGTTTCCAAACGATGATTTCATTTATTAAATGAATATTATATATTGGTAAAATGACACACTGGATTTGAGTGTCGCGTGGGTCGGCAGTGCGACGCCCACTGAGGGAAGGACAAGACAATATCGGACAGAACAGGGACAGGAGGGGAAGCGTGCAGGACAGGGGTCGTGGACCCGGGTCTGCAACTGAAGTTTTCAACATCTGTAGGACCAGAGTGAGGGGATACCCAAGAAATGATCTGTAGAAAATAATGAATAAGTGGCCTCAAACCCAGCGGATAAGTCCCAAGGGTCTGTGTCTGAAGACAAGTGAATTGACACCGTTTCACAGGCACAATAACCCTTTAGAAGAGAATTGCTGTGCCTGAGAACCCCATCCCAACCAATCGAGAGGCGGGGTTGGGCCCAGGAGTCCACTCGAGAGCAGCCCAGTGGACGGGACACCTCCCGCACCGAGGGATCCGGGACGGTCCACCGACTGCCGCCCCGCAGTCGCCCCGCATGCGATGCGATGGCGAGATGACGCTTCCCGATGCATCATTAACACATCGGCCATCGGTCGGAGTCCTGGTTCATTTCTTGATGCTTCATTGCACACCAAGCCGCCTGCTGGCCATGTGCATAATCACAGGCAGCTGGATCTTGAGCACATACAGGATGTGCTGCGTTGCATTTTGGCGTCTTTTTGGCTCTTGTCAATGATTATGTATTACAGAACAATGCTTCAACAAGTAATAAAGTGTCAAATATATCATTTTTTTAACGTGCTTCAAATGTTCATCATCACTGGTATGGTAGGTTGTATAATGTTTTATGTCCATCCATCCATCCATCCATCCATCCATTTTCTGAGCCGCTTCTCCTCAGCTTCTGTTTCCACTCTGTGATTGTCAAATTTGTCTCGGCGATATGAGAATTGCTGCCGAACATCGTCACGGAACAGCCGATCCCTAACTTTCAGGTTGCCGTCTGTCCCTCTTTTAAGTGTGATATCCATTATTGAGGCAGGAAAATCTGGATTTCGCCCGGGAAAGGGTAGCCGTCTCCGTAATTGTGTTTTGAATTGTCCGCCATACATGAAGAGTGTGTTTCACCCATATCTTTTTTTTAGTTCCAGTATCTTTTGTGACTGCTAGCTCAGAAACACGAGGGCAGATAGAGGTATAGCTGGCAGAGAATTCTGTTCTGTTTACCCTAACCCAATTCCAAGTCATTGTTAATCCGAGCTACCGTTGCAGTTCCTTGCGCCACCCAGAAATCCTGTTTTCTGTTGGCAAGACTGAGTCTCTTGAACTCTTGTTCTTCTGAGGAGAGAGCGTTTGAAGTCCTATTTTGCCATATACCGTAAATCTCCATTTCTGATGTCGGGATCCTTATTGGGAGGAACGAGAACAAGAGTGTTGGAAGTCGGTTAATTCTAACAGCCTCTATTCTCCCCAAAAGAGATAATGCTAGCAATTAGTTTCTAAATGTCTCAAATATTTTGGTAATAATAATTAGCCTTATCAAGTTCTGTGACTTGGGGGGGGGGGGGGGGGGTGACTGTGATCTCTAGATCTTTGAATCCCTGTGTAGGTCTACGAAAGGATTTCTGATTGATCAGGGTTGACTTTATAACCAGATACTCAACCAAATCCATTAAGATTTCAAGTTCAAGAAGCCGGTGATGAGCGGATGGTATTTCCAATAAATAGTAATATGTCGTGAGCATATAAAGTGATTTTAAGTTGGTATCCTCCCTCATCTCTTATTTCCTACAGAGCTGGCGAAAGTGCCTTGTCCCCCGTCCCACGTCCAAGAAATCGGACAATTGGCATTAACGCTGACTGTTGACCGTTGGTTCATATGAAGCACTCCGATCCGTGTCCAAAAAGTTTCATCAAAGCCTATATGAGCCAAAGTTTGTTCCAAAAATGTCCAATCCAGTCTATCAAATGCTTTGCCCGCATCCAGGCTAAGGAACAGTGAGGGTGTATTTCTTTTCGAGGCGATGGATTATCGATTTAGTCGTCGGTTGCCTGTCACCTGTTGATCAACCCTGTTTGGTCCGATTTAGCAAATTCCCGAATGTGTCTTTATATTCTATTTGCCAAGATCGAGGTCCACATTTTCAAATTCCCATCTAGCAAACTTATAGGCCGATATCTCCTACATTGAGTGGGGTCCATTGCATCTTTGTGTGTAGATGACCGGGTATTTGGGGAATCCCTTCCATCCAATGCATAATTCCATACCCAACATCGAATTGGGGCCAGCTCCTTAACAAAAACTGTATCATACGCTCCACAATATCCAATGATTGGTTTAACTTGCTTTTATTTCCTGCTCTGTTATGGGGGAACACATCATCCCAGCCTCATCTTGTGATAATCGATTCAATTGGACTGAGTCCAGAATTTGTGATATTTTCTCCTTCTTCCCTAATAATTCTTGACCTTCATACAATTGTTATCGTATGCAGCAAACGCTTCTGCTCAGGGTGTTTAATTTTGGGTGCCGCCCAGCTCGACTGGGCTTCTTATTTGTTCTCCGTCAATCGACCGCCTGTTGTCGTACTCGAGCGGCTCCGACTACCGGAGACAAATTCCTTGTGTGTTTTTTGGACATACTTGGCAAATAAAGAGGATTCTGATTGATTAGAATTCAGTCTCCAGCGAAAGTCTCCTGACTTCTCTTTGTTTCATTATTTGGAGGTGGTGTCCCCTCACAACAGCTTTGGCACCATCCCACATAATAGATGGAGTAACTTCTCCATGAATCTTTATATCCATATATGCTTTTAATCTTTCACGTAGTTCCTGTTGGATAAGGGGGGTCATTCCATATTGACACTTTTTTTTTCTTGACCTAACTGTATTTTCATCTTAATGGGACCATGATCCGACAAGGTCATCTATTCCCCTATCACTCTGTTTACGTCAGTCTTCCAAACAGAAACATACTGTATCTAATCTCGAGTAACTCCCATGAACCCGGGACCTATATGTGAAGTCTTTGTCTCCGGGATGATGATGTCACCACACGTCAATCGAGCCCAATCCACCTATAATTCCCAGAAGCTTACTTGAGTTTCTACTCCGAGGCTCCTTCCCAGCTGCTCGTCGGTCCATACTCGTATTTAATACACAATTATAATCCCCCCCACCAACTAAGGTTCCCTCCACATCATCCGCCAATTTGGATGCCATCTTCTTAAAAAACAAATGGACAGTCCTCATTGGGTGCAACATGTGTGTTCTTTGGTTTTTTTGTACTATTTCACTATTGAAAAAAAAAACATTCCTCCTGATTAAAATAGCAACTCCTCTTTTCCTCCCTCCTTCATGAGATGCACAGAATATTTGTACCACCCAGTCCCTCCTTATTTGAACGTGTTCTGCCTCAGATAAGTATGTTTCTTGTCGCATTGCAGCGCTTCAAGTTGCTTGAGTAATTTATTTCTTTGAACTGGACTTACCTGACCCTTTATATTGTAAGTAACCACTGTCAAATCATCCACGTCAATCCTTGCTGCCATCATACTTCACATACTTCACAATCATCAGTTTGAAAAGTCCTATTAGTTGTCAAGGAAGTAACACAGAACAAAAAAAACAAAACACAAAAAAAACCAGTAGGGAATATCAAAAAAATCTAACTGGCTTCCAAGTCCTCAACTGTCCCAGTCTCTCCAACAGCGACTAGTCCCCGTATTCAGCTGCGGTGAATAGTCATTATCAAAGTATCTTTGATTTTCATCCGTCTTCACTGTGTGCCGTTTCCAGGTCTGCTGCAGGATCTGTTCCTTCATAGTATAGTCCGTGAACTTAATCGCAATGGAGCGAGGGTGTTCGTTTTCCTTCGGTTTCGGCATGAGGGCATTGTGCACCCGATCAATCTCGAGATCAGCTTCGGTCAGCAGCGTGCCATTCAGTAGTAACTTTTGAATGAAGGCCACCATGTCTTTACCTTCACTTCCCTTGGGAACCTGCTACAGCCTTTTTGCCTTCTCGCCCAGTTCTGAAGGTCTTCACATCGTTGCATAAGTTCCGCTTCATGCTGCATTAGGAAGCATGCTATTGCTTTTTCATGTGCCTCGATGGTCTCTTAGCACGGTTTCCAGCTGTGTTCGCTGTGTGGTCAAACGTCCGATTGATGTATCAAGTCAAAGATTCTGTGGTTTGGCCTTTAAACTCTTTTACATCCATCCTTATCTTTTGAACGTCCTCCCGTATTTCTTGGTTGGACGGTACAATAGCCAGGAACATCTCCTACATGTTTTTAGCCATAGCTAAAGGCCCTTTGCTAGAGCTAGCTGTTTGTTAGCATTGTTTTTTTTAATGGTGAGTTCTCCTCATCATCTTTGTTTCTAAATTGATGCCTGGAGAGTCTATCATCAGTGTCTGTCTTCGTGGTGTTGTTGGGTATTTTTCAGCCAAGTTGTCATGGTCTGTGTTTTTGGTTTGGGTTGTGTTTAGTTTTGTTCCATGTTTGTCGTGTGCTCATTAGGTTGTTGCGTCCACCTGTTCTCGTCTACCTTGTGTCGACCAATCAGCTCTCTCCAGCCACTCGTGTCTTGTCCAGGTGTTCCTCGTTGTCTCGTCAATTTGTTTGTATTTAGTTCCCTGGTTTCTTTCAGTTCATTGTCGTTGTCACATGTCTTTGCCATGTCATAGTCGCCAGTCGCCAGTTGTCGTTGTCTTTGCAGTATGTCATTGTCAGGTGTCATTTTCCCGATCTATTCCACGTCTTACTCACAGGTCATAGTTTGTTTCCAGTTTTAGATATTCAAGTGTTTCTTTGTTACTTTGGTTTGATTATCTGTTGCGGGACTTTGTTCAGTTTTGCTTTATCCAATATCCTTGTTTTCCCTTTTTGAAGATTAAATATGATTATTTTGAGACTCCCGCACTCCTGCCTTGCCTCCCTGCTTCCCTGCAATTGGGTCCACCATGTTCTTGCCTTGCGTTACTCTCCTTCGCCCTAACCACGTACGTGACACAAGTATTATTCAAATGTCGTTTGGTGAGCAGCAGAGCTTGAAGTTTTTACATGAACATGGTGCTGGCGGAAGTCCTTACTGTATATTTTTAGTTGTATATTACTGTGTTTTGATTTTGAGTGTATTGTACGGTGACGTTGAGTGTCCTGAAAGGCGCCTTCACATAAAAAGTATTATTTATTCTTGACCCTTCTAATTTTAATAATGTAAGACCAATTTCAAAAATCCAATTTTTATCCACCCTTTTCACAAGATGGTTTCTACACAGCTATTACATTTTGTCTTTTAACTCATTTAGTGCCAGAGACGTATTAATATGTTTTCACCAATCCATCGCTTTATTGCCAAAGACGTATTTTTCCGTGTTTTTAAAAAAAAAGAAAATTGGAGCAGCGCCACAATAAGTATCAAAGGCTTGGGAAGGATTTTAGTACGATAAATCGACACGAAATGGCATTAGTGGCTTTGATCGGAGCTTTGTCAGCATGATCAGAGGAAGGGCGTGGTGAGCAGTTATAGAAGCATGGTTGAGTGAGACAGTTGTCGACAGTTACAGCGAAAAAACATGGCTAAAAAAAAAGGACCATCATCATCTTTTTCCCAAAAAAGCGGAACGGGATTACATTACGACAACGAACGGCGTGTAACGCTGGTTGTGTCGATCATTCGAAGGCCCGCGGTGAGATTGCCACCACATCACAAACCACTTCCCCCTTAACGTCGACCGTCGACGGATATTCAGACTCAGATTACGATAAGCCTGATCCAGATTCATCCTTATCCGGGAGCTGCAGGGCGTCCTCCCCTCTGCCCCCAGAAACTCACGGGAGAGGTAGGACCTTGCTAACTTCAAAGCTAACGTCCATAGCCTTAGCGATGACTCCGTTTGCCATTTTTATCATGCAACGTGCACAAATAAGCAAGACAGTTTGTCCTACGATACTACACGTTGCGAGATCATGCATCCTGTAGACAAAAATGTGGAGCATTTTTGTTCAATTGTCGTTCTTTTATTGATATGCACAAAAACATCATTTTCAGACGCGATATGTGTAATGTAGAATTAGTTTTACCTCATCGCACTGTAGCAACAACATAAATATTGAGATTGATTTCTCTTTGTTTGTCCCCACGTCGTGCGCGACCCCAGACCGCGACAAAGGCAAATGCTGCTTGTTTTCCCCCCCGGCAGGGACTTGTTCACGGTGGCCCATGACAGACCCTCCTGGCATTACCAAAAGTTACGGTCGCAGTCTAGCGCAAGAGCGTGGCCATCAACAAGTCCAAAGGGCAGGAAAGGTTCTGAGTGCACCCACGCGAAGAACACAATCCTGTTTTTACTTTTTGTGTATCTTCGTTCTTTCTCCTGATACAACTGAGATATGATATTCATATTATATTACGCATATATTTGTTATTCATTTGTATTGTGTGCACTTATTTTCATTCATGTATTCATTGATTTTATATTATCTTGTTGTTTTCACGTGTTTCATTCTCCATCAACCTTGTTGGTCTCAGTTTGGCAAAGTGGGTGCCTGCATTGCCTGGGGCTTCAGTTGTTTTCTTTTTTGGCTTCATATGATATTTGATCATTATGTTTGGTTCGTACTGTGTTCTTACAAACAAACCACTTTGTCAACAGGTTTTAAATGGTGCTATATACAGTACATACAATTATGATTATGAATATTATGTGCGTGTACACCTGAGTAAATGTTTGTGTCTGCATGCGTGCGAGTACGTATGTCTGTGAATGTGTGTGTGTGTGTGTCTTACCTGGACTGTAAGTGTTCCAATTGGACCTGCAGGTTCTCTGTCTGCTCCACCTGTTCATCCAAAGACCTCTGGAGTTTCCTTGTCTGGTTATGGGAGTCATCCAGCTAATAAACACATGCATAATCGTGTGCGCATAAAAAAACAACAAGGAAACCAAATATGGATCAGTGTTCCCCTGTGTTCCTGAGCCATGTCATTCCTGCCACTAACCCAGCTGCCTGCCAACACATCCGGGACCACCTCGATGACCTCGTCTCAATAAACCGTTCATCACGTTCTCTCTGGCTCCTTTCCGTTCTTGGCAGAATACTTTGGCCAATCAGAAACCCCGGAGGCAATCGCGAACGCACTCACATCGGTAAACAAGAACGGACTCTCCAAGAACTCATGGAATCTCTACACTCCCTCACACACCAAGTTTCCCTCCAAATCCAAACTTCCGAACGCAAGTACTCTTTCCGAGCCCGCAGCGTCCGAGCCACCCCGCCTCCCGTACAAAGAACCTCACGTGCCGCCGCCGCCGCCCGAGCCCTACTCCGGGGACCTATGCGCATGTGGCCAGTTTCTTCTTAATCGCTCACTCCAATTCAGAAACTGGAAGTCATTATAGAGATAGATGCACTGCACACACTCAGAGTGAAATATGTCATGTTATATCATAAATATTTGATATATATATATTTTTTAAATTTTTTAAAGACCCAAGCTTATGGGCTGAAAACAAAGTACTATGAGTTCATGTGCATTGGTGAAGTAGTTGGAGGTCAGAGATTTGGAATAGGGGATCATCCAATTTGTTGTGCATGAAAATGAGCAGAAAGCTTCAGTTCTTACCTCGTCTTCAGCCTGTCCTAATTCTTTCTTCAGCTCTTCCACCCGCAGTCGCAGCTTTTTGACTTCAGCCTCATGGCCCTCCACCCTCCTGTTGGCATGGCCGAGCTCCGCTGTCTTTTCCTGGAACTGTTTCTTCAGCTTTGTATGAATGTGACGGAGATCGGCCAACTCCTGAATACGCAACATTTCATATCGCAATATCGGTAATCTTATATCCTGATCACCATCTAAATCATGGTATCTTTCTTTCTTTCTTTCTTAAAATGACATGAAATTAACGGCATCTTTCTGTGATGTTTTCTCCATTTATTTATCAAAAATAGACCACCCAATTAAATGAATAGAAGATAAATACCGCTCAAAATATACTTTTCAAGTAATGGAATTAACTGCAAAGAATTCAAATACGACACAGTGCTTCAAAGAACATTCAAGGAAGTCTGCCATTTACCGAGTAAAAGTATGACAAACGTCAGGATTCCAGCAAGGTAAAGCGAACGATATAAATGGCAGGATTATATCGTGCGAGTGACGTTTTGTATTGTAGCTGCGCTATATGGGTCGTTGCACTGAGGTGTAAGACAAATTCAAGAACTCGAATCATATTATTGAAAAGATGTTCGTACATTAACTGGGGAAGTACACCAGTTACATTTAGGGGCTCATGGGTTAAAAACATACTTAATGTGAGCATTATTTGACCAGTGGTCGCTGGTAACACTGACTCTAGGTCAGGAAACATGGAAAGCTGTTTATTGTATGAAAACCTTGGGAATCTTTCACACAAATGCTAGTGTTAGGGAAGGCTCCAAAAGCAATTTATGTCCAACTTGTTAATGTATCGAGGAAACAAATGTACTTTGGGCAAATACAGATGTGTGTGGCATCGACTAAAAATACACATACAACACGACACGTCCTCAAGAGTGCTGCGACTCGTCCAGATGACCGGCGAGTCAGCAGTGCGGTCAGGGGACACAGAAAAGCGTGCACTAGCGATGGAAAACTGTCAAAATCAAACAAGAAAGCATCGAATTCCATACAAGCTCGAGCTTTTCATCTCGAGCGTTTGAGATGGAAGCTTGTCACATTTTGACATCGTTTTCTCGAAAACCCTCATCAGGTTCCAGCGGCCCCTCCATGTTCCCATCAAGCTCAAACGCTGCCGCGTGCCGGTCGTATGCAAGTCGAAAATGGTTCTGGGTGGTCGATGTCGCAAAATAGTCGACCGTTTTTGTCGCTCCAACGAAAATATGACAGACACTTCAAAATGTAAGTCAATATTGTCTCCTACTCCTTCTGAAGCAATCGACTGATCCTTCTACGATTATGGCATCGATTCCAAATAGCCGTCGTTTTTTCGATTACAGTTATGAAATTGAGTGGCCGCTTGCTCGTAACGCATTTTGACTGACAAAGTTACGAGCACGATGGCTATTTCGAAGAAGTGCCGCAAAGAAATCTCGCCGTGGAATGTCATTAACCCCTTTTAGCAGATATTAGCAAAGTTTTTTCACACTGTGCCTATTTCCGTTGATGACTGCTAAAATGGCACACTTTTGGCGCTGGTCAAAAACCCAACAAATGCGTTTATTGTAAAATAATTGGAGGTGGAAAATTCTTGATACAATATTATTTGATATTTACACGTTGATACCTGATTACCGATGATACTGTTGAGTGTTAATATTTGATGCCTTTGAATGTATTTTGCCGTTAATAATTGCTCGTAACAAACTGTACAAAGTTTGGACTACATTGTGGTCAAATGAAAAGAAGTGTACCAACCTGGGCACATTTTTGTGTCTGTTGGCGTGCACGACCCCCTCAAACCCGTGAAATAGGGGATAAAATCTGACATTTTGTGCGACTCTGAAACAGGGTACTGTTTCAACATAAAACCATGCATCAGTACAGCTCGGACTCCGCCAGAGATTGTTTTCACACTCCTCTTTGGTCATGGATACACAGTGGACATGGACAAGTTCTACAAGTCCATTTCTTTTATTCGGGGCTCAAACAAATATGTGTGGAAGGCTGAGGAGAAACAGACGGGAACCTCAGTCCGTTGCAGAACTAAAAAAATAAATCCTACTTGGGTGTGGGGGAAAAGCTCGTGTTCCACAATGAAAATACGATGGTGGTGAAGATGGTGACAACCTGCCATCAGGACAACATGGAGACGGTTGAAGTGTGGCAGAAGGGATGCCAGCAAAAATCTGCCCAACTCAAACCGGAGTGTGTACACGAACGGGGTGGATAAATCGGACCGAGATATTGCTTATTACCCGTTAGTCGGAAGGTCGTTCAACCGGTAAAAAAAAAATAAATGGCGCTTATTTGTTTCAGATTTGTTTGTTCAAGGCTTATATTATTTTCAAAGACAAAAATCCATCGGTGTGCAAAACCTTGCTGGACTTCATGCGCAAGGTCATAAAAACATGGACCATTGAGCAGAAAGTAGAGGAGGACGATGAGGAGGCAGAAGGTGCAGGTGTGGGAGTTGCGGGACCGAGGGCCAACTGGGAAATCCCAGGCTGGAGCGCATATCGCCCACAAGGAGAGAAAAGAAGACCGGCAAGGAGGTGTAGGGTGTGTGAACGGAGAGGCCAGCGAAGCCAGACCGAGATGTGGTGAAAGTGTCCTTTTCAAATCTGCAGTAGAAGGTATTCAAGTCGTTGGCTTGTAACCATTTCTAAGGCTTTGGCCAACAGACGAGAACAAATTCTCCTGTCAATAATACATTGTGACCAAACAGGTTTTATGAACGGACGGAGCTCCATCAACAATGTCAGGAGATTGATAAACCTACTAAGTATGTGGCAGCGTAAGAATCTCAAAACAATTGTCTTGTCACTTGATGCAGAAAAAGCTTTTGACAAAGTTGACTGGTCTTTTCTTTTTGCTGTACTTAACAAATTTGGCATTAGTGATTCATATATTCACTGGATCGCAATATTATACGACTCACACAAAGCAACTGTCACCACAAATGGGGTCACATTGCAAAGAGGAACTAGACAAGCGTGCCCACTCGCGCCCATGCTAGTCACACTAGCTATCGAAGCACTGGCAGTAGCGATACGGCAGAACAATAATATTAAAAGGTATGAGGACCCGTCCCCCCACCCGAAGGCGGAGGGAGGCTACCCTCTCGTCCACCGGGGTGAACCCCAACGTACAGGCGCCGAGCCGGGGAGCAATAAGTATACCCACACCTGCTCGTGCGCAACTCCAGAGTGGAAGAGAGTCCAACCCCTTTCGAGAGGACTGGTACCAGAGCCCGAGCTGTGCGTGGAGGCGAGTCCGACTATATCTAGTCGGAACTTCTCGACCTCACACACCAGCTCGGGCTCCTTCCCTGCCAGAGAGGTGACATTCCAAGTCCCTAGAGCCAGCTTCTGTAGCCGGGGATCGGATCGCCAAGGTCCCCGCCTTCGGCCACCGCCCAGCTCGCACTGCACCCGACCCCTATGGCCCCTCCCGCAGGTGGTGAGCCCATGGGAAGGGGGACCCACGTTACCCTTTCGGGCTGTGCCCGGCCGGGCCCCGTGGTTGCAGGCCCGGCCGCCTGGCGCTCGCCTTCGAGCCCCACCTCCAGGCCTGGCTCCAGAGGGCGGCCCCGGTGACCCGCACCCGGACAAGGGAAACCTGAATCCATTCATTGTACTTGTCATAGTGGTTTTTGGAGCCGTGCTTTGTCTGGACCCTCACCTAGGACCTGTTTGCCATGGGTGACCCTGCCAGGGGCATAAAGCCCCAGACAACCTAGCTCCTAGGATCATTGGGAGACACAAACCCCTCCACCACGATAAGGTGACGGCTCAAGGAGGGGCCCAAATGCATCCTCCAGAAAAATATTAAGTACAGTATTTTTCTGTTTTTATTTGCCATCGGCTCCAGCACTCCCGCGACCCTTGTGAGGATAAGCGGCTCGGAAAATGGACGGTTGGATTTCTGCATTTGAAGTTGGTTCATTGTAACATCGCTCCGTCGGTTAATATATTTAACATTAACATCCGTACACTAATTAGATAACTAAGTGCGTTTCCTAATTATTTCAAGATGTACTAGCGGATCAGCTTTTGTTGGCGATGTTGCGTGCGCTTCGTGGTTCCGCTGGGACCGCAACCGGGGCCACGACCAGCGGCACCTCAACGAGAAAATACAAAAGACCAGTGCAACAAATACGACACTGTGTGATGTGATGAGCAAAAATGTTGCTTCAATGTAAGAATAGCAATAGAGGATGTCCGCTCCAGAGGTGGGTAGTGTAGCCAAATATTGTACTCGAGTAAGAGTACTGTTACTTGATAATAATGCGACTCAAGTCAAAGTCAAAAGTAGTCCTCCAAAAAATTACTTCAGAGTAAAAAGTAGTGAGTAACGTCAGGTTTTTTAACCACAGCATGAACATCAGTAAAATCAAAATAAAATGCGTATATGTAAATTCTGATATTGCTGTATGTGTGCATGCGTGTGTGTGTGTGTGTCTGTGTGCACAGCCAAAACTACAACACAACACCTGCAATTTACTGCAAAGTGTTTTCTCAACTTAGAAGTGGGCTGAAATATCCACATTTGGCCAGACAGTGCCAGAAAAATACTACAATACATGAAAGCTGTTGTTTTTGTCATCTGAAATGTAAACACAGTCGCACGCCGTTGCCTTCATGGTAACGACCGCCTTCCCAACACGGCCGCCACGTATGCGCGTCCATTTGCCGGGCTGGCTTATCTAGTCTTAATACTACCTATGCCGGGAAGCCCAATAGAAGACGTGTGAGGTCGTGTGACTTTCTATGATTGGTGAACTAGACTTAAACGGCACTCGCGATTAAATTTGATTGGAGCAAACAGCGCCCAATGCGGAAATCGAAGTCGCAATCTCGCGCGTGAAATAGTTGATAAATAAGCAATAATTGATCAATAAAAGTAGCGTGCGACATTTAGATAATTTTATCGGAGTACAAATACGGTTCGCTCTTAACAGCAGAAGCGGCGGATGTGTTTTTTCTGGTCTGGTCAACTCCTGCGACGTATCCAAAGCAGGTCCCGAGCGCACAGGCGGAACCTCCGGCCGATGCATATTAGTCCCTCGCGGAGTAATATTCAGACATTACATCTGTGTGTGGATGCTGGATTCTTGGAATGGTTCTAACTGCCACCGTCCAAGGAGTACGAAACAGCCTATGACGACAGCGACGGAGATCCCCCCCCCAGGAAAAACTCATTGGATCTATACGATTCATGTAAATGGCCTAGTTTGAGTTCAAAGCGGCAGATTTCGCCGAAAGGCGACGGATTTGCACGTACGGTAGAAGATAGACCAGGCGGTAAATCTCGGCTTATCAAGTCGATTATGAGGGAGAGAAGTGGCAACATGTCGGTAGTTGGAGAAGTTAAGGCACTTCGCGCTTGGACAGAGTGCCATGTCTGGTGTAAGCAGAGCATGTGTCACAGTGGGTGGTCGAAAGCGTGCGATCGGGTAAAAAAGACGACGCAGTTCATGGAGCGAATGAGAAAAAGCCACTGAAGTTCAACCTGAGCCATGCAATGAGTCGGTGTCACTCACGCTGCATTTCTGTATCAACTGTCAACTATTATTTGGTTTTTTCTTTTTGATATATAGTTTTAGGTGACGTAAAAGCAAAAGATATTTGCGTTGACATCGTTTTTCACCCAAAAATCATTTTCTCCTCCTTTGGTTTTTGGTGAAACCAAACCCGCTGTACCGCTGAAAGCTAGAAAGAAACTTTTTTTCCCGCGTGACAGAAGAGACTACTTTGTCTTTGCATACTGTGCCTTTTTACCTTGTTTTTCTCAAACAACTCCATCTGGATGGCCTTGAGGTCTGTGTCGATGGCCGACGCAGCCTGGCGGCGCTTCTTCGCCATCTGTTCTTCCAAGTCTTCAGTCTGAGCCCTCAGCTTCTTGTTGTCCCTCTCCAGCGCCAGTTTCTCTGTCTCCAAGCGCTCTCTGCGACCCCATTCTGCTGCATTCTCCACCTGCAACCTCTCCATCTGACAGCCACACATTTGTCACTCATCCATTTAGGAAACAGAACCGCCGGTTGTACAGGAGTGGCGCGATTGCAAATATATTAGGGACATTTTTTTTTAGCCTGAGCCATGAGAGTCCGAGTCGCTTCATTTTCAGTATCTGCCGATACCCAGTCCGAATCCCGTGCCTTGGCAATGCGTTTCAAAGAAAAAGTGTATCGAAAAATTCCAAATTGTCTCCTAATTTCTTGTATTTGAATAAAGGTATTCCAAAATTACAAATGTCGCAATCACATTTTTTTTGCACCCGAGTCCGAGTCCAAGTCTTTGATTTGAAGGCTCTGCCGATACCGAGTCGCGGTCCGATACCTCGACAATGCGTTAAAAGGACCGTGCGCCCGTATTCTCGCAAATATATATATATATATATACGGACCCTTTCCCCAAAAATTTCATATCATGGAAAGTCTTATTTCTTCCCATAATTTCATTCGAAAAGTAAACGTTTCATAGATTATAGATTCATTTATTTGTTCGTTTTTCTGTAATTGAAACAGCGGAGCACTGAGTCCAAAGCAAACATGCCGAAGCAGCGTTTTGCGATTATGAATGGAAGAAGTTGCCAACGGACGTGAGGTCAGCTCCGACCGTGAATGTTTTGAAGTCCAGGCTTTGAAAATGATATTTCTTGCACAGTACGCTGTTTGAATTGTACTTTTATTTTTTTCTCTTTGTTTTTAAATGCTTTTAATCATGTGAAGCACATTGAGTTACCTTGTGAATGAAATGCGCTATATCAATACATTTGCTTTGCTTTAATTTGGGCTTCCGGCTCATAAGACCCCCGTAATCAGGAATTCCAAAAATGTCAATACTGTGAAGAAATCACATTTTGCATGCAATGTTTGAAACCGAGTGTCACACACTAATCATCTACTAAGTTCAAACTGAATGCGGCACGGTGGACGACCGGTTACAGCGTCTGCCTCACAGTTCTGAGGCCCAGGGTTCAATCCCCGGCCCCGCCTGTGTGGAGTTTGCATGTTCTCCCCGTGCCTGCGTGGCTTTTCTCCGGGCACTCCCGTTTCCTCCCACATCCCAAAAACATGCATTCATTGGAGACTCTAAATTGCCCGTTGGCATGACTGTGAGTGCGAATGGTTGTTTGTTCCTATGTGCCCTGCGATTGGCTGGCAACCGGTTCAGGGTGTACCCCGCCTCCTGCCCGATGACAGCCGGGATAGGCTCCGGCACGCCCGCGACCCTAGTGAGGAGAAGCGCGACAGAAAATGGATGGAAGGATGGATATTCAAGCTATCTCTGAACAAGCCGGCATCTTAACGGATGTTGTTTGGCATTCCAGATGAATGACACCATTTGGGGTTTGGGCCCTGCTTCTAATTTGGTTTCCAAATCCCCAAAATAGGTTCGCGCTGTCCTACCTAGCCTTGCATGAACTGATGAAGCCTGCTCAAATGAGAGGTGAAACATCTTCTAAGACAAGCAGAACAGTCCAACAGCGATCGATTCATTGCTCTGAGAAGAAAAATCATCTGCAAGATTTATTGCAGCAAACGAAAAATGAAATGAAGGAAGCACAGGACCGAGCAAAGGTGCCTAAGGAGTAGCTAAGAATACCATATTTTCCAATTTAGTTGTTGAGTTTTTCAACAATGTTCATCCAGCAGTGTTGATCAATGAGTGTGAATTTATGTTTTCATAAATGGCCCGTTACCTCAGTTCGCAATTCAGCTAGTTTCTTGTCCATACTGGAACGAGCTCCCAGTTCATCCTCCAGGTCTTCCGATATGCGCCCAAGTTCATCTTGATGCATTTCCCTCAACAGATTCAGCTGGTGGCAATGGAAGAGGAGAATTATGAAAGAACATGATTATAAAACAGTTTACTGATAAACCATAGTACCATTTCTAATGGTTAGTATTACAGCACCGTTTCAAATTGTAATTATGACTAATACCGTATGTAGCATGCTCGCACCTATAAAGAGCCAAGAAACGAAACCAAGCGCGATAGTGAAGGAGAGAAGGCAGAGCAAGCCAGCGGGCCACGGCGAGCGACAAAGGTGCATCCATCTCAAAACTGCGTCTGAGAAGCAGTCCTGAAATGCAGCTATTCCTAACTTCGTCCCTCCAGGAGTGTTTTGAGTGGACAAAAAAATCCTTTCGAGCTTGAATACAGTGGTACCTTGACCTCAAAGTCCAATTTGTTCCCTGACCAAGCTTCTAACTTAAAGTGCCACGAAAAGAAAATGTCTCGGAAATTCGACACATCGCAGAAAAGACGGATTAATGAATGAATGGATTTCCCAAAAAATCAATCGCAACATATGTGAAATCAGGTTTCCAAAGGGTCAAGAATTGAGTTTCCAGAAGTTGTGGCCATGTCGCTGGGTACTGTGAAAACGCCGCCTCCAGCTTTCAAATAGTTCTATCGCGGATGAGCTGCTCCTCTGCCTGCCTTTCACGGGCCGCAGTCATTGTGCCCCTTTGTTTCCGGTGAAATTCAGATTGCTGTTATTTGACGGAGGAGGGGGGGGGGGGGGGGGGTGTCGATCCCCCACTCCTGTGGCCGCTGATTTGCCATGTGGTGTTTCCTCCTCCTCGCCCGAGATGCGAGTGTCTGACAAGACCCTCCCATTTTTCCAGTGTGTTGGCATTCATGTTTTTAATACAAATTCTCCAGCTTTCGAGTACGCCTGCTTTTATTTGCCATGCGCGATGATGTAATGTATTATGTAACTTGTAACTATATTACATTGTCCAGTTTGGATATGTATTTTGCTTGGTTTTATTCAGCTTTCTGCAGCCAGGGCGACATTACAAATACCTTACCTTTGTTGGATAAGGCTCGAGAAATAAGGAACAACACTATATGACTTGATGTACAGCTCTTATTGAGTTTTTAAAGATAGCAGTGTGGAGTATTTGGCATCTGTAATTGTGTTTGCATGACACCCCCCCCCCCCAAAAAAAAAAAAAAAAAGGGTGGTGACTCCAATTGGGATTGAAGTCGGCGTGGAAAAGCGATTATTGAATCCAAATTTTCGGACTCCGTCCAGAACGAATCTTAGAATATCATACTACTTACTTTATTCTGACAAGAGCTACAACTGCTCCCACGACATATTTGCTTGAAAAAAAACGACAAAATATTTCAAAATTTCGAGCCTGCGTTTCCGGCAGCCGCCATTTAGACTTACTGCGCATATTTTCTGCACGTGCGGACTTGCGCAGTCGTTTGTTATTGCAGTTAATGATGGATCACTGACGCAAATAGCCATCGCCTTCCACCGGGACAACTATCTCCGTGGAAGGAGGCGTCCGACCGCCGTGCTCAAGGAGCTGATGTTCGCGGCAGACGGCAACTGCAGCAGAATGAATGGGAGAAGGTTGTGCAGGATCCAATCGAACGTAGCAGATGATGAGAGCTCGTGGGCTAGCTAGCGAGCAGCGTCGATTTATACATTTCTCAGCACCGAGACGGACGCAAAACCAACCCAGGTTCTACTTTTGCCCACGGTTGGGTGAGGGATCCTGGTTTAATTAAGTATGCCATGATTTTAAAAGACAAAAAAAAAAATAATTAGAATTCCAGAGGGAGACGCGTCAGCCAAAGCACGCCAGCGTACTGTTTTTCCGGTCCGAATTGGATTTTTGGATGAATTGGACTATGACATTATTATCTTTATTTCAGAATAGTAAAAGGAGTAACAATTCGACTCTGAAGTCATTCATTACTGTCAACAAGATTAACAAATCCGGGATTTAGAGGGTGAGTCTGTGCCCTCGTTCACAGTTCATATTACATGGGAAATATAGATATATCAAATAAAATACAATAAAACATATAATATAAATAGATATATATTTGGTATATTTGTCGACCAAAATCTATTGACAGGGCCCCTTGCGTCTCTGTCTTTGCATTTCATTTTGATCATCTTTAATATCCTTTTATGGGATTTGCACGATCATTTCGGTTGGAAAGGCGCAAAATGTCCTTTTGCAAGCTCGAGAGATTTGAGACGGTCGGATTTCTCATTATTATGCGACGTAAATGAGCTTTGCTCCGATTGGCTCGCTCATCTTGCCAATTTCTCCTACTCGGGACGTGGGTGCGCCGGCGCCCATCCCAGCTGACTTCAGGCGAGATAAACCTTGAACTGGTCACCGGCTGGCTGCGACCCGACCTCCGACAATGGATGGATGGATGGATGGATAAAAGATCATTAATCAGTACCAAAGCCTGGATTTAATTCGATTGTTTAATCATCTGCATACTGAAGATATTCAAAGCACTTCACTTATTCCACATTTTCTTGTTATACTGATGACATGATTTGTTTCTTTCAAATTGTACACACAACACCGCATAATGACAATGGTGAAAATGCTTTCAAAACTTTTTGGAAATGAAACTAGGAAATCACATGTACAGTACAAAAATCGTCATCTCGTGCGTGTCTTTCCCCTTGTCTGGTGCTCACCCGTCACTGACGGTGCTTTCCCACGTGTCTTGTCACGCCCGATTACCCGTGTATTTCTTAGTCATAGTTTTCCATGACTTTCCCAAACCTTTCATATCATTTCCAAAGCTGAAAAATGTACATATTTTCTTGGCGTTATGTTCGCAAATACAATATTTCAGAATGCACGCTGTATCCATCCAGTAGGGTTGGGCTTCGTCTCAATTTGAATAATAAGATGCATTGTATTGTTTGACTCACGTGATTGTGCTGAGCCGAGGGTCAGAGCTGCAGGGAGCGTGGCGTGCCGTGCCGTCGCACGCCGACTTTCACCCGAGGTGTTCGACCATGTTACTCCATATAATCTCATTGGTGGTGATGGTCATTTATTTGAACAAAGTTAAGCCACACTTTCGATCATTATTCTTCTGCGTTGGTGGTCAGCGGAACAGGCGCTGATATTACACATTAGCTACAGTCCTGTGAAAAAGTCAATTCTAATTCTTTTTTTATTTGTATTTTTTTGGGGGGGGGGCACTTTCCCGACATCTATGTTGAAGATCATCAAATAAATGTAAATATCAGAGAAAGACAACCCAAGTAAACATAAAATGCAGTTGCTAAATGGTGATATATATATATTTTTTTTTTTTTTTATCAAGGGAAAAAAAATATTCGAAGCTACCTGGCACTGTGTGGAAAAGTATATGCCCCATCCATTTTTCCATTTTCCATACCGCTTATCCTCACGCGGGTCGCGGGCGTGCGGGAGCCGATCCCAGCTGACTCTGGGCGAGAGGCGGGGACACCCTGAACTGATCGCCAGCCAATCGCAGGGCCACATAAACAAACACATTCACACCTACGTAGGCTTGGGCATCGTTTGAATTTGAACGATTCCGGTTCCAAATGATTCTCGATTCTGATTCTTCAAAAAGGTTTGCATGGTTTAAATAAAGTGTGTCCAAATCATGAACATCCATTTTCTTAGCAGCCCGCAGAAGAGACTAAAATGAACATTTGACTCGGGGTTCTTTATAACCAGTATCAATTTCAAACCTATGAACTAAAAGGCAATGTGTGTGGAACTAACCTGCACTACTTCGTGTGCGTTCTTCTGTCGTTCATTTGAGCTGCTTCTTCGTTGGTTTTTGCCACTTCTTCTTTGGGGTCGGCGGACTACGCATCGGAACTGGGAATCAACATTTTTTAATTTGAACGATTCTGGGAGAACCAGAACCTTAGTCCCGGTTCCAATCGGTTCTCGATTGTCAATGCCCGACCCTACACCGCAGGCAATGAACCTAACATGCACCACAGCACCCGGAGAAAACCCATACAAGCACGGGGAGAACATGCAAATTCCATACAGGCGAGGACAGATTTGAACCCGGGTCCTGAGGACTCTGAGGCAGATGTGGTAACCAGTCGTCCACCGTGGCACCAGGTATATGCTCCCCCCCCCCCTGTTAAATGATGAATCAACTGTGGCTCATCACATTTTGGGGGGAAAGTTGGGTTCATTTTCACTGACCACGCCCAAGCCTGATTACCTCCAGACCTGCTTAATCAAGTAATGACTGAAATTGAACCTGTTTGACAAAATAAAGCCAGCAAAAGGATGCTGCAATAAAATGCCATGATCCAAAGAAATTCAAAAACTGAATAGAAATAAAGTAATTCACATCTATCAGTCTGACAAGCGTTACAAAGCAATTTCTCAAGCTTGGTACATTGGTACTTGGACCAGTGAAACACGGTGAGAGCCATTGTACCAAAAATGGAGAAAACATGGAAAGGCGCGAAACTTCCCAGTAGTGGCTGGCTGACAAAAATTGCCCCAAGAGCAAAGTGATGGCTCATCCAGGAGGTCGCAGAGGAACCAAAGACAACATCTAAAGAACTGCAGGCCTCAGTTAAGCCAAGACTCAACAATAATGGCATCAACGGCAGAATTTCAAGCCGCTCATCTTCCGTCCATCCATTTTCTGAACCACTTATCCTACTAGGGTCGTGGGTGTGCTGGCGCCTATCCCGGCTGACTTCAGGCAAGGGTACACCCAGAACTGGTCGTCAGCCAACCGCACGGGACATATAGACAAACAACACATTCACACATACAAACTGTTTAGTCTTCAATTATCCTAGCATGCATGTTTTTGGAATGTGGGAGGAAACCCACGCAGGTACTGGGAGAACATGCAAACTCCACACAGGGGAGGCCCGATTTGAACTCGGGTCCTCAGAACTCTGAGGCAGATGTGCTAACCAGTCGGGCACCGTTCCACCGCGCCCCAAAAACATCTGAATGATTCCCAAGACTGGGAGATTATTCTATGCACTGACGAGACGAAAGTTGAACTTTATGGAAGGTATCTGGTGTAAATGTAACACAGCATTTCAGAAAAAGAACGTCATACCAACAGTCAAATATGGTGGTGGTAGCGTGATGGTCTGGGTTGCTTTGTTTCTTCAGGACCTGGATGACTTGGTGTGACTGATGGAACCATGACTTCTGCTCTTTTTCAGAAAATCCTGAAGGAGAATTTTCGGCCATCAGTTCGTGACTTCAAGCTGCAGCGGGTTGGGTTCTGCAGCAGGACAACAATCCAGAACAGACCAGCAAGTCAACTACTGATTTGCTTGAAAAAAAACCTAAATGAAGGTTTTGGGGTGGCCTAGTCAAAGTCCGTTTGAAATGCTGTGGCATGACCTTAAAGAGGCCCCCCATGCTCGAAAACCCTCAAGTGTTGGTGAATTAAAACAATTCTGCAAGGAAGAGTGGGCCAAAATATTTCCACAGATATGTGAAAGACTGATTGCCAGTTATACAAAATGCAATTGTTGCTGGTGAGTGTGGCCCAACCAGTTATTCGGTGTAGGGGGGATATTACTTTGTCACACAGGGCCGGGAGGCTTTGAATCGGTTTTTTTTCTTAATAAAGACAATCACCATTTAAAAACTGGGTTGACAAGGGTTACTACCTTCGTATGGTATTTACTAGGGGTGTCCCGAATCGATCATTGCGATCAGAAATCGATCCGATGGCAGCAAAAAAAAAAAACAAGGATCGGATTAGACCGGATCTAAAATATCACATTTGACCACTCTTATACAAGCAGTGAATTCATTCCCTGCTCCGCTCCAGCACTTCTATCCAGCAGCGCCCCGATGGCATGCAGAGCCCACATGTCGCTAAGGTGCTATCATAGTAGCAAGGAGTAAGAGTGAATATCGCTTGCTTAAATTCATTTATTGACACTTGAAAGTTCACTGTGAAACTAAACATGCATAACAAAATCATTAAACCCATTGAATGTTCAAATACATCACAGACCTAGTTTCTTTCTTCGTTTTTGTTTACAAAAATCGCGAGCTCAAAGCTAACAGTTCTTTTCCTTTGGGCTTGTCACTTTAGGGGTCGCCACAGCGCGTCAACCTTTTCCATGAGAGCCTATCTCCTGCATCCTCCTCTCCAACACCAACTGCCATCATGTCTTCTTCCCTCACGACATCCATCAACCTTCTCTTTGCTCTTCCTCTCGCTCTCTTGCCTGGCAGCTCCATCCTCATCATCCTTCCACCAATATACTCACTCTCTCTCCTCTGGACGTGTCCAAACCATCCAAGTCTGCTCTCTCTAACTTTGTCTCCAAAACATCGAACCTCGGCTGTCCCTCTGATGAGCTCATTTCTAATTTTATCCAACCTGGTCACTCTGAGAGCGAAGGTCAACATCTTGATTTCCGCCACCTCCAGCTCTGCTTCCTGTCGTCTCTTCAGTGCCACTGTCTCTAATCCGTTCATCATGGCTGGCCTCACCACTGTTTTATAAACTTTGCCCTTCATCCTAGCAGAGACTCTTCTGTCACATAACACACCTGACACCTTCCTCCACCCGTTCCAACCTGCTTGGACCCGTTTCTTCACTTCCTGACCACACTCACCATTGCTCTGGACGGTTGACCCCAAGTATTTCAAGTCCTCCACCCTCGCTATCTCTTCTCCCTGTAGCCTCACTCTTCCCCCACCACCACCGCTCTCGTTCATGCACATATATTCTGTCTTACTTCGGCTAATCTGAATGAAAAACACAATTGACAAGCTAACGTAAATTTGCATCAAACTTGGCATATATATTATATGTTTATATAGTATAGTATATTTATAGTTTATATACATATATATATATATATATATATATATATATACACACACACACACACACACCCATCCATCCATTTTCTGTCGCGCTTCTCCTCACGCGGGTCGCGGGCGTGCTGGAGCCTATCCCGGCTGTCATCGGGCAGGAGGCGGGGCACACCCTGAACCGGTTGCCAGCCAATCGCAGGGCACATAGGAACAAACAACCATTGGCACTCACAGTCACGCCTACGGGCAATTTAGAGTCTCCAATGAACGCATGTTTTTGGGACGTGGGAGGAAAGCGGAGTGCCCGGAGAAAAGCCACGCAGGCACGGGGAGAACATGCAAACTCCACACAGGCGGGGCCGGGGATTGAACCCCGGTCCTCAGAACTGTGAGGCAGATGTGCTTACCAGTCAACTGCCGTGCCGCCCATGAAAAATAATCTCAATAAATATGAAATACAAATTATACTTTTGAAGTGCAAAATAACAATTAAAGGTCAATTCAGTTTATTTTACTGTCGGTAAATGGTGGGAACATTTTTTGCTTTCTTCAAATGTGCGGCAATACACTTTTGAACTTCTTGATGCAACTGGGTTTTGTTTGACTGACACTCGCTGTTCCTGCTGTGCACGTCTCGGCCTCTGAAGGACACAATGCGATACGACTTGCAGTAACAAAGAAAGTCGAAGTCACGATATAATATTGTTATGATAACTCGTTTTTCACAATTTTGAAGAATATATGCCAGAGAGTATTGTTATATTGCCTGTTTGTATGTATTTCTACGTTTGTGTACCAATATTCATTCTTTTCAGAATTAGAGTTAGATGCAAATTTTTGTGAGCTCGTCAATGGTGTTTTTCATTCTTTGTGCGTGATTTTTATGTGCGATTTTATGAACAAAAACGAAGAAACAAATTCTGTGATGTATTTGAACATTCGATATTTTGTGTGTTTAGTTTTTCTCTGAACTTCAACTGGGGTGTCAATAAACGGCTTTAAGCAAGCAACATGTACTCTTACTGCATGCTACTATGTTAGCACCTTAGCAACCTGTTGTTGTGATTCAATGGGCTCTGCATGACCTCCGGGCGCTGCTGGATGGAAGTGCCGCAGCAGAACATGAGATCCAGTGCTTGTATAAGAGTGGTAAAACCTGAGATTTTAGATCCAATCCGATACTCCTTTTTTTGCTGACATCGGACTGGTTTGCGATCTCAAAGATCGGATCGGGACACCCCTAATTGGGATCACTGGTGTTGCAAGATCCTGGTTTTCATCGTACCTCATGTCCCGGAAACAATTTGTCCATATAAGGAATCTCAAGTCTGGGTGCACGGATGTCACATTGGGTGTCGCCCAGGGGTCAGTCTTGGGTCCCCCCCTTCTCTTCACTATCTACCTTCTACCCCTGAGCTCAATCCTCCGTCACCATTTTCACCGTTACGCTGATGACACACACACACAGACACACACACACACACACACACACACACACATACATATATATATTTATATATATATATATATATTTATTTATTTTTTTTTTTTTTTTATTTACTTGCTCTGATTTGAAATTCACAGCCCTACATTTATTCAGTAAATGAGAAAACACACAGTTGTGCTCATATTTTTGATTACCCAGGCAGAATTTGTAAGATGGGTACAATTCTTTAAAGAAAACTTGAAGGACCAGGCGAAACACATTTAATTTTATGTTAATGGATTCAAATTAAACGGTCAAGCACTTCAGAAAAGCATTATAATTCAACAAAACATAACCATTAAGAAGCGGGACGGTTAGAGCGTCTGCTTCACAGTTATGAGGACCGGGGTTCAATCCCCGGCCCCGCCTGTGTGGAGTTTCTCCAGGCACTCCGGTTTCCTCCCGCATCCCAAAAGCATGCATGGTAGGTTAATTGACGACTCTAAATTGCCCGTAGGTGTGAATATGAGTGCAAGTGGTTGTTTGTTTGTATGTGCCCTGCGATTGGCTGGCAACCGGTTCAGGGTGTACCCCGCCTCCTGACCGATGATCGCTGGGATCGGCTCCAGCACGCCCGCGACCCGTGTGAGGAGAAGCGCCTCAGAAAATGGATGGATGGATGTTGTTCAGTCATCAGTCATATTTTTTTTTAAAAAACTAAAAACATTATTTCACAAATTCTGCCAGGGTATGTAAACGTATGAGCACAACTGTATAGACAGTGGGTACGGAAAGTTTTCACACCCCCTTAAATTTTTCACTCTTTGTTATATTGTAGCCATTTGTTAAAATCATTTAAGTTCATTTTTTCCTCAATAATGTACACACAGCCCCCCATATAAATTTTTGCTGAGTTATTAAAAAAGAAAAACTGAAATATCACACAGCCATAAGTATTCAGACCCTTTGCTGTGACACTCCTATAGTTAACTCGGGTGCTGTCCATTTCTTCGGATCATCCTTGAGATGGTTCAACACCTTCATTGGAGTCCAGCTGTGTTTGATGATACTGATTGGACTGGATTAGGAAAGCCACACCCCTGTCTATATAAGACCTTACAGCTCACAGTACATGTCAGAGCAAATGAGAATCATGAGGTCAAAGGAACTGCCTGCAGAGCTCAGAGACAGAATTTTGGCAAGGCACAGATCTGGCCAAGGTTACAAAAAAAATCTGCTGCACCTAAGGTTCCTAAGAGCACAGTGGCCTCCATAATCCTGAAATGGAAGACGTTTGGGACGATCCGAACCCTTCCTAGAGCTGGCCGTCTGGCCAAACTGAGCAATTGGGGGAGAAGAGCCTTGGTGGGAGAGGTCAAGAAGAACCCAAAGATCACTGTGGCTGAGCTCCAGAGATGCAGTCGGGAGATGGGAGGAAGTTCTAGAAAGTCAACCATCACTGAAGCCCTCCACCAGTCAGGGCTTTATGGCAGACAAGCCCGACGGAAGCCTCTCCTCAGTGCAAGACACATGAAAGCCCGCATGGAGTTTGCTAAAAAAAAACACCTGAAGGACTCCAAGATGGTGAGAAATAAGATTCTCTGGTCTGATGAGACAAAGATAGAAATTGTTGGCGTTAATTCTAAGTGGTATGTGTGGAGAAAAGCAGGCACTGCTCATCACCTGTCCAATACAGTCCCAACTGTGAAGCACGGTGGTGGCACCATCATGCAACGGTGGGGGTGTTTTTCAGCTGCAGTGACAGGGAGACTGGGTGCAATCGAAGAAAAGTTGAATGCGGCCAAGTACAGGGACATCCTGGATGAAAACCTTCTCCAGAGTGCTCAGAACCTCAGACTGGGCCGAAGGTTCACCTTCAAAAAAGACAATGACCCTAAGCAAACAGCTAAAAAACCGAAGGAGTGGCTTCAGAACAACTCCGTGACTGTTCTTGAATGGCCGAGCCAGAGCCCTGACTTCAACCCCTTTTTTGTTAAAGGGGAAGCAAAGGTTATTGTTTGAATAATTTATAGGCCTCCAAGATACAGTAGAACATTTATGGAGGACTTTTCAGAACTGCTGTCAGTTATTTGTGCTGACTACTACTATTTTGTCATAACGGGAGACTTTCACATTTGAACTCTCTCGACATATTAAGATTCCAACCCACACACAAGGTCACATCTTAGATCTGGTCATCTCTAAGGATGTTGAAATTCTATCAATTAACATTAAGGATATGGCTATTTCTGACCATTTTGGTGTATTCTTTGAATTAGAGATTCTTCCAAAAGTTCAGAAAACCTCTATGTCTATTACGAAAAGGTACCGCCACTAAGTTTATGGAGACAAATTGCTGTGCCACAAACTGTGAATGCTGAGATAGTTGATGAACTTTTGGATAATTTAACCTGTAAAAGCTCACTTCATGAATGCTGTCGCTCCTATTAAAACTAAGACAACTAGCTAACTCAATACCATCTGACTTTTTCAAAGATATTGCGAAGTGTGTGCTCGATGATTTGTAGCAAATAATCAATTGCTCACTTCAGTCAGGTGAGTTTCCTAAAGCTCGTAAAGTAGCTGCCATCAAGCCTCTGCTCAAAAACCGAACGCTGGACGCTTCCATGTTAGCAAGCTAGAGACACATCTCAAATCTCCCTTTCTTAGCCAAGATTGTTGAGAAAGTAACTCAGCAATTTCTTGAACTTAAATTGACTTTTTGACAAATTTCAATCAAGGTTCCGAGCTCATCACAGTCCAGAATCTGCTCTTACCAAAGTGCTAAATGATAAAAGGTTGAATACTGGTGTCAATTCTGGTCTTGCTAGACCTCAGTGGGGCTTTTGATACACCATTATTTTACACCATTACAGTTGGGTCATTATATTATGACCCAACTGTAATGGCCATTATTGTAATTATTGTAATGGTCATTACACCATTATTTTACACCATTACACTTGGGTCATTATATTATGACCCAACTGATCATAATATACTGCGAAACAGGTTGGAAACGTGGGTAGGACTAAATGGAACAGTCCATAAATGGTTCAGGTCCTACCTGGAGGAAAGGAGTTATTTTGTAACCATTGGAAGTGTTCAATCTCGTCGATTGGCAATGGCCTATGGGGTCCCTCAAGGGTCAGTTCTTGGACCCCTCCTGTTCAGCCTGTATATGCTCCTCTTGGCTCAAATTCTTCAGAACTTTAATTTTGACTATCATAGCTATGCAGATGACACATAGTTATATCTAGCAGTGTCTCCAGATGACTACAGTTCAGTTGAGGTGTTGTGTCGCTGTCTAAAACAGATAAATATCTGGATGAGCCAAAATGTTCTTCAATTAAACCACAACAAAACTGAGATCATTGTTTTTGACAATAAAGAAAAGAGGATTGCTGTTCGTAAATATCTGGAATCACGCTCTTTAAAAACCAAAGGCCAAGTCCGAAACTTTGGTGTTTTGATAGATTCCGACCTGACTTTCAACAGTCAAATCAATTACCAAAACTGAACATATCCAGAGTGAAGGCTTGCATGTGTCAAGCAGACCAGGAGAAGCTCATCCATGTTTTTATCTCAAGTAGACTTGACTGTTGTAATGGTCTTCTGACTGGACTTAAACAGCTGCAGCTCATTCAGAATGCTGCAGCTCGGGTTCTGACCAGAACAAAGACGTCAGAGCATATTACTCCAACGTCTTTACACGGGCTTCCAGTCAGCTTTAGAATATATTTTAAACTTCTGCTACTGGTCTATAAATCACTAAACGGTTTAGGTCCTGAATACATGAATGAAATGCTAATGGGATATAAACCCAGTAGGGCTCTGAGAACGACAGACTCAGGTCAAATAGTGGAGCACAGAATCCAAAGCAAACATGCTGAAGCACCATTTAGCTAATATGCTGCACACAAATGGAATAAGTTGCCAACACAAGTGACGTCAGGCCGAAGTGTGCATGTTTTTAAGTCCAGATTAAAAACTCATCTTTTTTTCCCCATGCTTTCTAGAGCATTTCCACTTTTAAATGATATTTCTTGCACTGTACGCTGTTTTAATTCTCTTTGTTTTAAATGTTTATATGCTGTTTGTTTCTTTGTTTTTAAATGCTTTTAATCATGTAAAGCACATTGAGTTACCTTGTGTATGAAATGCGCTATATAAATAAATTTGCTTTGCTTTGCTTATACCTTTGTATAATGCGCACTATTGAATTTTTTTTGGGGGGGGGGGGGGAATGCGCATTATACACGAGAAATCAAGGTATATGAGCGCCATATATGCTGTCACGTTTATATGTGCTTTGTTGTGCAAAGGCTTCCTTAATTAATTGCAAGCTGACGGGAAACGGGATTTTTTTTGTTCACAGCTGAAGAAATTGGGAGGGATGTAGGCTGCACGATATTTTGTTTGAGCATCGTCATTGCATTGTACGTGTGCGCAATAGTCACATTGCGGGGTCTGCTGTGATGTTGCTGTACTGTACTATACAGTGAGTCAGCTGTAATATTAAAGGTGACCAGCAGGGGACGGTTTTGGACCTGCTGCATTTCCTATTTGGTTCTTCAGAATAAAACGAGGCAGGCACGTGGCGGCTAAGTGAGTGTGCGAGGTATGTTCAGGGACACTGCAAAAATGGGAGTGAATGTGTTCTTTTGTAAAACAGTACATCATTGCAAAATTTGTATCAGAATGCTTTAGTTAAAACACTATACGATCACACTGTTTTGTTTTGTAATATAAGAATAGATTTTTTTTGTTTTGTTAATACAGTCAGCCAAAGCCACAAGGAATGTCGAGTTATCATTCTTTTCACCATTGTTCCTGTCATGCTGTGTTGTTGTTGTTTTTGTTTGCACAATAAGGACAAAAGTCCTCTTTTTGGTTCAATTCCTCATTTAAAGAAATACCATTCGAGCAACAAGTTTTTCCTCATGTTTCTGAGATTGGTGACGAGTGTGGACTGAATGGGTGGCAATAGTGGGGAAATGAAATGCCAATATTTTAAAGGTAATAGCTCATCAGCAACATTTTGAAAAAAACTAACAAAACAAAAACTATGAACTAGTTAGTTTTTGGACCCGTGAACTTAGTTAAAATTTTTCATGATGAACTTGCATGGTCTCCCCATTCCTGCGTGGGTTTTCTCCGGGCACTCCGGTTTCCTCCCACGTCTCAAAAACACGCATGGTAGGTTCATTGAAGACTCTAAATTGCCCGTAGGTGTGAATGTGAGGGCGAATGTGGTTGTTTCTTTCTATGTTCCCCGCAATTGGCTGGCGACCAGTTCAGGGTGTACCCCGACGCTGTCCACACCTATTTGTGTATGTGTGCGTGCGTGCGTGCGTGCGTGCGTGTGTGCGCCCCGCCTCCCACAGCGGCAAGCATGTTTACTGACAGGAGAGGGGAACGAGTAGCGCGACTGAATGCTGATGATGTATTGTAAACAAACACGCATGTAAATGTGAATTGATCCAGTCCGGAAAAACTATTGTGTCCATTTGTGTTTTTTGGTTTTTATGGATACAGTAATTATTGTGACAGGCCTCCACGTAAGGCATGTCAAAGCAGTCTGGCACACTTCCTAACTTCTCCCTTACTAACCATTGCTACTTCCTGACCCACCATAATGGCCTTTTTTTCTGCCCATTGTTAACCTGTTCAGGTTCAGTATTTGTTTTGCCAAAATAAGAATTTTTTTTTAGCAGAGTCAAGCTTTCACTTATTTTCCTGCGATAGCAATACATGTATAGAGTTTTGTGTTAACTAACTAGTGTGCAGCTGGTTTTGATACTTCGTCTCTAATCAAAGAATCAAAAGTAATTCAGTTTTGAGTTGTCTGGATCAACTAATGTAGTACAACGTACTCTAATTAGGGACATTATGTCAAACCAGCTTCGATCGGAACAATATGATGTAGTACAACAATGAAAGCATGTGTGTCATACCTGTTTAAGGACTTCCTGTTTAGTCTTGCTGAGCTCCTCATATTTAAGTTTCCACTGACTGAGCTCTGTCTCCAGCTTCTCAATGCTCTTACTCAATGCAAGCTTGTCTCTGTGAATTACAAAAACGTAACACAAATCAGTGTTCGATCAACCACGGTTTGCTGGAGTTTGTTTACGGATTGCTAAATATTAGAACGCCATTGAAAATCACCTCAAAACCGATTTGGAAGCCTCTCGTGGGTTTTGCAAAACAAATTGAAAATAACGCCCCAGTCCTCCAAGTGAAATCAAAAATCCATCAACACCTGAACATGTGTCTACTGTACAATGTTTGTTTTCATCGACAATCATTTCCCATTTAAGCCAATTTGCATAAACTACGATGCCACAGTACTTTTCATTTTCAGCTAAGCCAGTAGGAAGCCGGAAGTTTGGGTCAGTTGCGTACATCAGAATGAAAAGAATCACCTAATTAGCCTTTCCTAGTTTGTGTGTCTTGTTATTGCTTTCAAAGTATAAACAGCTTCGCCTCTGAGGCGGTTTCTATTTCTGGACAAGCTAATATTCTGTTCGACGATGTGGATGAAGCTTTGAAAACTGACATGAACAATGGAAGTTTCTGGTCAACTTTACAATAAGGATGGCCTTAACTTAATAAAGTTTCAACATAGGTTACTAATGACAATACAAATGGTGTTAAAAACTGTTTACGAGAGAAGTAGAGGTGGATGAATCATTGATTCACAGAAAACAATTACTCGTAAAACACCCGCCACTGACCCAAATGCAAGATTTCGAATGTCTGAAGCCGCCATTAACCAGACAATTTTCATCTTTGCTAACATTCAAGAACCAAATAATGATGACCCAACCTTTTCCCCCCGATATTCTTTCACCAACGACTCAACTCGACAAACACGATAAGAGCAGGAGATTTTAACAGTTATTAAGCCCATATAGCAGACTGCTCCCACACCCCTGCTAATTCAAGAAATGTACAGTTTACTGAATTAATAGAGCAATGAATGACCCGGGGCTTGGCAATAGTTGGCGAATGAGAAATCCCTCATCTAGAGAATATACATAATCCCCCCCCCATATGAATCCTTATCCAGAATTGACTTCTGTTCAACTCACTCACCCAACACGTTCATGAAAACAGTATCCACCCAATTGTCATCAGCAATCACGCTACTTTCCTTGTCACTGAAAATGTGCAATTCAATAGAAGAATCCATATTTCACATCACTTATCACAAAAGAATGGTTGTTTTCTTTTTCTTTTTTTTAGAGCAATAAATCTGCTCAAATCTCTTCTTTGGGATACAGCAAAAGCAGTATTGTGAGGAAGAAGAATATCCTATTATTCCTACAGGAAAAACAAAAAGAGCAAGAAACCACGTTAAAACTCCTAACGAGCCAACACAGTAAAAATCCCAATGGGGAAATACATAAATTATGAAACAAATTAAAAGTGAACTCAAAATTGCGATCCATAAAAAACACAATTTCTCATCCAGCAGCTCAAAAATGAAAAATGCCGTCACAGGAACACATCAAGTAAATATGGGGCTTATGCAAAAAAACCAAAACCAAAACCAAAAACAAATCATCCCATTTATTCTGGACTCCACAGGGTCATGCCCGTCTAACTCCCTGTGTGGATGGATCCATAGGCGTTGTCCGGTTATCCCTGGATCAGACAACAAGACAAATTTGGTCTTTTGCAATGGCAAAATGTCAGACAGAGTCCTGCCATAAAATCTTGGCAACACGACTCGACATTTATCAAAATAGCACCATAACCCGCTTTATCTTGCCAAATCAAACACTGTCAGAGAGGCCAGAACAGAAAACGTTGTCACTGGTCACCACGAGCGGATATAACTGTTACCATAGTGACAACAACAACAACAATGGATTGCGGCAATGTGTTGTTTTGTAAAAAAAGAACAAAAAGAGGAATCAAATGTGATTTCATCTCCAGGTACTCAGGAGAGTACGCTTTGGGCTGTCTATTCAAGGAGAGCTTGAGGTATGTTCACATTAATACGGCTCGCGGCCAGCTAGCGTTAGCACTAACGTACGTTTCTTGAATCATCGGTTTGTGTGCGTGAATAAATGTTGACTATGCCCACCGAGTATGTTGACAACGGGAAGCAAGGAAGCCTACGCGCCGTTGCAAGACGCAATCCTATTGGTGGATGTCAAGGTGCGCTGACAGAGCATTGTTGTTCATGTTACTCTACACAGAAACAAATCTAACATGCTACACTTTTCATTTTTCATCGTCGCTCCTGGATTATGTCAAGCTGCAATAAGTGACAATTGTCCTTGCCAACAAAATATGTCGAGCCCGAAGTGGAAAATTGTCCACGACAGCAAATCTGTCCAATAAAATAAGGTGGCTAGAATTTGGGGGGAGGGGTGGCGGGGCTCACCCTTCCTTGATGTGCCGGCTCAGCAACTCCGTACACCAATCATTTGTAGATTGGGGGGGGGACACCCGGTGAGGACATGCAATTGCTAACCAAGAGAACAAGATAAGGTAGAAAATGAGCAAGGCAGTGCTATTGACGAGTGGTGCGGTGGTATTCTTTTTTTAGTGTCTAAACCTGTGAGTTGATATGTTAGTATAACCGGTGTTGTTATAAGTGATCCCAGCACAAGCAGTTAAAGCCGATAGTGTCTATCGAATGTATTCATGAACGAACACCGTATCACATGCATGTTAGTCAACTGTTGTAATGTTACTTGTGTTCAAATATCTCGACTGTCTCGCTATTGTTCCGCTGTGGTTCTCACCCCTAGTCCCCTTGTCCACTCCGTCCCTCTGTCTGTCCCCTAAAAACCTTTTCTGTCCGGCTGCATTTTCAATAAACGTCAGAAAAATAACATGTTTTGAAAAGAAGCAGACGGAGTATTTCAAACATTATAGTTTCGGCTCTTAACTCCCCCAAAAGAGCATGAAACAGCTGCAGCTCGGTTCTGACCAGAACAATTACTCCAATTCTCCCGGTCAGCTTTGGAATAGAGTTTGAAGTTCTGCTACTGGTCTGTGAATGTAAATGGTAAACTAAATGGTTTAGGTCCTGAACACATGAAAGAAATGCTCATGGTTTATAAACCTAGTAGGGCTCTGAGATCGACAGACTCAGGCCAAATAGTGGAGCACAGAGTCCAAAGCAAACATGGTGAAGCAGCATTTAGCTATCCATCTTTGAGACCCAATTATGACACTCATCTGTTTCCAATGTACCTGTTCACCTGTAGAATGTTCCAAACAGGGACTTTTTTTTAGCATTCCTCAACTTTGCCAGTCTTTTGTTGCCCCTGTCCCAGCTTTTTTGGAACACGTTCCAAGCATCCAATTCCAAATGTGACAATATTTGCATAAAAAAACAATAACATTCATCAGCCTGAACATGAAATATCTTGTCTTTGTAGTGTCGAGTTACTATTCAATTTTAACTCATTTCGTTAACTCAAGATCAGATGTATGAAGCAAGTTTATCAATTTACTGTCGAGTACCCTGAAGGCACGAGGGGGCAAGATCAATTCAACCCATTGATCAGTTACTGTCTGACAGTTGTGAAATAGTGTGACATACTCTCTCTCCTTCGACAGGACTTTCTGGGACTCGTCCAGACGAAGCTGTAAGGCATGGAGTCTGCTTAAGTCGTCCTCTGTGGTGCTCATGTCTCCCCAGAGTTGCCTGTTGCGTTCTTGCCGGCTCAGACCAGAAGATGAGCGAGTGCCGGGTGGATTAAGGCCGCCATTGCCACTCTGACTGTCCCAGGCCCCTTGAGTTTCGCCTACTGGAGTTCGTAAATGCAGCGCAGACTGAAGAAGGGCCATGTCCTGCTGGTACAAACAACAGCAATGTAAGGTAATGCAAGAAAACAATATTTACGTCGTGCATTTCATACACACAGGTAACTTGTGGTAACAATGTGCTTTACATGATTAGCATTTAAAGACGACAAGCAAAAGACATTTCAAAACTAAATACAGTGGAACCTCGATATAACGGATATCTGATCAAACTGACCATCGGGACATAACAATGTGTCCAAAAATATTTTCCATTTCTCACTTCAAATGCCGTTGACAAAGTCTGTTAGTTCCAGAATTGGCTGCTGTTGTTGACTGGCGCTGTGTCGCAATTCAGGTAGAGAATGAGACGCGTGTATTTGCGGGTCACAGATCTACAATATGACGAGAACTAATTCCAAAAGATGTGCCTCCCATGTTATAGCTACTGTCCCTCTATCGTGCATAGAGCGCTGCGCAGAGAAAGCGGCGTGAGAGTGGTGTTCATACAAAAGACAAGTCTTTTGGAGTCTGGAACATGACAGTTTTTTGGGGGCAAGCGATTCCCCTATGGCAACATATTTGAAACATTGAATAGAGCTAACCTTGTGGAGATAACTGGAGACAAGGTTTTTTTCTCAGCAAGTTTGTAGGTCTACTTTCTTTGTGTCTCGTTTCTTTAACCAACGTTCTGTCGTTTGTAATCACAGGGATAAAAAAAAAAAAAAAAGGCAGACTTATTCTGGGGAAAAGCGTTATTTATATCAGATTTGCAGCCGCAACCCGGCACATATCAGTCAGACTCGCCTTTAAGATATCTTCATGGGCGGAGAGGGGCCCCAGTGACCCTTGCTTGGTGGTTGTTTCGAGCGTAGTGGAATGGGAGTAGGACGTGGTGTGAAATGGAGTCCGACATTGACAAGGTACCGTATGCATTGTAATGTAGTGAAAACAGCGAAGAAATATTTCATTGGTCAAAACTTAATTAGGAATAGCCATACACTCAGTGAGACTGTTACTTACAGCAATAGGGGCCTAAACTAAGAAAAGATCATTCAGTGGCTGTTCAAATGCCAGGTTTTTGCCATTTAAAAAAATTCAAAATTGTGATCTATAACCTGTATACCGTATTTTCACAACCATAAGGCGCACTTAAAAGTCTTACATTTTCTCCAAAACGGACGGCGCGCCTTATAATACGGACGCGCGTGAAAGGGGCATGCTCCCGTAGGTATATAGCGCCGGTATGTGCATTGTGCAAAACAACATCGGTTTGGCTAAGAACCCCTGAAATTGGCACCTACGAAGAGACACGCTTACAAAGCACAGTTTAAACTGCAAGCTATCAGTTACGCGGAGGAACGTGGGAATCGAGCAGCCGTGAGAGAATTCCAGATCAACGAATCCATGGTTCGCAAGTGGAGGAAGCAGGAAAACGAGCTTCGCCGAGTCAAGAAGGCGAGTTACGCCACCGTATGTGAATGGATTGTGGATGCCTGAGCTAAGGTATCTGATCTGACTGTTGTCCGAGCTTTCACGAAAGCCGGCGTCATTGCTGAACGGCCGCCCGGCAACGAGACTGACTCCGACAATGACGAGCGGGAACCCGGCGTGTTTGATGGAGAACTTGCCCAGCTGTCCATTTCGGATACAGAAGATGAGGACTTTGATGGATTTGTGGATTTGTGGATGAGGATCGATCAAAAAATAAGGTGAGTACATTGTTAAATACTTCAATAAAGTACAACCGAACTCAGTTTTGCTCCCACTGCCTTTTTAGAAACATATGCTAGCATGCATGCTAGCATATGTTTTAGCGTGCATGCATGCTACCGTATGTTTGAAGCTAGCGTATGTTTTACCATGCCTGCGCCCAATAATACGGTGCGCCTTGTGTATGTGTTGAATACAGAAATACACCTCGTACTTGAGAGTGCGCCTTTTAATACGGTGCGCCTTATGGTCGTGAAAATACGGTAACTTAATTGAAAGAAAAATGAAATCTTTTAGGGGTGTGTGATGTTTTTTATTTGTATGTAACTATTTGAACTTTTATTCATCTTTTGAGTTTATGTAACTATTTTGCGTTTGTACCTGTTTGTATTACAATGCAGCTATGGGGGGCACAAGCCGGTGCAAACTGTAGGCCGGTCCCAAGCCCAGATAAATGTAGAGGTTAATCGTGTTAACAACGTCCGCCACCGCCGCCATTAACCTACAGGGGGCTGGTAGAAATTCAGGATGAAGGAGAGGTGGACAGCAGAAAGAGAAGAGAAAAGCACAGAGCCTAGAACTGAATGTGGGGACTTTGAATGTTGGGACTATGACACGAAAATATCAGGAGTTGGTTGGTATGATTAGGAGAAAGGTTGCTATATTGTGTGTCCAGGAGAGCAGGTGGAAAGGCAGTAAGGCTAGAAGTTTCGGGGCAGGGTTTAAATGATGTTACTATGGTGTAGATGGGAAGAGAAATGGAGTAGGGGTGATTTTAAAGGAAGAGTTAGCTAAGAATGTCTTGGAGGTGAAAAGAGTATCAGATCGAGTGATGAGGCTGAAACTTTTAATTGAGGGTGTTTTGTATAATGTAATTAGTGGTTGTGCCCCACAGGTAGGAGGTGACATAGAAATTCTGGAAGGAGCTGGACGAAGTAGTTCTGAGAATCCCAAACAGAGAGAGAGTCGTGATTGGTGCAGATTTTAATGGACATGTTGATTAAGGAAACAGGTGTGATGAAGAAGTGATGGGTAAATTCGGCATCCAGGTAAGGAACCTGGAGGGACAGATGGTGGTAGACTGCAAAAAGGATGGAAATGGCTGTAGTGAACACTTTTTCCAGAAGAGGCAGAAACATAGGGTGTCCTGCAAGAGCGGAGGTAGAAACATGCAGGTGGATTCCATCTTGTGTAGACGATGTAATCTGAAGGAGGTTAATGACTGCAAGGTAGTGGTGGGGAAAGTGTGGCTAGACAGCATAGGATGGTGGTTTGTAAGATGACTCTGGTTGTGGGCAGGAAGATTAAGAAGACAAAGAGCAGAGAACCATGTGGTGGAAGCTGAGAAAGGAAGGGTGTTGTGCGGCTTTTCGGGAATAGGTGAGACAGGCTCTTGGTGAACAGGAGTAGCTTCCAGAAGACTGGACCACTATAGCCAAGGTGATCAGAGACACAGGCAGGAGAGTACTTGGTGTATCTTCTGGCAGGAAAGGAGAGAAGGAGACTTGGTGGTGGAACCTCAAAGTACAGGAAATCATACAAGGAAAACGGTTAGCTAAGAAGAAGTGGGACACTGAGAGGACTGAGGAGAGGAGAAAGCAATACGTGGAGATGCGACGTAGGGCGAATGTAGAGAGGAAGCAAAGGCCAAACAAGATGCATATGATGACATGTATGTCAGGTTGGACACTAAAGAAGGAGAAAAAGAGCTATACAGGTTGGCCAGACAGAGGGATAGAGATGGTAAGGATGTGCTGCACTGCAGATTAGGGTGATTAAGGATAGAGATCGAAATGTGTTGACTGGTGCCAGCAGTGTGCTGGATCGATGGAAAGAATATTTTGAGGAGATGATGAATGAGGTAAATCAGAGAGAAATAAGAATAGAAGAGGCAAATGTGGTGGAACAGGAAGTAGCAATGATTAGTAAGGGGGAAGTTAGAAAGGCACTTAAAAAGGTTGAAAAATGGAAAGGCAGTTGATCCAGATGACATTCCTGTGGAGGTATGGAAGCATCTAGAAGAGGTGGCTGTGGAGTTTTTGACCAGCTTGTTCAATAGAATTCTAGCACGTGAGAACATGCCTGAGGAATGGAGGAAAAGTGTGCAGGTGCCCATTTTTAAGAACAAGTGTGTTCTTAAAAATGTGCAGCGCTGTGGCAACTATAGAGGAATAAAGTAGATGAGCCACACAATAAAGTTATGGGAAAGAGTAGTGGAGGCTAGACTCAGGACAGAAGTGAGTATTTGCGAGCAACAGTAGGGTTTCATGCCTAGAAAGAGTACCACAGATGCATTATTTGCCTTGAGGGTGTTGAAGGAGAAGTATAGAGAAGGTCAGAAGGAGTTACATTGTGACTTTGTGGATCTAGAGAGAGCCTATGACAGAGTGCCCAGAGAGGAACTGTGGTACTGCCATGCGGAAGTCTGGAGTGGCAGTGAAGTATGTTTGAATAGTACAGGACATGTACGAGGGCAAAAGAACAGTGGTGAGGTGTGCTGTCGGTGTGACAGAGGGCTTTAAGGTGGAGGTGGGACTGCATCAAGGATCAGCCCTAAGCCCCTTTCTGTTTGCAGTGGTGATGGATAGGCTGACAGATGAGGTTGGACTGGAATCCCCGTGGACCATGATGTTCGCAGATGACATTGTGATCTGCAGTGAAAGCAAGGAGGAGGTGTAGGAACAGTTAGAAAGATGGAGGCATGCACTGGAAATGAAAGGAATGAAGGTTAGCCGAAGCAAGACAGAATATATGTGCATGAATGAGAGGGGTGGTGGGGGAAGAATGAGGCTACAGGGAGAAGAGATAGCAAGGGTAGAGGACTTTAAATACTTGGGGTCAACAGTCCAGAGCAATGGGGAGTGTGGTCAGGAAGTGAAGAAACGAGTCCAAGCAGGTTGGAACGGGTGGCGGAAGGTGTCAGGTGTGTTATGTGACACAAGAGTCTCTGCTAGGATGAAGGGCAAGGTTTATAAGACAGTGGTGAGGCCAGCCATGATGGACAGATTAGAGACAGTGGCACTGAAGAGGAAACAGGAAGCAGAGCTGGAGGTGGCGGAAATGAAGATGTTGAGGTTCCCTCGAGGAGTGACCGACCAGGTTGGATAAGATTAGAAATGAGCTCATCAGAGGGGCGCCCAAGCTTAGATGTTTTGGAGACAAAGTTAGAGAGCGCAGACTTTGATGGTTTGGACATGTCCCGAGGAGAGAGAGTGAGCATATCGGTAGAAGGACGATGAGGATGGAGCTGCCGAGCAAGAGAGCGGGAGGAAGACCAAAGAGAAGGTTGATGGATGTCGTGAGGGAAGACAGGAAGAGAGTTGGTGTGAGAGAGGAGGATGCTGGAGATAGGCTCTCACGGGAAAAGGATGACGCGCCGTGGCGACCCCTAACGGGACAAGCCCAAAGGAAAAGAAGAAGACCTGTCTGTATTAAGTAGTAGGTTTACTATCTATGCCCGATTTAAAAACAAACAAAAAAACCACCAGCATACATGCCCATGGAGCCGAGACTCCAGCAAAGATGCCAACCCCTATCATCACTTTTGAGGAACATTCTGGATATTTTGTCAGGAACATTTGAAAAAACGTTTCTTCATATGTTTATGATAGTTTTTCTTTGACTAGTTTTGAGTGACAAAATATTGATATTATTGACAATAGTGATATTAATTACAGTTTTGATTTATTCAATTCAATGTCTATTAATTGCTAAATATGTAATAAATAATGTAATGAGTTTCACAGAATGACACATTACAAGAAATATCAGGTTGTAGGATCCTTTAGCAAGGCTAAATAGGAAGTAAAATAAGATATAATGTCATTTTGAGAACATGTATTGTGCAAGCTCAAAAGTCAAAATCAAAACTCATCACTCAGAATGCATAGGCTATAAAATATGGATTCTTGTACATGGCGATTGTGATCGTTTGGGTTTGAAGGTGTGTGTGTGTTCTATGTATACAGTGGGTACAGAAAGTATTCAGACACACAGCCTGACAAAGCAGGTATAAGATGACCCTTCAGAGTTGATTTTATGTGGAAAGACCCTAATTACATCAGTAGCTGATGATTTTGATTTGCTATATATGGTCAAATGATTGAATCATTTGCCAACTCTGTGGCAAGACTTCTTCTTCTCTTTCTGGGGAACGGGAGTCACTATCTGCACGGGACGTTTGCTTCTGCATCCACTTCGCAACCAAGACCGTATCCCTGCGGCGGTATTTAATAGACCCTGCACCATATACAGCACATCTGATACCAGCTGATCAAAATTGAGACTGCTCCATCATGTGCATTTGAGGCAGTGAGATCTATAATAGAATGCTTGTAAATGATGACTTTGGAGGACAATTTGTGAGAACAGAAATGTTTGTAAGTAAAAAGTCAGCAAATCCCAGAATCCTTTTCTGTACCAGGATACACCATGCAAAATGAATCATTTTCTGCTCATTTCCTATTCCCCCTTTTATTTTGAAGATAGATCCAATTCCTTTGACCTATTTCCTGTGCCTCAGCTTTACACGCCTCATTAGTGCCTGATTGTTTTCACTTGTTCCTTGCTCTACTTAACCAACTCTGCCCTTCACTGCCTTTGCAGTATTCTCCAGTCATTTGAACCTGAACCTGAATTTGGACCAACCTGTACGCTCACCCTGCATGTTTATCCCACCTCTGCCTCCTGACTGGTTTTATAAGTCCCTCTCTGACTTCTTTATTGAGCCCATAAAGGTTTATAGATTTGCCGTGATCGAATTTGACGAGGGAGACCCAATTACTGGCTTTTGGACACAGCCTAGAAGTTTAGATTGCAGACTACTACTACCACCTGGCCAATCACAAAGCACCATGGCACACTGTATTCAGCTGTCTGCCCCAGGCAATATGCTAAAGTGTGCCATCACTCTCTGCCACAGCTGATCGGTTTCAAGGAAGCTTCCTCCAACTAACCCCTGTGAGTAAACCTAATTTGGACACACTTCATCCCAGCATTTACATTGTTCCTCTTAGGAACTCCATCCACCACTTGAGCCCGGCTGCCATTAAAGTATTCTCCCACTTACTTGTCAATTAAAAACTTTAAACTTCTCTTGTGGTGCAGAGTCGTGCCTTTGGGTCCAAACTAGCATTGTGACAAAGTCTGAGGTTTATGTAACATTTACACAGTTTCAGTACCTTAATATTTACAATTACATCATTTCCCAAGAGGCTTTTCCCCCAAAATATGTTTTTGGACCCTGAGGACCAAAGAGGCCCATTGGGGGGTAGTTTTTAATCAACTTGCGATGGCTAAGATAAAAGGAATTATTAGTTGAAAAATAGGTAGCAAAAAGCATCCTGAATATTGGACCTTTATAAAGAAAACCATCCAGACCCTGTTACATTTTGTAAAAAAAAAAACTCTTTAAATCTCACAAATGCATGTGAGAAAATGTGTTTTGGTCTGTTAAAACCAAGGTTGAAGTTCATGGCCATAATTACAAAAAGGTATGTTTGGCGCACACTCATCACCAAAAGAACACCGCACCTACAGTGACGCATGGAGTCGGTTTTTCTTCAGCTGGAACTGGAGCCGTAGTCATTCATTTTCTGTACCGCTTATCCTCGCCAGGGTCACGGGCATGCTGGAGCCCAACCCTTCACATTTTATAAATCTATGCCACCATCTAGAGGTTATGAAAAAGCTGTACACTTTCATTCCAATATGCCACCGCCCCCTAAAGGTTATGAAAAAGTTGTACACTTTCATTCTAGTATGCCACCTAGAGGTTATGAAAAAGGTAAAGCCTACACTTTCATTCCAATATTTGTGAACTATATATATATATATTTTAAAATATGACTGAACAACAACCATCATTAATTTTTTTTATGGTTGTGTTTTCTTAAATGATAATGCTTTTCTGTCCCACTTATACCCGGAGAAAACCCATGCAGGCACGGGGAGAAGATATAAACTTCACACAGGCGAGGCCGGATTTCAACCCAGGTCCTCAGAACTGTGAGGCAGATGTGCTAACCAGTTGTCCGCCGGCCTTAGTCATGATGGAGGAAATTATGAACAGTTCCAAATACTATTCAGTTTTAGCACAAAACCTTCAGGCTTCTGCTAGAAAACTGAAGATGAAGATGAACTCAATCTTTTACATAATAATGACCCAGACTACACATTCAAATCAACAAAAAGGATGGCTTCACCAGAAGATTAGGGTTTCGGATGGCCTAATTGAGTCCAGACCTGAATCCGATCGAACATCTATGCGGTGATCTGAAGATGGCTGTGCGGAGGAGATGCCCTTGCAATTCGGAGCGTTTTTGCAATGAAGGAAGAGAGGGAAAATATTGCCACAAGAACATGCAACACTGATAGACTTCTGCCCAAAAAGACAAATAGTGCTGGAACACAGTATTAGTTTAAGGGGGTGCATGTTTATGCAAACAGGGTATTGTAAAAAAAATCTATCAGTATAAATGTTGCCGGCACAGTAGTCGACCGGTTAGCACATCTGCCTCACAGTTCTGAGGACCCGGGTTCAATTGAAAACTCTAAATTGCCCGTAGGTGTGAATGTGAGTGCGAACGGTTGTTTGTTTCTATGTGCCCTGCGATTGGATGGCGATCGGTTCAGGGCGTACCCCGCCTCCCGGCCGAAGATAGCCGGGATGGGCTCCAGCGCGCCCGCGACCCTAGTAGGGATAAGCGGTAAAGAAAATGGACGGATGGATTATAAATGTTTGATTTTCAGGTCATGGGTAGGTTCTGTCACGAAGGTGGACAAAGTTCTACAATTATTATCTTGGTTTTATTTTCTTTATATTGCTAAAAGTTGACATTTGAACAGGTGTGTGTTGAAATGTTATACCCACTGTATACAGTATTTGATGCAGTCTGACAGCTACTATGATACTCACCTCAATGCGAGTCAGTTGTATTTATATAATAGCAAAAGTTATCCTGAATCATTTTCATTATGAAGCAGGTCCAGGTCCACGCTTATCAAACTTAAAAGAAAACCAGCTTGTTTAAAGCGCATAAGATTGCATCTGTGCTACAGCTCACGCCTAAAAGAGTAACACGTATGTTGCCTGTGCACATGTGGAAGCACAGTACTCACTGAGGAGGAAGTATGGCAACCATAACAATGGAAAGTTACAGGATGAAATTGGGCCTCTGAGAACAGTACTTCCTCTGCCGCCGCTGACGGACACAAACAGGGTTATATGCACTTCTGCAGTTAGAATACCAACTAGCTGATTGACAAAACTGGAGGTAATCTATAGTCAAGGTTATTTTACCACTGAAACCTTGATTTGCACACAACTTATGTTCTATGACTACAACAACACACGAGATCAGGAAAAGATTCTAGCATATTCGTATAATACTGATTGTTTGGAGATTAATTTATTGCTTACAAACACAGTAAAAACAACATACAGGAAGTCCTCGATTTACGAACGAGTTCCGTTCCTACGCTGGGGACGTAACACGAATTTCCGCGTAAGTCGGACTTCACCATTAAAATCGAAATTGACGGCGAAATACTTCTGTTACGGGTATTGTCCCACGTGATTGTGACAGCGAGCTCGGTGTGTGTGTGTGGGCGTGCGCGTCAATGTGTGAGTGAGACGGGACTGCGCAGGAGGAAGGAGTGTGCGCCGGTGCGTGCGCACAGCAGCAAGTGTAGTGACATCGACCGGGGAGGGGAACGATTAGCGGAGGACCCGTTGACGTTGAATGTGCAGAGGAGCTAATAAAGCCATTAAAGCGGCAAATCGGTACTTCCAGCCTTTATTGTTGCCGCCACCCGGCTCAGCTGTGCCACGAGAGAAGGGAGTTAACCCCTGCGTCTCCCGACCAGGTGACGCTACAGGTGACCTTAGCAGGAAATGTTAACACTTCGTATAAATAAACTAAAATACATTAAAATGAAAACAAATAAGATGATGTACTTAGCATTACTGCTGAGAGTGTGAAAAAAGGAGGGCGAAAAAGGCAAAGATACTCCCGGTGCACAAACACACACAAGCACGAGACTATGCACGAGCTAAGCAGAAACACAAAATGGCGGACGAGGCACGGGCGTCATAAAGTCGAAACGTCGTAGGTCGAGCGCGTCGTAACTCGAGGACTTCCTGTACAGTTAAAGATAACGTGGTCCTCGGTTTACGATATAACTAGATTTTATACGCAAGTCCAAACTCATGTCTCTGTCACAAGCCCAATTCCAATGAAGTTTGGATGTTGTGTTCAACATAAATAAAAACAAAACACAAAGATTTGCAAATCATGTTCAACCTATATTTCATTGAATACACTACAAAGACAAGATATTTCATGTTCAAACTGATCAACTTGATTGTTTTTAGCAAATAATCATTAACTTGTAATTTTTTCAGGGTGTCGTCAGCTGGGATAGGTTCCAGCGCCCCGTGACCCTAGCCAGGAAAAGCGGTGATGAAAATGGATGGATAGATGGACCTTGGATCCCTCAGGCGGCACTGCATCAAAAACCGACATCATTGTGTAAAGGATGTCACCATATGGGATCAGGAACACTTCAAAAAAACAATGTCAGTAAGTACAATTCGGCGCTACATCCGTAAGTGCAACTTGAAACTCTACTATGCAAAGCAAAAGCCGTTTATCAACAACACCCAGAAACGCCGCCGGCTTCTCTGGGCCCGAGCTCATCTAAGATGGACCGATGCAAAGTGGAAAAGTATCCTGTGGTCCGACGAGTCCACATTTCAAATTGTTTTGGGAAATTGTGGACGTCGTGTTCTCCGGGCTAAAGAGTAAAAGAACCATCCGGACTGTTATGGATGCAAAGTTCAAAAGCCAGCATCTGTGATGGTATGGGCTGAGTTAGTGCTAATGGCATGGATAACTTATACATCTGTGAAGGCACCATTAATGCTGAAAGGTACATCCAGGTTTTGGAGAAACATATGCTGCCATCCAAGAAACGTCTTTTTCATGGACGCCCCTGCTTAATTCGGCAAGACAATGCCAAACCACATTCTGCACATGTCACAACAGCGTGGCTTTGTAGTGAAAGAGTACGGGTACTAGACTGGCCTGCCTGCAGTCCAGACCTGTCTCCCATTGAAAATATGTGGCGCAATTCTAAGTTGCAAATCATTGTATTCTGTTTTTATTTATGTTTTTATTTATGTTTAACACAGCGTCCCAACTGGCGGCACGGTGGAAGACTGGTTAGAAGAAGAAGAAGAAGAAGAAGAAGAATCATCTTTTATTGTCATGAACATGCATGCATGCACACGAAATTTGTTCTCTGCATTTAACCCATCACAGTGAACACATACACATGTTAGTGGAACACACTGGAGCAGGGGGCAGCTGAAGCGCCCGGGGAGCATTTCGGGGTATCAGTGTCTTGCTCAAGGACACCACAGCCGTGAATCCGGGGGATGTTGGCGGATGGTCCAGTCGGGGTTTTGAACCTAGGTCCCCCACGGTGGCAGGCGATGATCTTAACCATTGGGCCACGTCTGCCTCACGGTTCTGAGGCCCAGGGTTCAATCCCTGGCCCCGCCTGTGTGGAGTTTGCATGTTCTCCCCGTGCCTGCGTGGCTTTCCTCCCACCTCCCAAAAACATGCATGCTAGGTTAATTGACAACTCTAAATTGCCCGTAGGTGTGAATGTGAGTACGAATGGTTGTTTGTGTATATGTGTGCCCTGCGATTGGCTGGCAACCGGTTCAGGGCGTACCCCGCCTCCTGCCCGATGATGGCTGGGATAGGCTCCAGCACGCCCGCGACCCGCGTGAGGAGAAGCGGCTCAGAAAATGGATGGATATTCATAATTGCTCTTTAACCAAGCAAAAATAAATGTTATTCTTATACTTGATTATTCCAGTAGAATACTCGATTACTAATTGCAGCAATACTGGATGCAAATTCTTATTTGTGACAGCTCTGTTTAATGTTGCAAATCTTGCAAAGCAATAACTCAGTCCCACCTCTGCTATGTGGCATCATAAAACACAACATTTTGAGTATGCCCATTAAGCTCAAGTCCGATGAGATATACGGACGTCTTATTTGACAAAAGTGTGAATATTGGAAATACAAGTGATAATACATGTAATAAAACCAGTGGTCTAAAATATGGGGAAAAAATAATCTGAAAATATAAAGTGCAATCTCACCTTTTGTTGACCTGTTTTTTGTGCGTTCATGTCCATGTCCCGCACCGGTTCTGGCTCTGGCGACGCAGTTGTCGCCTCACCGAACTTGTCTAGGTTGCAATCAGTATGGACTTGCGTTGAGGAGGACGAGGAGGTGGGCGAAGAGGGTGCAATGGATGGAGAGGAAGAGGCAGAAAAAGCACAGAGGTGGTGTGCAGGGGGCAAAGCAGAACTTATGACTGGAAGAGGAGCTGGTAAATCACTACGAAGATGTACACCGTCCTGTCGTAGCATCTCATTCTCTGATGCAAGTTCTTGACGCTCCCGTCGAACGCTGGTCAGCTCCTTGGTCAGAGCATCCAGCCTCTGCCTCAACTGGCGGACCTCATCACGTGCACGGTTACGCTCTGCACGAACCTGGGAGAAAACAGTTCTCAAATCAACTTAAAATCTCTTCATCAAGGACATGACATCATCGATTGACTCCATCTACAAGAGCAGACCCAAGGTAAAAGGTAATGTTGAATGTATGTGGGAAGTGTGGATGCAACAAAAGACCAGTTGAAGAAAGTTGCCATTTTCAATGGAAAACTAGGGGCATACCAGGACTACGCCATTCGAACCACAGTTGAGCCTTGACACACCTAAGTCCAGTACATTTGGCTAGTGTTGAGTCCTCTGGTGTGAAGTGATGTATGCTACATCACAGTTACTGTATTCTTTCACTTGACCGTCAGAGTGACTGCTTAGATAGAATCTCACAAGGCGAAAAGTGAAGTAGAAGTCCTGACCTGCTCGGAGACTATCCATTGGCACATGGGGTTTTGTTTAAACGATACTGTACGTTCATCTTGCGGCCATGATGTTCCAGGACATCAGTCAATCTTCTTCCGCTTATCTGGGATCGGGTTGCGGGGGCAGCAGCTTTAGCAGGGAAACCCAGACTTCCCTCTCCCCAGACAATTCGTCCAATTCTTCCAAGCAGTTCACAGGCCAACCGGGAGACATAGTCTCTCCAGGATGTCCTGGGTCGTCTCCAGGGCTTCCTCCCGGTGGTACATGTCCGCAATACCTCACCAGGAGGCATCCTAACCAGATGCCCGAGCTAACCTCACCTGGTTCCTCTTGATGTGGAGGAGTAGCAGCTCTATTCTAAGCCCCTCCCAGATGACCGAGGTTCTCACCCTATATCTAAGGGAGAGCCCTGACACCCTGCGGAGAAACTCTTTTCGGCCGCTTGCATCTGCCATCTTGTTCTTTCGGTCACAACCCAAAGCTTGTTACCATAAGTGAGGGCATAGATATGAAGACTAGATACGCCAGCGCGCTGTAGAAGCCCAGCTAACCGACGTGCCCAACTGGTTGGACATGTTGGAAAAGTCGACGTTCCCATAGAAGGCTATGCATGGAAATTGAAATTAAGTTGAAACTTGCTCATTTCTCTACCGATTTTCATGAGGTTTATGTTTCAGTCAACGGCAAAGCGTATGCTACCAATACACATTAAAAAAAAAAAAAAAAAAGGCCTAATTGTTTTTTTTTGTTTTTTTTAATATGTGAAAGGTTACTCCAGCGGCACGGTGGGCGACTGGTTAGCACATCTGCCTCACAGTTCTGAGGACCGGGGTTCAAAAACATGCGTGGTAGGTTGATTGAAAATTCTAAATTGCGTGTAGGTGTGAATGTGAGTGTTGTTTGTTTATATGTGCCCTGCAAGTGGCTTGCAACCAGTTTAGAGTGTAGCCCGCCTCCTGCCCGCAGTTAGCTGGGATAGGCTCCAGCACGCCCGCGACCCTCGTGAGTATAAGTGGGACAGAAAAGCATTATCATTTAACAAAACACAACCATAATGAAATTAATGACGGTTGTTGTTCAGTCATCAGTCCTATTTAATATATATATAGATATATATTTCACAAATACTGGAATGCAAGTGTAGCCTACACCTTTTTCATAACCGCTAGGTGGCATACTAGAATGAAAGTGTGCAACTTTTTCACAACCTCTAGGGTGTGGTGGCTTATTGGAATGAAAGTGTACAGCTTTTTCATAACATACATTTATAAAATGTGAAGGTCTTTTTCATTTTCTCCTATACCTATGTATAATGCGCACTTTTGACAATTTTTTAAATTACTTTAATTCCAAAATGGTGGCATGGTGGGCGACTGGTTCGCTTATCCACCTCACATTTCAGAGTTTGAAAGCAGATCTTTTATTTGGGCGTACGCATGGTCTGAGGAGGTCTTAAATTTGCTTGGATAGTACAAACAAGTACAAGTACATTCAAGTACAAACCAAGGCTAGAAATCAGCGGCTTTGCATCGCAATTTGTGAGTCAAAATTAGCACTTTGCACCTCATAAAACATAAAACATTGAAAAGTAAAACTGGGAATCACAGATTTTTATGTTTTTCCGATAATTGAACTGCGGAGATGGTTTCCAAAAGCTTTGCTGGGCTGGATGGACGCACGCCGATGGATGTGACACAACCTGCTTACGTCACCAAGTGTGAAAGAGGCGGAACAAAACTGCGAACCTCACGGTACATGAAAGCGACCCAAGACAACAACTTACTACGAGCACGCCATTATCATCCCCCCAAACACCAGCGAGGTCAATTTCGGTAAACTTCAAAACTTTTCAAACATTTTCAAGCTTTTTTATATTAAATTACTATGACTTTGTACTTTACTGGGTGTTTTTGGCCACAAAAAAAGTATAAAACAACTTTGTAATTTCCAATAATATGGGTGCATATGGCCACAAACAAAATAAAAAAGTGCTTCAATGTAACGGACAATCGGCTTTAACAGATGACCCCCCCCCATTATGCCATTAAATCAAGGTTCCACTGTATGTTGTCGTATTTTTATTGTTGAAAAAAATCCTTGCTGCAGGTCCCTGTGGGAATAACCTGCAAAAAAATTGCTACTCAAATGAAGCCATTGGTGAGCAAAATTGCTCCTCAACTATGTCTTGTAAACATATTGATGAATCACAGATTTGTGCGTCAAATGTGCGTATGCGTAATTGAAGCACACATTTGTGCAGACGCACAAATGAATGACATAGGCCCTATGTTTTTATGTGTTTTATTATTTACCCAGCATTATATAAACGACTGAAAAGTACATCAGTGACTGTGGCTCCCCCTTCCCACATGTGAGGTCATTACAGTAAGTACACTGTAAAAAAACAATCGCTATAAACCCAGACATGCAAACACCAAAGGCATGAAAAAAGTGACCCAAAAAAAACTTAGGGGGGGGTCTAGGGGGATCCCCGAGCCACTGCAGAGAATCTTTTTGATTTTAACATAAATCCAAAACAAATTCTTCACGCAGAAAAATATTTATTTACAGCGCTCAAGTACATTTAAGATTGAAATTGAATTTGCCTCATTTCTTAGCTTTTTCGTTTTGGCCTCCAACTTGAGCCAGGCCCATCTCCACCTGCTTCAAGCTGTGCCACATGACTAGCATCCTCCTCTTTAAGCACTCTCATTCTGGAAAAGAACGGACTAAAATCACCGTCTCTTTCACGATTAGCAACTTCAAAGGCTAATCCCATATGCATCCTCTAGGAAAGTATTAAGTGCAAAGTTTTTCTGTCACTTTCTCGCCACACATTAGTTCCTAGGACAAGTGACTTTGTGACTTGTATGCAACTTTAACTTAATTTCTCTCTGGAGGCACAGTTCATGACGACTGTCTGTTTCTCGATTTTGTAGTTGGCTTCTCCCGTAGTTTCTTTAGCCTTTAATGCATTCAAAGTGATAACTACTCTTATTCAAGTAATGGTTAGGATATTAGGATATCTGTTAATATCTTGTATGTCTTCTTGGCACGACTGTCTTACGTCAAGATTTTACAACCGCAGTTTTGTTTTGTTTGCTTTTGTCGAAATTGAAGACGTTTCATTTGACAAGTTGCCCAAAATGGCTGTCGTTCTGGTTCCAGCACACTTTATTTCATCTCATTTTTTTATTTCGTGAACATTTTTTAAATGGGTTCAATATGGTTCTCATAGCATCTTCCTAATAACCTGACACTGAAATTGAACCATAGAACCTTAACTCATCGCCTTCAGATCAAATGAATCATAATAGTCAAGTTAAAGAAGGACACATTGTTGCCACCAAGACAGCAATATCGCTCTCAAATGTGGAGATTTGGAGGTACATTTGAAATCAAGGCTATGTTCTGCATGTTAATAGAATTGCATTGCGTCAACAGTGTACCTTGCTCCATTTCTCTCTCCAGTTTGCAGTGCAATCTGACCACCACCTCATGGTTTTCTCCATCTGAGCTGCTCTGGCGCGGGCTTCCTCGAGCTCTCTGAGCCTCAGCTCTTCTCTGCTTTCCCAATCTGCCCCGGCAGGCTCGCCCATGATGCCCAAGGCTCCCAGGCCCAGGCCTCCTAGGCCAGCTGAAAGCAGCAGTGGAGGGCTGGAGCTGGGGGTTTCGCCATTAGGGCTCGGGCTATGGGCAACACTTTGGGCAGAACGTATCCCCCTGTCCGACTCCATACCCAGGCTGCACAGTAGACCGCCTCCTGTCGACTTGCTTCCTTCAGACAGATGTGGAGAGTGGTTCATGCTCAGTGTTGAAGAGGAAAGGCAGGGGTATCGACGGGGTTGAATTTGATGATGAAGTCCAAGATCAAAAGATCATCATCTTCTTCCGTTACTTATGAACCTAAAAACAAAAACACAGCAACTTAGGAGGAACAGAATGAAATCTGAGCAAAAACGTTCAGCTTTCCCAATTTTAGCTCCCTGGTTTCTCGTACAACATATTATAAAAGTATAGCCATCCATTTTCTGAGCCGCTTCTCCTCACGCGGGTCGCGGGCGTGCCGGAGCCTATCCCGGCTGTCATTGGGCAGGTGGCGGGGTACGCCCTCAACTGGTTGCCAGCCAATCGCATGGCACATAGAAACAAACAACCATTGGCACTCACAGTCATGCCTACGGGCAATTTCGAGTCTCCAATGAAGGCATGTTTTTGGGATGTGGGAGGAAACCGGAGTGCCCGGAGAAAAGCCACGCAGGCACGGGGAGAACATGCAAACTCCACACAGGCGGGGCCGGGGATCGAACCCGGGTCCTCGGAACTGTGAGGCTGACGCTCTAACCGGTCGCCCACCGTGCCGCCATTATAAAAGTCTATAGATATGCAAAATATATACACATGATATACGGTGAATTGAAAAAGTAATTGACCGCTTCCTGATTCGCCACACTTAACGCTGTTCAAGCGATACACTTATTATTGTATCTAGCTGATGGTCCATGTACTTTCGGCCCTCAGTAGTAAGATAACTTTGGACAACTACATGTTACTAGTGAGGCAAAACTGTGTACTGGTTGAAAATTGCGTGCTAATAGTACTACTAGTGGCATTATACAATTCTAGTGATGCACCAAAATCTGTGGTCTTCCAGCCGAGCGGGGCTGTAGGAGTCTAGCCTCCTACTTGACACACTCGGCACATTTGTATTACCCACACTGTACATATCCAACCCCCTTCGGTTGTCAGGCCGTGGGGAGATGGGTTCCCCCGCCCCTTGGGTCCCCGCCTTCCTCTCCCCTCTCCTGGCGCCCTCGCCCATCAGTACTCACGGCAGGCACTTAACATGGGCTCGCTTTTTGCGGGCGGTGACCTTTTTCAGGTGCCAGTTGGGTCCTGCGTTGGGCCCTGTTGGTGGTTGGGACCCACATGCTCTCCGGGGCTGGTAGGGGTGGTGGCAGCCGTGGGGCGGGATTGGGCGTGGGGGGTCTTGGTCCGGTACCCGTGCCCCTCCCTTTGGGACTGGTCAGGGTGCTTTGGCTGCGCTGGGGGACTACCCTGGGGAGTGACTGGCGTGCTACATCCTGGCGTGCTACATACTGTGGGACGAGTTCATGGACTCGTCAACCCCCCTGTGGGTGGATGGGGCTGGGCCCACCCTTTCTCAGTGAGCCGGCTCAGCAACTGCGTACACAAGTTGAGTAACATCCATGTGATACGTATGGTGTTCATTCACTAATAAGTTCCATAGACACGCTATAGGCTTCAATTGCTTGTGCTGGGACCACAAATAACAACACAGGTTATATTAAGACTCACAGGTTCTTACACTCAAACGAATCCCACCGTAGCCTTGCCTTGCTCGTTTTTTTCTGTCCTCTCTCATCTTGTCTTATTGGTTACTTGTTCCATGTCCTCACCGGGTGTCCCCACGATTTGACTTTTGTAACGTGACTTGTGGTCAAATATCGAGACTGTTTAACTATTCTGATGTGATTCGCACCCCTATTCTGCTTGTCCGTTCTGTCCCTCTGTCTGTCCCCTAAAACTATTTTCTGTCCGTCTGCATTTTCAATAAACATCAGAATAATTCAGAAATAAAAAAAATAAGCAGAGCGAGTATTTCCCTTGTTGCACAGCAGAACTGTTCCAGCACAAAAGGCACACAGATCCAAGCTTTTTTGAATAGTTGTTTTTTAAGGCACCGTGCGTTACTGTTCATTACGAGTACCGCCAAACGAAAGTTCATGAACTCGTTCATATTTTGGGCGAACGTGAACTGAGCTTAGTTATTTTCTGCCTGCTGAACGTTATCGCGAGCATGCTGATTCTTGCGTCTGTGAGCAGTTTTGAAATGAAAGAGTGCCAGGTTTTGTTCGGGACTTCTAGGCCAAATCCCATATGAACACACTACATACCAGCCTTCATATGTCGCGGGACAAACGCTGGATTTGGGAACCATTGATGTTCACATGCGCGAGGTGCGTTCAGTGACACTCCGTAAATAGGAGAGACTGTGTTCTTTGTTCCAAAAATTCTTTGTATCAGAATGTTTTAGTTAAAACACTGTACGATCACACTTTCATATTAGGAAGTTGATTTGAACACTATTCAAGCAACATGTTTTTCCTCACGATTCAGAAATTGAAATCTGGCTACGATGTGGACTAAATGGGCGGCAACAATGGGGAAATGTAATGCCAGTATTTCGAGGGTAACAGCCTATCAGCAACATACAGTATTGGGGGGAGGAGCTAGCTCCTTCTTGGAACAGTGAATTTAGTTCAACATTTTGAATTATGAACGATGAACCGAACTTTGAACTACTTGTAGTTCGCCTAGAAAATGAACTTTCCCAACACTGTTGTGTGTTTTCTTTATGACGAAGCTGACAAATCCAGTACGCAACCATGATGTCGCTTCCAGGTTCTTTTGATCAGTGTAGTCACTGTGTGGCATATTGCAAGTAGAGTATAGTAAACTACCATCTGATGATCTGTAAGTGGCAAAACTTTGGGTCACGGAGGTGGAAAGATGGCAAATGTGGCCAGGGAGAAATAACAGTCAAATGGATCGGCATCATGGATTTGTCCCCATTTTCCCTGGAGTTTCGACAATATCAAGCATTCGATTGTGCGCTGTGTATGTTTGAGTCAAACGTATCGACCTCCGCAAACTGTGGCAACCCTTTCAGAAACGATCCATGATCAAACAAGGTTTTTTGTCGTTTTGCCCTGCGAGCTAATTCACGACGCGGTGCCTCATTTTGATGCTTACTAAATATCCCGAGTTAACACATCCTCCCGTTTCAATTAAAACGGAGCCCGGGGAACGAAATGTTATCCTCCGACCCCTTAACACATGAATTGAGTTTTTTTTTTTTAAAACACCTATATATGCTACACCATTATGGTTGGAGAGGTTTGTGTAGAAAATGTTTAGATATAGTTGATAAATTAAATTCATTTAATGTAAATATATATAAACCTCTTTTGGCAGTCTACAGTTTTTAGGAACACAAGCCCTATCAGTGAGCGCCCTTGTGTAAGAAAGAGTTTTCCAAAGAAAAAAGAATCCCCCTGAATGTCAAAACACTGGAAAAACTGTTTTGAATCTAAAGAACTATCTGCTCTACTCGACACATTTGACCTCTCGCAACATATTAAGAGTACAACCCACACTCCAGGTCACATCTTAGACCTGGTCATCTCTAAGGATGTTGAAAATCTATCAATTGACATTAAGGATATGGCTATTTCTGACCATTTTGGTGTATTCTTTGAATTACAGACTATTTGAAAAGTTCAGACAACCTCGATGTCAATTAAGTAAAGGTACATAAATGAGAGCAGCGCCACGAAGTTTATGGAGACCAAAGCTGTGCCACAAACTGTGAATGCTGAGAGAGTTGATGAACTTTTGGATCATTTCACCTGGAAAATCTCAAACGGCATGAATGCTGGCACTCCAATTACAACTAAGACAATCTTGAGGCGACCTAGAACACCGTGGAGGAGCACAATGATGGTCAAGACTTCGAAATCAAAGTGGAGGAAAGCAGAACGGAAGTGGAGAAAAACTAAACCCAAATTGACGGTGACCTCTACAGACAAATTCTTTGTAATTTTAACCAAGCGTTAGTCAGGGCGAGGCAGCAACACTTTTCTGAAATCACCAGGAAGAACTTCAACAATACTCGCACTCTGTTTGCTGTGGGTGACAAGCTCACAAACCCCCCGAATCAGATAGCTCCAGAACTTCTAACAGCTGATAAATGCAACCCCAATTCCAATGAAGTTGGGACGTTGTGTTAAACAGAAATCAAAACAGAATACAATGATTTGCAAATCATGTTCGACCTAGATTTCATTGAATACACGACAAAGACAAGAGATTTAAAAAAGCTGGGACAGGGTCATGTTTACCATTGTGTTACATCACCTTTTCTTTTAACAACATTTAATAAACGTTTGGGAACTGAGGACACAAATTGTTGAAGCTTTGGAGGTGGAATTCTTTCCCATTCTTGCAGTCCGGGGTCTCGCTCATTCACAAGCAAAGACGGGGCGAGGGTCACCTCTTTGTCAGCAAGTGCCTGAGAAAATAGTCGAACAGTTTAAGGACAATGTTCCTCAACGTACAATTGCAAGGAATTGAGGGATTTTTCGTCATCTACGGTCCATAATATCATCAAAAGGTTCAGAGAATCTGGAGAAATCACTGCATGTGAGCGGCAAGGCCGAAAACCAACATGGAATGCCCGTGACCTTCGATCCCTCAGGCGGCACTGCATCAAAAACCGACATCAATGTGTAAAGGATATCAGCACATGGGCTCAGGAACACTTCAGGAAACCAATGTCAGCAAATAAAGTTCTGCACTATATCCGTAAGTGCAACTTGAAACTCTACTATGCAAAGCAAAAGGCATTTATCAACTACATCCAGAAACGCCGCCGACTTCTCTGGGCCCGAGCCCATCTAAGATGGACTGATGCAAAGTGGAAAAGTGTTCTGTGCTCCGACGAGTCCACATTTCAAATTGTTTTTGGAGATTGTGGACGTCGTGTCCTCCGGGCCAAAGAGGAAAAGAACCATCCGGACTGTTATGGACGCAAAGTTCAAAAGCCAGCATCCGTGATGGTATGGGGCTATTTTAGTGCCAATGGCATGGGTAACTTACAAATCTGTGAAGGCACCATTAATGCTGAAAGGTACATACAGGTTTTGGAGAAACATATGCTGCCATCCAAGCAATGTCTTTTTCATGGTGCTTATTAAGACAATGTCAAACCACATTTTGCACGTGTTACAACAGCGTGGCTTCTTAGTAAAAGAATACGGGTACTAGACTGGCCTGCCTGCAGTCCAGACCTGCCTCCCATTGAAAATGTGTGGCGCATTATGAAGCGTAAAATATGACAACGGAGACCCCGGACTGCAAGAATGGGAAAGAATTCCACCTCCAAGGCTTCAACAATTCGTGTCCTCAGTTCCCAAACGTTTATTAAATGTTGTTAAAAGAAAAGGTGATGTAACACAATGGTAAACATGAGCCTGTCCCAGCTTTTTTAAATCTCTTGTCTTTGTAGTGTATTCAATGAAATCTAGGTTGAACATGATTTGCAATTCATTGTATTCTGTTTTGATTTCTGTTTAACTCAACGTCCCAACTTTATTGGAATTGGGGTTGTACAATAAATTTGCTTGTTATTTTAGTGAAAAAAAATACAATCCATCAGGTTAAATATCAGCACAAATGAGCAAAATGATACAATGATACTACATCTGAAGCCACCCAGGAAAAACTCTATTCCCATCTCGGAATTTGACACAGTTGGCCAAAAGACCGTAGAGAAAACGGTTCAGCAGCTGAAACCCTCAACGAGCTGTCTTGACTCAATACCATCTGACTTTTTCAAAGCTATTGCGAAGTCTGTGCTCGCTGATTTGCAGCAAATCTCATCGAATGGCAATCATGACAATCATGGGAGCACTGTGAGTCTGCGCGCGGGAACTTGCAGCGCTTCTGTCTGGATGAACTCGAAGTGTCGGTTTCCTCTTCGAAGAGCACAACCCATCGCCCAGGTGTGAGGGAACCGGCCGGCGCGGCGGACCTTTTGGCGAGGCAGCGAAGTCCGCCGGTGTGAAACGCGTCCTCCTCTTTCTACTCGGCTAACCTCGCTAGCCGCCGAGCTAACGTGCCGCCAGCTAGCTGGTCACAACGCGGCGGAGGGAGCTCCTCGTCGGCGGCGCACGAAGGACGAAGTGACTGAATCTGCCGGCTCCGTCGAAGACTAAGCCCAGCCGCGCACAGAGCACAACCCATCGCCCAGGTGTGAGGGAACCGGCCGGCGCGGCGGACCTTTTGGCGAGGCAGCGAAGTCCGCCGGTGTGAAACGCGTCCTCCTCTTTCTACTCGGCTAACCTCGCTAGCCGCCGAGCTAACGTGCCGCCAGCTAGCTGGTCACAACGCGGCGGAGGGAGCTCCTCGTCGGCGGCGCACGAAGGACGAAGTGACTGAATCTGCCGGCTCCGTCGAAGACTAAGCCCAGCCGCGCACAGGCAAGTGTTATCATGTGTGCCAATGGGCCTCCACCTCTGACGGCTGGGCCTACTCCACCACCGACGGCTGGGTCTCCTCCACCACCAAAGACGGCTGGGCCTCCACCACCACCAACGACGGCTGGGCCTCCACCACCACCAAAGACGGCTGGGCCTCCACCACCACCAACGACGGCTGGGCCTCCACCACCACCACCACCGACGGCTGAGCCTCCACCACCACCACCGACGGCTGGGCCTCCACCACCACCACCGACGGCTGGGCCTCCACCACCACCACCGACGGCTGGGCCTCCACCACCACCGACGGCTGGGCCTCCACCACCACCACCACCGACGGCTGGGCCTCCACCACCACCACCACCGACGGCTGGGCCTCCACCACCACCACCACCGACGGCTGATGCGGAAGCTGGCAGCGTAAAGCTATATGCAAACATTGCCAATAAAAGAAACAGGGGGCTGCCAAACCCCGCAATACTAAAGCACCGGAAATGGAGGGCGTTCCAAACCGTTAATAACTCTAAATTAATATGGGACTCAACACGTAAACCAAAAGGCATTCTTTGTGCACATTTAAATATACGAAGCATTTTAACGAAAAGTGATCAGGTCAATCACCTTCTCACTGACTCAAATATTGACTTCCTCTGCCTATCTGAGACATGGCTCCATGAATCTTCGCCCTCAGCAATACTATCTGTACCTGGTTATAAAATGTTTAGAAACGACAGACAGGGTTCTAAGGGAGGAGGTGTTATGATTTATGCCAAGGTCACTTTTAATTGTAATGAAATACATGTTACAGATGAGAATGGATTAGAATTTCTTGGACTAACTGTTTCTTTGTCACAGCAAATGTCTTTTATTCTTGTAGTTATTTATAGGCCTCCCTCATCAAATGCCGCTTTCTATGAAAAGCTGGAAATGTTACTGAAACAACTCAATCTTGCAAAAGAGGTGATAATAATGGGTGACCTAAATGTTAATTGGGAAGTTAACAAAGTTAGGAAAAAATTGAAAAGGGTTATGGATGATATGGATATGACTCAGGTTATTAATGGCCCTACGAGAATTACAAACTCCACCCGAACTCAGATTGATCTAGCCTTTACTAATAGGCCAGAAAGGATCTTGAAGCCATACAATATGCTCACAGGATTGTCTGATCACAATCTTATAATGGTTTCAAGAAAATTAAATAAAAAGCGCTTCAAACCCTTGGCCACCACTGAATCCAATAGGATACCAAAACATGAACAACAAAATTTCCAAGATTCCATCCAAGAAGTAAACTGGGATGTATTACTCGCTGGTAAAAATTTAGATGAGGATTGTTCTAAATTTGCCAACAAAATACAAGAAATTATTATACAATTTACACGGATAATTAAACTAAAAGCTAGAAAGAATGGCCTGCCTTGGTTAAACACATTTATTCTGAAACTGATGAAAGAACGCGATCATTCCTTGAAGTTGTCGGTCAAATCAGGATACAATAGACAGCACTTTATCTCACTGAGAAATAGGGTAGTGAAAGAAATAAGAAAATCTAAAGCTGACTTTTTCATTACTGCTCTGAATAGTGCGAAGGGAAATTCAAAAATAACCTGGAATTATATTAAAAAACTATTGGGTGTCACACAAAATAACAAAACAAAACTAATGCAAATTCAATTAAATGGAAACATCCTGACGGAACCTCTAGTGATGGCTGATGCTTTTAACAACTACTTCATTGAATCTGTGTCAGAAATCTCTTCTAAGTTTGCAGTAAAACAAATGAAGGAATACCCTGCATTGTCTACAACGCAGTTCTTTACTATTACAAATATTACTGAGACCAAAGTTATCGATTTAATTCATTCACTCAAACCATCTAAGGCAAAGGATGTTTTTGGAATGGACACGAGCATGCTCAAAGATCTAGGTTCAACTCTTGCTCCTCCTATTGCCTCAATCATTAATCTTTCAATTTCATCTGGTCACTTTCCAAAGGCCTGGAAATCTGCTATTGTTACCCCTGTCTTTAAATCCGGTGACTCAACTTCTCTGAATAACTACCGACCTATAAGCATTCTTCCGGCCATTTCCAAAGTTGCGGAAAAATGGGTGTCAGAGCAGATTGTCCATTATTTAATCAGCAGCTCCCCCTCTCTCCACGCCATGCAGTTTGGTTTCAGATCCAAGCATTCCACTGAAATGGCTACATGCCTCTTCATTGAGAAAATAAAATCTTCTCTCGACAAGGGTGGAGTTGTAGGGGCGGTGTTCTTGGACCTCAGGAAAGCTTTTGATACAGTAAATCACTCTGTTCTTCTTACCAAGCTCTCAAAATTGAACTTCTCTCGCAAAGCTGTGAGCTGGATTGAATCATATCTGCATGACCGAACACAATCTGTATCAGTTAACAACTGCAGATCAGAGTCTCTTAGGCTAACCTCTGGAGTCCCTCAGGGATCAATATTGGGCCCCCTTTTATTTAGTCTTTATATCAACGATTTGCCCACTGTTTGCTCTGAAGCAGAGTGCGTAATGTATGCAGACGACACAGTTTTCTTTGTTCATGGTCGCTCCAAAGATACTGTTGCTGCTAAACTCACTAATACAATGTCCTGTGTCACAACTTGGTTGCAGGAGTGCTGTCTACAGCTAAACGTTTCTAAAACTGTAGGCATGTATCTCACTAAAACAAATAGAGTATCACCTGACCCCGACATACTTGTTAATGGAGAAAAAATGCAAATTGTCAGCCAATACAAATATCTTGGGTTAATAATTGATTCACAGCTTTCCTTTAAAGCCCATATTGACAAATTGTGTAAAAATATCAAATTAAACCTCGCAAATTTTCGTGCAATTCGGAATGAAATGTCAACTGAAGCTGCAAAAATTTACCTGCATTCGATGATTCTTAGTCACTTTAACTATTGCATAACCAGTTGGTCCCAGGCTGGTCAGAATGCAAAAAAACCATTGGAAGTTCTGTACAAACAAGTAATTAAAGTGATGGATAAAAAACCAAGGCACTATCATCACTGTGCAATTTTAAAAAAATACAGTCTTTTAAACTGGGACCGTCTTCACATATTTGCAGATTTAAATTTGATTTATAAAGTACTGCATGATCTGGCCCCAGCTCCTCTGGCTGAGTTCATCAGCCAAAGAAACAGCTCTGAGCGTGTCACTCGAGGCTCTGTCAGAGGTGACTGTCTCATTCCTCTGCGCAGGAGCACTTTCAGTAAGTCAGCCTGGTCAGTGAGGAGCGCTGGTGAGTGGAACTCAGTACCTAAGGAGGTTAAACTGCTTACAACATACAAGGCCTTCACAAAAAAACTGAAAATGTGGCTAGTTAACACCTATAGCTGCCAACACTAAAAGACAAGTATGTTATGTTGTCTTTTTGTTATGATCAAAAAAATTATGGTTTTATTCTCTCTTAATAGTATAGTTTGATTATGTATCCTGTATTATAATGTCTTGTAGATGTATTTTACTGCTTTTTTACATCATGGCCAGGGGACTACAGATGAAAACTAGCCTTCTGGCTAATTCTGGCTTTTTTAACCATGTGTACTTCATGTGTTTTATGAAATTGCATTGTCCCCTTTCAAAAATAAACTGAACTGAACTGAATGACCTATGGGGTCCCTCAAGGGGCAGTTCTTGGAGCGCTCCTGTTCAGCCGGTATATGCTACCCTTGGGTCAAATTCTTCAGAACTTTAATTTTGACTATCATAGCTATGCAGATGACACGCAGTTATATCTAGTAGTGTCTCCAGATGACTACAATTCAGTTGAGGTGTTGTGTCACTGATGCAACGGTTTTTGAAAGCCATGGAAAAAAAGGTTCGGTTTGACTGTTTCAGTTCGGTTCGCATGTATCCAGTTCGGTCTGCGTGTGTCCTGTTCGGCAAAAACAGGACACACACACACACAAGTCCGATGACACGACCACAAAGTCGATCATCGAACTGCGACCTTGGGTGTCCTGGTCCCAAGTGCACGTGTGGACACCCTTATGCTTGAACATGGTGTTCGTTATGGAGAATCCGTGATGAGTACAGAAGTCCAATAACAGAACACCGCTCGGGTTCTGATCGGCCAATACTCAAGCTATCATTTTGTCAGTGAAAAAGTTGTTGCGGGAGCTCCCTAAAAAATATCCACCATTAAGCTCGTAAGGGCCAAAATTCCAAAGTGTTCTCTAACGTGACCCCTAAAAATGACTGCGACATTTTTAACTGTGTCACTGACCCCCAAAAACTTGACTTAAATAGCGCAAATTGAACACTATCTGTGAAAGGAGAAGTGTGGGTAGTCGAATCAGTCATACTTTAATCTTCAATTCTTTTTTCGTGAATATATGTGTTATGCAGGCTTTTAGAGACGTTTGAAGTGCTCAGTCCATGTTTTTTTTGTAGAAAATTCCACTAAGATGGCGGCCACTTGTCACGTTGCTTTTATAAGTGCAGCTTTTACTGCGGTAGTTCGGGCCTCCATTTGTTTTGTGGCTCTTTGTGACTGTCTATGGTGTTTTTTGGCCCTCCACCTTGGCCACGCCGATGTTGGAGGCCCCTCCGCAAACTCATCAGTAAATGATCTAGTGGTACCTCAAAGTAAGACCACAAGCAGTTCCGTTACTGATCTTTCAGTCTTGTTCAACATACCACAGCAGATATCCTAAACCGCTTTGAAAATGCTCCAAAAAAAAGAATGTTAAAAACAGGAAAAAAAGACTTTACGCAAGACTGTTTTTCAACCAAAAACTAATAAGGACTGAGCACAAGGGACACATTGGTCATCTTCCTCCGCTGTCAGAAAGTCGTTGTTACCATGGCAACCGCAGAACAATTTACACTTCAGTTTACAGAGCATCTGTATGTGTGTACAATCCACATACAAGTGTGTGTGTGGGGGGGGTTGTTGAGGTCAATATTCAAGACTAATAAAGCCAACTGAGTTGAAGATGCAATAAGCCTAACAGTGGTGACGTGACTGAAAAGTGACAAGAAAGTCAAACTAGTGATGAGCAGTAGAGGAAAGGGGCCAAACTCCAGTCAAAGCCTTTTTAAAGCGGCCACTTTGCCCAACGAATGAGAGGTGACGCATTGGCATCAGCTCCCGAAAACATTCAATCCTGTGCTATTCTCGCTTGTCAAGTCGCACGTGCCATTGCACTTTGAACCCAATTTGTGTCTGAAGTACAATACAGTCCAACCGCGAGCCTCAGAAGGAAGACAATACATGAATCATGTCAGACAACATTTGAAATCATTTCACATATTTTAGAGCTTGGCTATTTTTAAAACCTGCTTCTGTTCACCAGACTATCCCATGTGACTTTATTGTTATTCAGTGTACATTTATACATTTAGACCTTACTTTATTTTGTACAACATAAGATGCTTTAACCAGTTCTAGTATGACTAAAATGTCCCCCTGTTGACATTGTATGAACTTATGCTTGAATATACTGACAATCAATACACATTGCTAATGCAACACCTTACTTTTTCAACTAGGGCTACATATACGATGCATGTCTAATGCAACATTTCTAAATAGCAATAATACGACTATTTGAAATACATCGTTGGAAGGTTTTTTGTTTGTTTGTTTCATGTCGACGTTGAAAGTTTCTTCAATCGAATAAATTGTCATGGACGAGGTGTCCTCTGGGTAACGTGGGCGTTTGCCCCATTTGAGGTCGCGTCTGCTTTTGGGAGCTTATTGACCTTTTTGTTTGTTTGTTTGTTTGTTGGTCAACCCATTTCTTTCCCACACGCGTGTCGTATATCAAAACGCCTAACACCGGGAGACCAGCCTCGTCACAATAGCAAAGTGCGCCCTCCACATTCAAAGAAAGACACTCCTTGTCGCTTGGTCATGCAAAACGCTCGCCCTATTCTTTTGACAAGCGAAAGGGCAAGTGTACAACCCCAGAAAAAGGGTAGGGTCCTATGATACTTTTGGTCATTTGACACCAGTGCGTCTGGAAGCGGCGGATCCATGCAAACTATGAAGAACGATCATAACAAATAATACACTGTGGAACGTACCGAACAGTCTTTCTTCTTGGGATGTGTATTCGATTCGGGTCAAATAGCAGGGATTTCCTCTTACAGTTGCCAAAGATTTCGTCCGGTGTTCGTTTTCCTACAACTATTTTTTTCGTCTCAGACTCACATTTGGTTTAAAAAAAAAAAAAAAAAAAAAAAAAAAAAGTCGTCACCAGTCCAAGAGAAAGGGGCGGGTTTATAATGGTTTGCTCAACGTTTCAACCAATCAGATGGCAACACTGTTTGCACTAAGCCAATTGGAATCTTCTCTAAAAATATTGCGAGAAACCGATTGGTTGGTTCAGCAGCGACGTCCAAGTTGAAACGCTTTTACACCGGGAGAATAAATATATACTTAAATGCGGTTATCCTGCAGTTTCACAAGAAAGCAGAGACAATTCTAAATTATAGCATGAGCTGTAGTTCCTATTGCGCGGTTCAAAATCCCGCATGTTGGAAGGGGATGTCATGAGCAAGTACTTTACTATAGGTATAATAATAATAATAATAATAATAATAATTAATAAGAAGAAGAATGCATTTCACTTACATAGCGCTTTTCCAGGCATCAAAGACACTTTACAATTTCATGCATTATTCATGAACTCCACAGTCACACCCTGGTGGTGGTAAGCTGTATATATATATATATATACATATATATATATATATATATATATATATATACACACACACACACACACACACACAAGTTTCCCACATCCCAAATAACATGCATTAATTCGAGACTCTAAATTGCATAGTTGTTTGTTTCTATGTGCCCTGCGATTGGCTGGCAACCAGTTGAGGGTGTACCCCGCCTCCTGCCCGATGACAGCTGGGATAGGCTCCAGCACGCCCGCGACCCTCGTGAGGAGAAGCGGCTCAGAAAATGGATGGATATATATATATACACACACACACACACACACAGTGGGTACGGAAAGTATTCAGACCCCCTTAAATTTTTCACTCTTTTTTTTATATTGTAGCCGTTTGCTAAAATCTTTTAAATTCAATGTTTTCCTCATTAATGTACACAGAAAAAGAACGGAATTGTTGAAATTTTTGCAGATTTGGTCATGAGGTCAAAGGAACTGCCTGAAGAGCTCAGAGACAGATTTGTGGCCAAGGTTACAAAAAGATTCTGCTGCACTTAGGTTCCTAAGAGCACAGTGACCTCCATAATCCTTAAATGGAAGACGTTTGGGACGACCAGAACCTTTCCTTGAGCTGGCCGTCAATCAGGGGGAGAAGAGCCTTGGTGAGAGAGGTAAAGAACAACCCAAAGATCACTGCGGCTGAGCTCCAGAGATGTAGTCTGATAAACGGCTTTTGCTTTGCATAGGAGAGTTTCAAGTTGCACTTACGGATGTAGTGCCCAACTGTACTTAATGACATTGGTTTTCTGAAGTGTTCCTGAGCCCATGTGATGTCGGTTTTTGATGCAGTGCCACCTGAGGGATCGAAGGTCACGGGCATTCCATGTTGGTTTTCGGCCCTGCCGCTTCCATGCGGTGATTTCTCCAGATTCTCGGAACCTTTTGATGATATTATGGACCGTAGATGACGAAAAATCCCTCAATTCCTTGCAATTGTACGTTGAGGAACATTGTCCTTCAACTGTTCGACCATTTTCTCCCGCACTTGTTCACAAAGAGGTGAGCCTCGCCCCATCTTTGCTTGTGAATGACTGAGCAATTCAGGGAAGCAATCACGGCCCCCACCTGTTCCCAATTCGCCCGTTCACCTGTGGGATGTTCCGAACAGGTGTTGGATGAGCATTCCTCAACTTTCTCAGCTGTCCCAGCTTTTTTGGAAAGTGTTGCACCCATAAAATTCCAAGTTAATGATTATTTGCTATAAACAATAAGGTTGATCAGTTTGAACATTAAAGATCTTGTCTTTGTAGTGTATTCAATGAAATATAGGTCGAACATGATTTGCAAATCATTGCATTCTGTTTTGATTTATGTTGAACACAACGTCCCAACTTCATTGAAATTGGGCTTGTAATCATAATTCTTTTGTTAATTTAATACATTGTAAGACACTAACATCTTATGTGTTGCTACATTTCAGCATTGTCCTTTTAATATACTGGACAAAATTAGTTGGGGATATACTGTATGTAAATTTTGAAAGGATATATATAATGATCTATTTATTCATTAACATACTGATAAAATATTCCCCCAAAAATTCCAATATCTCTAACTTATTTTATCCAGTATATATTATTTTAGGTTAACCATGTTTTATGGTCAACCGGTTCAGGGTGTACCCCGCCTCCTGCCCGATGACCCGCGTGAGGGGAAGCGGCTCAGAAATTGGATGGATGTTTTATGGTTTAGTTTGGTTGTGAAATTGACAATTCACTTAATTTACACTGCCAAACAATGAAGCGACATTTTGCTTCAAATTTATGAAAGGTTAGTCAATTTCTTTAGATAGATGACTTTCTAGGCACGGTGGGCGACCGGTTAGAGTGTCTGCCTCACAGTTCTGAGGACCGGGGTTCAATCCCCGGCCCCGCCTCTGTGGAGTTTGCATGTTCTCCCCGTGCCTGCGTGGGTTTTCTCCAGGCACTCCGGTTTCCTCCCACATCCCAAAAACACGCATGGAAGGTGAATTGACAACTCTAAATTGCCCGTAGGTGTGACTGTGAGTGAGAATGGTTGTTTGTTTCTATGTGCCCTGCGATTGGCTGGCCACCGGTTCAGGGTGTACCCCGCCTCTTGCCCGATGACAGCTGGGATAGGCTCCAGCACGCCCGCGACCCTCGTGAGGAGAAGCGGCTCAGAAAATGGATGGATGGATGGATGACTTTCTATATGTAGCAATTTAGGCTGTCAAGGTTACAATTAAATTATTACACATTTGAATGATATATTACTGTATATACTGTATTAATACTAATTTGGTGTTGTTTCATTCTCTAAACTAATATTTTTTTCACTTTCAAGTGAAGCATTCCCAATGCATGGAATGAGGTACCGACACGGATTATGAGAGTCCTCTTGTTCTAAAACACTCACCCAAGAAAGGGTAGACTGGATGCTGCCAAATCCAAGAAAGCCCTCTTTGACAAATCAACATCAAGTTCGGTACCAGTCAAGCGAAGCCCCCTCCCACAATAAACTAAGTCACTGTCGGAATTATTTAATTGTGGACTAAATTTAGCTGTGCTTTAACTTCATGACAACATTTACACAACATTTTACACAACATACCAACACTATGCGAACCTGTGAATTTATTAAGTACATTCTTATCTTACCGTGCGTGTGCTTTTTTTTTTTTAATGTGCCACATGGATAGAGCACACTTTTGCGTTGATAAAAGGTAAACCTCATGAAAATCGGTTGAGAAATGAGCAAGTTACGACTTAATTTCAACGTCTATGCATTGCCTTTGTTGGGAAAGTCGCCCCTACCAACATGGCCGCCAAATAGACATGTAGTTTAGCCGGGCTACTACAGCTGAAATGTTTTCTCTTCATATCTTTTGTGAGCGTACTCAGATTTGATAGAACTAATTCAGATCAGCTGATCTGGACCCAAATATTGGCAGTTTTCGAGTTCATGGGCAGTCATTTCAGAACTCAGGTTTATAATGGAGCATGGTGGATTTACCCACCTTGTCGTAGTGGCGTACGGTCGCGGCCCGTTGTTTCTGAACAACGACAGATAATAGTTAACAAGGTTAAGGTTAATAACACCAACCCTGTTTTACTATTTGGTTACAAACTACTACTAATAATAATTAAATGTATTCAAAAGAGTGAAGAAGTCCTATATAAAAGCGTTGCTGAGTAAAACCAGTCATAATTGTGGTCGTACTTGACATTATTGTGAAAAACCTCTAACCGGACGCAGTACTTGTTTGTTTCGTTTCACAGCTAGCTTGATAACAGTAACGCCGCATCATCACATTGAGACAGGTAAATACTCCAGATATTGGATTAAAGTTTGCTTATTTACATTTGAAACATCTTTAAAGTTAACGCCGTTTTATCTGCCACTTCGAGTCAGAATTCATTGCTCGTGCAGTGACCGTTCCACATGCAATATTTACCGAAATCCACTTCGGGTGTTAGCTGTTAGCAAAGGAAAGCGAGCAATAGCTAACTCACGGCAGCTAAAAGGTGAACATCGATTTAAGATGAGATCTGTGAATTAACCAGTTCGGTGTCGCCAAGTAAAATGTTAATGCCGCGCCAGAATGCGAGCGATTAACCGTATGTTCGTCACGCTAATAAGACTTCGAGTTTGACGCGACATTTTTCGTGTGTGAAGACACCGTCACACCAGATTCAGTGTACAGTGTAAGTAACTAAAAATGGAAGGTCCCGTTGATCTGCCTAAGCACATTGTAGAACTGTATTAAGTATTTAAACTGAGAATTTAAAATTCTAAAAATGTAATTCTGTAATGTAATAACAGGATTAAGTATTTAAAGCCTTGGGAAATCCATAAGGACGCTGTATTATCTGGAGCAGTCGTAGATAAAGCCTCGTCAACCTGTAGGTTACATTTTTAGCTACAAAATAAGTCATTTGTTCTACCTCGTTAAAATAAACTACCGTACTAAACTACCCTGCTATAATACTGTATTTCTATGACAGATCTTTATGTGGTTGGCAGATTGATGTATCAAGTTAGAAAAAGTTCTGAACTTTGTTAATGTCGCATTCATAACCTTAGGACTGGGAAAGCGGCCTGATTAGTTGCTTCCTCCAAATATACCTACGTCATGCCCCCCTCCACAATTAAACATTACATTGATGAAAAAAAATAGAGATACATTATAGGTCCCCTTCCATTAAAATCCATATTTTTCTACTGTTTTGTGCAAAACCAAGGTCAAAATGAGTCTGTGACCTGGTTTAAGTTTGTCAATTGAATGCAATAGCCTTTGAACCACAAACCGCTTGCTCAACTGTCATTGTGATGTAGGTTGACGATTAATGCTGTATCCAAGTACCTGCCCAACTCAACTTAAATTCCTGTGATGCTGCATCATGTCAGCCAATTGGTGGAGAGAATACGCTGTATCACTCACACCTGAAGGTGGGGCTCGAAGGCGAGCGCCTGGTGGCCGGGCCTGCACCCATGGGCACAGCTCGAAAGGGTAACCTGGGTCCCCCTTCCCATGGGCTCACCACCTGCGGGAGGGGCCATAGGGATCGGGTGCAGTGCGAGCTGGGCGGTAGCCGAAAGCGGGGACCTTGGGGATCCGATCCCCGGCTACAGAAACTGGCTCGAGGGATATGGAATGTCACCTCTCTGGCAGGGAAGGAGCCCAAGCTGGTGTGCGAGGTCGAGAAGTTCCAACTAGATATAGTCGGACTCTCCGCCACACACAGCTTGGGCTCTGGTACTAGTCCTCTTGAGAGGGGTTGGACTCTATTCCACGGCCCCCCAATCAGAACCCTGAGCGGCGTTCTGTTATGGGACTTCTGTGCTCATCACGGATTGTCCGTAACGAACACCATGTTCAAGCATAAGGGTGTCCACACGTACACTTGGCACCAGGAAACCCTCGGTCGCAGTTTGATGATCAACTTTGTGGTCGTGTCATCGGACTTGCGGCCGCATGTCTTGGACATTAGGGTGAAGAGAGGGGCGGAGCTGTCAACTGATCTCCACCTGGTGGTGAGTTGGCTACGATGGTAGGGGAAGATGCCGGTCCGACATGGCAAACGTATTGTGAGGGTCTGCTGGGAATGCCTGGCAGAATCCGCCTGGCAGAATCCCCTGTCAGAAGGAGTTTCAACTCCCACCTCCGGCAGAGCTTTGCTCATGTTCCGGGGGAGGCGGGGGACATCGAGTCCAAGTGGACCATGTTCCGCGCCTACATTGCTGAGGCGGCCGACCGGAGCTGTGGCCGTAAGGTGATCGGTGCCTGGGACTCCTGAGGCAGCTGATGGGTACCGGCTGTCCAAGCGGAATGCAGCTTGGTGGTCGCTGAAGCAAAAACACGGGAATGGGAGGAGTTCGGTGAGGCCATGGAGGAAAACTTACAGACGGCTTCGAGGAAATTCTGGTCCACCATCCGGCGTCTCAGGAGGGGGAAGCAGTGCACCATCAACACTGTGTATAGTGGGGATGGGACGGTGCTGACCTCGAATCGGGACGGTGTGAGTCGGTGGGGAGAATACTTCGAAGACCTCCTCAATTCCACCGACACGCCTTCCCATGAGGATGCAGAGTCTGGGTTCTCTGAGGCGGGCTCTCCTATCTATGGAGTTGAGGTCCCGGTGGTGGATGAGATTCGCCCGGAGTTCCTCAAGGCTCTGGATGTTGTGGGGCTGTCCTGGTTGACACGCCTCTGCAAGGTCAAGTGGACATCGGGGACAGTGCCTCTGGATTGGCAGACTGGGGTGGTGGTTGTTCCCCTTTTTAAGAAGGGGGACCGGTGGGTGTGTTCCAACTACGGGGGGATCACACTCCTCAGCCTCCCTGGTAAGGTCTAGTCAGGGGTGCTGGAGAGGAGGGACGGAAGTCGAATCTCAGATCCAGGAGGAGCAGTGTGGTTTTCGTCACGGCTGTGGAAAAGTGGACCAGCTCTACACTCTCGGCAGGAACCTTGAGGGTGCATGGGAGTTCGCCGAACCAGTCTACATGGGTTTTGTGGACTTGGGAGAAGGCGTTCGACCGTGTCCCTTGGGGGGTCCTGTGGGGGGTGCTTCGGGAGAATGGGGTACCGAACCCCCTGACACAGGCTGTACGACCGGAGTTTGGTCCGCATATCCGGCAGTAAGTGAGAGTTGGACTCCGCCAAGGCTGCCCTTTGTCACCGATTCTGTTCATAACTTTTATGGACAGAATTTCTCGGCGCAGCCGAGCTGTATAGGTGGTCCGGTTTGGTGGCTTCAGTATTGCATCTCTGCTTTTTGCTTTTTGTGGTTCTGTTGGCTTCATCAAGGCGTGATCTCCAACTCTTACTGGAGCAGTTCGCAGAGTGTTAAGCGGCTGGGATGAGAATCAGCACCTCCAAATCTGAGACCATGGTCCTCAGTCGGAAAAGGGTCGCGTGCCCTCTCCAGGTCGGGATGAGTTCCTGCCCCAAGTGGAGGAGTTCAAGTATCTTCTTGTTCACGAGTGAGGGAAGAATGGAACGGGAGATCGACAGGCAGATCGGTGCAGCGTCTGTAGTGATGCAGAATGTGTATTGGTCCGTTGTGGTAAAGAAGGAGCAAGCTCTCAATTTACCGGTTGATCTATGTTCCTACCCTCACCTATGGTCACGAGCTGTGGGTCGTGACCGAAAGAACAAGATCCCGGATACAAGCGGCTGAAATGAGTTTCCTCCGCAGGGTGTCTGGGCTCTCCCTTAGAGATAGGGTGAGAAGCTCGGTTATCCGGGAGGGGCTCAGAGTAGAGCCCTTGCTCCTCCATATTGAGAGGAGCCAGATGAGGTGGCTGGGGCATCTGATTCGGATGCCTCCCTGGTGAGGTGTTCCGGGCACGTCCCACCGGGAGGAGACCCCGGGGACGAACCAGGACACACTGGAGAGACTACGTCTTTCGGCTGTCCTGGGAACGCCTCGGGATCCCCCCGGAAGAGCTGAATGAAGTGGCTGGGGAGAAGGAAGTCTGGGCGTTCCTGCTAAAGCAACAGCCCCCGCGACCCGACCTCGGATAAGCGATAGAAAATGGATGGATGGATGGCACTCACACCGTCCTCAAACAATGGCTGATAAAATGATTGCGATTTGTGGGCACCCGGCAGTCCTGCTGAAAAATGAGCAGGCGTCTGTTATGTACTACAGTTTACAGCTGTCGGCCGTACAAGCGAATACACTTTAGGTGTGTACGCTTCTTCCATGGTGCATCTGTCCATAGAAGTTATGAACAGAATCTGTGACAAAGGGCAGCCTTGGCGGAGTCCAACCCTCACCGGGAACGAGTCCGACTTACTGCCGGATATGCGGACCAAACTCCAACTCCGGTCGTACAGGGACCGAACAGCCCGTATCAGGGGGTTTGGTACCCCATACTCACGGAGCACCCCCCACAGGACTCCCCGAGGGACACGGTCGAACGCCTTCTCCAAGTCCACAAAACACGTTTCAGATTAAAATATAGTGTACACGATGGCGACGTGGAGGAAATGTCTTTTGCGGAGCCGATCAATCACGGCATTGGTCGGATCGGCAAATTATGACTAAGCCGCTTAGCCGATCAGCATAAAATGCTAATTATCGGCCAATACCGATCAGACCGATCA